>NC_050576.1:382280560-382968060 GCF_011100635.1 Trichosurus vulpecula
AGCTGGCTCAAAGCCAGAAAGGCCCTGGGTCACATCCTGTCTTTGACACTTGCAAAATAGAGGAGTTTGAATTTTGTCCTAAAGGTATTAGGGGGCCAAACAAGAGAAGAATAAGTCAATTTGGTCAGCCTGCTCCCTGGGATGAATTGTCTGGTCTCAATGCAAATTGGAACTCCCACTGGCTCTCAAATGGCATACATTGCACCATGGAGGTATATAAGAGAAAAATATAGACTAATGAGGACAAATCAGCCCAAATTCAATAATTGACAGGGAACAGATGCGCACAAATAGGTATGATGCCAGATAGAAGGTGTTAAAGGCAAAGAGGTCAAGCAGAGACTTAGGAGAGATTTGATGGAGAGACTCCATCAAGTTTGTGAATTAATCAAATGATCCATTAGATATGATTACTGTTCCTGATATCTCAAGTATTCAAAACCAAGCCAGATGCAGTAGAGTGGCTTACTGATAGAATTTTTTTTTTTCCTCATTAATTCCTGCTTAGGAAACCATGAAGAATAAGAGTAGATAGTCATCTACCATGGATGGCTCTGGAACTGTCCCAAATGGAGGTCAAGACTGAACTATATAACTATTCCAATTTTGGAACTCTCTGAAGGTCATTGCTGATGGTGATAAGGTTTGATAAATAAAAACATTCATCAGTTCTAAGAACTTGAGCATTATTCTTTCTCAAGAATTATACACCCACTACAGCTAAATGTGTGATTTAGCAGTTTCTTTCACAAGGATTTCTTCATTCTCCCTCGTACTCTGACAGGCATGCTATTTAAGTCACTACTTCAGCGTTCGGCATAGGATTTTGGATGCATTTATAGTTCCCCTTAATGCAATTCAGTCATATATTATGGATGCCTTTTTTAAAAAATATGTAAAATAAGTGAAAATATATTTGTAATATATTAACTAAACATCTAGACCTAAACTTACGATAACCAAAAGTAATGTGAAAGTCTCTTAAAAATTAAAAATTATCATTTGTAAATTAAAATAGAAAATGACAGTTTTAATCACAAACACTTTACCATTCGCACACTTAATTATGGGCAACTCATGTTGCTTTTTTCTCAGAAGGAAATAAATGTTTTATAAAGTAGACCGACATTGGGAGTGACTGGGACAATAGACCGATAAATTTTGAACAACGAGCTCACAGCACAGTCCTGAAAAATGTAAAGTCACTTTATCATTTCCTAAATAAAAATAAGTTTTCAATTTTTCATGACGTTTCACCATCCTTCTCTGAACTCAATGCATCTAAAATATGTGTTTTGACAAAAGTAATTAAAGTGTGGACATTTTGAGTTATTTTGATATTTGGAATGAAGGCTTGTCTGCTTTAGTGCTCCTCATCCGTCAAATGCTTTTCACTTGAAATGACCTTAAAGTTACTCAAACATAGTCACCTTGAAGGGGAGTTTGAGAACTCTGATAGGCAGCCAGTTCTTTATTTCAGTGCTGTTCCCATGACAAGTGCACTAAGGTTATGGTCCTGCTCCTTTGCAGACTAACAATTGGGCTGAAGTTTGGTTTGTTCCCCAAAGGTTGTATTACCTCAAAGGTGTCTATGAAAATCCCAGACTGAGAAAAAAGCCACATATTCACCTGGATGCAGGTTGTTGTCACACGACAGAGGCGTAAGAGGAACATGGATCAAAAAAGTCTATTTTATCTTACCAGATACACCAACTCACCAAGTAAATGCTTAGTAAAAAATTGTGAAGCAAATATCAGGGAGTAGATGCTGAGTCTGAAAAAAACCTGCAGTTTCTTTAGTGTAACTTGTCCCAGAGCAGAAATTCCTTCTCCAACATCCTTGACCAGTCTCTTCTTAAAGACCTGCAGTGATAGAGAACCCATTACCTTGTGAGTCAGTCCATTTCCATTTTGGACAGCTTTACTGTCTCAGAAGCCCTAGAGATCCCCACAAGAACTTTGACTCCTTCCTCCCTCCTAACTACGAATGTATTTGATGTCAAATACTATAATATAGACAATGACTGCAAAACTGCATTCTTTAAAATGCCTAGATATAGGAATTGACATCATCACCAAATCAATTTAAATTCAATATGAATACTCAAGTGGGTTTTCTAATAAGGGACAGCTTCGGGGGGAAAGTGATCAATTTACTTTCATCCAGAGACAGTCCCAAAGACAGAAGGACAAATATAAGGTAGAAGAGATTCCATGATGATGGCAATTCCAACTACGCAGAGTTACATGAGTCTAGTCTACCCCATCATCCAAATATTTTTAGTAGTCAGAGCCAAGAAGAAAATGAGTTTTAAAGGAAGCCATTAGGGTTTGGCTGTATCCTCAACTTTACTATCTTAAATTCACCCTCAATTTGTTGTTCTATCACTTGCTATACATATGCCCTTGGGCAAACCACATAGCCTCTGTGCCCCAGTCTTCTGATCTGTAAAATGGGAATAAAAATACATGTATTAGCTACTTCAGAGGGTTCTGGTAAATAAGATCATTTTCAGACCTAAAACCTCTGTATAATTGAGAGTTGTCATTATCATCATTGTCATCATGGTTGTCCTTATCATCATCATCACCACCACCACCACCAACACCATCATCATCAATATCACCATTCAGAGCTTGGGCAAGATATGATTTCGAAGTGCTTCCAGCCTCCATGCCCATAGGGTAATAATAACTGAGATTTAAATACAACTTTAGGATTATTGGATAGAGATTTTTTAAAGAAGGTTTTTATTTTATTTTTCCCAATTACGTGTAAGAACAATTTTTAACATATGCTTGTTATAATTTTTGAGTTCCAAATTCCCTCCCTTTCTTCCCTCTTCCCTCTTTGAGAAGTCAAGCACTTTCGATATAGATTATACATGTGCAATCATGCAAAACATATTGTCATATTAGCCACATTGCAAAAGAGAACACAGACCAAAGGGAAAAAAAAGAAATTTAAAAAAATATGCTTTAATCTGCATTCAGATTCCATCAGTTCTTTCTCTGGAAGTGGATAAAGTTTTTCATCATTAGTCCTTCAGGATTGTCTTGTATTATTTTACTGCTGAGAATAGCTAAGTTATTCACAGTTGATGTTCATATAATATTGCTGTTACTTTGTATAATAATCTACTGCTCACTTCCCTTTGCATCAGTTCATTTAAGTCATCCCAGGTTTTTCTGAAATCATCCTGCTCAATGTTTATTACAGCACAATAGTATTCTATCACAATCATATACCACAACTTATTCAACCATTTCATAATTGATGTGCATCCCCTCAATTTCCAATTCTTTGCCATCACAAAAAGTAGTGGTATATATATATATATACATGTGTATATATATATATATATACACATGTGTGTATATATATATATACATGTGTATATATATATACATGTGTATATATGTATATATACATGTGTATATATGTATATATAAGAGATCAAAGAAAAAGGAAAAGGGCATATATATATGCCCTTTTCCTTTTTCTTTGATCTCTTTCAGATATAGACTTTGTAGTGATATTGCTGGGTCAGGGGGTATGCACAGTTTGATAGCCCTTTGGGATTAGTTTTGATAGGGGTTTTAACTATGACTTCATTGGTTCAAATATTTCCTAGGTGACGATGCTCTCTTTACCAATGTTAATTGACATTTTCTATGCAATTTATAATCTCAGAGAGCTACTTAGAGCATTGAGAGGTCAAATGACTTGTCTATGGCCATACAATTAGAACATTCCATAGATGGGAATTAATCCCACATCTTTGATTCCAATGCCATCTCCTCTATCACCTGGCCTCAGAGCTTTTTGGGTACTTTAATACAGGCAGGTAACTACTCTTTCTAAAGCACAAGTCTGACCATGCCTCTTTCCTGTTCAAAAAGATGTGGTGTCTTGCTATTACCTCTAAAATAAAATTCCAACTCCTCTATTTCTTATAAAGGAGTTTATATGTATTTAAAGTCGTTCATTTTCCAGCTTTATCCATCACCCTCTCTGCAACTCAGCTAAACTCGACTTCTTGCTGTTCCTCGTGCACTACAAATCTCATCATGTCCATGCTTTTGCAAAGACTGTCCACCATTCCTGTACAACCACCACTCCTCCCTCACTTATATTTCTTTGAATCCCCTGTTTCCTTTAACAATCAACAATCAGCCTACCTAAGGTGGCGTCCTCCCAGCTGCTAATCCTTCCCTCCAAAATTACCTTGGATTTGTTTTGTACATATTTTACCTACAGTTATATTTGTACATATTTTCCCCATGACAAAATGTAAGTTAGTTCATTGCTATTTTGTAGCTTCTGTGCATAGCCTTTATATCTGCAACATAATAAATGATTGTTGGTTTATTGAGTAAAGTTGGCCATCTCTGTAAACATCTAGAAGTAAAAGATTGAAGAGATAAATTTGGGGGTCATTTGTCATTAGAGATGAATCTATGAAAGTACCAGACCTCTCAGAGAAAGTGACTGCAGATAAAGGGCTGAGGATTCAGCACTGGGTGACATTTTGAATTAAGGTGGAAAAGGATCTATAAATGGAAATAGGACTCCTTGCTGTTTTGATGAGAAAGTATGGTGAACACTGGAAGAATTGAGTGAGGTGAGTTCACTGGAAGGGTAAGTAGAGGAAATGTTTTCCTTGATCCTATGGTCAAATTTCAGAGGACTCAGGTTTAAATCCTTCCCCTGAAATTATTTATCTGATCTTGGCTAAATCTTTCTAATCTTTAGGAGGAAAGGATTAGACTAGGTAGTCTCTAAAGTTTCACCCGGTTCTAGCTGTATTATAATGACACAGAGAGGGAGAAGTAGGGAAAATAATGGAGAGAACAGTGTCACTGAAATCAACTCCATAAACATTCCTTAAACATCTACCATCCAAAAGGACTTGTGCTAAGAGTGAGGAGAGAATATATTACAGGGTAAGGAGATGAATCATTTGAGTGTTTTGGAGGCAGGAAATGGGAAGCTGAGAACTACAGCTTTGCTGAAATAAGTGGAACAAGTTAAGAGACTTTTCCAAGGTCATGTAGGGAATAAATGGTAGATAGGATTTAAACTGAAATTATCTTACTCCAAATATCACACTTTTTAGATTATATCGCCCCTACTCTACACTTCATGTCTTTAATGTATTATCAGTCACTTAGAAAAATATAAAGTAATCTCTGCTTTAGGCAGAATCCCTCTGGAAGGCCATTTAACTTGCATTTCCAATTTAGTGCAGTAATAAACCATTATTAAGAATTCTAGGAGGAATTGTTAGGGCTTCAAAATCCATATTTGTACTAGTCATTGTTAGTTGAAATTTTTAGCTACAGAAATGTATTATGATTCATTATAATAAGCAAATAATCACACACATTCTCTAGATTTAATGCCTCTCAATGTAGGTATTATTTCTTAAATATATGTCAACATTATTGTGATTAATCAAATCTAAATTCACTTAAAAATGCTACTCGAGTCATAGTAGGTTTTGTCATCATATCTATATCTATATATGTATCTATCTATATCTATATATCTATCTATCCATATATATACATTCTGAGTCAACAGGTACTCATAGTACAACCACTACCATGTTTATTGCAGGAGGGAGGAGTAGTAGGTCCAATTTTCTTTTTTCTTTTAAATTTAAAAATGGATCATCGCAGCTAGTTGACTCAATGGATAGAGCATTGGGCTTGAATTCAGGAAGATCTGAGTTCAGGTTGGAGATCAGAATGAAATGAAACACTCATAGAATCTAACAGTTCACAAAAGCAGTTTTACTTAGCCATAAAGGAAAAGAGGCTAGATTTGAACTCATGAAAATGAGTGTTCCTGATTCCAATTTCAGGACTCAATCCATTGCGCCACCTAGCTGCCACATATATTTTCCTATTCTAGCAAAGCTACAGTTCTCAGCTTCCCATTTCTTGCCTCCAAAACACCCAAATAGTTCATCTCCTTAGCCTGTAATACATTCTCTCCTTATCTCAGATGATCAGAATCAGTGTATTCCTTCAAGTCCAAGTCAGGGTGCTATCTCCTCACTGGTGCTTTCCCTGGTCGACCCAGTTAGTGTACTCTCTCCCCTCAAATTAATATGTTTTTACCTCTCTGTGTGCATTTTGCATCTTCCCAGTAGAATGGAAGTTCTTTGAAAGCAAAGATAATTTTATTTTTTTTGTCTCTGTCTCCACTTACTAGAGCACTTTACGCATTACTTGTTATAAATAAATTGAATGAAATTGAAGTTTCAAATAGATCAGTTTCTCAGTGTCATGAAGAGTCAGATACAACTAAAAACCGACTAAACAATATACACATATGCATGATGTACGTGTATATAATTTAGTAGTAGTTATGAAATTATTTTCTTCTGAATAACTTCATTTTCTTCATTTCATTGAATAGCATAAATGCTTTAGAGATTTTTTTGCATAACTAAATGATTTTACATGAATGAATACTGAATAATAGCTAATATTTACATTATACCTTAAAGTTTCTAAGTTTGCAAATATATACTTATGCTTGTATAGATGGATATGTGTGCATGTATGTGTGTATACAAATATATAAGATGGGTATATATATATATATACATATATATATGATAAATTACATATAAATTATGTGCTAAATGTAATAATATATTTATATTAACAGAAATATATTTGTCTATATATTTATATTTAAGTTTATATAAACATATATTTCATAATGATTTTTATGTATATAAAAAACCTCATTTGATCCTTACAACAACTCTGTGAGACAGGGGTTAACACCCCACCCCACCCCACCCCCTCCATTTTACAAATGAAGAAACTAAGACTAAGAGCAATTAAATGACTTGGCCAGGGTCACACAGCAAATAAGTATCAGAGGCAAAATTTGAACTCTAGTAGTTCTTACTCCAAGGTAAGTGGTCCATACACTGTACCAACTAGTCACAAACAGTTGGTTCCCTGGTTGATATTTATCCCCTATCTAAACCTATAAGGTCCTATTGTTATATATGTTTAATTCTGACAGACTATGACAACATCACGATCATCCATTCAAATGTATAAATTGGGACAAGGCAGGTAGGTATGTGTGTGTGTGTGTGTGTGTGTGTGTGTGTGTGTGTGTGTAGAAGTCACTTGGAACTCCTAGGGAGGCAAAGGCATCATCTTTTCATTCCCTGGCATTTTTGACTTTCCCAGTATTTAAAGGATAATAACATTTAGTTTTCTTGTCTTACCTTAGAACCATAATCTTTATTTGCCTCAGCCTGAAGAGAATGTGAAATATCTGTGGACTTCCTTAAATTATTCTTTTTCCATAATGTTTCCTAACTGGCATTAAATGCTTCAAAAGGTTAATTTTCTAATGTTTTGCTTGAAAAGGTGTTTTTTTTTTAATGATTGCAGTTAAGAGTATCTCAAAGCTGTCAAGATAGTAATAACACTTTGGACTTATCTGGTGCTTTTCCTCACCAGGGATCACAATGCTTCTCAACACACTATCTAACTCATTCTCAGAACCAGCCTGCAGAAATATCATTTCAGCTTGTACGTGTGAAAAGGAAGCCTTTTCCCATCATCAGACCATATTTCACTTCATGCCTCCAGTTGCTAAGCTTTAAAAACACTTCACTTAACTCCTGAATATTACAATTTTGGCCTTTTGCAATTAAGGTTTCTTTCTTTCTTTCTTTCTTTCTTTCTTTCTTTCTTTCTTTTCCCTCCTTCCTCCCTTCTTTCTTCCCTTCTATCCTTCCTTCCTTCTTTCCCTCCCTCTTTCTTTCTTTCTTTCTTCCTTCCTTCCTTCCATTCTTCCTTCCTTCTTTCTTACTTTCTTTTTCTTTCTTTCCTTCTTTCTTTCTTTCTTTCTTTCTTTCTTTCTTTCTTTCTTTCTTTCTTTCTTTCTGTCCTTCTTTCCTTCCTTCCTTCTTTCTTTCCTTCCTTCCCTCCTTCTTTCTTTCTTTCTTCTTTCTTTTTTCTTTTCTTTTCTTTCTTCCTTTACCAGACAGGAAGCTGTAGGTTAGAAATTTAATAATTAAAGCACTCTCCTCCCACTTTGCACCTTTGCATTGATCTATCAGAGAATTATTTGCCTTAAAAAATTCTCCTACTGTAGTCACATCTTATAAGCAGGCTTCATTAGTGTGTTGTTAAACAATGTGATTTCAAAGGATGGAAAAGACGTTGGAGAACAAAGTCCTTTTCTAGCTCTTTGCTTCATTAAACAGTCTGAAGGACCTCACCAAAGGGCATGGCCCTGAATGGTTAGGTTATCTCAACTAAAACCTCAGTACTGAAGAACCTACTTCAGCCAGAGAGACCCCTCTGTGCCTGTGTGTGAATGATAAAAAGAACAAAAGCCACAGCTCATTCAAACAGGAGGCATTCAAGGAGCCAGGGTTCTGTGTGAAAGCAGTTTCCAATGTGCTTTGAGTACAACGGAACTGAGGAAATAATTTACTCCAGTGCTACAAACTTTTAAAACCTCTTCCAATGGTGGGTGGGGGGAGAGGGAGGCTGGCTTTGAAAGCAGATGAATCAAGTTAATTAGTCAGTGCATATATCACAGATCATGAAGTAGGCCTACATGATTAAAGGCAGATTTAACAGTACGCCTCTAATGTCTTTGAACAAGCAGAATGGATTTTTTTGTCTTGGCTCTTATCATTGTGTTATTAATAAAAATGAAATAGTGAAGTGACCAAATGACAGTATAATATTCTTTAAGAGTGAATCTCCATCTATAGGTAACCATCCTGTTGTGGTAAACATTGTGAGTTTTCGGAATCTGAATGCTGTCTAAAAAAGTCAAGCAAGGTAAGAAGATTTGTGATTAGTCCTTGCAGATCAATACTCACAAACCAAATCTGCAAGTTAATGTGGCTCATAAAACCTTCCTGATCTATCTTGAGCAACTTAAGAGACTGAACTCCAATTTCTCAAGAATGTAAGAAGGTTTCTGTTAAAAGCACTGAACTATATGTTACCCTGTGTGGTAACTGGCTAAACACCTTCTATAAGGAATGCTTCAAAGATTCTTGGTGTGGGTTTGATTGATACCTGTTCATATTTTCCAAGAAAATCATTAAACTAAAGGAAGTTGGGAAAATGTATAGCACCATGAAAGTAAAGCACAGGAACAGAGATTTAGGGATGGAAGGGACCTTAGAGACAATTTGCATCCAGGTACCTTCCTCTACAAATGAAAGAATTGTTGTTCAGTCAGACTTTCCATGATTCCATTTTGGGGTTTTCTTGGCAAAGACACTGGGGTTTCTTCCTCCAGCTTCCATTTCCTTCTCCAGTTTTACAGGTAAGGAAACTGAGGTAAACAGGGTTAAGTGACTTGCTCAAGGTCACATAGCTAGTAAGCGCCTAAGGCTGGATTTGAATTCAGAAAGCTGTCTTCGTGACTCTAGGCCCAGCACTCTATCCTCTGTACCACCTAGTTGTTCACCTTCATTTTACAAATAAGGAAACTGAGATCCAGAGAAGTTAGATATCTTGCCCAAGGTCATAGACATGGTAACAGAGCACAGATTTGAATCCAGGTCCTTATCTCCAAATCCAACACGTATTTTTACTCCTTTGTTTAATTCATCATGTTCCTTCCTTTTGGTCTCTGCAAGGACAGTATATTATATTTACTTCAATAATCCAAGATTCATCACTATGTAAACCTTAAGGCATTAAATAGCCATGAGCTATTATTATTATTATCATCCATAGGTTCATTGGCATGATTGATCTCTCCAGTGGTTCTGCCCATTTCTTTAATAGAAGGTCTTCATAAGTTGCTATCATTGAAATATTTATTGCCTGATGGCCCGCTTTCTCGGGCTAAGCCTCTTTAAAGTTTTACTAGCCCTATAAACCATCCCTATCCCTTGACTTGTACTTGAAACCTCAGACTCTTTTGGAGTCTTCAGGAGCTCCTTCAAGGGCTCAAGGTTATGTCCATGCCATGAAAAGATCTTGTGTTAGGACTCTTGTACAGTTACATTTTGTGAAAAATTGTTGTTTCTGGGCTGTGTTCTACTAAAAACTAAAATTGGTGAAACTTTCTAAAGAACGTAATAATGACTTGACTAGTGTATAAATTAATTCAATGCGAAGTTATACGTGGTAGTTATATGAGATTCCATGCTGTCTTGGGGAGGGAGGGGAGAAAATCTGGAACTCAAAATTATGTAGAACCGTGTGTTGTAAACTAAAACTAAAAATTAAAATTAAAAAAAAAGAACGCAAAAATGGCTCAATGACAAGTGACATATAGACAGATTGAAAAGTAACAAGTGTATCAATATAACCTTACAAATATTTTTTAAAAATCATTTTTTTCTGCAAAATTTGTTGTATACCTCCTGCCCCCCACCTCTTCATTCATCATTAATATGGCTCCCTCTTTTGGTTATCCTTTTCTCCACATATTGGCATCATATCAAAAGCCTTATAATAGCTTCAGGTGAACTGAACTGAACGGACCTGAAATCCTTGACAGGCTTGACTTGCTGCAACTCAATATAGCAGAGAGTCGAGGCCAGGATCCAAAGAACTGGTCTCACTGCTTACGTAGCACTGAGATAACTCCTGTGCTAATTCATTCATGGCTGAATAAATCCAGCCTGAGAAAGCACAGGCTTTTACTGTTACAAATGAACTTAGCCCCTGTCGGCACACATTTTTGGTTTCATTGAGGTGAAACTGGATTCATCCAACATACAGTTTCACCGGATATCTGTTTCCCTCCTGGGTGTATTTACGCAAATTAAATTGTGAAGTTTCAAGACAAAATTCTTATTCAATATCCTATAGACAGTTCTGTTTATTAGCATAGGATCATAGATTTAGACCTGGAAAGGATCTTAGAACAGGAGTCTAAACTATTTTGTGTCATGGACAGGCTGGTGAGGTTTATGGACTTCTTCCCAAAATAATGTTTTTAAAAGTATAAAATAAAATGTAAAACAAATGCACAAAATAAAATTGACAAGATTACAAAGGAAACCAGAGCTTACTGAAAAAATAAAGATTTTTTTTTTCTCCATGCAAGGTCAAGTACTTCCTGAAATCCATCAACACCTCCCTTGGTGGAATTGGGGGGGAACCCCAGATTAAGAACCCTGATTTAAAGATTCGTTAAGTCCACCAACACTCATTTTACAGATTAGGAAACTGAGACCTGGACAAGATAAGTGAGGTATTCAAAGTAAATGCAGAGTTGAGATGTGAGCTTAGGCCTCCAAGCCACAATCCACTGCTGCTCTTTCCAATGCATCACACTGAAAAGTATTTTGCCCATGTTTCAATAGTGTTATGGGAGTCTTCTCTCCCTTATTCTTTCCCCAATATCCTCTTTCTTCCTTCAGATTAATGATATGGCTTGAGAAGGGCAAGATGCATCATAGCACATGAAAGCACAGATAGCTTTAGAATACTCTCTTATACCCTAGATATCCTATAAGCCAGAAGCTTGCAACTTCAAGGTATAATGGAGAGAAAACTCAGTTAGGGGTTAGGAATGTTTGGTTTTCATCCAGTTCTGCCCCTACTTTATACTCATGGATCTGGAATGTATGTACTAAGGATTATGCTAAGCAGGATTTGTACCAAGGGTAATGCTAAATGCTTGGGATACATATACAAGAAAGGAAGATGCCCCTGCCCTCAGAAAGCATATGTTCTAACAGGGAAATGCAATACTTAAAGGAGAGGTGAAAAGTGGAGGACAGAGCACTCCGTGACCTGGTTTGGAAGTGATCAGGAAGAGGGACAGAGATCCACTTCCAGATGAATGCTAATCTATCAGAGACCATGGTAGTTATAGAGGAAGATCTAAGGCTCCAGTGTGATAGAGATGAGAATTTCCAGAGGGCTAGTAGCATGTTTTACTAAAATATTCAGTTGAAATGAACTGAATAATCAGACTATGCTGAATATTTCTGATCTTTAGAAGGGTCTACTTCAGGGGTGGGGAATCTGTGGCCTCAAGGCCACATGTGGCCCTCTAGGTCCTCAAGTGTGGCCCTTTGACTGAATCCAGTTTGGATCAAAAGGGCCATCCTTGAGGTCCTAGAGGGCCACATATGGCCTTGAGACCGCAGGTTCTCCACCTCCAGACTTGATACCATATCCATACTGACTATCCTGAGTTGACCTGGAGACTGCCTTTTTCTACCTGCAGTGTCATTCATTAGACTTTTTCCCATTGGTAATTATCCTGAATGTTTTGGGATGATGGTGGGATCCTTAAAGAGCCCTGCTAAATTGTGTATAGACTTTTAAAAATTTTATCTTTAATTTATGGAATAAAATAAGCATTTCTATGCCATAATATAATAAAAAGATGATTTCACATGAAACTGCAAATCTTTTATGTACAACTTGCTGTTCCTTTTAAATATATAATAAAGTTATCAAGCAGATTTCTATTTTCCCTTTTTTCCTTTCCCCCACCCTACCAAGACAAATTTCAGATGGAACCAAAGGTACCATGTTGGCATTGATATAAATGTTCTCTTATATTTGGCCCCAAATCACTTTCTGTTGTATGTGGCATATTATGTAGACAACTGAGAATAAATGTTTGAGACCAATGACACAATTTTGCTAGGCCATTCTCCCTTAAAGAGAGACATGGCCGTTTTTTAATTTAGTTTGGTTTTGCTTTTTTTTCTTTTTCATGGTTCCTCCGATTTGTTCTAATTCTTCTATACAACATGACTAATGTGAGAATATGTTTAATAAGATTGTATGTGTAGAGACTATATCTGATTGCATGCCATCTTGGGAAGGGGGTTAGGAGAGGGGGTTGGGGGAGGGGAGGGAGGTGGAGAAAATTTAAAACTTATGCAAGTGAATGTTGAAAACAAAAAATTAATTTATTAAAAAAGAGATAAATGGTCTTTGAATCTCCTTAACACACATATACAGACACAAATCCATACATATACACTTTCACATTTTCAAAACATATAAAAAGTAAAGGAAAAGGAGAGGAGCAGGTGGGGGGGAGGGAGGGAGGGAGGGACATAGAGACAGAGAGAGAGATAGACAGAGACACAGAGAGACAGAGAGAGAGAGAGAGAGAGAGAGAGAGAGAGAGAGAGAGAGAGAGAGAAACATTTCTTTTTATAGCTCTCGGATGGCTTTTCATTAAGCCCAGCATCTGATGAAAAATAAACTGTTGTCCTTAGGCTTGAAGAAGGCAGGGCAGTACTTATTTCATGGCTGTATTAACAGGTACAATAAATTTGATTTTTATATTTCATTAACAAAACGCTGATAAAAATGGCACTCGAATTATGCAGCCAGGCTGAAAATGCATATGAGATGTTTGATAGCATTGTGTCTGCCGAATGAAATATGATGTTTGACAAAGTCTCCCTTATGATGTATGACACTTAGATTTGCTACTGAGCATTTCATCTAGTCTCCAAAACATGATTTATATTATACTCTTCATCACTAAAATAAAAACCCAAACAAATCCTTCTCACTCTATATCTAAGGCCTTTCATGTTATTAATGATCTGTCCTGGGTGAGAAGAGTGACTAATCATAACTACTCTGAGGAGAATATAATGCAGTAGAAGATAACATTCAATATCATGTCCATGCAAAGTTATATACTTGACATCTTATGAGAATGGTTGCATATCATAAGCAATGTAAAAAATATCACAGAACTGTATGCATGGTAAAGAAGGCATTGTGACAGCCATATAGAGAGAACCGAAGCGTGTTCGTGTAGCACAAAATACATAGTGATGGTAAGAAGCTGCATCATTGCAAGGACGCCATGGGAAAAGAAGTCCTCTGAGGGTGAGAACGAGGGAGAAAGGCCAAAGCAGTGAAGAGCTCACCTGGACTGTGGCTCCTCAGAGAGAGGTGGAATTGAAACTCCCTATTTTAACCGATTATTCTTGCTAACTCAGTTCAAAGTAAGTTCAGTTGCTTCTATGTTGCTAAATAATTTCATATCCTTTTAGCACCTTCTAAATCTTGGTGCTTGGACATGAAGTCCCGCCTGCCTTAGTTAGACATGTGGAACAGGTAATGAGAGATGCAAAGCTTGAGTACTGCACTGGTACTCAAGAATTTTAATAGTCCTGTAGAAAAGATCCCCAGCATGTTGGATAAATCTATGATCTTACATCCTCTAATGGTACTGAATCCACTCCATCTATTCCTCTTCATCCTGTGTAACTCTTGTCCGTATTCCCCCATAAACCTACCACAGGAAGACATCCAATATAGAGGGTGCTTTCCTCTAAATGTATTGATTTTTAAATGATATCAATGGATGAGGTAGGCTTTCTTTTGGTTACCCTTCACTCTTGCAACTGGCTCATCTCCTTTTTCCAATTATACATCTGTCTGATTATATCTTTTATGTTCCCTCTCCTCCACAATTTTTCACTGGTAATGTGTTGCAGCCTCCATATACTTCTCGATTGCCCTGTGGGTGACCCATAACTTTAATTCTGCAGTGACTGTGGAACTCCATGATGCCCAGACATACAGAATTCATCAGAAAAATACTCATGATCAAGGATTGAGTCTTTATTTCAAGTAGATGCTTGGAATATGAAAAGCAATGCAGAACTTCCCATGAGGAAAACAAGAACACTAATGCCTTGTTGGTGAAACTATGAATTAACCTAACTAATCTGGAAAGGAATTTGCTACCCTTTGACCTAACAATGCCATTTATTGGCATCTAACTCAAAGAGGCCAGATAAAGAGAAAAAAGAAGTCTTTTATGCAAAACTAATTATAGCAGGTGTTTTGTAGTGGCAAAGGACTGAAAAGGGTTTGGTTGTTAAACGGTGGAGAGAAAAATATTATATATAAATATAATGAAATATCTTTGTGTTATAAGATGGGGTGGAGTGATCTTTTAGCCTGGGAGACTTGGAGGATCAGCAAGAAAGGTGTGTCTCACTAAGGTAAACAGGGACTGCAGTCTAGGACAGGGAATGTCCTCAGCAAACCAGAGGGAGATCCTGAGCCCCAGTGTAGTGGAGCTAACACCAGGACCCCCTGCCACATGCCTTAGCATAGCCAGGGGAAACAGCAGACCCCAGCTCTGAGAACCACCATGTGATTCAGTATAGCTGAGGGCAAAAAGGCAACCTCTAGAGACCAGACCTCCACAGGCTTCAGTGTAGCTCTTGGGAAATGCAGAAAAAACCCACCAGACCTCAGCAGATGTGAGACACTACCATTAAGACCCCAGCTTAGTTCCAGATAAGCTGCCAGACCCCTGTGGCCTCCAGCAGCACAAGCTACCCCCATCTCCACCCCTTCGAAACAGCACCAGACTTGAGGGTCCCCCATGCAACATCAGCATAGCACCAGGTAAACAGCCAGGGCCTGCAGCCACTGGCCCAAGAAGCCTGAGACCGAGCTCCTCCACCCTGGGAGAACAGATCAAATTTAAAAGAAAGGAAAAAGGCCCCCCACCAAAAAGATGAGCAAAAAACAACAAAAAAAATCTGACCATAGAAAGTTATTATGGTGACAAAGAAGATCAAAACACAAACTCAGAAGAAAAGAACAATGTCAAAACATCTACCTAGGGTATATCAAGCCTAGAAAGAACTTGTGGAAGAGCTCAAAAGAGTTTAAAAGAGGTAGAAGAAAAATTGAGAAAAGAAATGAGAGTGATGCAAAAGAATTATGAAAAAAGAGTTAACAGCTTGGAAAACTGCTTAAAAATTAAATTGGCCAAATGGAAAAGGAGATACAAAAATCCAGTGAAGAAAATAACTCCTTAAAGAGTACAATTGGTCAAAGGGAAAAGGAAGTAAAAAGCTAATTGAGGAAAACAATACCTTAAAAGTTAAAATTGGGCAAGTGCAAGCTAATGACCCTATGAGACATCAAGAATCAATCAAACAAAATAAAAAAAAATGAAAAAAATGGAAGAAAATGTAAAATACCTCATGGGAAAAACAACTGACTTGGAAAATAGATATAGGAGAGATGATATCAGAATCAGGGGACTACCTGAAAGCCACTTTCAAAAAGAACATCTAGATGGCATCTTTCATGAAATTATCAAGGAAAATTGCCCTGATGTCTTGGAATCGGAGGGAAAAATAGGTATTGAAAGAATCCACCAATCACCTCTTGAAAGAGATCTCAAAATAAAAAAAATCCAGGAACATTATAGTCAAATTTCAGAACTATCAGGTCAAGGGAAAATATAATGGCCAAAAAAAAACCAATTCAAATATCTGTGAACTACAATCAGGTTTACATAGGACTTGGCAGCTGCTACTATGAAGGATCAGAGGTCATGGAATATGATATTCCAGAAGGCAAAGGAGCTAGGACTACAACACAGAATCACTTATCCAGTAAAATTAAACACAATAGCAAAATTAAGAATAATATACATCAAGGGAAAAAAGGTCAGTCAACAAAATAGAGGGAATTCAAGCTTTCATAAGGGGAACACCAGAATGAAACCTAAAATTTGATCTCCAATATCAAGACCCAAGAGAAACATAATGGATTCGATAGAGCTAAACTATTTACATACCTACATGGGAAGATGATAGTTATAATTCTTAAAAATTCTATCACTAATGGTACAGGTAGAAGGAAAATAGACAGAGGGTACAGGTATAAGGTAAACTTGAGGGAATGACATTTAAAAAATTAAGATATGAGAAAGAAGAATGCAATGGATTCAGAAGGAAGGGAGAGGTAGAATGAGGTAAATTATTTCATATGAAGAGGCACTAAAGACTTATCAAAGTGGAGGGGAAAATGGGAGGGTCGGCAATGAGCATTGCCTGAACCTTATTCTCATCAGTATTGGCTCAAAGAGGGAATAATACACACAATCAGTTGATTATAGAAATCTATCCTATCCAACAGGTAAGTAGGATGGAAGGATATCAAGTAAGGGAGGGGGAGCTAGACAGAAGAAAAACATCAGTGAGGAGGGAGAGGTAAAAGGAGAGAGAGGACAAACAGGAGGAAGAATAGGATGGAGGGAAATACACAATCAGTGACCATAACTGTGAATGTGAATGGGTTGAACTCTCCTATAAAATGGAAGTGGATTGCAGAGTGGATCAAAAACCAGAATCCCACAATATGTTGTTTACAAGAAACACACTTGAAGCAGAGAGATACACAGAGAGTAAAAGCAAGGGGCTAGAGCAGAATCTATTATGTTTCATCTGAGGTTAAAGAAAAGCAGGATTAGCAATGCTGATCTCAGATAAAGTTAAAGCAAAAATAGACCCAATTAAAAAGAAATCATATTTTGCTAAAAGGTACCATAGACAATGAAGCAATAACAATACTAAACATATATGCACCTACCATATGTACAATATATAGCATCCAAATTCTTAAAGAAGTGGATTACAGGAAGAAATAGACAGCAAAACTAAACTAGTAGGGGACCTCATCTGTCCCTTTTCAGAACTTGATAAATCCAACCAAAAAATAAACAAGAAAGAAACTAAAGAGGTAAATAGAATATTAGAAAAGTTATATATGACAGACCTTTGGAGAAAACTTGAATGGGAACAGAAAGGAACATACTTTTTTCTCAGCAGCAAATGGCACCTACACAAAAATTGATTATGTGATAAGACATAAAAACCTCAAAATCAAATGTAAAAAGGCAAAAATAGTAAATGTATTCTTTTTAGATTATAATGCAATAAAAGTTACATTCAACAAAGGGCAATGGAAATATAATTTGAAAATTAATTGGGAAACTAAATAATCTCATCCTAAAGCATAAGTAGGTCAAAGAACAAATCACAGTAAAGATCAATAATTTCATTAAACAGAATGACAACAATAAGATAACATACAAAATTTATGAGAAGGGAAAATTTATTTCTCTAAACTCTTACATCAACAAAATGGAAAAAGAACTGATCAACGAATTAGACATGCAACTAAAAAAAACCTAAAAAAATGACAAATTTAAAATCCCCTATTGATCACTAAAATGGAAATCCTGAAAATTAAAGGTGAGCTTAATAAGATTGAAATTAAGAAAACTGTTGAGCTAATAAATAAATCTAGGAGCTGGTTTTATGAAAAAAAACTACTAAGATAGATAAATCATTGGTTAATTCAATTACAAAAAGAAAGAAGAAAACCAAATATGCAGTCTCAGAAATAAAAAGAGTGAAATCACCACCAAGGAAGAAGAAATTAAAGCAATCATTTGGGAAGATTTTGCCCAATTATAAGTCAATAAATCTGGCAATCTGATCAAAATCAGTGAATATTTATAAAAAATATAAATTGTCTAGATTAATAGGTCAGGAAATAGAATGCCTAAATAACCCCATCTTAGAAAAATAAATTGAAAAAACTGTTAATGAACTCCCTAGGAAAAAATCCCCAGGGCCAGATGGGTTCACAAGTGAATTCTACCAAACGTTTAAGGAACAATTAATTCCAATACTGTATAAATTATTTGAAAAAAAAATTAGGCAGAGTCCTACCAAATTCCTTTTATGACATAAATATGGTGCTGATACCTAAACTGGGGAAGAGCTAAAACAGAGAAAGAAAATTATAGACCAATTTCCCTAATGAATATCGATGTAAAAAATTGAACTAAATGCTAACAAAGTGATTATAGCAGTAAAAAACAAGGATTATGCACTATGCACAGGTGGGATTTATACCAGAAATGCAGGGATGGTTCAATATTAGTAAAATTATCAATATAATTGACCATATTAATAACAAAACCAACAGAAATTATATGATTATCTCAATAGATGTTGAAAAAGCTTTTGACAAAATACAGCACCCATTCCTATTAAAAACACCAGAGAGCATAGGAATAAAAGGAGTGTTCCTTAAAATGAAAAACAGTATCTATCTAAAACCATCAGCAAGCATTATCTGTAATAAAGCTAAGCTAGAAGTCTTCCCAATAACATCAGGGGAAAATACCGCTGTTATTCAATATTGCACTAGAAATGTTAGCTACAGCAATAAGAGAAGAAAAAGAAATTGAATAGATAATGAAGAAACAAAACTATCAGTCTTTGCAGATGATACAATGGTATACTTAGAGAACCCTAGAGTATCAACTAAAAATTACTTGAAATGATTAATAACTTTAGCATAGTAGCAGGATATAAGATAAATCCACATAAATCATCAACATTTATTTATATGCCCAATAAAGTCCAGGAGCAAGAGACAGAAAGAGAAATTCCATTTAAAATAACTGTAAACAACATAAAATACTTAAAAGTCTCCCTGCCAAGACAAAACCAGAACTATATGAACACAACTACAAAACACTTTTCCCACAAATAAAGTCAGATCTAAATAACAGGAAAAATATCAGTTGCTCATGGATAGGCCAAGCCAATATAATAAAAATGAAAATTCTGCCTAAACTGATTTACCTATTCAATGCCATACCAATCAAACTACCCCCATAAAATTCATAGAGCTGGAAAAAATAACAACAAAATTCATCTGGAAGAACAAAAGGTCACAAATATAAAAAAATTAATGATAAAAAATATAAAGCAAGAAGACCTTGCAATACCAGATCTCATACTACATTATAAAGCATCAAAACTATCTGATACTGGTTAAGAAAAAGAGTAGTGGATCAGTGGAATAGATTAGGCACACAAGACACAGTAGTCAATGACCATAGTAACCTAGTATTTTATAAACCCCAAACCCCAGCTTTTGGAATAAGAACTCACTATTTGACAAAAACTGCTGGGAAAACTGGGAAACAGTAAGACATTAGGTATAGACCAACATCTCATACCGTGTGCCAAGATAAGGTCAAAATGGGTGCATGATTTACTCATAAAGGATGACACCATAAGTAAACTAGAAGAAAAAGGAATACTTTACCTGTCAGATCCATGGATAGGGTAAGAATTCATGACCAAACGAGACAGAGAGCGTTACAAATGCAAAATAGATAATTTTGGTTATATTAAATTAAGAAAAGCTTTTGCATAAACAAAACCAAAGCAACCAAGATTAGAAGGAAAATAGGAAGCTGAGAAACAATCTTTACAGCAAGTGTCTCTGATGAAAACTTAATTTCTCAAATATGTAGAGAACTGAGTCAAATTTATAAGAATACAGCCATTCCCCAATTGATAAATGGTCAAAGAACATGAATAGGCAGTTTTCAAAATAAGAAATTAAAGCTATCTATATGTATGTGAAAAAGTGCTCTAAATTACCTTTGATTAGGGAAATGAAAATTAAAACAACTCTGAGGTACCACCTCATACCTATCAGATTGGCTAATATAACAAAAAAAGAAAATAATAAATGTTGGAGAGGATGTGGCAAAATTGCGACACAGATGCATTCTTGATGGAGTTGTATGAACTGATCCAACCATTCTAGAGAGCAGTTTGGAACCAAAGGGGGACAAAACTGTCCATATACTTTGATCCAGTAATATCACTACTAGATCTGTATTCCAAAGAGATCATAAAAAAGGGAAAAGGATCTACATGTGCAAAAATATTTATAGTAACCCTTCTCATGGTGGCAAAATATTAGAAATTGAGGGGATGTCCATCAATCAGGGAATGGCTGAAAAAGTTGTGGTATACGAATATAATGGAATACTACAGTGCAGTAAGAAATATTGAACAGGCAGATTTCAGAAAATCTTGGGAAGACTTGTATGAACTGATGCAAAGTGAAATAAGCAGAGCCATGAAAATATTGTACACAATATCAGCAAGATTGTGTGATGATCAACTATAAGTGACTCAGCTATTCTCAGCAACGCAATAATCTAAGACAAGTACAAAGGACTCATGAAGGAAAATGCTATCCACATCCAGACAAAGAACTGATGTAGTCAGAAAATGCAGGCATGGAACTGGGAAAAAATAAAATACTATTCTAAAAAATTATACTCACATTTCCAAAAGCCAGGCAACATCAAGACCCAGCCAGAAATCCTCTTCCCTGTACTTCATAATAACCCTCAAGTCCTGCCTGTGCTATGGGGTCCAGAATGGAGATAAAACCTAGGCATCTCACACAGTTAAGCAGGTCAGTAGATAAAATGCTGGGCATGGAGTGAGGAAGATTCCACTTCTTGATTTCAAATCTGGCCTCAGACACTTCCTAGCTGTGTGACCATGGGCAAGTCACTTAACCCTGCTTAACCCTGCTTGCCTCAATTTCCTCATCTATAAAATGAGCTGGAAAAGGAAATGGCAAACACTCCAGTATCTTTGTGAAAACCCCAAATGGAGTCACAAACAATTGAACATCACTGAAATGACTGAACAACATCTCATACAGCCCTCAAGTCCTGCCTGGGCTATGGGATCCAGAATGGAGATAAGACCTAGGTATCAAACCTCTAGAGCAAAATTTCATTTAATGATCAGAATCTCCTGGTAGGGGAGAAGAGGGGGACGAAAGGTCCATATTTAGAAGCCTGGATGAGAGGTGATGTTGGGCAGTGGGGTAAGGAGCATCAAGCTCTTGGTCTTGAGTCCCTGGAAAACAAATAGCTACACAGATAAGCTACTGGGTATGGACTAGGGCCTGGAACAGGTCTAATGACCCTTGCAGCTTTATCTAACTTAAACTGAAACAAGCCTGCCAAAAAGGCACCCCAGGAAGAAGGACACTATTTAAGAAACAAAACAGACTCTCTAAAAGCAGATTTGAAAAATCTTACCAATTCTGCCTCCACAATGCCCCTCAGATCCATCACCTTACATGTTATTACAACTTTCCAGGAATATTGCATGATTTTTAATATATATATATGTATATGTATATACATATACATACACATGTATATACATATACATATACATATACATATATATGAGAGATACTTTGTTAGAGGAGAGCCCCCTCCTCTGACTTCATATCCATTGTCTTCTCTGCATTGCTGTGTCTTGGTTCCTTTCCAACCTGCTTAACTGTTACTACTCAGTCTCTTTTTCTGAATCATCCTTGTTT
The DNA here is from genome assembly GCF_011100635.1 of Trichosurus vulpecula. Classification (NCBI taxonomy): domain Eukaryota; kingdom Metazoa; phylum Chordata; class Mammalia; order Diprotodontia; family Phalangeridae; genus Trichosurus; species Trichosurus vulpecula. The sequence continues at coordinate 382,302,578 of NC_050576.1, forward strand.
CCTGTCCACTAATTGTAGGCACCCCATAAGATTCTGACCTGAGCCCTCAACTCTAAATACTCTTTCCGATGGTGAGCTCCTTAGTTCCCATGGGTTAAATTACCATTGCTACACAGACTACCCTAATCTGTCTCCTGAACTCCATTTCCATTACCTGCCGGACAGCTTCCCCTAGCTATCCCATCAGGATTCCAAATTCCACATGTCCAAAACAAGAACATATGATTTTGTCCCTTAACTCATCCTTCTTTCAAACATCTTTGAATTGCTAATTAATTTATGGAATAAATGAAACGGAGCAGGTGTTCCTGGTTCTTTGCATACTCGCTGAGAAAAGCAATGACGGCAGTGGGAAGTGAGGCTTCAATCACACTTTGATAAGGAAGGATGGGCATAGGGGAAAATGGCAAAGAAAACACAGAAACAAATGATGCAAAAGGTGGAAGGAAGTGTATAGAAGCAGATGGCATGGGGGTGAGGGCGGGATGGTAGAATAGAATAGGTAGCATGGGGAGAAAAAAAGAAGGGGGAAAGTCACAGAGAGTAAACTCATGTGGCCATGGCCTAGAATTACGAGCACTCGAGCAGCATGGATCCAGATTGAGATAGAAGAAGAAGGCTGAGGGTAGGGTAGGAGTTTGAGGGTCCCATTTTTATAGGACTTTGGGCTGGATCAGACTGGATCTATGACACTTTATGGTTAGTTCATTAACATATTCAAATCCTGTCAAAATTACCCACAAAAATTTAAAATAAACGTATCCACATCATCTCAAAGTTATCAGCAACATTTGGTTTTCTGCTGGCCCTACTGTGAATGTCTGGAGCTTATCTGAGGTTTGCATATCATAGTACCCAAAGGCCTTAACAGCAAGGCCTCAGTGGCTTTCCTTGACTTAACACATATTGTCTGAATGTGATATTTGGTTAATATATGACGTAGTTTGCAAATTATGCTCTTTTGACCTTTGGGATGGTTGGTACATTCCCTTTTGCAATCTTTTGTTGTCGTTCTGTCATTTCCTATTCTTTGGGACTTCATTTGGGGTTTTCTTGGCAAACATACTGGAGTGGTTTGCCGTTTCCTTCTCCAGCTCATATTATAGATGAGAAAACTGAGCCAAAGAGGGTTAAGTAACTTGCCCAGGGTCACCCAGCTACTGAATGTCTATGGTCAGATTTGAACTCAGGAAGATGATTCTTCCTGACTCCAGGCCTGGTGCCCTATCTACTGGGTTACCTAACTGCCACACTCTGCAATCTCACTTCCTGCTATTGTTACTTTATATGGTACTCATAAACTTAGTATACTGATTTGAAGCCTGACAGTGGTCAGGGGGAGCTGAATAAGATACAACTTTAACAATTCGATTAGGGAAAAAGGAAAAGAACTTACATGTTCTAAAATGTTTATAGAAGCTCTCTTTGTGGTGGCAAAGAACTGAAAATTGTAGGGATGCCTGTCAATTGGGGAATGGTTGAACAAGTTGTGGTACGTCAACATGGAAGAATACTGTTGTGCTATAAGAAATGAGGACCTCAATGATTTTGGAAAAACAGGGGTAGACTTGCACAAAATAATGAAGAGCAAAATGAGTAGAATAAAGAGAACACTGTATACAGTAACAGCAATATCGTTTTAAGGACAACTTGGAGGGAATAAGTCATTTAGATTATTATAAATACCCAAATTAACTACAAGGAACATATGAAGGGATACGTTATCTGTATCCAGAGAAAGAACTGATAAATAGAAATATGTACAGAATGATTTCACATTTATATACATATTTGTATCTAATGGTAGCCATATCTAAGGTGGGGAGGGAAGGTAAGGAAAAAGTTACGCGATAACTTTATTGCATATTTAAAAGGAATAGAAAGTTGTAAATAATAGATTTGCAGTTTCATGTACAATCACCTTTTTTTCTATTCTACTATGTTTTGGAAATGTTTATTTCTTAAGTTCAGAATTTTAAAAAAATTAACATTCATAACTTCTGTTGATGACACTGCCATCTTTCTAGTCACCTAGGCATACAACTTTGGAACTATCACTGACTTTTCCCACTCCCTCAACCCCTACATCCAAAATCAGTTACAAAGTCTTATCTATCCTGTCTCCCTAATGTTTCTCAGATCCATTCCCTTCTCTTTAAAGATTCTTTCCTATATTAGGCCTTCATCATCTCCGGTTTGAGCTATTTTAGCTGTCAACTAATTGGTATCCCTTGCTCCAGTCTCTCTCTCCTCAAATCTCTTCTCCACAGTTGTCAAATTGAATTCCTGAAACACAGATCTGCCCATGTCACCCCTCTATTCAAAAACCTCAGACAGACTTTTAACACTTGAAGGATAAAATGCAAACTTCTCTATTTGGTATTTGAAGCCTTGCAGAATCTGGCTCCTACTTACCATTCCAGTTCTATTCCAAATTATTCCCATTCCTATATCTTCTATTCCAGTTAAACTGGCCAACTAGCTGTTCTTCAAACATGATATTTCATCTTCTGTCTCCATACCATTACACAAGGGGGATTCCGTCTCTGGAATGTACCTTAACCTCATCTCTACCTCATAGAATCCACAATTCCTTTTAAAGCAGAGTTAAGACACTATCTCCTAAGAGATGCCTTTCCTTACCCCGCTAATTTTTGGCAATCCCTCCTTCTCTCTTGAAATTACTTTGCTTTAAATTTCAAATATTTTATATTTGCTTACATGTGTGCGTATTTTATCCACTTCCCCCAACTTTTCCCCCCAACATGTAAACTCCTCAAGGACAAGGATTATGGAATAATTATATGTTGGATTGAACTCTCAGAATACAAATTATAAAATGGATTGCTTTTAAAAATGATTTTTGCCTTTTGTTTCTTTTGAAAATGCATTTTATTGATGCCTTTTGTCTTTATATTACTCATTTCAGACCTTGCCAATAAAATGCGACTTACAAAAAAGAAAAACATTTTAGCAAAAACATTCAAACTACAATGACCCCATCTAACAAGATATGAATTATTCTGCCTTAGAAGTTTCTCCCCTCTTGGATATGATTGAGGAAGTATGTTGCATTATCTGCCTTCTAAGACTGCCATCAATTTTTTGATTACTTGTAAAGAAATCCAATATCCTTTAATGACCTTTTCATTTACACTCCTGTAGTCATTGTGTATATAGCTCTCTTGGTTTTGCATATTTCACTTTGAATCATTTCATATAAAATTTCCCATGCTTTTTTGAATTCCTAAAATTAATAATTTCTTAATACATGAAAATACTCCAAAGCATTCATATAACATGTTTGCTTTTTTATCAGTCTCCAAATTGGTGGTCACTTACTTTGTTTTTTTATTATTTGCTACTACAGGATGTTGGTAAAAATATTTTTGGCATAGATTCTTCTACACTGAAATCCAGAATTTTTGATCCATTTCTTAACTACCCCAAGAGTGAATTGTGTCTGTATTTCTACAACCTCTCCAGCATGATTTGTATCCATCTTTCATTATATTTGTCAATTAACATTCTATAATGTGAGAAGTCAAATATTTTCATTTTCATAATACTTATTACTAATGATTCATAGCATATTTACATTTGGTCATTTACAGCTTTCAGTTTTTATTTTGAAAATTGTTTATTTGACCACTTGTATATTGAGAAATGGCTTTTGAGACTAAATATTCATGCCATTTCCTTATATACTTTGTACTGATCAATCAACAAGCATATATTAAGTGCCTACTAAGTGTCAAGCACTATGCCAGGGACAACTACTACAAAGACAAAGGCAAAATAGTCACTCCTCTCAAGGAGCTTTAGTTCTTTTGGAGGAAAAAAACATCCTATCTACATGTATAAGTATATATATATGATAATACAAAATAAGTGCAAGATAGATTTGGAGTGAAAGGTACTACCATCTGGGGGAATTAGGAAAGGCTTCATGTAGAAGGTGACACAAGCTTAGTTTTGTTTAAAAAAAAAAGACAACAAAAAATCAAAAACCTAAGGCTTGTAAGAGGCAGAGATGAGGGAAGAGTTCTATTCTGGCATGGGAAAACCTGTGCTAAGAAGAGAGAAGGGAGGAACATCATGTGTGAGGAACGCTTAAGCTAGTTTGGCTGGACTAGAAAGTGTGTGGAAGGAAGAAATATACAACAATCTGGAAAGGTAAGTGGGAACTAGGTTGTGAAAGGCTTTAAATGTCAAATAGAAGAACTTATATTTGATCCTGGAGGTATTAAGGAGCCACAAGAACTTATTGACAAAAGAATGACACGGTCAGACCTATGTTTTAGGTCTATCTCTTTGACAGCTGTGAGATTAAAAGATTAAAGAGAAGAGAAACTTGAGGCTAGAAGATTAATTAAGAAGCTAATGCAAGAGTCTATTCCAGAGGTGATGAGGGTATGAATTAGGGTAGTGGCTATGTTAGTTGAGAAGCAACACATATGAGAAATGTTGTGAAAGTGAATTCAAAAAGAAAATGCTAATAATTGAATGGACACGTGGGTAGAAGAAGATAAAGTATTGAGAATGAGATGAAAGGAGTGGACCAAGATAAGCAGGATGGGTGGTAATCATGACAGAAAAAGGAAAATTTAGAAGGGAGGTAAGTTTAAGAGGCACGATGGTAAGTTTAGCTTTGGATTTGTTGAGTATGAGATGACTATAGAACAATTTTTAAATACTCACTAGATAGAGTGGTGATGTGGGAATGGAGACAAGGAGAAATACTAGAGTTGAATATATAAATCTAGAAGTGATCAGCAGATATGAACATTAAACCTTTGTGAATGAACAAGGTAACAGAGACTGAGAAAGTATTTAAGGAGAAGAGAAGAGTCAGTACCGACACTTGGAATATAGTCACTGTTGGGGATGTGATATTAATAATTATCCATCAAGGGAGATTGAAAAGGAATTCTCAGATTGTAATATGTGGAGGAGGGAGACAAAGAGAGAGAGAGAGAGAGAGAGAGAGAGAGAGAGAGAGAGAGAGAGAGAGAGAGAGAGAAAGGGAGAGAGAGAGAGAGAGAGAGAGAGAGAGAGAGAGAGAGAGAGAGAGAGAGAAAGGGAGTCAGAGCACATTTTCTTGAAAACCTATAGAGGAGAAAGTATCCAGAATGAAAGGGTGGTCAATGGTTTCAAATTCGATAGTGTGGTTGAGAAGGATATCAAACCTTTATTAATGTATTTGATGCAAATATTTTCCAACTCTACCATTTATCTTCTAATTCTGTTTTTATTGATTCTATTTGTGAAAAAAAGTGTTTTCACTTTTATAGTCAAAATTGTCTATTTTATGCTTTATGATTTCCCCTATCTCTTTTTAGCCAAGAATTCTTTCTTTAGCCATAACTATAAATGACACTCAATCTCATTCTCTTTTTATTATTTTTTATGGTGTGACCTTTTATATTCAGATCACATAACCATTTTGAGTTTATTGTGGTATACGGTGTAAGATTATTTATTTAAACCTAACTAATGGTTTATGAGAATTGTTATAGGAGGCAGAATGTAAAGTTTGTGGACCAGTGTGTAAATAAGGTTATTTAGAATGTCAGAGACACGAAAAGAAGTAGTATATAATGAGGCTGGAAAAGTTAGGTGGGAGTCAGTTTGTAGAGGCCCTTAAAAATGATACATTGAAAGTGTTTAAGTGGGAAGAGACATGATCAGATCTGGGCAGCCAAAAGATAATTTTGACAGCTAGGTAGAAAATGGATTTAACAGAGACACAGAAAATGGATTTGACAGAGGAGACACTAAAAACAGGGAGACCAATGAAGAGGCTACTACAGTAGACAGGTCAGAAAAGATGAGGTCTTTAGTTAGTCTTGAAACCCTTAGTGTACTTTATTTTTACTTCTCATATATACCTTATATTCTGATTTACTTTATTTTTATTTGTGGACCTGTTACATCTCCTCTATAAGATTTTGGTTTGTTTCTTTGTTTCATTCATTGCCCAGCACTGTGCTTTTCATTTAGTAGGCATTCCATAAATGTTTGCTCAATAGCCCGAAATGAACACCCAGTCCATATTCACTGTGGCATCAGTGGCAACCTTGGAATTTCTTTACTTATCAAGCATCTAAGTCAAGCTTCTCTGAGTGGCCTTTGTCTTTGCTAGGGATACTCCTGTATGAGTTCATTTCTGCCATGGGGAAATTCTGTGCAAAGGTAAGAGATAGGGGGAGTGTCACATGTGAGGAACACAAGCTAGTTTGGCTAGAAAGGAAAGTACATGAAAGGAAGCCACATGACTGGAAAGGTAGGTTGGTGCCAGGTTGTGGGACATTTTAGGGTGAGTATAATAATCTCCTTAGACACCTCACTTAACCTTCCTGAGCTTCAGTTTCTTCATCAATAGGCAGCCTGGTGTAGTCGATCGATGGTAGACTGAGAATCCAGGAGACCTGGGTTTCAATCCCACTTAAGACAGTCACTAACTGTCACTTTTGTCAAGTCACAACCTTCTGGGCCTTGCATTCCTTACCTGTAAAATAGGGAGGTTGGATTCAACAACCCCTAAGATCCTTTCTATCTATAATCTATAAATCTATAATATATGATATTATTTAGTAGTTTTCTAGGTCTTTGTTTTAATTTCTTTTTGCAGATTAAAAAAACAGCCCACAACTGTCTACACACTGGCTTACAGGGAGTAGACTGTTCTCCCACAATTTGCTATCAGGTGTGATATGAATTTTTCTTACTACCTAAAACTATGTCACTTTATTATTTGTTCCTATTTCTCTATCTTGGAAGCATCTTTTAACATGAAGTCAACCCCCGAACCTTTTGTCTTAATTGACAGAACAGGTTTTGAATGGTTCCAAGTTCTCTACCATCTCTCAGCTTGGCCAGTTGCTTCATAAGTTCATAACTTTGGTTAAAAAGGAGAGATCATGAATTCCTTAACCAAGAGCTTACAACTGCCAGGAAGATAACTCAAATACATGGACAATTTAGAACAGAATAATATGGCTTTTGAATTGAGATCTAAAGGAAACTAAGTGTTTTAAGAAACAGGAGTAGGGAAGGTATACATGTATTCCAGGATCAAGGGAAAGGCCATTTAAAGACACTGAGATAGGATTTGGAATGTTTTTCATAAAGAAGAACAAGAAGAATAATGCACCTAGAATATAGAGTGCACCAAGGAAAAAAGAAGCCTGAAAGGTCGGCTGGACACATATTGTAAAGGGTTTCAAAAGCCTAATAGGCAGATTTGCATTTTACCCTAAAGACAAGAGAGTTCTTATGATGTGGCCAGCCCTGTGCTATAGGAATGTCAATTTAGCAGCTATAAAGAAGATGGACTGAAGAATTGGATAATCATAGATACAGACCTAGAATGGACCTCAAAAGTCATCTAGCCCAGTCCCCTCATTTTACAGATGAGTAACTGAAGACCAGGGAAATTAAGAGATTGGCCACTACTCACACACTCAGTAAGCATCAGAAGTGGGATCTGAAGCAAGGTTCTTTGACTTCAGAGCCAAGGTGAAGCCACGGACAAAAGAGATAGTAGAAGTACATAAGAGGACGTAAACACTAAGGGTTGGAGAGTAACGTCAAGTGTCACTGAGGGAATGAAGCTTAAACTGTTCTATAAAGGAAGGATGGGACTTAGATGACAAGGGAGGAGTGGGAAGTCATCCTTGTTTCACTCACTTTCTCTGTCTCTCTGGATCCAAATAATCACTAGGCTCTCCCAAAATGATACCTTTCTAAAGTTTCTTGTACCTGTCCCTTCCGTGCTCCCCACCCCCACCAAAAGCAACAGGAGTCACTTATTAAGTGTCTAATGTATATGCAGAACACTGGCAAACAAGGGGTAAAAATGCAAACCTTTGATAAGACAAAATTCCTGCCCTCGATAAACTTTATAATCTAGTAGGTTAGGCCTGACTCAAGCTACTCTCTCTGTAGTTTATGTTTGATATTAGAATGAAATGAGACATTAATAAAGCATTCAGCAGTGAACGTTAAAATGTTTAATGTTAAAATTCAGCAGTTAAAATGTTCTCCTGTACCAGTCTAGGAATTTTGCTACAGCTTATTCATGTAAAGAGAAATGGAACCAAACTCACTTGGTTTCTGACATATATTGACTTCTGCCTAAATTTCCTTAGCTATGGTACAGGATAGATATTAAATAAATGAATCAAGGACATTGAGAATTTCTTTGAAAAAGTCATGAAGCTTCCCTGCCTCTGAGTTGTCCATTGTGATTTGCCAGCCAATCCTCCAAAAGAAGCCAGAGTTCATTGTTTTGTATTCAGCCCACCAAGAAGTGAGATAAACAGTCTGAACCTTAGTCTCCTAAGGCAATCAAATCTAAAAGTCAGTTTTAATACAATTTATGGAAAAAACTAGGCTAAGTTTCAAGGAGGTGGGTTAGCGTGTGGTTAGTGAGGATATTGCTGGTACTATACCCTGTCCCTTGGCTTCTGCGACCTTTTAGAAGACCATCTATCACTAAAGTGACTTCAGGGCTTTTACTTATAAACTGAGACACTGATGATGCAAGAAACCCAAGGCAGCACTAAAGGAAGAAGAGAAAAACTAAAACAGAAAAAGAGAAAAAACAAAACGAAATTAACAATGTTATAGCTCCCTGAAGGAGTGACTGAGTGTGATGAGAAAATGAAGACAATGCAGCCTTCTCTCCCTCTCCCTGAAGGACAAGTATCTAAATAATTGGACTCGGGGCAGCTAGGTGGCACCGTGAGTAGAGCACTGGCCCTGGAGTCAGGAGGACCTGAGTTTAAATCCGGCCTCAGACACTTGACACATGTACTAGCTGTGTGACCTTGGGCAAGTCACTTAACCCCGATTGCCCTGCCAAAAAGCAAATATATACATATATATATATATATATATATATATATATATATATATATATATATATATGTAATTGGACTGATATGGCAGATAATACCAAATGTTTGCAGTTCACAGAAAGTCGTTGTAGGGGCAGCTAGGTGGCACAGTGAGTAGAGCACCGACCCTGGAGTCAGGAGGATCTGAGTTCAAATCCGGCCTCAGACACTTGACACACTTACTAGCTGTGTAACCTTGGGCAAGTCACTTAACCCCAATTGCCCTGCCTTTCCTCCGTTCAAAAAAAGAAAAAAAATTTAAAAAAAAGAAAGTCATTGTAAAGAGGTAACCATGAGCAGAAGCAGCACTAGAGGATACAGCAAAAACTAATGACGCTTCCTATGTAGTCATTGTCCCCTGAACTTCTCAAATCTCAAGGACAGCTTCACCTTGTAAGGAAAAATGTAGCTTAACTTTCCTAAAGAAAGTCGGTTAGGATATTCCTCCTACCACAAAGGTGCTAAAACATCACAGCTCTAGATCAGACTAGAAACTCTTTCCTTTATTCTTCTAACTGGTCTTCCTGTCTCTACTCTCCTATTTTTGAAATTAACCCTATTTGCTCAGTGCTCCTAAGACCCTGGCAGTCTGACTTTTCATATCCCGTATGATGCTTATTTAAGGATTCATAGCCAAATGCTCTAGGTAGCAGTTTCATTCTCTTGGAGAACTGAACTGGGAAAGGGAAGAAGGGAGGGGAACTATGATGAGGATGCCGAGACTCCCCTGCACCCTTCAAAGAGAGAGAGAGTGATGGGTCCTCTCTGAGCCTCAGAGCCTTCTGAGAGTTGATGAGGAAACTCAGCTTTGAGTTTTACCCTTCCTTCCTACTCCCTCCACTCTGAACCTTAGCTTTGCCTGCTAGATAAGGCTTAATGCTGACTATCCTGAACTGTCTTTTATTTGTGAAACAGAAGGTCTTTCCTGAGAACTGATCTCACAGCAATATCAGTTTCAGTCCTTTTATGCTATTCTCTCTCCACCAAATCTTTGGTCTGGGGTGTAAATGTGGATTTTTGAGTGAGGGCTATGGGTCTTCCCAGTGGTTTAAACAAGTGGTTTAAAGTGAATAAGAGAGATTGGTACCTCTATCTCACCCCCATAATTATTCCTAAGTATTTCAATTTTTAAGATAATTGAAAAAAATGTTCTCCTGTACCAGTCCAGGAATTTTGCCACAGTTTATTCATACAAAGAGAGGTTGAACCAAACTCATTTGGTTTCTGACGTACATTGACTTCTGCCTGAATTCCCTTACTGGTCCTTATGTGTTGTAACACCCAAAAGCTAAACCACTGGGTGATACCCGTTATGCAAGACCCAGTTGTCGATTTGGTTCTCTGACAAAGAATTCAAATTCATATTAAAAAGTACTGCCTTGGACTAATTCAATGAGGCTTCTACCCAAATCAAGTCCATGTTACTGGATGGTCCCTACACAGCCAGTTTGCTTTGCAAGGATGTTATCAGGGCTTCTCCCCTGCTGCTAAAATTATAAACTCCCCCTAACTTATCTTTCCTATCACTCTTAGAAAAAGTATTTTTGCTACTACATTGTGGTTCTCATTGCTATGTGTACCCCAATTTCCCTAACTCTGTTTATGGTCAATAGCACCCAGAGTGATTTATTGGTTTCATAGACCTTCAAACCTGTTGTTAGAGATAAATTTAAAAAAAAATAAAAGAAGAAAACTATTTTTCAATGTTTCAATAGATCTGTGATCTCATTAATGTGGGTTTTACCCCATTTGTGTAGATGGCAATCCACCCACACTCTCATCCCCTATGATTTTGTCCATGTTTTCTCATGGATTCCCCAAAAAGGATTTATTGAGTGTGTTGAGGGATTTCCTCTTGGTCTTTTTCTAGGGAAAAATGCATTGAAGAAAAAACAATAAACAGAAAATATAATGAAGGTGAGGAAATGTGAGAAAAAGAGAAACATACAGTCAAAGAATATCAAGACTTCTGAATTGGAGGAAAATATGGTGAATTAATTCACTTTTCTCAATGTGTCTGCTCAAGTAGGTTCATATCCTGGAGAAAAAAATAAAAGTGTGGTCCAGTATGAGAATAGTACAAAATATATACTAAATCTTCTTCAATCAATTAACCAACAGTTATTTATTAAGCCCCCTTTATTACAGGCACTGTGACAGGCCCTGTGAATTCAAATACAGAGAATGAAATAAAGTCTACTCCCAATGAGTTCGCATTTTCTTCACTTAACAACCTATTAAGGGAATGGAGGCAGAGAATTTAGATAATTTGATTATGGCCATCCAAGTCTGAAATGGTACGGAGCACAGGCCCCATCTTATCTTGGTTTCTAGTCAATACCAAGAAGTTGAGTGATGTAGTGGGAGACAGTTTTCCATGGTAAAATGAATCATAGGCTGCAAGTTAGGAGATCTTGGGTACTAAGTACAATTCTGTTACCAGGTAGAAAAATCATTTAATTTCTTTGGGCCTCAATTTCTTTCTCTCTAAAATAGTGGGGCCATAGTAGAAGATCCCTAAATTTTCTTTTGGCTGTAATAGTCTACAAATCCGTAGATGAAATATGCTAGATGTATGTGTACACGCATGCACACACACACACACACACACACACACACACACACACAGAGTTTGCATTAAAATTTGTGTATTCTCCTTGTATATATCTCAACTATGGATCGGCATTTAGGTCAATTAAAAAAAATGTCTCGGTTGAATCAAGGTCCCATTTTGAGTTAATTTTGAACCCTGTTGGCATTTAATCCTCATGAAGGATATTACAAGGAGAAGAGAGGCCCAGTTCAGGTCCCATAGACTTTCTTACTAGACCTCTCACTCTATCACCCTACCCCAAATACAAGCCACATGAGTGTTTATTCAAACTACATTTTTTAAAACAGCAAACTGGGTTTTATTTTTAGAGCTGCTGATTGAACACTTTAATTTACAAACTAGTTTTCCAAAGCTTTGCAAAGCTACCAGATGCAAAGAAAAGTGACTGCATCACCGTGCCCAGGCTGTTTAATGCAGGCAATATTGTAAACAGCACTCTAGGGAAAGGTTTTAGAAGTGCATTTAATTGCATTTTCCACTTCTCATAACAGCAAGGGATTAAAGCTGAGACGGAACGTAATGGAACCTGCTCCTTCCTATCTGCTTAAAGGAAGAGAGGAAACACACACACACATACACGCGCACACACACACACACACACACACACACACACACACACAAATATTTTGGTGTGCTTGTTGAGGAAAAAAAACATCTAGAATTTAATAAGTTAGTGAATGACTAAGGGCAAATTCATCAATTGACATTTTATATTTTCTACTGAGTATGATTTGTGCCAAAAATTACAAAAAGATGAAGTTAACAACTTTAAAAAAATTTCATCATTTGAATGAGGGCAATGAGACATTTGGGGATATTTCTATTCCTCAACTTGAAGAAGATATAGATTATACTCCCAACTTTATCAGAGGTGTTATTACTATTTTTATTCTGCATTTACCACCTGGGGTATACTACAGAATATATAGACTATAAAAATTAATGATTCCCGGTTACCAAGAGTCACATGAAGCTGCCCTTGACAGTCTTGTAATAGAAATTGAGAACCTAGACCCACTCTCTGAAAAGCCCACATTTGCCTAGAATATGGACCCGCTCATCTGATACAGATAGAGACAGGAGTGGAGGGAACCATGCTGATTTCCCCACTCTTAGCAAGTCAAATATAACTAGGTAACAACTGCAGAATTCCATTTGAAGCAGAGTTTCTTCATCCTTTTAAAAAATGTCATGGCCCACTTTAGCAGTTTGGTGAAGCCTGTGGAGTCCTCAGAATTATGTTTTTTAAATGCTTAAAATTAACTATATAGGAAGGAACCCAAGAATATTGAAATTTTTTTTTTCCAAATAAATTCTTGGACTTCCTGACATCTATGAACTGACCCTTCTCGTGTCTGTGAATTTCAGTTTGAAAACCCAACAAGTAGTCTTGAGGCTATAAGGATAAAAGCTTACACATCTCTTTTGAGCTTAACAAAAACCCTGGAAAGTAGGTGCTGGTATTATCATCCCTATTTTACAGCAAGGAAACCAAGGCAGACATAAGTTAAGCGACTTGTCCAAGGTCACATAGCTAGTATGCATCTGAGAGGGCAGAGTTTTAATTTAGCTCTTCCTGACTCCATGCTCAGCATTCTATCCACTGCCCCACTTAGCTAGCAGAAGTGGCATTGATGCAGAAAAATGAAATGGTTCATTTCAGTCCTTCTATCCCAGTAAACAAACTGGCTATCATCTATCTGGAAACTGGAGGTGAATATAAGGTCTCTCCAGAGGGACATCAGGGATAGGACTCTGGAGGTGAGTAAGACCTGGAGGCAATTGCACTGGCTGGTATATCCCCCACACAGCTGGCAAAGTGATTTTTTCCCAAAGCAGCAGGTCTGATTGGATGATGAGCGGAGAATCATGAAATGAGAGCTATGGGCAGCTGTTATCCCTAGGAATTGCAGTCCCCTTCCCAGCACCCTGGGGCAAAGTCCCAATTATTAATGATGGCTCTGCCAGGCATCTGCCTCTCTCTGATAAAGCTGTCTCCTACAGAGTATTCTAGGACTGCCTCAGTCTGAGCCCTTTTCCTACCAAGGGGTTCTGTCTCTATGTGCTCCAGATACCAGCTTCACACTCACTAACCCTGATCCAAGTGCAAGCTCTAACCAGAGCTTCTTTACGGCCATGGTGCCTGAAACTCTCACAGAAGTCATCTCTTTTGGATAAAGCGGCTTGTACATAACAGGTGCTTAATGTGTGTCCCAGTTGAATTGCACTGAATTGGACTGAATTGAAAATATCGAATGGAAATGTCATCTAAGGCATTATCTAGTGACATTTCAAGTAACCATTACCTTTTAATAACAGGCAGCATAAGGCAGTGGCCACACTGGCTCTGGAGTTAGAGACTTTGGGACAAGTCCTACTTTGCCACTTATTACCGAAGTGACCTTGAGGAAGCTATTTAACCTGCCTGGGCCTCAGGGATCTTAACTGCTTTATATAATATAAGGAAGTTAGACTAGGTGACCTCAAAGTCATCCAGTCCCCTTCAAATCTCTAAATTTGAGATTTGAAAAGTCACTTCAAAGTTAGTCACCTTCTATCTCTAAATCTATCATCATCCTGTGATTTTAGCACAGTTTAGTTAATTAGACTCTAAGTCATTCTCCTACAAGGAAAAAGACAGGTAAATTTTGATGGGGGAAGGGAAAGCTCTCACTCTTTGGAACACAGTGCCAAGTGGGACATCCAAGCATGAAGTATTAGGCAGGCTTGGGCATCAGGAAGAAGCCGGAAGCCTAATAGTCCAGCAATTTGTTTAGCGTCCTATATATAGGTGTTAAATGAGCACTCACTTGATTTGATTTGGTATGCTTGGTGCCCAAAGGGAGTAGGGTAATGACAACAAGGCACTTTAATTCACAGTTTTATTTTATTGCCAAAGTCCCTTGGAAAGATACAACCTAGAGGTTTTGGGGTTGGGCTTTTTTTTTTGGTTCTTTTCACCCCATCTCGCTATCTTTCCAAATGTCCTCAGTATTACTCATTGGTATCAGGGATTCTGGTAAATAAAAATAATTCAAAATTAAGCTGAAATTCAAACTTTGAAAAGAAAGAAATCAGAAAAAAATACACTGAAAATTATATTTCATTCATTATCAGCAGCAATTAATATTACCTATGTGAAGATATATGATTTTTTAGAGTGCTAATTTTCTTCCCCCTATAGTTTCCCCTGTGAGAAATTCAGTCAATATGAAACCACAATGATTTAATGTGACTGATTTTAAATGATGAGTACAATAATTCACAGATCTGCTATTACATTAAAATGTACAGGATAGGAACCACAAAGGATATGGGATTCTTTGTGTCTCCTATAGGATCTCATTTGATTTAAAGATGAACAGTAAATCCAAGAAGAAACAAGCAATTCTAAAACACCCAATACTAATTTTACATGTAATTAGAACTAACAATTTCTCTTCATTTGTAAAACATCGTCTGATGACCTTTGGGGCTGGTGGTGGGTTAGGACATTAGCCTATAATTATGCTTTGATTTGTAATGAAGGATTGAAATGACTAGTCCTAACAAACCAAGGGGCTAGGAGGATTTCAGGCGCAAAGGATATTACGCTACTGCCATCTACTGACAATTATCTGGAAACACATCTTTTTGAGAGGAGGAAAAATCCTTTTAATGAGAAACCACCTAGGAGACATTCCTTTTACATGCTGAGAAAAAGTATGTTTTCATTTGGGAATTCCCATCCTTTAATTTTCAGATCTCTTATTGATGAGACTTTCTTTTAAAATATAAAAGGGGACTGGTAAATTTTTCAGAATTGAGATCTAAATTAATGAGCCAGAAAATGTAGGAAAATATTCAGGACAGAAATATCTTGCAAATACTGTATAAGGCATTTTCAAAGAGCTCAAAGCACTTAACCTGTTATCTCATTTAGCTTCACATCATCCCCAAGAGGAAGCAAATGATTACACAGGAGGAAGCAAATCATTACATCTGATGCATACATCTGATACATGTTTGGTCTATTGTTACAGTTAGAAATTGATTTTTCAAATGCAAGTCTGAGACATTTTGGATGCATGTTTTGTGAGTCAGTGATGTGGTTTTTCACCACCACATCAATAAAAATGATTGCCCAAATGTATATGAAACAAACCGGTTAAGACTTGGGAATAAGATTCCTCTCCATTCTGAACTAAAACGATAAGTACACTTTCAAATAAAACACAATCCATTTAGGGCTTGATAGTCTATCAATACCTAGTTTAAAACATTTCTTTCTCTCTCAACATTTTCAGGCTGATATTTTTAATGAAGGACAAAAAAAAGAATACCTGGTTTTATTTGTGATTCCCTTAAACACTGACACCTATTTAGAACAGAGTTTACCTTTTAATCTTTCCTAAAAACAGAGGATAACTTTCTTTGACCACTTGAAGTATGCAATATAGTTTTCTCAATGTGGGTTATATGCACAGAGGGATCTAAAGAAGGGTAAACTTGTCTGAAGAGAATTCTCTGAATTTGGAATTCCTTTCCTCCCACTCTTTCCACACCTAGTTTTCTCAGTGATCAGGGATTAACTAAACCTGGAGCTGGAGTTGGAGAGAATGCCATCTTGTCTAATCCCCTCCTTTGACAAAAGAGGAAACCGAGACCTGAAGAGATAATGTGATTTGTCCAAGGTCACAGCTATTAAAAAAAAGAAAAAAGAAAAAAAATGTAGCACAGCCAGGTTCCATGAGTCCAAATTGAGCAATAATTCTTTTCATTGGAATTTTTGAATCACTTAGACTGCATCACCACACTTGATAGGAAACTGGTGTTGAGAAATATTACATCTGAAAACCATAGAATCCTAGTTTTAGAGCTGGAAGAGATCTTCCAATATCTTACTTTTATAAAAGAGAAAATTGAGATGGATTAACTAAGCTAGTCACACCTGGACATTGTTATTCTGTCATTTCAGTTGTGTCTGACTCTCTGTGACCCCATTTGGGGTTTTCTTGGCAAAGATACTGGAACGATTTGCCATTTTATTCTCCAGCTCCTTTTACAGATGAGGAAACTGAGGCAAACAGGGCTAAGTGACTTGCCAGGGTCACACAGCTAGCAAGTATCTGAGGCCAGATTTGAACTCAGATCTTTTTAACTCAAAATATTTTATTCACTATACTACGCTCACATTAATGTATTACAATTATGTGATGAGGTTATGAGTTCTCTATACCTCTTCCGATGCTACAGCTTCTGTAGATAAACCCTTATTTCCCTGAAAGCTAACTAAATGTTTACTCCCTTTCAATAGTATTCTAGAGCTTTCCTATGAGCCTATTCTCTAGGATCCTGCTATAGGACTACCTCATGGGTAAAAAGACTTTGTGAAGTCATTTTCATATATGTAGCATTTAAAAACTAAGCTCCTTAGAAGAGGTTCAAAGCAGTCCTATATTATGATGATGAAATTAGCTCCATGGGTACTAAAAGTACTTTGCAAACCTTAAAGCTATTATTATTATCATCATTAACAGTTATTAATCATTGTGGTTAACATACTATATTATTAACGATTTCCATATTTACTGCTAGCTCTTTGATCTGGCTTGACAAAACACTTTCATTTCCAAAAGCAACCAGAAATTCAGCTTTAACTCTTAACATTCAGGTACAAGAACATAAAGATAGATTTAGTTCCTATTAAAGGTGAGAGAATGGAATCTAGAAAGAACAAGAGACTGACTGTACAACACCAAAACAGCCAGTTGTAAAGTGACAAAATAAAAGAGATTAGCTATTCAATAGCCTATAGAATAAATAGAAGATTATTGTTTTTTTCTTTTTTTAAGCTAAATCCAAAGACTGAATTCAGGCAAACGAATAGGAGGAAGAAAGAGGTTGGGAGAAGAATGGTAAACATTTTTTAAAGGATGGGGGAGGGACAGTCATTCTTCTAGTCTAAGGAAAAGTCTCTGTAGTCCTTAATTTTTCCTCTTCAAACCACAAGAGATGATGGGTAATTTTCCATGTTACCCTGAGTAATTGCCGGGGGTAGATCAATACTTTTTTGAAGTTATTTTGAAAGCATTCATTGATTTTTAGGAGTTTCGCAAAACCTCCCAGAAGCACCTGGTAGACTCTGGGACATTAGAATCTTAGCGTTCTTAGGTTAGATCTTAAGATACAGTTTTTTAGCTGGTAAAAATTGTACTGTGACCTATGAACAATCCCTCTTTTCCTTTTTTCTCCCTCAGCATCAACAATATAAAATTATCCTTCCTTATATAATGAACGTACTATCATTACTGGTACAAAAGTATGTAATATGTACATTTGTTTAATTTCTATCAGGATATGGTTTTTGTTTTGTTTTGTTTTCCTCTTGTATTTATGTCTGAATTTTTCTTTTTAGGTGTGTTCTCATCCAGGTCGGGTGTTATCATGGTTGGAGAGCTGGCCTCGGAGTCATGAAAACCTAGGTTGAGGTCTCACCTTTGACACACACTGGCTGTCACACCCTGGGAGGCAAGTCACCAAACCTCTCATTGCACCCCATAGGCAGTCTGCTGAGACTCTAAATTGACTGATGCACTGACTTCCATTGGCAGAATGAGTTAACTCGTACATGAGTTTCCTATACCAATGAAATAGGAGGTCTACTCCTGAAGCCCTGTGTTGCAATATTTTTGCTTGTTTGTTTGATTCATTGAATTTTTTTGGTAGCTGGATCTTGAATCTGTATAGTCATTAATTACAACTTCCTAAAGGACAGATATTATATTTATGTAACTTGTTTTTAATTCCCAACATGTTGTTACAAAGAAATGGATGAATCATAAAATATTCTCTGGTTAAAATTCTAAGAATAAAGATATATGAGAGACAAACAGAGAAAGAGACAGAGACAGAGATAGAGAGAGAGGGGCAAGGCAGTTAGGTAACTGGACCTGGAGTCAGGAAGACTAGAATTTAAATCTAGCCTCAGACACTTAGTAGCTCTGTGACCCTGAGCAAATCACTTCTGCTTGCCTTGATCCATTGGAGAAGGAAGTGGCAAACTACTATAGTATTCTTTGCCAAGAAAACTTCATGGAAATTATTGGCATACTATATTCCATGGGGTCATGAAGAAATGAATACAACTGAACTAATGAACAACAACATATATAACTACATGTGTATGTGTGTATACATACACAGACACACACACATATATATATATACACACACACACATACATGCATACACACATATAAATGCGTGTGTATGAGTCTGTCCATCTCAAAAATGTAGCCTTATCTGTGTCAGGGAAGCTTTAATATCATGGTATCACCTGTACCAGAAGGCTGATCTGTAGCCATTGAGAGGTTCTTAATGGACAGAAGAGGAAAAAAAAAAAAAAAACAGAGAAAACACAACTCTTCTAAATGCCTTCCCATTTGTCAGAATTCCACTAAAGAAACAAAGAAATATCCCAATAGCAGAGGACTCTCCAGGGTATGTGTGTGTGTGTGTCTATATATATATAGACACACACACACACAAATATACATATCCATCTATACATGCATGTATAGATATGTATATATTACAACACACACACATATATATATATATACATACATATACATGTGTGTATATGTGTATATATATTTATGCATGAGTAAGCCTCTGGATCATGGGAAGGAGGCTTACTCAAGTTTAAATCGCCTTTCATGAATAAATGAAACAGTTTAATAACTAGCATAAAACACCAATGCATCCATCAACTTCCATCTTACAGATCCATTATTAGTCAGTTACGAAGATTTAAGTAATTTTTGGTAGGCACTGGGGATGAAAATATAAATAAATAATCTCTACTCTCAAGGACCTTACACTTACAGGAAAACATCATGTGCCAATATAGTAGAAACTCGAAGCCAATCCCTGTCTTCCTCCTGGAGAGGTGACTGACCTATTTGTTGTACAGTGTATCCCAGCCCCTGGTGGCCACAGATTACACAATTTACTAGCTCCTTTATTTTTAAAACTGAAGAAACTGAGATAGAAACCCAAAGAATTACTGAGCCAAATTGTCTTCTTTGCTTTTTCATTCTTGGAATGGTCTTTCCCCTCATGTCTGCCTCTTGGCTTCCCTCAAAACTCAGCTCAAACCCCACCTTCTACAGGAGGCTCTCTCAGTGCCTCTAGCTCAGAAATCCCCAAACTTATTTGGCCTACTGCCCCCTTAAAAATTACTCAGTGTCCCCCTGGAAATCTACTTTCTTTAAAATTTACATCATTTCAAATAAAAATAAAATATACAATTTATTGTAAATTTGTGGCTTTTTTCTGCATTGAAATTTTAATGATGCAATATTACATCATGTAACCATATCGTATTGTAAACAAGTCATTACACACACATATTCCTGTTGATGCATGCTGGACTTCTCGACAATGGGTGAAAAGCTCTCCTGCCAACACTTGCTTGTTAAGACCTGTCAGCAGACTTGACTACTTACTGGTTATAACTTGCATTTTGTGTGTTTGTTTGGAAAATAATGTAATCATTATGACTTTAACTCAGATAAAACATGTACAAATGGTTTTTCAAAATTTTCCTCTCTTCTTTCCTTATGTTTCCACCACCCCCCTTATTTTTATTCAATGCCCCCAAACTGCACATGAGGCTACTACCCCCAGGGAGGTGGTATCTCCCACTTTGGAAACCTATGCTGTAGCTGCTAGCACTTCTCCTTTTGAGATTACCTTCCAGGTAGTCTGTATATGTCTTGTATATACTTGTTATTTGCACGTTGTCTCCTTTATTAGAATGTGAATCCTTGAGGGCAGAGAGTATTTTGACTTTTTTTTCTGTTTTATTCCCAATACCTTCACCTAAGTGGTGGAGTAGATAGATCTCAGGACCTAGAATCAAGGAGACCTGAGTTCAAATCCAGCTTCAGACACTTACCAGGTATGAGACCCTGGGCAAGTCACTTACTTCTGTTTGTCTCAGTTTCTTCAACTATAAAATGAATAGAATTATAGCATCTACCTCATAGGGTTTTCATGGGGATTAAATGAGATAGTATTCATAAAACACCTAGCACAGTACCTAGTACAGAGTAAGCACTATAAATGTTTATTCTTTTCTCTTCAAATAGTAAGCACTTCCTAAATGTCAGTTGACTGAGCATGCAGGCAGGAGATTATAACCCTATGACTAAATGGTAACTTTCTCTGTCCTTCTACATCAGTGAGTAAGAGAAAAATGCCTCTCGGAAACAAACAAATAAAATGAATGAGAAATATGTATTGTTTAGACTCTTTTCAATCAATCAACAAACATTTAGTAAACATCTGCTATGTGCCAGGTAGATGCTGAGGAATAAAGACAAAAATGAAATACCACCAGACCTCAAGGAGTTCATATTCGATAGAGGGTGGAGCAACATGAATATAAACACATAAATACAAGGTAATATTTTGGGGAAAAGAATTCTAGGGGCCAAGGGATTCAGGGAAGGCTTCATGCAAAAAAATGGCACTTAAGCTGTATATTGAATGAAGGAAATAAGGGATTTTGGGAAACAGAGGTGAGGAGAAAGTATATTCCAGACACGGGGGACAGTCAATGTAAAGATATAGAAATAGGAGATAGAATTTGTGTGTGTAAACAGCAAAAGAAGAAAGTTTGTTTAGATGGTAGAGAGTGGGAAGGGGAATAATAAATAATTAGTCTTGAATGGTAAATTAGAGCCAGATTGTGAAGGGCTTAAAAGCCAAACGGATCCTAGAGACAATAGAGGCCTAGAATTATTGGATCAGTATGTGTCTCTTGGATAGAAGCTGCAGAGCTACACTGATATTCACCCAGAATTGAATAGAAAGAAATGGGGCTAGGTGACTTTTGGGAAACCATGCAATCAATGCTTTCAATGTTCCTAAACCTCTCCCTGGAACAAATGCCTGTCTCTTTGACAACATATCCTGGTGATACTAGGTGGTTATCAGTCAAGGAACATCATGAACTCAGAAGAATTAAGATTACAAATAACCCAAATGGCAATGGAAAGACACACAGGATGGGCAGAAGCAGTCACATGTTACCCTGTGAAGAATGGAGTAGAGGATATATCTTTGCAGGGATAATGATTTTTTTTTTGTTACAGCTTGGATATAATTTGTGAGACAAATGAGTCCCATACCCCTGAGTTAGAAAATTATTGAATGCACTGAAATTCACACAAAGTGGCCAGAGAGATTTAAAATGAGAAGTTTCCCTTCAAGGTAGAGGTAGGAATGTTGGAAAAAGTAATGGCTTTAGAGTCAGAAGAATCCCAACACTGCTGTTTATTACCCATATATCCTTAAGCAAACCACTTAGCTCCTTTTCGACTCTTCTCCTTTTTAAAGTAAGGGGGTTGGATTAGATGATCTCTAGGGTCCCTTCCAGCTCTAAATTCTTTGATCCTATTATTCATCATTAAATAATTAATAGCTGATCTCAAGGAAAAAGACAGTCACAATAGGTGGAGATGGGCGGAGGGCAGGGAGTTAGGTATATGCAGAGATGGCAGAGAGCCAGATGAGATCTGAGAGCAGCCAGGAGTTCATATTCATTGGAACAGAGAGTTGGCAAAGAGGAATGCCATAAAATAAACTTGGAAGAACAAGAGAAATTCAATATTGAAGACATGCTTGAGGCAGAATATGACTTCAAGGGTCTGCTATGCTGGATGTCCCCTGAATCCTTCTTACCCTTACTTTTATTCAGTAGTAATCGTGATATTATTCTAAATTACTTAAAAATTTTAATTTGAATCTTAATGGTTCCCTAAGGACCTGTTATTACTTATTTTCTTCTGTATGAGCTAAAACAAGATGAAAGAAATACGCCCAGTTTGGCACATTCAGAAAATAGGATCTTCCTTAGGGATGCAATGTTTAACATTTTATTGAGGAACTGCATGGAACATTTCATTTGTTACCAGTTGTCATTAGTACTTACTTTATGTCTGAAATTATGTCCAAATAAGAAGAAATTGTTTAACTCTCTCTCTTAAGCCAATGAAATTTTAATAATCTATAGACTGAATATCTGGTTTGTGCATTGCCCTCAATGAACTTGTTTTTTTGTTCTGAACTTAATAAATATCTAATATAATGAGCATTTCTACATATAAAGAACAGAAAAACAGGACTCTACATGAAATTGTAAGTCTCTGTTATGTAAGGCTTTCATAGAGTTTTTGATAATTTAGATTTTTCACTGAAAACTCCCTCTTCATATCCTATGATCACTTATCAATTGGGGAATAGCTCTTGTTCTTATAAATTTGAATCAATACATGTTTATCTTAAAAATGAGATCTTTATCAAAGAACTTTTATTTAAATGTGTTTTTCCCTCCCCAGTTAACTGTTTGTCTCTTAATTTCACCTGAATGGGTTTTGTTTGTACAAAAACATTTTAAGTTTTCATAATCTAAATTGTCTGTTTCATCTTTTATGATCCTCCCTGTTCTTTAATTTGATCCTTAACTCTTTCCCATACAGAATTATGAAGATACTTTTCCTTGTTCCTGTAATTTGTTTATGATATCGCCTTTTATATGTCAGTCATGTGTCAATTTGGAGTTTATTTATAGGGGTGACATACTAGTCTGTCTTTAATTTCTGTCAGACTCATTTCCAGTTTTTCCAGCAGTTTTTATTAAACAGAGAGTCAAATAGAGGGGTCATTGGGTTTATCTAACCCTATACTATTATCTTAATTTATTTGTATATTTCATTTATTCTATTGATTAACTTCTCTTTTATTCAGTACCAAATAGTGTTGTTTTTTAAATTT
Source organism: Trichosurus vulpecula (assembly GCF_011100635.1). Classification (NCBI taxonomy): domain Eukaryota; kingdom Metazoa; phylum Chordata; class Mammalia; order Diprotodontia; family Phalangeridae; genus Trichosurus; species Trichosurus vulpecula. Next base: position 382,325,921 of record NC_050576.1, read on the forward strand.
GATTCTTCAAACACCACTTATTTTAACTCTGAATGAATATTTATGTTTTAAGTGTGTTGATAACAATACGTTATTGGATTATGTTTTCTAATCAGCTTTGTTCCCTTTCCCATTTTAGAGTTGAGTCAACTTCATTCATGTTCCTCTATCCATGAATGCCTAGAACACATTTTCTCCTCACTTCTGTCTTCTGAAATTCCTTATTTCTCTCAATATGTGGTTCAAGTGCCACCTTCTGCAAGGTTATTATTGCTAAGAGTGTATTTCTGTTCATCTTGTTCTCTATGCTTTCCTATGCCTCTACCCTTCACCTTATAAAGAAAAAGAAAGTGGTGAATAAACGATTTGCTTTATACCTGGAAAATAAGGTGTGGAATATAAACTGGATGTGGTCAAACAGAAGAAGGAAAGATTAAACATAGACATCTTGTGTATCAATAAACATAAATGGATGGGAATGGGTGAATTTAATTTAGATGATTACTACATATTCTACTGTGGGCAAGAATCCCTAGAAGAAATAGAGTAGCCCTCATAGTCAATAAAAGGGTAAGAAAAACAGTGGGGCATAATCTCAAAAATGACTGAATGGTATTTGTTCAAATTCAAAGAAGACCATTCCACACCACAGTAACACAAGTTTATGCTCCGACTCACCGATGCTGAAGAAGTCAAAGTAGATCAGTTCTATGGAGACCTTCATCTTCTAGAAATAACACCAAACAAAGATATCACACTCATTGGCGGTTGGGGTGGGGGGTTGGAATGTTAAAGTAGGAAATCAAAAAATATTTGGAATAACAAGCAAGTTTGGCCTTAGAGTACAAAGTGAAGAAGGACAGACACTAATAGAGTTTTGTCAAGATAAATATCTGATCATAACAAACACTGTTTTTCAACAACCTGAAAGGTAACTCTACACATCACCAAGTGGAAAATATAGAAAGTAGATTGCTTCTCTACTTTGCAGCCAAAGGTGGAGAAGTTTTATGTGGTCAGTTAAAATAAGACCTGGAGCTGACTCTGAATAAGATCATGAATTGCTTATTGCAAAACTCAGAGTTAAATTGAAGAAAATAGGAAAAACCATTAGACTACATAGGTAACATTCCTTCTTATGAAGTGGAGGTAACAAATTGATTTAAGAGATTGAATATGAAAGAGAGATTGAAGAACTATGGACAGAGGTTTGCAATATTGTGCAGGAGGAAGCAACAAAAAACAAACCAAAGAAAAAGAAGAGCAAGAAATCAAAATGGCTGTCTGATAAGGCTTTACAAATAACTGAGGAAAGAAGGAACATGAAAGGAAAAGGAAAAAGGAAAAGATATACCCAACTGAATACAGAATTCCAGAGAAAAGCAAGGCGAGATAAGAAGATTTTTCTTAAGTGAACAATGCAAAGAAATAGAAGAAAATAGAAGAATAGGAAAGACAAGGGATCTCTTCAAGAAAACTAGAGCTGTCAAGGAAAAGTTTCAAGCAAAAAGGGGCATGGTAAAAGGAAAAATGATAGGAAATTAACAGAAACAGAAGAGACTAAGAAGAGGTGGCAAGAATACACAAAAGAACTATACAAGAAAGATCTTAATATCACTGATAACCATAATGGTGTGGTTACTGATCCAGAGCCAGATATTCTGGACAATGAAGTCAAGTGGACCTTAGGAATCATTGCTAACAATAAGGCTAGTGGAAGTGATGGAATTCCAGCTGAACTATTTAAAACCTTAAAAGATGATGCTGTTAACTGATGCAGTCCATATGTCAGTAAATTTGGAAAACTCGACAGTGGGCATTGGATTGGAAAAGATAAGTTTATGTCCCAATCCTAAAGAAGGGCAAATCCAAGGAATGTTAAAATTGCTTAACAATTGCACTTATTTCACACACCAGCAAGGTTATGCTTAAGATTCTGCAAGCCAGGCTTCAGCAATATGTGAACTGAGAATTCCCAGAAAAGCAGACTGGTTTTCAAAGAGGCAGAGGAACTAGAGACCAAATTGCTAACATTCACTTTATTATGAAGAAAGCAAGGAAGTTCCAGGAAAAAAAAAACAAAAACAAATGAACAAGCAACCAAAAATATGTTCTGCTAAATTGACTACACTAAAGCCTTTGCCTGCATGATTTACAAATGAAATGCTGCAAGTGTTCAAAGAGATGGGAGTACCAGACCATCTTACTTGTTTCTGATGAACCTGTATGCAGCTCAAGAAGCAACAGTTAGAACCCAAATGGAACAACTGATTGGTTTAAGATTGGAAAAGGAGTACAACAAGGCTGTATATTGTCACCTTATGTATTTAATTTGTATGCAGAAAACATCATGGGAAAATGCCAGGTTTTATAAATCAAAAGCTTGAATTAAGGTTTCTAGGAGAAATATCAACCATCTCAGATATGCAGATGATAAGTGAAGAAAGGTTAAGAAGTGCTCCTCGATAAGGGTGAATGAGCAGAGTATAAAAGTTGGCTTGAAGCTTAACAAAAACAAAAACCTAATATCTTGGCAACTGGTTCTGTCACTTCCAGGCATATAGAGGGAGAAGAAGTGAAAGCAGCGTTGGATTTTATATTCTTGGGCTTAAAGATTCTGCAGATGGTGATTACAGCCATGAAATTAAAAGACCATTGCTCCTTGGAAGGAAAGCGACAACAAATCTGGACAGCCTGCTAAAAAGCAGAGACATCAACATGCCAACAAAGGCCTGTATAGTTAAAGCTACAGTTTTCCAGTATCAATTAATGACTGTGAGAGTTGCACAATAAGGAAAGCCGAGCACAAGGAAATTGATGCTTTCAAATTGTGGTGCTGGAGAACCCTTTTGAGAGTCCCTTGGACATCAAAGAGGTCAAATCAGTCAATATTTAAAGAAATTAATTCAGGCTATTCACTGGAAGGTTAATTCCTGAAGCTGAAGCTTAAATATTTTGGCTACATATTGAGAAGACGAGACTCATTTGAAAAGACCTTGATATTGGGAAAGATTGAAGACCAGGGATGAGATGGATATATAGTAAAATGACAACAATCAACATGAACTTGCAGAGACCTGAAGAGAGAATGCAGGATAGAAGGGCCTGGTGTGCCAAGGTCCATGGGGTCTCAAAGAGTTGGACACGACTGAACAACTGAACAACAAAATGATTTATAATTGAAGTGATCTCTTTCTGTCCCGTTCCTACTATATTCATCCCCTTGACTTGCCCTGATCTTAGATGTTTGCTTTCTATATTGCTTTCTCTTTCCTTTTTTCTTCCTTCCTTCCTTCCTTCCTTCCTTCCTTCCTTCCTTCCTTCCTTCCTTCCTTCCTTCCTTCCTTCCTTTCTTTCTTTCTCTCTTTCTTTCTTTTTCTTTCTTTCTTCCTTTCTTCCTTCCTTCCTTTCTTTCTTTCTCTTTCTTTCTTTCTTTCTTTCTTTCTTTCTTTCTTTCTTTCTTTCTTTCTTTCTTTCTTTCTTTCCTTCTTCCTTTCTTCCTTCCTTCCTTCCTTCCTTCCTTCCTTCCTTCCTTCCTTCCTTCCTTCCTTTCTCCCTTCCTTCCTTCCTTCCCTTCTTTTCATTGATATGTTTTGGTTTATAAGATAAATATTTATAGATTACTCCTACTCCATGAGAGGCTTAAAACAATTAAATAAAATAACAATATAATGACCTCATCTGAAAGTACCTGCAACATTTCATATCTGTAGCATACCTGACTGTTTAAAAACATTTTTTTTAACAAGAGAAATTTGTTTTCTCTCTCATCCCATTGGGGAAAAAAGAAAAAAAACACCCAACAACAAATGTCTTATGACAAATACACATAGTTAAGTAAAACAATTTTTTTCATTGGCTATATACATATAGTTATTTATATGTATGTTTATACATATATGTATGTATAGATATATGAATTCACATGTGATTCTGCCTTCTAAATCTATCACCTTTTTTTCCTTTTAACCTCCTCTTCCCATTCTACATTGTCATTAAAATGTTTTTGCTTTCCCTTACCATCTTACCCTGCCTCTTAAATCTAATCCCCTCTCCCTGCCCCTTCCTATTTGTCTTTAATGATTTAATGTATTTCTACAGCAAACTCTTTGTAGGCAAGATAGTGAGTGAGTATATGTGTGTGTATTCTCTTTCTTTGTAGTTGAAAGTAAAATTCACAGGATGCCCATTACCCCCCACTTCCTTTATATTTATATACTTTTCATCTTAGGCATGCCTATTTTTTCACATTATAAGTTCCCTCTCCACCCTCCTCTTTTCTTTCTTAATATATTCCCTTTTCCCTTTCATTTCCTTCTATTTCTAAGACCACAAAACAGAATAAATTGTCACCAGTCCCTCAACTTGCCTTATTTAACTTTCTCCTTGACCCTTGAAGACATTAGGGTGCTAAAAGAACATGTCTTTTATCCTTCTATTACAATGTATACAATTCATCATTATTAATCCCCCTACAATTGATTGAATATATTTACATTTCTGTTTTTCTCTTGAATCTTGTGTTTGCATTTCAGAATTCCTACTCAGTTTTAGCCTTTTCATCAGGGATGCTTGGAAGTCCTCTATTTTACAAAGGTCTGTTTTTTGATCCTATATAATTATTACTCAGTTTGGTCAGATTGATTATTCTTGGTTGATAAAAGCCTGTATCTTTCCCCTTTTGAAATGCTGTGTTGTAAGCTCACTTCTTTTTAAATTATCAGCTGCCAAGTCTTGTATGATCCTGACTTTGGATCCTTTGTACTCAGAATCTTTCTTTTTGACTGTTTGTAGTCTTTTTTCTTTGACCTGGAAGCTGTGGATTTTGGTTATGAATTTCATTTTGTAGTTTTCATTTTGTAGAACCTGTCCCAAGTCTCAAAGGAGCATTTCCATATAAGGGACAAAGTAGTGGAAAAGGGAAAGGGAAGAAAAGGGGAACAGGTAGTTATTAAGTACCTACTACATCACATACCCAAGCGTGTGCTATGCTAAACACTTTACAAATATTATCCCATTTGAGCCTCACAATAGCCCTGGGAGGGAGGAGATATTATTATCCCCATTTTACAGTAGAAGGAACTGAGTCAAACAGATGTTAAGTGACTTGCTCAGAATCACACAGCTTGTGAGTGTCTGAGACTGGATTTGAACTCAGGTCTTCCTGACTCTAGGCTCAGTGTTCTATGCTATGCCACCTAGCAGCTTGACATATAGTAAGAGAATGATTGAATCTATTCTGCATGAAATAGAAGCTTAGGAAAAACTAGCCCAATCTACAAAGCAGGGGATCTAGAAAATATTGATATTTCTTGGTCTTAGTGCTGTTTTTTTTCTTTGGCCCTGGCAGAAGCTGCCTAGGTCATTCATAGATGCTGGTTTTGCTACCCTCTCCCCTCCACCTGTGGCTGATGCACAGACTAGTGGGGCTCAGAACTAGATATGAGTGTGGCACTATCTCCGCCTTTCTTCTAGTTGGGGATGGTCAAGGGCTAGTCTAGCTTTGTCTTCCTTTGTGGGTTGGACAAAGGTTGACTGAGTTTTATATTGGGCATATGTCTGGAACAGTTACCCATTGTGGGTCTGACTTCTTGTGTGTTTTGTCTCCTAAATATTCTAGTTTGGTTTTGCTCAGAGCCTCCTCAGGATTTTGGCAGTCATTTCTGTGCTGTTTAGGAATGAAAAGGGGAGTTTATATGTGTTCTTTTTGCTTTTCTTTGTCATTGGTTCTTCTGGTATATTTTTAGAGCTTTACAAAAGTGTTTGTTGGGAGGAGGGATCTAGACCTAACATACCTCCTTCCCACAATTACCCTCAACTCATTTTAAGTCCAAGATAAAAACAAGAAACTGTAATGGAAAGTAAAGTGGGATGTTTGTTGTCTTTTGTTTTGGAGTGCTTCTCAGCACTAAGGCAATCAAGTGCCTTTGAGTCTTGCCTTTGTTTCAATCAAGAGTCTTTAATTGAATCAGGAGTCTTTGATGACTGGTTAAGTCAAGGGAAGGCTTAGGTCACATGGGTTTGAGTTGCATGGTAGTGACACCCTCTGACCCTGAAGAAGTGTATATATACTCTGAGTTTAGCATTTTGCTTGGGGCTCATGCATTGGAAGAGTGTCATGTGATTTAACCAGATAAGACTCTGGGTAGCTGTAGGAACCCCCTGGCTTTGAAAAACTCAGATGTTGTTGCTTCTCTCTCTGGTAACTATGTATGTAATGTCTTGGACAGACAGCTAGAAGCCTTTCTGCTGATTTGTGTTATTTTGCTCTGTTTATATAATTTCTGCTTGTAATTTCTGTTTGTGTTTTTTCTGAAGTTCAGGGTGCTGACTTTTTCCCCTGAACTAAGTGAATGATGCATGCATGTTTGATTACAGTGAGATTGTAAACCCCTTAAAGTTGTTTTCCTTAGAAAAGCAGATCTAAGAACCTGTGCTAGTAGCCTTCCTGTGTGCTGGTGTTATTGGTCTTACACAGCCACAGTAGTGGCAAGTAACATTGTTGTTATAGAAACAAACAAATAAACAAGGATACATCTTCCCTTAGGATATTTCTGGGCTGATTCCCCAGGCCATCATGTTGCATTTAGAAAATCCAAATTATAATATTAAGTAAATCTACTAATAAAAGTAAATTGGCTACCAGAAATATAGTATAGTCAAAAGCCAATTATAATTGACTGGATTAGTCACTTTTTAAATCTTCTATACCCCTCCTCTCCTCCATTAGCATGGATAGTTAAGAAGTGACTGCATTTTCAATGCAGAACCTAAATAAGTCAGCCAACTCTCATAAAAATAAATAGTAATTATGTTGTGCACTGCTTTGAAGATGCACTCTTATCTAATTTGCTTTATTATCTATCCAAATTGGTCTATTTTGCTTTGAGTAACCTGGAACCACAAAGCCTTTTTGGATATATTGGCTATTCCTTTTGGCTCAGAAGCTTACAGCATGGAAGAAAACTGACTTTACATCCTGAACAGAAAAATTACCTAGCCAAGTTTGGTTAATAATATTATCACTATCTTACACTGGTCAAGAGATTAATCTTTTGGTTGTCCCAGGAACAAAAGTATAATTTTATCATTTTCATAACCTTGACATTACCTGCTATATGCATTTATAATTTTTGCATACAGGCAATATCCAACATTTGAAAAACAAATGGTTTCAGTTCCAAATGTAGATTTTTAAGCTTTCTATTTGGAACATTTTTTCAATGAAATAATGACATAAATTAGGGTTGCTTTTCCAGGCTAGTCTTCAAAAGCCAAGTTAGTCTATTATAGACCTGAAATACTCTACAATGATAGATGGTAGAAAATAATACTGTCTTAATGCCAATAAATTAAATGAAACACACAAATTTTTTTTTAAATGAATAAGACTATTTCTTTAAAAATGATCTTGAACTCAGGAATTCTGCTACTTGAAAAATAGCAGGCTTTATTTATGTGGTTAATCAGTCAATTAGAATGTATTAAATACCTACTATGAGCCAGGTACTGTGCTAAACTTAGTGTAATATATAAAGAAGTGAATGAAAATTCTTACCAAGATTCTGATAGTTACTATGGGGTACAGTTAAGATCCTTAGGTATTGATGGGCATTAGAGTCACAAAATTTCAACACTTAAGATTATTTAATTTAACTGAAACATATAACAGATACAGAAAGTGAGGTCCAAAGAAGTTAAATAACTGTTCTTTGACCACAATACCAGCTAATGTCAAAGCCAGGACTACCACCCAGTTCTTCTGATTTTCAGTGTTCTTTCCACTATGCCACACTTCTTCCTGATTCTTTATTATTCATAGTTTTGCTTCAAAATGTATGACTACCATTTTCCTTGACATAAAAATGTTATGGGAGACAGGTCAATGAGGACCAAGTCCTTATAGCATGAGCAGTATATGTTGCCTGGTATAGATCCAAATGGAGGTCTGCAGAATCTCTTCCAGAAATGTGTGACAGCATCTGAGACAATTTCCCTTCTCAGTTTAGAGCATGCCCAGATATCTTGTTTTCTGTTGGCTTACTGTTCAGTGATTAAAAAAAAAAGTCTTTTAGCTGGATATTGAGGCAGAACTAAGGCACAAATAAAATCTCTCTTATTTGACAGCTTTTGAATGAAGAATAAGAAATACTATGAACTATCTCTCTTCTACCTGGCCTGCCATGTGGCTGTGAATGCATGGAGCCACATGACTCCTTGTTATGTTTATTCTTTCCTAATCATAGGCTAAAGAATATTGAAGACAGGTGAGCCAACTTATGACCTTGTGGGCTCTGAAGGTTCAGAATAAACACTCTCTATCTTCAGAGTAGTGCTGGAGCCAGTTCTAACGAATTTGTGAGAAACAGTTGTTAAATTTTCAGTGTAAGCATTTATACAACAAAAATTGGCAATTACTACAAGTCAGGGCTTGATTTATTGTTTCAGTGATTGTCTAGTCTTAAGAAAGTGCTAATAATACAATTAAGCTTAAAAGCATGTGTGCATACATTTTTTCCCCTCAGAGAACTCCATTAAATGTTTGCCAGGACATCCCTATAGTCATTACAAACATAGCTTGATCTCAGAAAGGAAAAGAGTAGAAGACTCAGAGAATGAGGGCATCATCATACCACTGGTCTGATGACTAGGCATTAATAACAACAATAAAAACAACTGGCATTTATATAGCACTTTAAGGTTTGCAAAATGACTTCATTTGAGTCTGGGTTCAATAACTGGAGTCCATCAGTGGCTGCAAAAGCTGGGACTAGTGAGAAACTTCTATGAAGAGTGACCTTGGCTCAGCAATGGTTCAACCCCTTAGCTGAGAAAATATGTCTAGCAAGTGAGGAGGTGAATTATCAATTGGCCATGCCAAAGTGGACTTGTTGGGGGGAATGTTTATGCTTAAACTAGTTTTCCCAGGGACTTGTTGGGTATGTAGGGGAGAATGTGTCCTGGTTTGGAGGGTTTTTAAAATTAATTAATTCATTTATTTATGGTTTGTTTTGTCATTTTTGTCTTCACTATACTTTCTCAGAATATGTGTCTTCGCAGAAACTAATGGCTATTTTTTGGATAATTTATACTGAAACATCAAAAAGTTTAACCGATATTGGGAGATGCCATTTGATGACTGATATTTGGAAGATGGTATCTGGGAGACTGTTGAAGGGAACACATCAGATGGGAGTCTGTGAATGATTAAAGATCACTTGTGAATGGTAGTAAGAGAAAGAAAGAAAGAAAGAAAGAAAGAAAGAAAGAAAGAAAGAAAGAAAGAAAGAAAGAAAGAAGGAAAGAAAGAAAAAAAGAAAAAGAAAGAAAGAAAGAAAGAAAGAAAGAAAGAAAGAAAGAAAGAAAGAAAGAAGGAAAGAAAGAAAAAAAGGAAGGAAGGAAAAAAAGAAAGAAAGAAAGCAATATTCCAATGCCCCATCATGATGTGTAAGTGACCCTGAGTTCACAGAGGTCATGGCAAGTAGAGCCAAACATTTACTGATTCTGATAATTTGGAAGGAATTCAAGTACTGGTCTGATAACATACTGTGTGTATGTGTGTGTCATTCAAGGGTGTATTGGAGTAAGTTCAAACAGGATCACAAGAACCTGTTGTTAAATTTTCAGTGTGAACATTTATACTTCTGAAATTGACAAATTAAAATCAGAGCTTGATTTATTATTTTGTTGGTTATCTTGACTTAAGAAAGTGAAAATATTAATAATGAAGATTATACTTAAAAATGTCTCATGCCCTTTGGAGAACTGATTGTTAAATATTTACCAGTACACCACAGATTTTTATCCAAGGACTCATCAAGTTAAATTTGTGATGAGACTCATAACCAAAAGGTTGGCCACCACATGATTAATACTTTTGGCTACAGAAGTTCAGGATGATGGTGTAAGTGTTTTGATATGCACTGTTGAAGAGAGTACCAATATCAATGAAATTATATAGTCAAGCACTGGACTTAGTTTCAGATACTACCTCAAATACTTACTGGTTATGTGACTGGAGAAATCACTTGCTACTCTGTGTCTCAGTTTTAAAATTAGAGAGCTGGACCCAATGGCCTCTAAGGTCTCTTTGAGCTCCAAATCTATGATCTTATGTGTCTGTGAAGTGTTATTAGCACTCTTCGTATGCTTCTTAGGTGTGATTAGAATTAAACCATGATCCACAAAATGAGTAAAGATAAAGTATGAAAAGAGTAGGCAAGAATGGAGAGCTTTTCTGAAGGTAGCTGAGTGAAAGACTGGGCAAGGAGAATGGATACGTAAGAGGCTGTGGAACTGTGTGTAATGAACTACTGAGCTCTAAGTGGTGGACCTCAGAGGAAGAATAAAAGGCATTTGGACAATTCCTCTGAGCCTAGAGAAATGAGGCTGTAGGAAAGACAAATAGAGGCAATTTTGCAATTTCAGCCACAAAATGAACTGTAAGTCTAGGTCATGTTAAAGGGGTCTGGGGGAACAGAGAGGAGGAAGGGAGAAGAATGAAAGTTCTAAGAACATTTAAGCTTGAGAAAGGAGGAGAGCTGATATTAAGACATTTAGATTGCAATTAGTTTATGCGCATCACAAACCCTAGATTTAGGTTGAGCCTTCATCTGGTATTTGGATCACATTCCACATAGTCTGATACATAGATTGGGCCTGGCTCGTAGTTAGATTGGAGGAAGAGATGGCCACCTTGACCACATCTATCTATAATCACCCACCCAACCGACTTAAGATTGGTGAAGATTCTTTTCTTTATCTTGGGGGAGGAAGTACACAGGGTGGTCATGAAATATAGTATTGAAAAAAAGAGTGATTGAGTGAGGAAAAAACGGGGGATTTAGAGGAGGAAGTGGATAGTCATTGCCATCAACAACCAAATCCATTTGTGGGTACGGGGCAAGGAGATTTAGTGCTTTAGTGCTTCCTAAGGATATATCCCCCAAATAGTCTGTAAGTTACATACTGTCTAAACTGCATTACCAGATGTTGTTTATTGGTCAGAGTCTAGCTATGGCCAAGAATCCCCTTAGTAAGTCCTAAAATGCATCTAGTTGGAATATATCAACTGTTTCATACTATAGAACAGCATAAGCTAAAAGGAATATGCCTTGCTTTAAAATGCAAGTGTGAAAAAACCCCCCAAAAAAACTTTGTATCTAATTTCTCTGATAAGGGTTTGGTATCTAAGATATACAAACTATAAACTATATATATATATATATATATATATATATATATATATATATATATATATATATATATATATAAGACTAATAGTCATTTCCCAATAGATGTCCAAATGTCCAAAGGATATGAACAATTTTCAAAAGAATTGTAAAGTATTCACAACCACATATGAAAATGCTCTAAATCACTAATAATAGGAGAGATACAAATCAAAACAACCTGGAGACTTCACCTTACACCATGCTGGTTGGCAAAGATGACCAAAACAATGAAAACACTCAGTGTTGGAGGGGTTGTGGCCCACTAATACGTTGTTGGTGGAGTTGTGAAATGGTGCAACCATTTGGGAAAACAATTTAGAATTATGAAAATAAAAAGTGACTAAAATTCTATACCCTTCAACCATAGACTCTCTTTCCAAGCTCGTGCCCCAAGAAAGTCATTGATAAGAAAAAAGTCTCCTTATACTTCAAAACATTCATAGTAGAACTTTTTTTGTGATAGCTAAAAATTAGAAACAATGCAGGCGCTTCTCAGTTGGGTAACGGTTAAACAAATTATAGTATATGAATGTAATGGAATATTTCTGTGCTGTAATAAATGATGTGTGTGATAAAAAAGAGAACCATGGAAAAATCTATATGAACTAATGCAGAGCGAAATAAGCAAAACCGAGAAAAAATATATACAGTAACTACAATAATTTAAATGGAAAGAACTATGACATACCAAAAAGTCAAATGTAAATGTAACCAAATTCTAAAGATCAAGTGGGGCTCAAATTAAGAAATATGAGAAAACACCCACAACTTACCACATCTTGGAGGTGGGCGGGCCATAGTTATCAAACTTACTTATGTGTAAATTTTTCAATGTCTTGATCAGTTGTGCTGACTTTTTTTCCTTCTCTTTTTCCTCTCCAAAAAAATAAAATACTATTTATCACATGTGATGGCTCTCTGGGAGGGCAACAGAGAGGGATACATGGGACACTATGGCTATGTAAGAAACAGAAAATATCAATAAAAACTTATTAAAAATAAATAAATTGCTTGTGTGAAATGGTAGTGTGGAGTAGAAGATAGACAGCTGGTCTTGGAAAGGCATGAGTTCTAATACTACTTTTGACATATAGTGTCTGTGAGTCTGGTAAGTCATTTAATTTCTCTAGGCCCTATACAATGCTAAGACTACAAGTTGCAGAGAAGCTGCTGATTTCCCTTAGTAGAGGGAGTTTCATATAGGAATTCCCTATTCCAGCGAAATCAAGGTCTTTGGTCCTTTTGCTCTGTTAGGAGCATTTTCTTTCCCCTTGAAGCTGGATTAAATTTTTAAAAACACCAAATAAACTATTCCAACCAGAAATATTTTTTTTCTCAATAGGAATACATTCCGTTGGGGTTTAAATAAATTCATTTTTTGGTACTTTATTAAAGGCAACCTTGAAATCAGGGTCATGCAATAATATCTCTGATTAATTTTTGTGGAATTCTTGACTTTAAGCCTGACATTTTAAGATTCATTGCCTTTAGAGAATGGAGTTCCAGGATTTGAGTCCATAAACTCATTTTGCCAGAAACAATCACTTTACCTGGGTCTATAACTTTATGTATACATGTATGTATGTACACACACACACACACATACACACAAAACTTATCTGGTGTCATGTAGACAAGCAGATATTCTTTTCCCCTCTTTTTAGCCAAACAACATTTTGGTATAGCTCTGACAGAGCTCAATTCTTTATGATTGAATATTTAATATAGATATTGCCCAGGGTCACACAGCCAAGACCTATCAGGAGCAGACTTAAAATCATAACCCCAATCTCTATTTACTATGGCATGCTGCCTGTCATTAATTCACGTGTAGCTATTACAATTATTGTATGTTTTTCATAGGTTCTTGGAATCACAACTTTAAACCTAGACAGGACTTTAGAAGTCATCAAGTCCGACTGATTCCCTCATGTTACAGATGAAGAATCTAAAGCCTAAATCACGTTAAGTGACTTGACCAAGGTCACACAGATACCAAGAGGAAAGACAGAGATTTGATCTCAGGTCCTCTGACTCTAAATATCTTTTGAAACTTTGTACCATGCTGAGCACTTCATTAGAGATGGACCTTAGCCATCTAACCCATAGGCATTTTCACTGACTGTCCCCCACTTTTGGAATGCTCTTCCTTCTCATCTCTGCCTCCCTGACTACCCTGGCTTCCTTCCAGTCCCAGATAAAATTCCATCTTCTACCAAAGACCTTTCCTAATCCCCCTTAATTCTAGTGCCTTCCTTCTGTTAATATTCCCAACTTATCCTATTTATAGCTTATTTGTACATAGCTGTTTGCATGTAGCCTCCCCTGTTAGTCTCTGAGCTCCTTGAGGGCGGAAATTGTCTTCTATCTCCTCTGCATCCCCAGCACTTAGTAGAGTGTCTGGCACATAGTAGGCATTTAATAAACATTTATTGACCTACTGACCACAAATACAGTTCTCCTGGCAGAGGTGATGGACTAATATACAAAATAATATACTCTTTTAGACATGACTAATGCCGGAATTTGTTTTGCTTAACTGTTTATTTGTGACAAGGTTTTCTTTTTCTTTTCTTTTTTGGAGGTGGAAAAATGGGACAGAGAAAAATCAAATGTTTGATAATTTAAAAAGAAAAAGAAATAAATTTAATTAAAAAATAAGTGTGTAGTTGCAATTATCTGTGGTAAAACTTTCTTGCAGAGGCAGCTATCATAGGACATAAATATGTAAATCCAGTTTGTATTCCTTTGAAAATACCACTCTAAATAGTATGAGCTTAATGTTAGTTACGATTCTCTTTGATTTAGCAGAGGATTGATGGTCTCCCTGCAGAGCATCCTCTGTTCCATCTAGACTAGTACTGTATTCTTTGATAATGAATACAGTCCCTGGTACTATTGTACTGTGTTCCTGTTCAGAGGTTTTAGACTTTGGGTGCAAATGATGCAATTCTGAAAAAAGAAAGTAAAAAGTCCAGCATATTGTCTGAAAGAGGAATTACTGTCTTTTGTGGCATAAAACAGTGGTCATGGATCTTGTCCCAAATTGCTTTCTTGTTTGTTTAAAAAACAATCCAAAGAGTGTCCTACTATCTTTCATCCTAAGGTCCTGTTACCACTCCCCTCTGGTCTGTTTTTGAGCCTGTGGCTGGTTAAATCAATTCATTAGACCACGTGGTATGTGATGAATGGCAAAATTGGGGGTTGAATATTAATATGAAGTAGTTTAATTTATTCTGCTTTCTGGATACAGGCTGAAGCTCTAAAACCAGCTAGTTGTAATACAAGGGCGTGAGTACACAAACACACGTACACACACGTGCACACTCACGCACACACACTTTAACGGAACTGTTAAATGTAATCATATTGGTATAGGGAATTTCAGTGGGGAAGCTCTCAATGCAGATCAGTAGATATTCTGCAATTGTTTTGTCTTAGAGAGATTAAATTATAGGGGCAGTATGCACCAGAGGCAAGACTTAAACCAAATTCTTCTGGCTCAGAGGCCAGTTCTTTAACCACTATCACACTTCGATAATAATTGTTCACATGGTATTTCTTTCACAACACTCATGTGAGGTGCAAATATTTTTAGATGAGGAAACTGAAGTCCATAGAGTTTGTGATGTTCCCAGTATTTCATAGAACCAGGACTTGAATTAAGCCAGGACTTGTCTGACTCTAAACTTTTGCCAGTTCACCACAGACAGCTGGGCAGTTAAGTGGTTAGAACTTGGGGGTCTGGATTCAGGAAGACCTGTGTTCAAATCTGAAGTAAGGCACTTACTAGATAAATGACTTAACCAACTGTAACAGGGGGATAATAATAGAGCCTACCTCTCCTATGATAGCTGTCTCTGAAAAAATTATACCACAGCTAAACAACACTTATTTTTAAAAATTAAATTTGGGATTTTTTTTTGAAATTATCAAACATTTGATTTCGGTCCCCGCAAACTCCCCACCTCCCAAAAATGAAAAGAAAAAGAAATACAAATAAATAGAGTTAAGCAAAACAAATTCCCGAATTAGCCATGTCTAAAAATGTATGTGTGTTGGGAGGGTCAAGTGAGTTAATATTTATAAAGTGTTCAGCATAGTATCTGGCACGTAGTAAATAGGCACTTAATAAATGCTTACTTCTTTCCTTCATCATCATCTTCAAGTCAATAGGATTAAAATCAATCAACATTTGGTAACTTCTTAGTGAATAGTATATATTTTACTAGGCACTGGGAATATAAAGAAAATTTTAAAAAGACCCTGCCCTCCGGGAGCTTAGATTCTCTATAGAGAAAGCAAATCTAATATAAAAACATTATAGAAGAAACCTTTTAACTGTTATAAAAATAATTTAAAGCATATGTTTTATTAATGCTGATTTAGGAATATGATTCTTGCATTTTTTATGTGTCTTGATTCCAGAATTTACTTTTATTAGATACCTTAAAATTTATCTTTGGCAAAAATGTTAATATATGTTATATTATGGGGATTGGGGGAAGTGAGGAAACTTTAATTCTGGCCCTCGTTCAACACTTACTGTGTGACCCTGAGCAATTTATTTAAAAATACTTCATATTACTTTTTATTAACTTTCTTATATACATATTGCAAACCGCTATTAGAATATTGGGGAAGGTGGGGGGGAGCTAAAGTGGGATGTTTATTTTCCTCTTTGTAATATCAGTACCTAATACAGTGCTTTGCACATAGTAGGTACTTTATAGATGTTTAATAAGTTGATTTGATTTGAATTGAAAAAAGGAAGAAGAAAGGCAAATTATTATACTAAATAGGCAGGAAGACCTGTGTTATAAGTCCGTCCTCTGACCCGTACTAACTGTAGGCAAGACACAGAACCTCTCAGTGCCTCAAACAACTTTCTAAGACTAGAAGGTACGAAGGAGGTATAGATTCACATTGGTATCTGGAGTTCCTCCACTGAGTTCCCTGCAATGATTGAGTCACACAGTCAAAAACCAAACTAACAATGACCACGAAACTGATGGTACATTAGTAAGAGAATTGGCTAAAGAAACAAGAGCCCAAGTGGGTTCCCTCTCACCAGGGTCTTCAAGGGAAGGCAGAATGACCTCCTGTCAGAGATAGAATTGAAAGGATTCCTGTTCAGATGGAAGTTATATGAGATGACCTCTGAGGCCCCTTCCAACTTTGACGTTCTATGATTCCATGATACTCACAGGTCAATGGAAGGACATTATTATTCAGATTGAAACCTCGGTTGTTATTTCATCTGAGTTATCAAAATAATAATAATGATCATCTAAACGATTCCCTCAGGCCTATTTATTTTGGCACTACAGATTATAGCCCTGATTAGGATTTTATGTAAGTGCTGGGGGTACTTGCAGCAGGATTGCCTGTCTTCTCATCTGGCTTTGGGTTTAATTCTCTGAAACAAAATACTTTTTGTCTTTGATGTTATTTTGCTTCCCAAGGCATCCCAAGGAATTCAAAACAGCAGCTTTCTTTCCCTCTTACCTCACTGGTTGAAGGAATTGGGCATAGCTAGACTGTAAAAGAAAGAACTTGGTGGGGGTGGGGCAGCTGACTCCAAGACCTTGAAGGTAGGAGTTATAAAGAGGAAGGATTGGACTGTTTTACAGCAGAGGGTAGAATCAGGAAAAAAAGACTAAACTTGCAAAGAGGCCCACTGTCTGATGCTTAGTCCAAAGAGGAATGAGCTGGCTGAAAAGGTGGGTTTGCTTTCCTTGGAGGATTTCAAGAAGAGCATGGATCCCTTCCACCTCTCAGATTCAAGGATCCTATGGTTCTGTGATCTCTGAGTCCTTAAAGTAGGCATTTGGACAGTTTTCTATTTCTCTCCCTCTCTTAGCATTTGCATACTAGAGGATCTACCTGGGACTTCCACTGGTTGGTTGGTTGGTTGTTGTCCTTTGTTCTCAAAGAGGACCAAAACGACATCACTATGCTAGAGTCAAGTTTCAATGTGTCAGCCTGTGCCTGATCAGGCCAATAAGAGCCTGGAATGCCCGGGCTCAAATAGTGCATGTGAACATTTGGGGTGGATACTCCAAACTTGTGCATCCTGCATTTCCTTTGAGCTGTTTCAAGCCTGCTTTGCTGGTAGAACCCAGCACCTTGTGTGATGTGGGAATGCCTGTGTCAGTGTCTCTCATGTCACACAATCAATTCCAAAGTTCTTGAGAGAGACCTTGAGAGTTGCTTGGATGCAAAATGTACACTTGCCAAAAAGACTATTTTATGGAGAACCCACTCAGGGCAAGCGTTCACGTGGGTGGTCGGAAGAAGTGATACAAGAACACTGGGACTTCCATTAACTAGGGCTAAATGGCTAAGTTCTAGTGTTGACTGCAATGAAGTTTGCATGCCACTAGAGGTCCCATCAGAAAAGCCATGTCACTGCGTTAGAAAGGAGGCAATGAAAACAAATATAAAAATACATGTTATTTCCCACTTATTTTATTTCTCCAGGTGGCTTTGCTTGTCAAAACATTTTTGCCTGTAAATAAAATAAAAGTCCCAGAGGGAGTCACTGAGCAAAGTGAATTTAAGCTATCTTCAAAATAGATTATTTCAAAAACAGGACAAAATGTGATCTGGCAACAAGTGGCTTACACTTTATACCTATATTTACATTTTTATATATTTATATTTGCATTTAGGTAGAACAATAGGTATTGTGGTGACATATAGGCTAACGGGAAATGCTGTCCATGAAAAAAATATGATTCACACTTCTTTATGACTCTCCCTTTCCTTCTTTGAGAGGTATCATGGTATAACAGATTGGCAGGTGGGCTTGGAATCAGGAAGAACTGGGTTAAAATGCAGTCAGCCGTGGGACATTTTTCCATCTGCAAAATGGGGGAGAAGGGACTCGGTGGCCTCTAAGATGCCTTCCAACTTTAAATCTATGCTCCTATGGTGTATATATAAATGTTAACTTGTCACCCTGGTTCAGTATGGTTAACTTCCAGGTGCTTATAGAAGAAAATCAAGAAGCATTTGCCCTATTTTCAAAATCAACAGGGAGCTTATTTGGGAGTGTTTCTCTACATAGACAGTAAGCAAATTGCTTCAATTCACAGCTGGGCATAGCAAAGTTTCCTGTAAAACCTGTTGATGCAGTGATCTGGCCCTTTCAAGATTCATTTCCTTTGCTGTTTATTCCTTAAACAGCAAGGTACCAGGAGGATTTTAACTCTGCCCTGTAAACATCAGAGTTCTAATGAGCTTGTCACTAAGGATTCCAATCCCGGTGAAGAAGCCCCTCCAAGCTGGTGATGAGTTCACTGCCATCCACCTGGCCTGCTTGTTGCAGTGGAAGGGAGCCACCAGAAAGTGTCCAACTGTTCCAGCCAGGACAGACAACAAAGCAGTCAGACGAGAGCTCTGTGTCATGATCTCCCTCCTGCTCAGTAGGATTTGTGTGTGAGCTGCAGCTTAAACATCCCAAAGGCAGAAAGGGAATAAAAGGGGCAGGGCCTCCATGGAAACTGTTAGGAGCTTTTATATCTCGGAGACATAGCCTAGAGGTATAAATATATTTTTATCGCAAACGTACAGATTCAGCATAATGGGTTCATGACCCGCTAATACCCCTCTTGTGAGCAGACTGTCTCAAATTCTTGACTCTGTTTGTTTTAGTTTTATCACAGATTTAGCATGGGAAAATACCCTACAGTTGATTTGACTTCCTCATTTCCAGATGAGGAAACTGAGGTCTAAGGAAGTAAAATATCTCACCCAAGTTCATTTATACAATGTGTTAGTAGCAGAACCAGGCTCCGACCTCCTGGCTTCATGCCTAATGCTTTTCACCTTCTATTTTAGCTGTTGTTTAGGGAAGTGTCAAAATTATAGCAAAGAAGGACAATTTTTGACTCTTTGATGAAACCAGTTCTTTAACCACCATCGTGGCACTCTGCTTCCTCTTCAATAATAATTGTTCATACAGTATTTCTCTCACAACACTCACGTGAGGTGAAAACATTATATTCATTTTGCAGGTGAGGAAACTGAAACCCATGGAGTTTGTGATGTTGTTTACATTTCTGTCTCAGACATAAATTTCATGCTACTTAAAATGGTCCCTTTTTCTAAAGCAGTTTGTCATATTTAGAATCATAGACAGAGATAGAAGGTACCTTAAGGGCCATAATATAGCTCCATCTCCTTATTTTATAGATAAAGAATCTGAGACCAGAAAGGATTAGCTGATTTACCCAGGGTCAGAAAGGCAGTAAATGACAGAACTGGAATTAGAACTCAGATATTCTAACTCTGCATACCAATAGGAAGGGGCTATTTTCCCATTATGTTTTTCTTTCAAAATTCTGAAAATGTAGCCAGGTTTCTGCTAGTCATATTTTTTTCAATTTTATTAAATAATTTTTATTTATTAAAATTAAGTTAAAATTATTAAATTTTTGTTAAATAATGTTTTAGAAAATGGGCTTAAATTCACCATCCCTAGTGACTCCCTCTAGGATTTGTATTTGTAGGCAAAATTAAGTGTTTTGATAAGCAAATCACCTGGAGGAAATTTTTGTTTGTTTGTTCCCCATCCCCTCCCCTCCTCTTCCCAAATCCCCTTCCTTCCCCTCATACCCTTCCCTTCCCTCATCTGCTCCCCTCCCCTAATCCCCTTCCTTCCCCTCATCCCCTCCCCAGCACTTGTTACTACTTCGGAAGATTGTAAATAGAGCTGGAAGGGTCCTTGGAAGTCAGAGCCCACTTCATTCTGTAGATGGGAAAACTGTGGAACTCACCTGAGGATGTGCAGATAGTAACTGACAAAGTCAGAATTTGAACTCAGGTCCTTTGACTTCCAATCCATCACTCCACCATTCTACCTTGTTCCCTTTGAGGGCAGCTTTGTAACACCTGGCTATTAGAGTAGCGCATGCCAATTCAAATCAAAATAGACCCTTTGTCAATAGACGGAGAGAGAAGAGAATTAGAGTGAAATTTTCACAAAAGAAAAATATAATAGGAAAATAGCTCTATCGGATTGAGAGAGGCAGAGAAAGTCTTAGAAAGGAGGCACCTACATACATGTTGTTTTTTTTTTTCCTTCTTCCACACAATAGGAAAGGTTAAGAGTCCAAGCTGTCTGAATGAAGCTAAAATCAGAAGGGACTAACTCTAGAAGTAAGCTGAGAAAGAGGGCAGTCAGAAATAATTCCCCAGGCTTAAATGGCAGCTGGTGTTGAGAGAACAGCTTCTGTAACTGCCTTCAAATGAGCCTAAAGCCCTGAAGCTGTGCGTGAAACCTTTCAATAGCACCCTATTGTCTGATGAATCAAGTTCAAACTCTTCTGCCCCGCGTTCCAGGCACCGCCAAGCCTGCTACCCTCCTCTCGTCCCTCACTCTTTCCAAAACGCGTTCTTCTGAATTTCGCTTTAGTGCAGTCCACCAGTCAATCAAACAGGTTTTTTTTTAAGCATTTATTATCTGCCAGGCGCGGTGTTAAGGAGTGGGGCTGCAAAAAAAGGCAAAAAGTGTCTGAAAGAGGTCTAGCCAAAGTGGACATCATTCCGTCCTCTACAGATGTTCCGAATTTATACCTCCATCCTTACTTGTTAGAAATTCTATTCATCATCTAAGTTGGAATGTTACCTTCTCCATTCTGTTCTCCCCTAGCCACCAAAAATATCTCCTTCTTTGGTCTTTGCACAGGATTCTGTTTGCACTTCAACTCTGGGATTATCATGTATCGTTTTGGGGTATATCATTTATGCACATATTATGTCCCCTTATTAACAGATGAGTTTCTTGAAGGCAGATATTGTGTCTTCTTTAGTCTTTAGAGTTCCTGTACCCCTGTACAATGCTTTGCACAGAGAAAAGCCTCAGGCTATCAAAAGCAGATTAGCCCCAGCTCAGCAACTCAGAATCTTAGAAAATAGCCTGGAGCATTGAAAGGTCAAGTGAGTTCCCTCCAGTCACATAATGCAGTCGTTTATTTTCAGTGGTGTCCAACGCTTCATGACTGCATTTGGGGTTTTCTTGGCAAAGATATTGGGAGTGGTTTGCCACTTCCTTCTCCAGTTCGTTTTACAGATGAGGAAACTGAGGCAAACAGGGTTAAGTGACTTGCCCAGGGTCACACAGCCAGTAATGGTTCCAGGCCAGATTTGAACTCAGGGAGATGAGTCTCCCTGACTCCAGGCCTGGCACTATAACCACTGTACCATGTAACTTCGCTCAAATCATTCAACCAGCATGCAATGTAGGAATTGTGCAATTCAAGACTTGAGCCCAGGTCCTTCTGACTCTGACATTGTTTAGACCACGTGAAATACCTGCCTCTCAAGGTGAAATTCAGTGTTATAAAGGAATATTCTAATCAAGGTCTAAACAAGGTCTGAATCATATTACTTTTGGGAAGAGATCACTGAATGTGGACAAAATTAGACTACGCTGAAAAAAAATCGTTAAGAACTGGATTAAAACAGATTGATGCAAAAATTCTATGCTTTTCTGCATCTCTGGCTTTTATTTTCTCAAATGCTCCTTTAAGGGACTTAACTGCCTTCTACTTAAAGTTGCTTAAATTTAAATGTTTTGATGAAGAGATATATTTTTGACACGTTCAAAAAATTTAAAAAAAGGAAAAGAAGGACCTAAGACCCATTTTTGATTTTATTAGGCTTGAGTTGAAAGCAATCCCTGAAGGTTTTTATGGTCTGCTTATGTATCTTACTTCCTTGCTTGGTCATGACACACTACTTCCACCTGGTGGCCAAATCCTTAAATTGCAGTCACTTTTTCAGATAGTTACAAGAAAGTCACCCCGTGTGCCACAGATTCCCTACAGTTTCCCATTCTTTTCTTTTCTCATTTCCTTGTCCTGTCTCTACAAAAATGGAAAATGAAAACAAAACACTCTTAAAATTCTTAAATATTTTTCCCTTTTAAATGTATAGATTAATCAATGGATGTTTATGAAGTGCTTACTGTATATACAGCATCAAGGTAGGCAGAAAGCAAAACATAAAATTAAAATAAGATTTGGTGCCCACTCTCATGGCATGGTTTGATAGTTGAATACGAATCAATATGCATTTATGAAGCCATGATTATATGCCAGGCACTGTCCTATAATATCTAAGAGGAACATGGGAATGTAGATGGAAGGGAACAACTGGCTCACTCATTTTTACAGGTAAGGAATCTAACATAAAAATGAAATGACTTATCCAAAGTCACATAGGTAGTAAGTGACAGAGCTAAGATTTTAAACCTAGGTCCTCTGACTCCATATCCATTACCCTTCACTGTCTGCTGGGATGTCTCCAAATGGGATGGGGGTTACCTTGGATTTTCAAGGTTATATGCATCCATACTGAAAACATTTTGAATACAGTCCTAAAGCAGACCATTTCTGCCTTCTAAGGATTAAATTAATTTCTTACAGGAGTCAGCTGGCCAGTACTGGGGAAAAAAATTAGCAGAGTTTAGAAAGAAACCCAGTTAAGTCAGATCATTCTAAGAACATTGAAGGATGAAATTGCAAGGGTGAACAACATAAAAGATGATTTAAAAAAAAAAAGCTTTGAGATTTCTATAGCAAACTTTTCCCGGTCAATAACAGTGGACGCTAACATCACAGTTACCCATCTATCATACACGGAAGTAGAAATGTTACTAAAGAATACTAAAATGGAAAGATTATTTTGAATAAACCAAATATATAGAGAAGATCCATTCTGTAGGAGTCACAATTTGGAAGGCTCTAAGGATCTGTTCTCAAAATATGAGAAAAAGGAGATGCTTGATAATATAATAGGTTTTATTATTACCAAGAAAAGACCACGGAGAGAATATTAATAACTAATAATCCCTGCAAGGCAGCATGGTGTAGTGGATAGAGAGCTGGCCTAGGTTTAAGTCCTGTCTCTGACCGATTGAATGTATGAACTTGGGTAAGAACTTACCCTCATGATTCTCTAGGCAACTTTATAATCCAATAAGTTACAGAGAATGTGCAAATCTGCAGTGATAAAGAGAGTTTCTTTGCCAGGGAATTCCCTATACCAATGTTTATTCCTTATTCCTTAATGAATCTTATGCCTTCTTTTCCATCTCCATAAAATATTTACAAGAACAATCTATACACAAACATAAATGCATACTTATATGCTTTGAGGGCATATTTGATGGAAGTATAGGAAGAAAATAACCAAGCTCTTGCAAAGAATATTTGAGAGCAGAGTATACCTTTGCAGTTACCCCACTGATGGAAAGCTACTGAAGATATCGACAACCACTGAACTTACTGTTTGTTGACTATAAAAAGGAATTTGATTCACTGGAACAAAATGTCACCTCCAACATGGAATCTGTATCCAATGCATTAGTTAAAATCATCTATATTTCCCTGAAAGATATAATAGCTATATTTGTTAGACAACCATTTAATTAATTATTAAATGATACCACATAAGGCATAATAGAATATATTCACTTAACAAAAATGTTTGTCATTGTCTTCAGATGACTTTGTGCTGACTACATCAAGCCCTGGAACATAATAGAATCTTGTAAAACAATCTTTCGAAAAAGTTAATCTTAACTATCCTCAGAGGAAAAAATCAAGCAAATGAAAAAATGTCTGTTGTCTACACCAGGGGTGGGGAACCTGTGGCCTCAAAGCCACATGTGGCCATCTAGGTCCTCAAGTGCGATCCTTTGACTGAATCCAAACTTCACAGAACAAATCCCCTTAATAAAAGTATTTCGTCTGTAAAACTTGGACTCAGTCAAAGGAACTCATCTAGAAGGCCACATGTGGCCTCGAGGCTACAGGTTTCCCACCCCTGGTCTATACTATGATGATATTCACTTGGGTGGACAACCTATAGAGCTGGTTCACTTCTACATATACCTTGGATAGACAGAACTGGAATTGAACAGGAGGAAAAGATCAGGTTAGATCACTTTTTGAAATTGTATAGTCCATTTAATTACTCCAAGTTTCCTAAAAGTCCATGTTTAAAACAAATAAATGAACAAACACAAAAAGCATAATCCTTATTTTGTGGTCCTGTGTTTCCCTTGCAAGCTTCATGTTATGTGTAGCTTTAGTATGACACTTTTTTTAGAGAATTGCATGATGCTCATATTCAGCCTCTATCACGTGACTTTGCTTCTATCTTCTGTATTTATCTTTTCAAATTCTAAGTTGGTTTTGGTGAGTTCTCTGTGAACCTACATTGGTATCTTTAGGCAATTCCCATTTCTTCTCATTGGAAATGTTTCCTCTTGCATCTTCAGAATTTTATTCCCATGAGCTTTCCATTCTTCCAGGGCTGACTTCCTAAGCAGAATTTCACTACACGAGATTCTACCTAACCTTTCTCTCAACTCTTTGAAATCTGCTTTGTCAGCATTTGAATGTGGACTTCTTAAGGGTAGGAGCTGTTTTTGCCTTTATTTTTACTTCCGGAACTTAGCACATTGCCTTACATATGGTAAATGCCTAATAAATGTTTGCTCATGAATGAATGGATACTTATTTCAGTGATGCTGTGTAGCTACAAGACATAGAATACTTCTCTCAGCAAAATTAAAGTTATAGGTCAACCAAAATGGAAAAACCCATAGTGGACATCAATATAGACTACAACATATAAGTGAAAAACTGTTCGAGTGAATCAGTGTAAAGATTATCACCACATTTTGTTGTTCAATCATTCCAGTCATGTCTGATTCTTTATGTCCCCATTTGGGGGTTTTCTTGACAAAGATATTGGAGTGGTTTGCCATTTCCTTCTCCAGTTCATTTTACAGATGAGAAACTGAGGCACACAGGGTTAGGTGACTTGCCCAGAGTCATACAGCTAGTAAGGATCTGAAGCTGGATTCACACTCATGCAGAGGAATCTTCCTCACTTCAAAGCCAGAGATTTATCTACTGTGCCATGTAATTAACCCTATTACCATATGGTCCATTGGAAATAGTACTAGTTCTGGAGTCAGAGAATTGGGATTCAGTTCCTGCCCCTGCTGTTGCCCACCTGTGTGTCATAGATTATTTCCCGGGGGCTTAGTTTGCTTATCTGTTCAATGGTGTGGTTAAATTAAATGGTCAGTGAGATCTCTTCCAGCTCTAAATCTATCATACTATGATTTTGTGATCAGAGAGATGTATGAACAGAAAAGCATTTGAGTCAAAACAAGAGTGAGAGATAAGTAACTAGTAGATAGTTGACATTCTCCATTCCTCTCTAGACAGTGTCAAGGAACCTAAAAGAAGGCCCCTAGCATCTAAATGAGTCTCCATGGAGGATCTGTGGTGGTTCATGGACAAGGGCTCCATAGGATGACAATATAGGGATGAGTTGAGATACCTTCTGCAGGTCCAGAAAAAGAACTGAAGTATTACATGAACTTGGGGCAGCTAGGTGGGGCAGTGGATAGAGTATTGGGCCTGGAGTCAGGAAGACTCATCTTCTTGAGTTCAAATCTGGCCTGAGACACTCAGTAGCAAAGTGATCCTGGGCAAGTCACCGGAATAGCAAGCACACTACCATACCCAGGATGTCCTGCTAGCAGAGGTTCTTTGATCTGCTTTTAAAAGAAAGCAACTTTAACAGGGTCAGCAATCTTACTTTTAATTACATTCATTAGTTCAAGGGAAAGGTCAGCACCCTGAATGTCTGAGAAAATACAAAGAAAATACAAGCAGAGAAATTAGCACAAAGACAAGGTTCTGACTGCCTAAATCAAAGCAATATTGCTATACACTTTACATACACATACATCTAGCAGTCAGGGGGTTCATACATAAGGCTACTCAGAGTCTTGACCAAGATCTCAAAAGGTTCTTCTCATAAGTGAACCCCCAAAGCAAAATACCAACGTCGGAGTCCATATACACTTTTGGCTAATAGGCTCAGAGCCAGAAGGGCTCACAACCCTCCTGACTCAATGGCTAATTAGCTTAGTACCCAAAGGTGTGAAAGCCTTTCTACAAGCAAGCCTCCTCCTTAGGCAAGTCCATCCCCCAATGGGCTCTATGTGACTCAGGATGTGTCACAGCTGGCTGGAGGTTAAAGCAGCAAGACATCCTTGATTGAACACACGTGGTCACATAGGCCTATTAATGGACAGGTAAGATCTTCCTATTCCCTTAACATTACAGCCACTTAACCCTGCTTGCCTCAGTTCCCTCACCTGTAAGATGAGTTGTAAAAGGAAATGGCAAACCACTCCATCATCTTTGCCAAGGATACCCCAAATGGAGTCATGAAGATTAGGACACAACTGAAATGACAATTGTGTGAACGATAATTTCATGAACTCAAAAGAGACATACAAAAGTCAATGTTAGATCTGGAGTCAAGAAGACCTGAGTTCAAATCTGTCTGCAAACAATTACTAGATGTGGGATCCTAGGCAAATCCCTTAACCTTTGTCTGCCTCTGTTTTCTCATTTGTAAAAGGGGATGATAATAGCACCCGGCTCCAAGGATTGCTATTAGAATCAAACGGGCATGTAAAGTGTTTTATAAGTATTAAATTGTTATATGAATGCTAGCCATTTTTTTTATTGAGTGGAGCAGGAAAGATTTAATGGAGGCCAAATCATTTGAATTGTTCTTTAAGAGATGCGTAGGAATTTAATAGGCAAAGAGGGGGGATGAGGACATTGGGCCAGTGTGAGAAAAGACAGAAGTGAGAGAATACAAAGTATGTTCTAAGGGCTGATTTTCCATGATTTAAGGCAATAGATAGCCACTAAAAATTGCTGAAGAAAGAATTTAAGTATAGCAGTATTGTGTTAGAGCCCTGGGCTTGGAGTCTGAAGTTCAGATTTCAGGTGCTGGTTCCCATTCTAAAAGACATGTGATATTGGGACACTCATTTAAACTCCAGGCTTCTGGAGAAAGTTTCTTCAGTGACTCAACTGAAAGAGGCTTTAAGGACATTTTAAGTTTTACCGGCTGCTGGTCTACTGTGGTCTGGTGAACCATGGGGTGTACATCATTTATCCCAAAATATCAAAAGAATAATCCCCTTCTCCCCCTCAAGGCCTTTTCATTTTCCATGTGATAACATTCCATAGGTGAATGTGGCCTGTTAAAAATCTAGAAGCAAAATTGTGGGAAGGGACAAGAAAGACCTAGTGGCACTTTGCAGTAAGCAGAGTTCAATGTTATTTTAGTTTTTTTTTTTCTTCTTCTAAAGGCATCTCAAAGAGTAGCACATAACTGTCTTACTTTTTATGGCAGAATAATTATTTATGATAGCCAGAGCCAAGTTTGAATTTAATTGGTATTCCTAGGATTGTGTTTGACTTTGCTTATGACTTTATATCTAAATTTATAAATGGATATATCTGAGCAAGTACCATCACTCTGTGATTGTAAAGTGATATATTGATGCATCTTTTATGGCACTAAATTTTCATAAAGTTGGAATGCCATTCTCATTAATCTGTTTAGATCATTTGGGTTACATAAAGAAAACAAAATGTATTTGAAGACCATCCAAAAAAGGAAATAAAACTTGAAGTGAGTAGATAAAATATATGTATATATATATATATATGTATATGTATATTTCTGTGATTTGTTACTATAGAAAACTTCTTATGTCATTGCAGAATATGCAACTTATGGCCCTAGAGATATGCTCGGAACACTGAGAGATTTTGCCTTGCCTAGTGTTTCATAGCCAGCATATGTCAGAGGCAGGAGTTGAACCCAGGTGTTTTCGACTCCAAGTCCAACTCTCTACATCCTATGTCACACCAAATCCTGCAAGAAGGAGCTCTAATGGATA
The DNA here is from genome assembly GCF_011100635.1 of Trichosurus vulpecula. Taxonomy (NCBI): domain Eukaryota; kingdom Metazoa; phylum Chordata; class Mammalia; order Diprotodontia; family Phalangeridae; genus Trichosurus; species Trichosurus vulpecula. The sequence continues at coordinate 382,353,941 of NC_050576.1, forward strand.
AAAATCAGGGATGCATAAGTTCAAATCCCACATCAGACATTTACAAGCTGTGTGACCATTTGTTTCATCTGTAAAATCGAGATAATTGATAGCATTTACTCCATAAGAGATGTGAGGATCAAATATAAACCTTAAATGTTATCTAAATGTTAGTTCTTTTACTGTTTGTTGATTTGAGAAAACATTTTAGAATTGTGTGTAAGAATATATTTTTTGAATAAAAGATTCCTTTTGCTGGCAAATATGTTATCCTCCTCTCAGGCACCCAGGCTTACAACCTCAGGGTCCACTTTGGCTCCTCAGTCTGCAGATCCAATCTGTTACCAAATCTTGTCATTTCTACCTTCACAGCATCTCCCATACATTTCCTTTTCTCCACACATACAACCATAACTGTAGTTCATGTTTTCACCATCTCTAGCCTGGAATATTGCCATTACCTTCTCTAATTGATCTCCGTGCCTGAAGTCTCTTTCCATTTCATCCACCATCTACTAAATGCCAAAATGATTTTGCTAAAGTGTAGCCCTTAGCATGCCACTCCACTCTCCGGGCACCTTGACCTGTCCCACCATCCCCCAACTCAATGAGTTCTGGTGGCTCTCCAGACTCAGAGAAACTTCTTCGTTTGATGTTTAAAAGTCTCCATCTTTATAACTGGCTCCTTCCTCCCTTTCCAGTCTTCTTACACTTTACCCTCTTCCATGCTCTATAATTCAACTATACTGCTACTCTTTGAGAACAAGAGTCCATCTCTGGTCCCTTTGCCCTGGCTGTTCTTCACTTCTGGAATACTCCATTCTCTCACTTCCACTTACTATCTTCCCTGGTTTCCTTCAAGATTCAGCTCAAATAACATGTCTGCAAAAGGTCTTTCCTACTTCATGCAGGCTATACTATTTTCATCTCTCAGATTGCCTTCCATTTTTATATATCTTGTATTTACATGAAATCTCCCCCATTAGAATATAAGCTTCCTGAGAGCAGATACACTGTTTGTGTCTTATGTCATATCCCTAGAACTTAGCACAAGAGTGGATAGCGTTCTGGGCCTAGTCAGAGAGACTCATCTTCCTAAGTTGAAATCTGGCCTCAGACACTTACTAGCTGTATGACCCTGAGCAAATCACTTAACCCTGTTTGCTTCAGTTTTCTCATCTGTAAAATGAGCTGGAGAAGAACGTGGCAAACAATTCAAGTATCTTTGCCAAGAAAACTCCAAATGGGATCACGAAGGGTCAGACGTGATGGAACAATAATGACGGTAACTGAAAAGTGCCTAATGAATTTCGTTGGCTGACTAGACAAACGCATATCACACTCACATTATAAAATGGTTATAATAATGCTTGTAAGGTTTACCTCCTGAATGCAGCCATGGTAAACTTTGTAAAGCATAGGGTATATGGGGAAGCTATTAATGTCATTAACACTTCTGTACACTCTTGATTACCAAAAGTGCAATGAAAGGAAAATCTCTGGTACCATCTCAAGTGCATTTTATCTTAATACATAACAGAAATTTTGAATTACTAGACCTTCTTTTTTTGCTTTGGGTTTCTTTTGAGCAGATTATGTGAGATGGATAGTCTCATAAAAATAGGGACAATTATCAGACCCAAGATTTTATTGCACAGTGCCTGGCACATAGCATTTGATAAATATTTGTTGAATTGAATTCCTAGTTTCCCAAGGAAGATCCAGTCATACCTTCTCTTAACTTATATTCTTAGAGAGCTGCTTAAAGTATTGAGAGGTTCCATAACTTGCTCAGGGCTCTATAGCGAGCATGTGTTAGAGGCAGGACTTTCACCCAGGTCTTCCTTCTGCTGATGTCACCTCTCTGGCCACTGTTGCCACACTGCCTCTCATGACAATAATGAAGGAGAATTATCAGATTATCATGGTCCCATGATGAGATCTGGGCATAGACGTCAGGGGAGACAACGCTGCATTTCTCTGTTTCTATATAAAATAATGGCTCACTACGTTGCTATAGTGCCTGTAAAAATGAGATGTGAAAAATGCCTTGGATGGCTACTTAGAGTATCTTCCAAACATATACGTGGATGTATTATATTTATATATACAAGTAAAGTTACATGCATACACATATGCATAAACACATGTATAGAAATATACGTATGTATATATGCATATGTGTTTAGATAGATAGACACATATACTCATGTATATGTGTGTGTGTGTGTGTGTGTGTGTGTGTGTGTGTGTGTGTGCGCATGTGTGCCAGACTAGAACTATAAAATAGCTAATTTAGGCCAGGATTTCACTGCTACTATAATTTCTCATTATCCAAATTAAACTTATTTTCAGTTATTTTTGTACTTTGAATATCTTCCTTGAAATAATAAAGTAACAGTTAATATTTCATTGGGGGGGGGGCTATATCCAGCTTTTTAAATAATTGAATGAATTATTTTGGTGTCCAAACAATGTATAGCCATTGAACAGAACTATAATCCTTGTACCTGGGCCCTTGTAGAATGAAGGCCTTGAAGCCTTACCTAGAAACTTTTGAAAAAAGTCCCTCCACTTGACCGGTCTCCTCTTCTCCATTCTCTGCCATCTTTTGCCGTTCTTTCTATACTTCTACATACCCACAACTTTTCCTGGATATTCTAGATCCTAGTAAGGGAAGTATAAGGGCCTTGACACATGTTACAACCCTTTCTGAAAAGCATATTGCTCTAGTAATAAGATTCAGGACCAGGCATGTCCTCTTTTTCTACAATTTCCTATTTCTGTATGCACACTTAGGCTCAGCCAAGTTGCTCCTGTGGCCTTTTTGGAACAATGCACCCTTAAGATCTTGGAGACACCCACTGAATTTGGTTTCATTGATATAGTGATACTGATCTTATTTGCAAATAAGATGACTACAACCCTCACCATAACCCTAATATTCCTGTCACCTGGGTTCAAATCCCTAGATCCTTTAAATTACTATCTATATGACCTTCAAAAAGTCATTAACCTCTCTACGCTTTGATGGCCTCATGGTACAGTGAAAAGACACATACAATTTCTGGGATCAGGGGCCTGGGTTCATATTCTACCGGAGATGCTTGCACTTTGGGCAAACTACTTAATCTTCCTGGGTCTCAGCTTCCTCAACTGCAAAAAGAAAAATTTAGACTATAGGGCCTCTGAGGTGACTTCCAGCTGGAGAGTGGTGATCTCATGATCTCTTCCAGTCCTTAATCCTATAAAACTGATACGTCTTCACTCCCACTCCCTCTAGCTCCATTAACAATTTGTTGGCAAAGCATCAGATACTATTTCGATACATAGTGCATGGGTATATAGAAAATGTTTGCATATGCTCCATCTGCTCTTTAACATTCTCCCCACCCCGTCACTCAATTTGAGACTGTCATAATTATTATAACATTTGGGTTCATACATCCCTGAGGGCTGAAAGCAGTCCCAAGGTTGCCAGTAGGGTACTCAAGATCAGCCTTATACCCCTTTGAATTAGGTTCAAAGCTACTTCCATTATTGCCGACCTTATTCACGAAATTTGGCTTCAAAAGACTTAGGGCCATTTCCCTAAATCAAATCTAATCTCAGTGAAGCTAAGGGTAGCTTCACTGTAATAAATGCATAAGATCCCACTATGACTATATAAAGGCTTAAAAGAATTTATCCAAATTCACAAGTTCTGCTGGTTTTTTCAAAGTTATGTCTCAGTACTTTAATAGTCACGGACTGTATCTATTTCTCCATTTCTACCCATATAGAAAATTAGAGCTGGGAAGGAACTTAGAGGTCCTCTAACACACCTTCTTAACTTACAAAATGAAGATAGTGAGGCCCCAGAGGAGTTAAGTGATTGGTCTGAAATCATACGGTTAAAAAATTCATGCATTTTTAACTGCATAGCGTGTTCTTTGTACTACAAATATTACTGCTTTTTAGGAGTATTTTTATAAGGATCTTCTGGAGACAATGCCTTAACTTGAAGAGGTTGGCCCTAAAAGTAAAATTGTCATATTCTGGGGTAAATATTAAGAAAACGTGCATTTGAGGAGTGGGGTGGACAGAGTATCTTCTTGAATTCCTCAACCAATGCTTATAACCAAGTCCTTACCCTCATGTACACAAAAGGCAGTATGCAGATAACAAAATGAAGATGTGCTTTATTTTCTTGTGCATAAGAATTAATCAAAATTTTTCCCTGTAAGAGTGTTATTATAAGGACTCATAGTAAAGGATACAGTATGTCACAGAGGAAAACACACTGGCTCAGGCATCAAAGATCCCAGGTTCGAATCTCTCCTCTGATGCTTAACTGCCTGGGTGAATGTCCTTGGACAAATTATTTAACCGTCTTGGTCTGGCTGTAATTTCCTCTTTTGTAAAATTAGTGGGTTGGACTAAAAGACTTCTGGCATCTCTTTCAAACGTAGACCCGTGATCCTGTGAAAGATTGTAACCTTGTTTTATATCTAATGGAACCTGATTAACTAAAAGGATTATGAGTGGCTCTTGACAGGATTATGTGGAAGTATGTTATACCTTTCAGGACTTTGGAAATATCCAATCTGCAGTCAAGCTCCCAAGCACAGGTATTTATAACAGCTTGACTAGATACTTTGCACAAAATAGAAAAAGGGGTGGAGGGAGTGGCAATAAAATGAGAAATTTTAGTTCATGGAATTTCCTTGTGTATAAAGTTAAATTTTCACAATCTAGAGTGATTCTAATACAGTAACTTTCAGAGATCCAATACAGAGTTTTCCATGTGTTATCAACAAAGGAAAAAGTAAATAATACCAGTTCAAGTGAAGATGTTTATGGCAGCATTCTTTGTTATTATAATTATTGTGGACAATTGGGGAAAAAAAAAAACCCTAAATGTTCAACAGTTGGGGAATGATTGAATAATCTGGCAGTGTATTCTCGAATATAGGCCAGTCTATGTTTACTACCTGTGAATTCACTACCTACTAATTACCTTGAATAAGTCTCTTCATTTCTCTTGGCCTCAGCTAGCTTCTTTATCTGTAAAATGAGAAGTTTAGGCCTGACCAGGAATTATTAATCTGGGGTCCATGAATTTGCTTTTTTTAAAATATCAGTGTTAGGGGCGCTCTGGACCTGGGCCTCCTGAAAGGGTAGTGAGACGCCAGGGAGTCTGGACCTGCTGACGCAGCAGTGCCTGTGTGGCTTCTGTTACGTCAGTACCGGGGCGGCTCCAACTGGAAGGGCTCCACCTTCGGGGAGGAACTGGGGAGGAGCTAACCCGAAACTCCCAACATAAGGAGCACCCCAGAGAGGGTCAGTGGGACTTTTGTGTAAGATTTCTGGTACGCCATTGCAATAAAACTGCTTGTCGCATTCCAGTAGCTGCCTGGTGATTCTCCTCTCGCATCCCCCGAGAGGAGCCGGAGACGTCCGAAGACCCGAGGGCAGGGTAAGTGATAGGCGGTGGTCGGGGTGCAGCCCCCGACAGCTGGCGCCCAAACGTGGGGCTTGACCAGTGAGGCCGCTCCTGCTCCCAATAGATAAGGGGAGCGGAAGACCAGGCAGAACCCAAGGAGACAGGTTGAGCCCTTGGGATGGGACCGAAGGTCTGTAAAGCCCGTGTTGAACCGGAGGACAAAGGCGTACTCGCCTGCCAGATCTACAAGGTCTGTAAGGAGCAAGGCGTTAGAATTCATATAAGAGCATGTAGAGAGTGGGTGGAGAAAGTTTGGGTAGTTAGCCCGTGGTTAGAACACACAGGGGTAGATCCGCAGAGATGGGGTTTGGTGGGCCAGCAAATGGCCTCTTACCATAAAACAGACCCCACATTCTTAGACCCCAAGGATTTTGCGATTTACTCGGCGATTGGGGCTGCCCTATCGCCCCAGCCACCCCCTATACGGGACGAAAGGGGGGCCCAAGTAGGGGCATCCCTGGCAGGCTCGGATGATGATGAGGAACAGGCAAGAGGGCATAAGTGGGAGGAAGCTCATGAGCCCGGGGAGAAGGAAGAAGCGGCCACCGCCCTTATGGCAGAGATGACACTGGGGCCGCGGAAAGGCTTTTCGTTCAGTACCAAGAGTGCAGCTGCAGCCCGGCCCCCACAGAGCCTGCTGTCCTTCAGCCTACGCCAGGCTGTGAAGGACGGGGAGGATGTAGATTGGGCAGAGTGGGACTCCCCGATAGCACTACCGGTGCTAATAGAAAATCCAGGCGATATAGACGAGGACAGATATCACCGACCTGTTCCCTTTAAGTTTATTAAAGATTTGAAGGAGGCAGTCCAGAAATATGGCCCAGGCTCAGCCTATGTACAAAAGGCTTTAGAATCATCCTGCCTTACGCTCCCCTGGACCCCATTCGATTTTCAGGAAGTTGCAGAGGCGATTTTTGAGCCCGCCACGGCAGTAGCCTTCAAGGCTTACGTCCGTAGGGAAGCGCAGAAGTTTATTGCAGAGCATAATATTGCAGACGAGCAGGATGCCTTAGACATGATTTTGGGACAAGGACCTTATGTGTCTTTACAACACCAGTTAAATTATGACGACCTGGTGAGGAGGGCAGTGAATACCTGCCACATTAAGGCCCTCCAAAAATTAGGCACTCCTGGGAGCAAGGTCTCCTTAACTTCCCTCAAGCAGAGGAATAATGAATCACCCCTGGACTTTATTAGCAGGGTGCAAACAGTAGTCCATGCCATCTTTGGCAAGACGGGCGCAGCACCACCTCTGATAGTGCAGTTAGTGAAGGGAGGGCTGTTACCGCAATATCGTGCAGCGCTTGCATCGCTGCCACATAATCCCTCCCTTGATCAAATTATTGACAAAATGATGGATTTGCCAAACCGAGACCCTATGACCATGATGGCTTCATGCCTGGAAAAACAAACTCAGTTGATGGCACAGTGGGGCGGGAATGGAAGGAGGCTTACTTGCTTCAACTGTGGGAAAGAGGGGCATATGAAGAACGCTTGCCATGCGCCATTTAACGGCATTAAATGCTTCTCATGTGGCAAGTTAGGGCATGTAGCCAAAAACTGCCGTTCCATGCTAAGACCATTGGAACTATCCTTACCCAGTCAAACTGCCATTTCTGAAAATAAGATTTTAAAGAAAGAGTTAGATGCCATGAGAGCCTTTTGTGATTCAGCTAAACAAGATAAGATTAAGCTCCAAAATGAACTGGCCCATAAGGTGGCAGAATGCAAAGCTTTGGCATTAGAATGTGAAAGAGTCAAAGAGGATTCTGATGACCAGATAAAGCAATTGGAGGATGCTTTAAAAGATGTGCAAAAGAGAATGTATGATTCAGAAGGTAAAGTAAAGCAAATGCAGACTCATTTTCTTGCTCTAAAGGAGCACTTGACGAATGAAGCAGCTTCAGGAAATAACAGATTAACAGAAGAACTAAGGGAGCAATTGAAAGAAATGAAAGCAAAATATGAGGGAGCTTCTGCTGAAGCAGGAAGGCTAAAGAACCAAATCAAACGAAATGAAAAGTTAGTAGAGGAATTTAAAAGGGATGAAGGGAGACTAGTAGAAGAAAATAAGCGACTACAGAAAGAATTTAGCATGTCTGAAATAGAGCGAGAGAAGAGAGGAAGAAAAGCCTTGGAGATGGAAGGCCAATTAAAGGAGTTAGCAACAAAGTTGGCCCTCTCCATCCCTACGGGAAAATTTGAAAACATGAAGAGCTTACTATCAAATGAAGTGAATGAGAAAGCAAAAAAGTTTGTAGAGATGGAAAGGGAATATGAAAAATCACAGGCTGAACTTAGGCAGTTAAAGAGAGAACTTGAGAACTATGAAGCTAAGCTTTCTCAACATGTTAGGCCAGAAGAATATGAACAACTTAAGGACAAATTTGAACAAAAGTCAGGTGAATTTGGGAAGAAGATCACTGAGTTAACTCTGAGGAATCAGACATTACAGAAAGAACTTGAGAAGGTTGGTTCAGACAATAAGCTACTAAACCAACAGTTGCAGAACTTAGAGATTGAGATGAAAACTCATTATATTCCTTTAAAATTGAATGAAGAAATGAAAAAATCACATGCTTTGACAGTTGATGATCTGAACAAAAAGCTAATGAATGTGACACAAAAGTATAAAGAAAGAGAAATGGAAACTGAGAAACTCACGCCACGGATCAGGCCACATTCATAAGAATCATATACAAGATGGCCAAGATCAGGGGTGTACAATCACTCCCCGAAGTACAGATGTGGCTACCGAAACAGAGCAAGAGGAGGAACTTGCACACTTGGTAGACTCCAAGGACAAGATACCAGAAAAAGGAAAGAATGAAGTAAGGTTCTGAAGAAGTTAGTCCCAATAAAGCACGGCACCTGGCCTCCGTTACATCAGAGGGCCAAGCAATTTGTGCATAGGATTCAAAAAAATCCTCTCTGTGTTTTTTGTCTCTGTGTCTGTGTGCTGTATCTGTGTTTCTGTGTGTGTGTAACCTGACACCCTGTAATGTCCACTATCTCTTTCTCTCCCTCCCTGACTCCAGTCTCTTCAGAGGAGCGGGAGGGCAGGGGGGGAGAGCAGGAGAGAGGAATATGTCTTCTTGTTTAATGGTCTATAGTTGTTGGAAATAATGCTCTTTCTTTCTCCCTTCATCCCAAATCTGGCCAATTTGGGATGTGAGGAGAGATAAGAAAGGAGGCGGGGACCTTTTCCCTGAAATTCAAATGTGTTACTCCTGATTTGATGCTTAAGATAAAGTCAGAATTTCTCATACCATTTGGCACTAAGGCAAATTCGGAAAATGCATGAATCTCCTAAAGAGACACTTTGAGCTCCCCAGTATGAGGAGAAAGGGACATGGTACCACTGGATCTTTTCCAGAGTCCCACTCACCTTAGACTGGCAAATTCAAAGTTCTCACTTCCAAAAAGTTTTTAAGGAGTGAACACAGAAGTAAAATTTACTCGAGAAAAAATTAGAACCATTAAGATTTTGATTTAGCAGATTCTGTTAACCATAGATAATCTGGTGAAGTATATGAAACCTTTTTCAACATAATAATACACGTATGAATGTGAAGAAAAATCAGTTTATATGACAAAAGATATTCTGTATCCCCCTCCGATCCGTAGACTCCTTGGGGGGTTAAGAATTCCAGCTCTATGTCAGAAGTATATACAAAGATGTTTTAATTCCTGTGTGGTGAATGAGAATCACCATGAGACTAGTATAGATAAAAAAGTTGGAAAATATTTAATGACATAACGGTATTAAATCTATAGAGTTAATAAGTACTTTTCAATATACAACTACAGAGATCCTTATGTGCAATTTAGTGACCCTCATTCCTGTTTGAATTTGAAACAAGTGGTTTAAAGCTTCCAAAACAGAGAAATGAAAGCTAAACGTGAAAGCCAATCTGAACATAGTGTACCCAAAAGACTGTTACTGTAGTCCTGAGAAACAAAAATACTTCTTCAGATAGGAATTATCTCCATAGATATAACCCAGTCCGCCTGGGTGAAAACATTTCTAGCTCGCTGTGATTTTCCTACGTTTGCTACTTGGAAAGTTTAGAAAGTGATTTGCAAATATACAATAGAGAGTTGGCTTCTTTTCAAAATAATTGCCCTGTGTACAAGCTGCTTTTTCTTATTTAGGCCCTTTTATTCTGATGTGCCTTTCCCCTAAAAGTTCTCAAATAAATTAAATCATAATAACATAGAAACTGTAGAAATTAGAAAGTAAAGATCTCTCAGGGACCCCTCAATGATTCCTTAGACCTTTGATTCAGGTGCTGGACTCTGCAGCTTCCCAGCACCTTTCCCCCTTTCAGTCCACAGCCAGACTCTGCAACTATGAGGAGAAGAAAAGCCTCTATGCTTGGTAAGCCTAATGTATGTAATGATTTGGGAATGCAGTTAATGTCATCTGAAATTTTTCTGTTTGTACTCTTATTGTACTTCTGAATTGTAGTAAAATTCTCCTACATTGTAAAATTTAAGTGACCAGATATGAGATTAGACAAAGTGATCTTTAATTTGAATTTTGGTGAAACTACAAAATGAAAACAATTGTGTAAAACTGGTTAAGTTACTTTCTCAGCCTTGCTAACCCTACCTTGTTAAGATCACAGCTAAAACAATTCTGCCAGCACTTAGGAAACTTGTAAGATTCTTAACTAGGTTATTTGGGATTACTGTTTTAGTGTTAAAAACCAATTAAGTTCTGAAGAGATAAAAGAAATTATGTCACCCACCTTTTGACCTAGATTTGTGGGTGGGTTCTATTAAATTTTATACGAATATTGATTAGGGTAAAGATGTTGCTTATTATGAGTTGTTATGATTGCTGTTCAATTAATTATCAACCCCCTCTGCCTGGAAGGGAAACCGACTATACCTTCTTCGCAATGATTCAAATTTCTTAGGTCTCCTTTTTACCCAGAATACTGGCCCAGCACATTTTAAACCGAGCTAATTATAATATGTGATTGCAAACTATTTGTAAAACTTTCCCAAGAAAAATGTGAATGGAACTTAGAAATTCATATTTGAATAATTTAAAAGGTGCATATTGTTATTTGGCATTGAGAAATTTACTAACTGTATAACCCTGAGAAAATTCTGTTCACTGTAGTTTACTGTTCAATAAGGGAATGGTGGTGGAATCCATTCCCAGGGATATTACAAAGATCGCATGATTGTAAACGTGCTTGGCACACTACTTGATATAAGATACATGCTATTTACATGTAACCTGTTTTAAGTTAAAAATAATTGCTTTATATTAACTTTATGTGGATTTTCTTCAATGTGAAGTTTTGGTAATGAGATGAATGATTCTCTGTATTAAGCAATTTGGGGTCCTATCTGCCTGCGGTAAAGCCACCAACATGGAAATTAATTGGTCTTGGTTTTCAAGTTTAAATGGATGATAATTATGGTTTTTTGATATTTTGTTATACATCTCAAATTTTTCTTATTGCGTAAATTGGTGAGCAGCTATATCATCTGTGTTGTTAGAAACGCAATTTCTTTTATAATCTAACTGTTATTAGGTTCAGAATTGTAATTTGAGGAATCTTAAATTACCAAATTTTGTGTTTCATTGTTTTGCTATCATTTGGGAAATTTGTGAGATCATTAATTAAGCTATTAATGTTGTTGCTTAGTGATAGTATTTACTATGGTAAGTTTTGTGTTCCTTTTTTTTAATTATGTGGAGAAGGTGTGGTGATTAACAGTTCAGAATCACGTAGCACTTAGAAATTAATAATATCGGGATAAATTATAAGCTGTCTGAGAAAGAGAGATTTTTCTGAAGGAAAGTTTTGTGCACTCCTTTGCATAATTTTTGGTAAGACTCGACCTTGAATAAGTTTGCTCAGAGGAACAGCAAAAGATAGCACACAGAGTTCTCTATGTAACCCCTTCCTAGGGACCATGTTGCTTCTCCTTATTTTGTAACATTGCCAAGGCCCTTGGAAACTCTCTGCACTCTCTGCACGGGCAAGGTCATCAGCCCAGAAAAAGAACTTGTTTGAGTTATGTAGGTCCTACACAATGCACTTGGCTTGCTGAGGAACTGAAAGTTTATGTACGAGAATGAAAGATGTTTAATTAACTCCCTTATGTATGTGAGTCCTATTGTCATTAAACAAAAAGGGGGAGTGGCAGGTAGGCTGACCCATGCGCAGCTCGCTACAGCTACCTTTACTGCCACTGCCAATTTTTCAGCTACCTTTACTGCCAATTTTCTGCCAATTTTTTGCAATTTCGTGATGATGGCCTTACGCCTGCATTAAAGTACTATGCTGGGGACCGGTGTCACAAACAGGAACCGGGCCCACAAGAGGCACCGCCGCCAACTGCGTGCCTTCAAGGCAGCACGGCCTGGTGGAAAAATGAGAGGGGGGTGTGGCATGGGCCGGGAAGGGTCGTAATCAGAGGGAGGAGGGTATCTTTGTGTCTCCACAGATGATGCCACAGGAGAACACGTCTGGGTGCCCCTCCTCCGGGTCCGTGAGGTCGCACCCCCAGCAGATGCAACGACGCCCCAGGGGACGGAGGCCACGACGAAAGAACAGGACTGTCTGGAAACAGAGGGCGACCTTCACCAACGCCCTCAGCTGCCTGCTCGCCATGATCCAGTTGGTGACCCCGTCCACAGCTGCTCCTGCCATCTTGCCGCCCCTGGCAGCAAAGCCCACGCACTGGGCTGTTACCCCGAATCTCCCAATGTTCCAGTTGGTGACCTGCAGCCCATCCTGTCTGTGTAACCCCTATTCCCTACCATGTTTCCCAGTATGCACAATTAGAAAGACTTCTAGCACTGCCACTACTTTCACCACTGAACTGCATATGCTAGATGAGGTCATTGCGGCCATACAGAATGCCACTATACAATTCAATGGCGACTGGGAAGAGAACTATACCAACGCTAAGGCCTGGTGGGACACTCTCAGTGTCCACCAGTTGCTCCAATGGGCCTCCATTGGAGGACTTGTTCTCATACTAGCCTTTCTCATCTGTTTGTTCCTGCCCTGCTTGATTTCTTGTATGATTGGGGTTTTGCGCCGCTCCTTAGAAGCTGTAAAAGCCGATGTCATTAAACAAAAAGGGGGAGTTGTTAGGGGCGCTCTGGACCTGGGCCTCCTGAAAGGGTAGTGAGACGCCAGGGAGTCTGGACCTGCTGACGCAGCAGTGCCTGTGTGGCTTCTGTTACGTCAGTACCGGGGCGGCTCCAACTGGAAGGGCTCCACCTTCGGGGAGGAACTGGCGAGGAGCTAACCCGAAACTCCCAACATAAGGAGCACCCCAGAGAGGGTCAGTGGGACTTTTGTGTAAGATTTCTGGTACGCCATTGCAATAAAACTGCTTGTCGCATTCCGGTAGCTGCCTGGTGATTCTCCTCTCGCATCCCTCGAGAGGAGCCGGAGACGTCCGAAGACCCGAGGGCAGGGTAAGTGATAGGCGGTGGTCGGGGTGCAGCCCCCGACATATCAGTATCTCAATATAATTGGTATCCCAAAGCACAGGTCTGACCATGTCACCACCCCCACCCCAACCCCCCCATTTAGTAAACACCTCTAGTTTCAAATATGAGATTCTCTTTGACTTTTAAATCCCTTCATAACATGAACCCCTCCTACATTTCCAGTCTTCTTACACCTTGAATGCCTCTCCTCCCGACCTCTGCCACACACATACATAAACCCTGCAGTCCAGTGACCTTGGTCTCCTTGATGTTCATACACAAGATACTCCATCTCCTGACTCAAGGAATTGTGATTGACCGTTCATTATATCTGGAATTCTCTCTTGTCTCATGTCTACCTCCTGACTTTCCCAGATTCCTTCAAGTCTTGGCTAAAATCCCACCACCTATAAGAAGTTTCTCCTGATTCCCCTCTCCTTTATTAATATTGATGTCTTCCTCTGGAAATTATCTCTAACTTATAATGTATATGCCTTATTTACAGAGTCGTTGTCTCTCTCACTAGACTCTAAGCTCCTTAACAATAGACTTGTCTTTTGTCTTTCTTTGTGTCTTCAGCTCTTAGCACAATGCCGGGCACATAGTATAATCTTAATACATGCTTATTGACTTGACTTCATAATGACATTTATTTATTTTTTAAAAACATTTAAATTAAAAAAAATATTCAGAGAAGGGGTTTATAGGCTTCACCAGACTGCCGAATTAGTCCATATGAGAAAAAATGTTTAAGAATATTGGGCTAGATTATCTTAAAGGTCTCTTCCTGGTTTAATACATACATGCACATAGATATTCATGCACACATGTATGCATATACATACATGCAATACATATCTCTAGGTAGATAGACAGACAGACAGACAGATAGACAGACAGATAGATTGATAGAAAGATGTATGCATTTTCTCTGGGCTTATGTCTTTACCTTGCCTTGGAGATGGTGGTGGCAATGAATGAAGGAATCTCATTCAGAATCTGACAGGAAAAATTATATATGAACTAATGCAAAAATAAGCAAAACCAGGGGGAAAAACTCCATAAATAATCATTCAATGAATTAACCATGTAAATGAAAGGGTGGCAAAAAGTGAATGGAATTATGTGTTATTATACTAGACTAAAATGGTCACAAAGAATGGAGAGAATACAAAAATATGGAAATGCATTTTCTTCCCTTCTTTGAAAAGGAGGGGAATTATTCAGGCTAGAACAGTGCATACAATGTCAGAATTGGTTGACACATTGGTTGCTGAATTTTTTTTTCTTTTTCTTCTTTTTTAGTTCTTTGTTATAAGGGAATGGGATGGGAAGAAATGAAAGTGAGGTTAAAAAAAGGTATCAAAACATTTTTTCAAACCATAATGGTAGCAGAAAATATTTCAAGGGTATTGATAGTGAACAATAAACCAGTGTACCCTGAAAGACATGCTGCAATCACTAGATCCTGTATCACTAAATAATTACATTAAGCAGAGTTTTCATTAATCATAAAAATCTTCAAATTATGATAAAATTGTCATTAGTAGCATCCTTAATCAGTTAAGTGCACATTCAATTAGGGAAATTTAATTTAGTGGAAAAAATCAATATTAATGTAGGAAATAGGACTTTGACCTTTACACAGATGATTCTAGACAAACTAAGGCAGACTTGAAGGTTTTTTTTTTTTAAATGCTAACCCACAATTTCATAGAATACCTTCCCTGAAGTAAATAGCCCCTGTCAATGCTCTTGCCTTTTTCCTTTGACTTTAGGTTCAGATTTTTATGTGATCAATCTCTTTTTTTTGTGAATCAGCATTTACTCTGGATTCAACAAACACTCAAAGATCATTTATTCTTCATCTACTGTGTTCAATACACCAAGCCATACATTGGGTGCATTTAGACTTAATTGTCCTTCCCTCAAAGAATATATGGTCTGAAAGCAGGTTATTAAGTGCATACCCAGATAGTCAAAACACAAAGCAGGAAATCAGATTAATCATAATCCAGTTTTCACTCTGGAAAGCATGTGATGAACCAAAGCCTCCCCTCCTGGAAAAGAGATTGGGAACTATGGGAGTATATGCTGTCAGCCACAAGGATTTTGTTGGTTGGTTCGCTCATTTTTTTTTCTTTATTACGAAGGAGGGCTTAATGGAGATAGAGTGGGAAATCACTCTTGTGTTAAAAACAACAACAAAAAGCATCCATAACAAAAAAAAAGAAAGTACAGGACACATTTGGAGAGGTCCAAAAGACCTTGACAAATTTGAGGATGTGGAAATAATTTACAGCTGGGTCAAACTGGGAAGGTATCATGGACAGGGCAGTATCTCAGCGTGGGAAACTGGCAGAGATAGCAGCAAAAGTGAGCCTAGTCCATCCAGAGGTGTGCTGAATGGACATTAGATATCCAATGTGAGAATTTAGAACTTGAAAATTTGCAAATACTACAAATCAAGGTTTGTCGTTGATTGTCTACACTTTTTAAAGAAGTGACAGAGAAAATATTAATAATGCAGATCAAATTTAAAAGTATATCTTGCCTTTTCCAAAACCCGCTTATTGCCAGCTTATCCTCAGTCAGTCAGTCAACTAGAATTTATTAAGTGACTACTATATATCTGGCACTATGTGAAACATTGAGGATACAAAGAAAGACAAAAAACAAACAAACCACACCATAAAAAACCTGGTCATGCTCTCAATGTTTACACAGTCTCCTGGGATGGAGGGAGATACAAAGAAGAACTGGTAGTTATCTTACCTTTTCTACCATGAATTTTCTCTCCACAATATACTGACTTTAGCATGTCAGAAATATTTACTGGTTACCTTTCTTTAAAATAAGCATTTTGAAATAGAGAGTCCCTTATATAATACTACTTAGAATTGTCAATAATTGAATTCAATTAAAAACAATCCTTATTAGGCTACTTGACCAATAGTTCTTAAGCTGATTCTTTACAGCATGATTTGGATAGGGGAGATGATTTTTGTAATATATCAATTCTCTCAGGTTGAAAGCAAAACCATCTGTAGTATCCCCATGAATATTTAGGGGAAGATAATAAACAATGTGATGAGAACTATGGTTCGGGATAAATAATTGAAAGAGACCAAGGCTGTAGACATTTAGAAACCACATACCTCTGTATCATTCAGTCCATTAACAAACTTAATTTATTAAGCACCTACGGTATGGCAATCTCAGTGCTAGATGTTGGTGATAGAAAGCCAAAAACAAAATAATTCCTGTACTCAAGAACCTTACATTCTATCTATGGAAACAACATGTCCACATAGAAATAGATACCAAGTGTATATAAGATAAATACGAGGTGATGGGGGAAGGGGCAACAGTAGCTGTGAAGATGAAGTTCTTGACCTTGGATGCTAGGTATTTGTAAACAGATTTCTATTACAGGGTTCATGAACCTGGATGGGAAAAAAAATGCATCTTTATTTTCTTTAGCTTCCAACAAACATGTAACACTTTCTTCAATTATTTAAAAACATCATTCTGAGAAGCAGTACATGAGTTTCCCAAAACTTACAAAATGGTAGATAACACACAAAAAGGTTGAAAACTCTTGGCTTAATAAAAGGTGATATTTAAGCTGAGTCTTCAAGGAAGCTTGGAATTTTAAGACTTGGGGAGAGAATGAAGTCCCTTCCAAATCTGGCAGACAGCTGGCAAAAAGGCACTGGAATGGCACTTATTTATGAAGGAATAACTTGTTAAATAATAATAATAATAATTTGCCAATATTTTGCCTGTTCCTATAACAAGGAACTGTGGATCTCTTGATCCACAGGACAACCCTACGAAGCGGGTGCTACTATTGTCCTCATTTTAGAGATGTGGAAACAATTATAAATGACTTGTCTAGGATCACACAGTTAGTAAGTGTAGGAAATGGGATTTGAAGTCACCTTCCTAGCCAGGAATCTCTGTACTGAGCTACTTCGCTTGGCTCCTTCAAGGGGTTAAGGGCTGAGATTTTTGATAGTCACTGTTGAGGGGGGCTTCCTCCGAAGTTTGGCTAGTGAACTCGGGCAAGGGAGCTTCACTCAGATAAATCAACTCCAGGCATCCGCAACGTCTGAATTTGTTGAATATCCTTTTCCGGTATATCTAAGTAAATTGTCTGTTAACTTGAATGACTTACAAGTGTTTCATTTTGTTCTAATATTGAAACTACCAGGGGACTGCCCGGAGTCCAGTCCACATATCAAAACATACATATATTAAGGATCGTAGAAGATTCTTTGTCAGATGCAAATACAGAGATAACTTTGTTCTGTCCTACTCTGATTGTTAATAAAAAGTGAGGCATAAAATAGGAAAGTGAACGTTCACCAAAGGTAATCTCAACCACATCATGGAGAACGTCCAAATGGAAGAAGTATTCCTTATGAATCACAGAATCACAAATTTTCAGAGCTGGAAACTCAGCTGCCAACTGGTGCAGCCCAGACATGAAAGGAACTATGACATACCCAATAAGTTATCATCTATCTTCTTCTTGAAGACCCCCAAGAAGTGGGAAACCTCTCTTTCTAGGGTTGGTCTACTCTACCTTTAGACAGCTTTATTTGGTTGCAACAGTTTCTTGGTCAGCAAACCTAAATGGATCTCTTCACAACTTCTACCCAGTGTTCCTGTTGCTTCTCTCTGGGGCCAGCAGAACAAGTCCAATCCTTTTTTCACATGATGGCCCTTCAAAACTGCTTGATATCAGCTATTATATCCCTTCCCAAAGCCTTTTTTCCCCCTCTAAGCTAAACATGCCCAGTTCTTTCAACTGTTATTCATTTGTTATGAACTCAAGGTCCTTCACTATTTTGGTTACCTTCCTCTAAATACTTTCTAGCTTCTCAATATCTTTAAACTGTGATGGCCAGAACCCAAAACTCCAAATGAGGGCAGATAAAGTCAGAGTACAGTAGGACTTCCCTGTTTCTTGCAAGCTATGTCCCCACTTTATACAGATCACGATTGTAACAAGTTTTTTTGGCTGACACATCACATGGCTAATTTAAATTGTACTTGTAGTCAACACCCAATCTTGTATTAGAGATGTTGATTTTTTTTGTACCCAAGTACAAGACTTTACATTTATCCCTATTGAATTTCATCTTATTATATAGATATAGTCCAATGTTTTAGGCTTCCAAGATCCTTTTCAATCCTGATTCTGTCATACAGTGTGTTAGTTATCCTTTCTAGATTTGAGTCATCTGCATATTGATGAGTATATCTATGTTTTTATGCAAGTCATTTATAAAAAAAAATGTTAAGCAGTGTAGGGTCTTGTCCAGATTCCCAAGATACTCTGCTGGACACCTCTTGCCAGGATGACATTGAACTATTAACAACTATTCTTTGAGTCTGATGTTCTATTTTTGGATCTATTTGATTGTATTATCATCTAATCCATACCTTTCCGCCTATTCCAAAAGAATAGCACAAAATAGTATATCAAAAGACTTTGCTAAAATCTAGTTTACTATCTCATGTACTAATTTAGTAATCTTATTTAAAAAAAGGGAAACAAATTAATTCTGACATGACTTGTCTTTGATAAGACCATGCTAGCTCTTTATTATTGCTACTTCTCTTTCTACATCTTTGCCAAAAAATTTTAATGATTGTTTCGTAAATTTTCTCAGAAATAGTCATCACTGGTTGGAGTTTTCATTCTGTGTTTTCTTTCCTTTTTCAAAAATTTGGACTACATTTATCCTTCTTCAGTCTTATGGTAACTGACTTCCCACAGTCTTTCTAAAGAATGGTTTAGCAATCACATCTGCCAATTCCAGGTGACTTGAACTTGACAAGAGAGCTAAGTGCTCTCTTACTGTTTCCTTACTTACCTATCCTTTCATCATGGCATGGATAGGCACAGATACATAAAGAAATGGGATGAGAATTAAATAGGAGAATGCTATATTCTTTTAATGACCCAACCTTCTCTCAGAAATAAAGGCCTATCTTTCAGGATCATATGTTTTTTCTAGTTATGCTACATAGCTGTGAATCATGGAATCTTGGAAAAATTAAAGTTGCAGGTCACCCAAGAAGAAACGGGAAGACATAGGGTGGAAGAGAGAGAGTCAAGATGGTAGAGTGAGAGAAAGCATTTTTGCCTAGCTTTTTCAGCACACCTACACCATAACAACATAGAAAATGTGCCAGATTGAATTCTGATGAAGTAAGCTAAGAAAAAGTCTCAACAAGTCATTTTTCTAGCCCAGGGCAGTGTAAGAAGACAGAGAGATCGGTAGATACTAGGGTGGGGATTGCCAAGATCCTGAACAGTAGGAGTGGTGGCAGCAGGTGGATGAGTTCTAGCACCCAGGGGAGTTAAGGGGGCCAAGACAGTGCCAGGAATCATGGGGGCAGAAAGAGGTGCCGGGAGATCCTTGAACTAGTGCTGGAAGCAAGAATAGATGCCATCCAGGAGCTCTGTTGTCCATTACCTAGCTCTAAGTCACACAACCAGGGTAGAGAGGAACAAATGAGACTGAGTGTGGAACAAGTTTCAGAAATTTAGCTCTGTAGTTCTGAGGCCAGGTGCAGAATGGTGACTCAGTTCTAACCTCAAGAATCCAAAACCAAAGGAGAACTGTCAGTTCAGTAACTCTGAACCTGTAGAACCTCCCAGCAGGCTAAAAAGTGGCTGAGTCTGTTAATAGTCTCGACCACACCTAAGCCAACAAACCCAAACCTGGGACAGGATGTCACAGCGCTGATACGAGGAAGGCAGTGGACAAATCTTTCCCTGGATCACAACACTTTGGAAGCACTTAAAGCTGCAGGCCCAGGCTGAGCTATGAAAACAGCAGGACCTAAAAGGATAGCAGCTCAGGCCAGACATCCCTCCCCAAAATGGCTTCAGATCCTAGCATTAATATAAAGTCCAAAGTCAAGAAGTAGGCTGAAAGAATGAGCAAAGAAAAAAAGAAGCTGACCATAAAGAATTAGCAGCATAATGAGAGGGAAGCTTAAAACCCAAACCCAAAGACAATGACTTGAAAGCATTTATAAGCAAAACCTCAAAGAAAAATGCAGAATGGACACAAGCCCAACAAGAATTCTTAAAAGAGTTAAAAAATTTTATAAAGAGACAAAAATTATTTTTAAAACCAGATAAGAGTGATGGAGGAAAAGAAGTGAGAACTATGCAAGAAAGTTATGAACAGGAAATTAATAGTTTGGTAAAGGAGGTACAAAATCTAATCAAAGAAAATAACTTTTAAAAAATGAGAAATGGACAAATGGAAGCTAATAACTCCATGGAGCATAAAGAAATACTAAAGCAAAGTCAAAAGGCTGAAAACATAGAAGAAAATATGAAAGACTTCATTGGAAAAAAAACTGACCTAAAAATAGATCAAGGAAGGGTAATTTAGGAGTTATTAAGAGACAAAGGGTGGGTACATTGTATTGACAATGAAGAACTGTGCAGAAGAAGCATCATAAGGAATATTATCAAGGAGACATATGACTACAAATGGAAGTGCTGTTGACAATAGCAAAAGGTAACAGCTAGCTAGCCTGTGGGCTCCATTGTTGTTTACTCAACATCAAGAAAGCTAGAGAAAGGCTGTCAGCAAGAGACCTTCAATGAAAGATTTAGGAGGATTGGATCAAGAGTCACCACTGTTTAAGGAGGGGTCATTGTAAACTCCTTCCTTTGAGGGAGTAACAATATAAGCAATATCACATACATCCTGAAAAGCATCCTTTTAATAACACAGCTGTCAATCACTGAACACAACATTCTTCAAAGAATGAAAATGTAACAGACCCAAAACAAAACAGAAAAATGTACAGTGGGTGTAAGTCAGCTACAGCTCATAATGAGAAGAGCTAGCAGGTAAGAAGTGGTATAAAGTAGCATTAAGGATATGCCTTCCTGGAAAAGGAGATGGTTGCTCAGAGAACAACAGAGAGTTGTGGTAGCACAGGCCACCTCTCTACTCCCAGAGAGATTGAAGCTAAGGCTGGTGGATCATATGAGTTTGGGAGTTCTAAGCTGCAGTAAGGCCATCAGGCATCTATACTAAGTCTGACACCGATGTGGTGAGTCCTGTGGAATGGAGGGCCCACCAGAATGCTTAATTAGGACAACCTCAGCATTGGGAGTGGGCTGGCCACTAACTACACTTTTAGACTGGGTAAGATAGGGAAACCTAGTCTCCAAATATATATATATATATATATATATATATATATATATATATATATATATATAGAGAGAGAGAGAGAGAGAGAGAGAGAGAGAGAGAGAGAGAGAGAGAGAGAGAGAGAGCATAATGGATAGTTTGAGTAATGTACTGGTATCCACAAAAAAATTAAAAGAACTAGAGGAAGGTCACAAGTTTATTGGGTATATCCTGAGTTTGAATCCTGCGTCACACACTCTGGGAAAGTCACAAATGCTCATTGACCCCAGGAAACTCTCTAGGAATAAAATTTGAAGAGCAGGTTCAGATTGGCATTGGGAGAGGGAATTGTCAACATGAGTTGCTGTACCAACGAAATCATGGTCCAGTTTAAAAAAAAGTTAATATACAAATTATGCGTATATAAATATATGAAATAAAGACTTTATACTCATATAAAAGGGACAATTAAAACATGTTTATGTGAATTTAAGACAATAAATGAAATAAAATTCATCTTTCTTCAAATAGGAAAATGGTAGATAACTTTTTATTTCTTCAATAATGCCTTCTTACTTTTCTTGGAACTTCACCCAACTTTAGTTGCTGTTCAGTTATGTCCAGGTTTTCTTGGCAAAGATACTCATTTTACAAATGAGGAAACTGAGGTGAATGGGGTTAAGTGACTTGTCTAGGGTGACAAACCTAGTAAATGTCTCAGTCCAGATTTGAACTCAAGTTGAATCTTCCCTGACTCCAGACCTGGAACTCTATCCATTGTGTTATCCAATGAAAGGAAAGCAAATATTCATGTGAATAGTATTCATCTATATTTTAATAGGAGGTCATATTTTACCTCAAAGAAATGTAATTTATTTTGAGTAACTAATAAACACCATCCAGCTGTTCTCAACTCCATCCAACTTGGTTTTGACCATAGCAAATTTTGACCAATAGCAAATTTCACCTAGTCTCCCCTACCTTCTTTACAACTTTTCCAAGAGAGAGTCTCTAGATCCACACAGTCAGGCAGAAATATCATTCTATAGCATGATAAATGTGACACCATAGGGAGTCTCTGCCATAAACACAAAGGCAAAAGAATATCCTGAAACCTCATCATTTTACCATGGAGTGTCACTATAGTTTTTCCCTTCATTTCATTTCATACCCACCCTTGAGGAGAGCTTTAAGAAAAAGCTAGGATTAAAAAAGTGAAAGGGAAATTTGTATGAAAAAAATTTAAATTCAGGTCTTTTAATGCAAATACAGGTCTATGTTGGCTCTCACAATAGACAGCACTGTGATAGTTATATAGAGCATAGAAAAATAAAAGTCAATTGCTGTATTTTCCTTTTTTCTTTTTGTAATTGCATAAAGCAAAGGAAATGGATATGCTTCTTTTAAAAGTATAAATTTTCTTGCCCTATGAAATACATATCCAGTTTCTTCCTCAGAAATAGAGGTACTATTTCAAGTCATATGAAAATATATAAGGCTGAGGAACAAATAATACTGGGTCTACATTAAAGAAAATGTAAAGAATGGCTTTAGAATTATTTTTAATCAAAAAGTTAAACTAAATTTTGTGAGAACCAAATTTTTAGTTTAGTCAAAAGGTATATTTTTAATTGAATTTTCAAAAGTAATTTTCTTATGTGTCATACAGGAAATTTATTCAAACCCAAATCTTTAACCCCGAAAAAGTCAGACTCACTGGTTGCATCTTTAAATTTATTCTTATTAGAGCATTACCTTAGTAATTTTTTCACAATCTTCAACAGTTTCCCTTAAATAATTTTGAAAACAAGATTTCTTTGTGAGTTGTAATAAATTCATTCATCAAAGTTCTCAGTAAAAAAAAAAATTAAGGAGTACTAATTGCTCAACTAAGCTTGCTATAATAGTACAATATTTAATATAATATTACATTTCACTGCTTTTTAATAGTTTTTGTTTTTCATGACAGGCCCATTTAGCCTTCTTTTAAATGCTAAAAATCATAGGACATTTCACATGGTTAAAAAAAACACTGACTCCAGGTTAGCCCATTTCAAATGAAATCCAGTCTTTAAATTTGACCAAAAAAAAAAAAAAAGAAAGAAATGAAATGAAAGAAAAATATATTAAACACATGTAATTAAATCTGCTTGTAACAACACAAATTTCTAGTTTCATACATATTTGAGAATACCAAAAAAGTAGAATAATTTTAATTGCAAGTCCTTTAATTAATGTAAGTATGTAATTTATAGCTGCATAGTTCCATGCAAATTTTTGAAAGGACTCAAAAGCTACAAAAAGGCAGCTTCTGAAAAACCACATGAAATCAATAAAGACCTATTTTAAGGGTAAAAAAAAGTATAAAAAGGAAAAAAAAATCCCAAATTCAGTCCTTTTAAATGATAAAAATTTTGAGATTATTTTAGTACATCTTCCACTTGGATTCATCTGGGCTGTATTTTTTTTTTTGCATATTAAAACCCTGAATTGCACTTTTTATGTTTCATAAGAAACAAAACAGGTCTTATCAAATCAAAGCTTTCAACTTTGGCTCAATGTGACTTTTGCATAGAGCTGTATTTGACCCACTTGCAATCTCAGAAAAACTGATTTTTTGAACACAGTGAGAACACTGTGAAGTTTTTTCCCCACCTTTTCTGCAAGATCTCATCATTCATCATAAGGCAGAATATGTCCAATAGGTTTTGGGGAAGGCAAAGAAAATAAAAAGAAACAAAAGAATCAATAACTTATCTCTGGACCTGGGGTGGGGAGTGAAGCATAAGAAATCCTGTGCAGACCTCAAAGCAATACAATGGTAGTATCTTTGATGAATCATGTCATTTCATTTTTAGGGACCCTCCTCTTATGAGGTCCAACTGGTAAGTGTCTATGTCTATGTATTGGGCAAATGGCCAATCCAATCATTTAGTAGCTTGAATGCTAAATACGGATCTTCTTGGCGAGATTGCTCAATCACTAAGACCGCTGAAATGAACAGACTCAATTCTGCACTGTTACTTCAAGCAAAGGGATATGGTTAAAGAGACATTAAAACAATACAGAAAGGAATGAAAGATGATAAGTATCACAGGTTTAAAGCTACCTTAAAGGTCATCTAATCCAAGCCTCTCATTTTATAGCTGAGAAAATAGCATTTTAGAGAAGGAAAGTCACTTGCCCCAAGTCGCCATGTTAATATCCAAATCCTGTGCTTTTCCCCAACATACCAAGTGAAGATGAAAAAGATTGCAACCCAAATCTTTACACTTAATTGGACCAACTATTTGTAGAGCGGTTGATCTAATTCAACCTGGTTGTTTTATTGAACTTTATTTCTATCTTGGAGGTGAGTAGATCTGAGCTACATCTGAGCAGTATAATACATTGTTCAGTGTTCACCCTTAAAGACAACCCAAAAAATAAATTGACTTCTCAAATGGTCGATTTTAACAAATATGATCTAAAAGAACATGTCACTGATTTCAGTAGTTTTTTTTTCTTCTTTGAAAGTAACAACAAGAGACCTTTTAATAAGACACTAAGCATCTTCTTTCAGAGTTCCATGGTGCTCCAGAAGGCTGTTCATTGAACTGAAATGTCACTTCCTCCTCTGGAATTGTCTTCAAAGCTCTTCTTTGGCTCCAGGGAGCTGCCTAATGGTAAAACTCTTGTTTAAGGATGTTCTATACTCAAAACCAAGTCATACGAATTCATAAAGGAGTTCCAATGAGTTAGGAAGGCATAGATTTAGGTTATAGTCTCCCAGCATGGAGTAGACACTTAATAAATAACTGGTTGATTGATTATCCCAAACCTAACAAAGCATGTCCTCTTTAGTCTATCAAAGGATAAGTGCAGATGTAGAGCATGCAGAGTTTTGAGTAAACAAACCAACCAACCTTTCCAGGATTCCAGGGGAAAAATTAGCTTCAAGAAGGGAGGAATAAGAGGAAGGGGAAAAAAAAGGGGAGAAAAATATCCAGTCTATGTTTATTCCAATTAACCACTTATCATCGTTAAGCTTTACTTTCTTTCTATTTTATATTGCTTCTCATGAGCTACTGAAATTATCTATAAATTGGTGGAAACTTAGAGAATTAGGGCACATTGTTTTTTCGGGTCTATAGTAACAAGCAGTAATGAGCAGGCAGGACCCTAAAGCAGCCTATATTACAGGGGATACCAAATCAAATCTCAAGACTAAAAGAGCTGCATTCAAAATTGCCCCAGGACCTCTTCCAACAAAAGGAAGAACAAATTTCACAGGGTTACTTTGGAATTCTTTACTATATTAATTGCAGCTGGCATAGTAGTTCTTGACTAGGGATAGGAAAACTTTTCCAACCTGAGGCAAAAGCAGTATCTTTGTAATCTAGGGATCAGACAAGTAATGCAGACTAGTTTAACCAGACTTAATCCATTTAACTATCATTTCCTATTAACTTCCAAATCTCTTTGGTCTCTAAGTTAACCTATATAAACAGGAGCCTTGATCCCAGGGAAGAATGGTAATCATTAAATAGCCTAGATTCAATCTATTTTCATTTTAATAAGTAAGAGATCTAGAGGCAACTCAAAATGTAGGTTTTTATCACTATCTCTTTAAAACAGGAGCATTTTCCAATTGGCCCCTTGTTTTTCAGGCCTTTAGTTCTAATCTCATTACATGTCATTTCTTGTGTACTAATGAAACTTTTTGCTTTCTTCTGGAAAATTTTGGATAATTACTTTTTCCTCTGTTGGCTTATTATGCTTAGGAAGGAGAGATCAATTTTTATAACTTGAAAGATTTCTTTAATTTTATCTATGATTTTATCTTTCCTTCTTCCTTCCTTCCTTCCTCTCTCCTACCCCTCCCCTTTTCTTTTTCTTGAACTTAGGTCTGTTCATCTCACTCAGGATGGAAGTTCAGTGGGCACTTATGGCCCAGTCTTACTATTGATCAGCATGGAAGCTTTAATCTGCTCTGTTTTTCCAATCTAGCTAGCTCATCACCCTTTTCCCCTGCCCTCCATCCCTCCCTTCTGGAACCCTCACCCCTCACCTCACCCCACTCATCACATTGGAGACAGAATTAGTATGGGTAGGAAATCACCTTAAACCCTGCTGTAGCTCAGAACTCCCAAATTTATATGATCCACTAGCCAGAGCTTCCCCAGCTTGTTATATCATGCTCACCAATTTTGCATCTTTCAAAGTATATTGACATTGCGACATCAATAGTATAGTCGATAGTGTATTGACACTGCAGTTGATGGTCAGGTACTGGAGATTTGTGGCCAAAAAAATCATCTTTTACTTCAAACAGATAACTAAAAGATCAGTGAACTACAGCCCAGGGAAGGAGCATTCCCCCTGAGTTATAGCAGGCCATTTCACTCCACAGATGGAGTTCTGAAAGGATCTGAAAGGAAATTCAAATAGTCAGTGTAGTCCATTCTCCAACCATGCTAGTCAACTGAAATGTTACTATAGACCTGTTTTTTTTCTTTCCCTGCAGGCAGAGAAAATTAGAACAAAGATGGTATTGGAGAAACATAGACTAAGGAAGGGATAAATGCCCTAAAATGTGATTATCTCCTTTTGTTTATTTTGTGCTTTTATAAGAATCCCATATGTTAGAAGGCAAATGGAGAAATGCACTTAAATCTATACTGACACTGTAAATTAGACATAGAACATCTATCTAAAGGGATTACTCCCTCCTTCCCCTTGATCTTTCAATAACTAAAAGTATAATAAAAAGTCTAATACCTTCAAAAACCTTATATTCTTAACTACTGAGAGAAAGAGGATATCTATGCAACACACCATCATTAGCCAAATAAATTAAATGTGATTATTTTTCTAGATATTTCAAAATATGCAGGTGTTTGGTGTAGTGTAGACAAAATATTCAGCTGTCAAAATCCTTCATTTTTTTGTCTGGACTGGTAGGTATCAGATAGATATTGCCACGTGGTGTAATGAAGTTGAAGTGTCAGATAAATATTTTAAAATCATGCTTTGTAATGGTTTTTTGTTTGTTTATATGTTTGTTTGGTTGTCCCTTCTATGCCTTAAGTTCTCTCAGCAGGCCCATAGCTTTTGTGGCAAACGCTTACAAATAATTTTAAAATTCATGTAGATATGATCTTGGACTACACCCATTATTTTTTAACTCCCTACCACTTAATTTTTGTGTTGTTCGATCACTCAGCCCCTAAGTAGCACATGTCGTCCTCTTCCAAATGCCAGTACTCTTGGCCGACGGAGAAGACTTTTGGCAGTTTCAGGTTGTTATTCCTTCAGTAACGAAGAAATTTCTTTTGATCTGGCTTCCATGTCACAGTAGGTTTTGTTTTCGAAATAGCATGCTACCAAACAATAGCAAACAAAATAGAACCAATCACAGGAATATTATGTGTAAGCTGTATGAGGGAAGAGTATCATTGTTCAAGGTTTACTTGGTTGATGATATATATATATATATACATGTATTATATTTCTATAGATCTACATATAGATGTGCCATCGATAGAAATCTCCCCTTCTCATTATATATACATACGCATGCATATATAATCAAATACCTGTCTGCAGCATTAGTATCTTTTTTCAATGTGCAGATGCAGTGTTTATTGTAACAAGAATATTGATAATAGAGTAAGATACCTGTAACAAAAGTAAACAGTACCACTGACCCATCTATATTGTAATGTTAACCAGATATTCAGAAAGCCATGCATACCAAACACAACCTGCCACTTCAGGTATTTTGTATGTGTCTCTGTTTTTTTTTTTTTTTAACTCCATACCTCTTATTTTTCTGGGGAAAACAATTCTTTTAACCATTCATGTCAGTATTCAGGTAAAACTCGCTTTCGTGTGATGCTTTTTTAGGTAGAGAATGTGCTAATCCATTTCATTGATATGAGCCAAAAATATTATGCTAGTCCCCCTTATTGATTATGTTGGGTTGGTTGAAGGACAGCCTTCACTTACAGTATTTGCAAAAGACAAACAAAAAAAAAACAATCCCCCCAAAACCCCAAACCTCTCTCTTTAGTGAAAGAAGAAAAGCCAACATAATGTATAACCAAAGATAAATGCAATAAGGAATAATATATTACTCTAGTTATGTTATCTGACATTTGGTTTAGTAGTGTTGACATGTTGCACAAACTCTGGAATTTCACTATTGCAGAAAATAAGACAATCATAGACATAGGGGGTGGTCTGATCCATATGATTATAAAATAAATCTTTTCTTTCTTTTCTTTTTTAAACTTGCTTGCAGAAATATTTGTTTTAATATTGTAATTCATTATCATGTATGCAGTGGACATACGGTACAAGGAGAAATGGAACAAGATGACAGGTACAGCAAGGGCAGGGGGTGAATTTATTCTTGTTAAAGTAATAGGTGCACAACATCAAGCATGCTCAAGTTTGTGCTGGGAAATCTATTACAGATGAGAGAAATGGATGAAATGAAACTTGCATCATACATGATTACACGTTGCTTAATTTCAGAAAGGAGTCATTGCCTACACAGGATTCCCCAGCTGCCACCAAGAGAAGCTGCATCACCCACAGCTGGAGTGGAGACACCATGTTGGAGCAGTTACACGCATCACAGCAATAATCATACCAGGCATGGGAGAATTTCCAAATCATAAGAATAACCAAATAAATTGACAAACGAACAAACAAATAGAAAACAACAGGACTTATAAACCATTTCAATGCAGGCTGACTTGGTGGAGATAAGGGATTCATTTTTTTGCCCCCAAATTAATACTTTGCAATTAAGACTATATTCATTGGGTCATAGGACTTAGAGTTGGAAGAGATTTTAAAGATCATACAATCCAACTTCCTCATTTTACAGATGAGGGAACTGAGGCTCCAAGAGGTCAAGTGACTTGCCCAAGGTCACGCAGGTAGTAAGTACAGGACCAAGATTTGAGCTCATATCTCTTGACTCCAAAACCAGGGCTCTCTCCACTATACCACACTGTCCCCATTATTTCATTCAATTTTTGTAATTATGTATTTGGACTATACTTCTATTCATGCAACACAGTGGTGATTTTTTTTTCATCAGCTGTCTTTTTCCCATAGCATCAAACACATCAGACAGTGGAAGAGGCCTGTCCCACTTCTTTGTTTAAAGAAAGCCTTTATCAACAAATAATTAAAAAAAAAATACAAAGGAAGGGAAAAGGTACCACTCTGTGAATATAGCTCATTTTTTTTCTTTTTCTTTTTTTTTTGGGTCACTTTGTCCAGTGTTTAGAGAGAATAACTTCTGGTTAATGCCAGTAAAATTGAGATGAAAAGGACTTGCTACTATTATTGTATTGGTAGATTGTTTGCTGAAAAGATGGAAATGATCCATTGTGAACGACAACAAAAAAATGGACTATCCAATGGTCTTTGCACAGCAGAGGTAGATAAAGGTTATAACAAACTGTTTACTGACCATACACACAAGATAATTACTATAATTAGGAGGTCAGTTGAACAAGAGCGTACCTGGTAAGCGCTTTCTCAGTAGTAACTCAAGCTACCCTGCATTCTTTGTAGCATTGCCTAGTTATTGCTCCGTAACTTTTCAATGGCTATCCCTGCCCTCATGGAAATCTACATTCTACCACTAGTTAAGGCTTTTAAATTTTTTATTTCTACAAATGTCCCACACTCGCAACAGTTCAATGCAGTTAATAGAGGTGTCGCACCCCCAATCCACCCCTTCCCCATCCTCAGCAACCCAGAGAAAAAAGCACCACGTTTCCTAGTATGAAAATAGAGTTTTGTTTGTTTGCATGGGGGAGAAAAAGATAGAAATAAAACAAGAGTTAAATGTCGTGTGATTTTTTTTCCCATTTTCAGGTGCATTTTTTTTTTCCTATTTGCACAGATCATGATAGGCTTCTCACTTTCAGTAAAACACTATCAAAACAAAGAGTCTTGTAAAGTAGTTGCACTTTGACATCTGAACAATTCTATCACTTTATTAAGGAGTAGCTTTTTTCTTTTGTCAATTTTGAACAGATTGGAACAGAAATCTATTTTATTTTCTGAAACAAAATATGCATTACTTTATGTAGCTATGTGGCAGGATAATTACTCTGTGGAAGGGATTAAACTCTGTCAGAACAAAAATGGTTACCAAGGAGTATTTCATAGCTAGAAAGTTGGTAACTAAACTTTATTTGTTAAGAGAACATTTTTTTTAAATATTTTTCCTTCATCTCCCAGCTACACAGAAAAACATCTCTGAAGTGCACTTTCCCAAGTGTAGTTAGAGAATAGGAAGGAATGTAAAGTTTGTTTGTTGTTTTAAATTTTTATTATTATTTTTAAAAACAGCCCTTAATAACATTTCCTTCCATTGGTTCTACTGTAAACTCTAAAAAGCCTTTTTAAAAAGAAAATTTTTACACACTCAGCGGGTGAAATGTTCCCACAAAAAAAAAAAAGCAATGAAGATGGCGATCAGATTAATCTTCTCCCAACTCTACTGATAGCTAGATAGGATAGCTGTTTATTGCACACTAATGAAAACAGCTGATTTATTTATTTAAAAAAAACAAACAAACCAATAACAACAGGTTGTTCATCTGTGCTAATGCATTGCTGTGCACCCTTAATAACTGGAGTTGCTTTTAACAATACGTCAGAAAAACAATGGATTCAAAATCATACTTATCCTTTGCACATTGGGTGCTTGAATGTTTTCTACTTTCTTTGCCAAGAAGGGGGAAAAAGTGATGCAACATCTTTTCTTAATTTGTCTTCTTCCAAACATTACAGATATTTGCTGGTTACATAACTGTTGCGGAACTGAAAAGGTAATTCACAATGAATGCCAACCTTATACCTCCAAGAGGAAGGCTTCCCAACTAGTCCACTTGCTGAGCTTAACTGGTTTCACGTACTGTATTCTAAAAAAGGCTGCTCCTGTTCAACTGACCAGTGAGAAAGGACTGGACTTCTTTGAAATGGGAACTGGAGCAACACAGTTTGTTATAGTATTTTTGTTTTTGCTTTTTTTTGCTTTGTTTTGTTTCATTTTTATGTAAAAATTTGTTAACTGTCCGATTC
The DNA here is from genome assembly GCF_011100635.1 of Trichosurus vulpecula. Taxonomy (NCBI): domain Eukaryota; kingdom Metazoa; phylum Chordata; class Mammalia; order Diprotodontia; family Phalangeridae; genus Trichosurus; species Trichosurus vulpecula. The sequence continues at coordinate 382,385,160 of NC_050576.1, forward strand.
CACCTTATATGGAGAGCACTTGTTTGTTCAGCTAAAAGGAACCCCCATCATGCCCCTTTGGGTTTGCTCAGTCAGCTGGTTTGTGCAACAGTGGCAGAGTCACACTGCTAGAGTGTGCCCATTCATTGTGATTACACAGACAGAAGCAAGCGGATGTTGTTTGCTTAAGGGGAAGGGGAAGGACACTGGAAAGGGAAGGGCTTGGGGAAGGAGATGGTTTCCATGGGTAGAAGGGACAGTTAGGTTTTTTTTTTCTTTTCTTTTTTTCCTTTTTTTTTTGTTTTTTTTTTTGTTTTTTGTTTTGTTTTTGTTTTTTTCTTGTTTTTGTTTTTTTTGTTTTGTTTTTATTTTTTGTTTTTTGCTATGCTATAAAGTCATAGCAACCATTCCTCTAATAGAAACTGACAGGACATAAAAGACAGAACTATCAGATGAACACACACAATGACTAGAAATATATAGACAGTGAAAAGACTTAGTTTAGCTTTGAGAAACCATCCCAAAAAATAAAGATCCTGTATTAACAAGTGCAAAAAAACAAACAAACCAACAAAAAGGAAAAACAAAACAAGAAAACAAAACCAAAAAGAACCAAAAACCAAACTCCAAACATTAAAACACAGTGTATAAAATGGTGTGAGAAATTTAAATCACCATACAGCCTTTTAGTCAATAAAAAGCTGTGTTTGTGTCCTTGTTAGTTGGATTCTGGCCCATCTTTTAAATTTTACCCCAAAGGCCTTGCAATAAGTGATTTAAGGGTAAAAGCACCCAGTTTCTGTTACATTTTACTGCAGTTATTCATTTCACGTGGGCCTGCTGAGTGTCTATCATGACACCTCCTTTCATTTATTCCTCGTTAGTTGAATTGTCGTCCAATGTGGTAATGCTGCCAAAGCCCAGTCCCGTTGTGTTCTGTGCTGCTGAGACTGTTAGTACTGTATGCAAGAGAATCAGTACAAGCACACACAGTTTGAGTCTGCTGTTGCACAGTCTTGATGCTGATGAAACTGTGAGCGACGTCCTGTGACACGATTCATTTATATTTGTAGTCCCTTTGGATTCGTTATCTGACAATAGTCCCCATCTGACATCACAGCATTCTGGTTCTGCATTGGTTGGAAAGTTTTCATACAACCCTAAAGGATAAAAAAAGAGAGAGAGAGAGAATATATAATGAATTACAGTTTGGGGGAGAGGGATGTAGCAGCAAGGACAAGCTGTTTTAAAGTGGGGCTGATATCTCATGATTCCTCTGCCTCTATTCCATAAAAAGTGGCAATATGATCACTCCACCTCACACGTCATTTTCAAGCTCTTATTATGCCTAAAATAATTATATTCAATTTTCAAGAAAAAGCAATAGCTAATATAACACTTTATATCAACATCTCATTTAAATCTCACAACCCTTTGAGATATTATTATCTTTATTTCACAGAGCAGAAAATGGAGGCTCAGAAAGGTTTACTCACTTGCTAAGAGACACAGCTAGTAAGCGTGTGAAATGGGGATCTGAATTCAGATCTCTCTGGCCCTCTGTCCATCTCTGTATTCATGATGCCACACCGAGATGCTACTTGTGCCTTCTCCTTCTTAGAAACCCACAGCTTCTCCTGCTGCTCGTTTCCTCATCCTTCAATAGGGAAATTGATTAGGAGAACACCAGTGTCTGCCTATGGTAACTTATGCTCCAGTTGTGGCCATGTGATAAAAATTACCAGCTAGATCTTACATATTTAACTATATCACTAGATAGTGAAAAAATTATTTCAACATGGAAATTAGCCTTCATCACATCTGATCACCTCAAACAAGTACTTTCTTGTTCTCTATGTGGCATGGACTATGATCACGGTCCACGAGAGTTCAAGGTAGTGATGACTGACTCTATATGGATCATGCAGACAGGTGCAGTGAATTTTACCAAAGCAAGTCTTGCTGTTCTGGATCATTTCCAGAGATCATATGCACCCAATTATAACTGTTCAAAATGTCTCTGATGAAAAAAAAGTGAAGAAAGTGTCATGTAAGTAGTTGCACTAGAGGTAATACGCTCAACCACTTCACGTATTTCTTGAAGAAAGTGTCTCATTCCTCATGCTACTTTCCATGGCATCTAACACAGTGCTTTGCATGGAGTTGCTGTTTAATGAACACTAGTTGAATGATTGGCACTTAAATGCATATATTTCTAACCAAATGAACTAGTTAGTGTGATGTTTAAAGATATTTTATGCATATAAATATGATTGCATAAGGATTTGATGTAAATTCTAAAATGAAATGTGTATTTGCTACTTATAGGCTAAAGATTAGATTTGTGATTTCATTGGTATAGATAATTTTAAGTTCACACAAACACACACACACACACACACACACACACACACACACACCACACAGTTTGTTTATTTGTTTGTTCAGCCAAAGGGAACCCCCATTATGTCCCTTCGGGTTTGCTCAATCAGCTGGTTTGTGCAACAGTGGCAGAGTGACACCCATATCATGTGGCCATTCAATGTGATTGCATACACAGAAGTAAGTGGATGTTGTTTGTTGAAGGGGGACAGGAAGGAGACTTGGAAAGGGAAGAACTTGGGGAAGAAGACAGTTTCCATGGGTAGAAGGGACAGTGTGTGTGTGTGTGTGTGTGTGTGTGTGTGTCTACACACATGCATGTACATACACATGCATATATGTCAAATAAATAAGTTCACTTTAATTTGTACAAGGGGAATGGATGGACAGTCTAAAGTACGGGTTTTTTTTGACATGTGATTTTATTATTTTCAAGTACTCATCTATTGAATGAGGGGGTTGAAATAAATGACCTCTAATTTTTCTTCCCCTTTATATTTGTGATCATATTGAGCCTATCATACATATATGTACATATACATTATACATGGGTACGTTTACACAAGTGTGTATAGTACTGTCTTCTTGTTTCTAGTCTTTTCCTTTTCTTGTCCATTCTGTATGACAGAATGTACTAGAAGATGGATCACCCTAGAATAATGCTCATTGCCCTCTTCAAAAAACTTAACCTTCAATGACTCTCTCTTCACTTCTGAATGATTTCCAAAAATCTTAAACCTGTTATTCCAGGCTACCCAATCTATCTCAAATAAACCTTTCCAGCCTCATTTCCCACTTTTTCCTTCATGAACACAGCCAAACTGGCACACTTACTACTACCTGAAAACATGTACTATCTATCTGCCTTCACACTTCTGTTCTATTCATTCCACCAGAAATCAACTTCCCACTGTCTCCATTTATCAAAATCATACTTACCCCTCATGGCACAAATTAAATCTCACTTCCTAAATGAAGCCTTCCTTATCAACACAGAGAGGACACACTTCTTCTCTGTCTGAACTACTATAGAATTTCTTTTATGTAAGCAGCTAGGCAGAGGAGTCCCCTGATCAATTTGTTGAGCTGATGAAGTGTCGAACCCTGTTTGGGACTTTAATTGCTTTTTGCCTATTTAGAATGAAATGATGGGCCTAAGTTGTCGTACATTAATTTCTGAGGAAAAGGTTGACTACTGTGGGCCAAAACCACCTCTTCGTGCTGGCCGATAAAGATGAGAGTCAACTAGAGAATGGCCTCTTTACTCCTTTATATAAAAATCTTTTTTTTGTTTGTTTTAAAAATTCTAGAGAGATCTTGAGAGCAGTGTAACAATTGTGAAATCATAGATCCTTCAAATAAGAAGCTATAGTCTCATTAAAATACCTCCACTCTGGCTCTCCATGGATAACCCTTCCAAATGGAACTAGTTATTAGTGTCTATAAACTAAAGGAAAATCTATTATATTCCTTCATATGTGATTACATAGTCACAGGAATTAAAAGTAAAATGAAATAAAGATCTTTGTCAATATAATTATAATTTTACCCAGATTAATGATTTTTTAATGGTAAGAAATATCTCAAAAAATATTTATTTGTCCTTATCTCTTCTCTATCTTATGCCACAACCCTAGTCTAGGCATTAATAACCTTTAGTTTAGTCTACTGCAATAGCCTCCTGGTTGAGTCCCCTGCTTCCTGTCTCTCTCATCTCTAATCCATATTCCGCAGAGGGGTCAAACTGATATTCTTTTGTTTGTTTGTTTTTTTGGAAGGGGGACAACTGGGGCAAAGTGACTTGCCCAAGTCACTAGGAAGTGTGTCAAGTGTTGGAGGCTGGATTTGAACTCAGGTCCTCCTGACTCCAGGGCTGGTGCTCTACTCACTGCACCACCTAGCTGTCCCCAAACCGATATTCTTAAAGCTATTATATATACTTATTTCCAATCGTGAAAACACAACAATAATAACCCTCACACTATCCTATTATCTTTACGAGCTATCATACAATGTCTCTCCTCCCATTTACTGCAAAAATCCTTGAGAAAGCATTCAGGACTTGGTGTTTCCACTTCTTCTCTTACTCTTTTCTAAACCTTATTCAATCGGCTTTCAGTCACTTAGTGAAAACTTCTGTATCCAAAGTTAACAATGGTCTCATAATTGTCAAATCTAATGTTTTTTTTTTCAGTCCTCTTCAAGTCTGACACTGAATTTATTATATTCCCTCCCAAATTCTCCTTTTTTCAAATGGCCCTGTTACTGTCCAGGACATCACTATTCTCTTAGGCATTAAGATTTGAAAGTTAGGTATCATCCTTAACTTCTCACTATTTCTCTCCTCACCTACCCCAATCCAATCTGTTGCCAAGTTTTGTCAATTTCAACTTCATAGTATTTCTTTTATATGCTCCTTTCTGTCCTTTGACACTGCCCACTGGTGCAGACCCTCATCACTTCATGCCTAGGTTATTACTATAGGGTGTTGATTGGTCTCCCTGCCTCATACCGTTCCCTGCTTCAGTCCATCCTCCACTCAGCTATTAAATTTATCTTTTCAAAGGCATAGGTCTGATCACATCACCACTGCTCCTCTCAATCTTGTACCCCCCTATTCCATGAAGTCCAATGGCTCCCTCTCACCTACAGGATAAAATTTAAAGCCCTCTGATATTCCAAACCTTTTATAGTCTGACTCTTTCCTACTTTTCTATTATTCTTACATCTTAGTGCCCCTTTTCCCCTCCATGTGCCCTGTGATTACATGATACTTGTCTCTTTACTGCTCCTCAAACAAGATATATATCTCCTGACTCCATGCATTTTCACTGGTTGTATCTCATGCCTGGCATTGGCTTCCCCTCCTCATCTCCACCTTCTGGCTTCCCTGACTTTTTTCATCTCAGCTAAAATCCAACTTTCTACAAGAAGACTTTCCTGATCTCCCTTAATGTTAAAGCTGCCACTCAGAGTTATTTTCAATTGATTCTGAATTTTCTTGTTTATACATGGTTGTTTGTATGTAGTCCAGCTCCTTGAAAGCATGAACTGTCTTTTTCCTTTTTTGTATCCCCATAGCTTAATAGAGTGCCTGGCACACAGTAAGTGCTTAATAAATGCTTGTTGACTGAAAAACTATTTTTCATACCCTTTAAAGTCAATCTATTGTGGATTGGCTTTTATCCAATGTATTTTCCTGTTGTTTTGTTTTAGTTGTGATATGTTCTCTTGATCTCACAAGTTGTACCATATAAATCCTAATAACTAGTTTCTTGAAACTTTTTCTTGTTCTGTGCCTGACTTTATCATTTAGCTTTCATATACACAAAATATATCATTTCATATCAAATATAGTTGATAGATCTTGGTCTAAACAAATCATATTTGGTTTTAAGTTGTGCTATAATAATAGAATCACATAATTTTAGAATTGGTCCTCCAATATAACTACCTCCTATTCTCCATAGACCTAAGTACTGCTTCCTATTCCACATATGCTTTGGTGCTTTGATTGATCTGTGAATATCATTGGTATGGATAGTTAATATGTGTTTTTTTAAGGCAAACAACATTTTATTAATCAGCAAAAAATGATTTGAGATTTGTCATAAGTATCATATTAGCAGAGATAGCTGAAAGTTTTCTTTTAATTGGATAGAAGCATTAGAACAAAAATGATGTCACTTGAAGAGTATTCATCATGATCACAGAAAGGCACATTTTGCCAACATTAGGTTCATGTGGATACGAGCTAAGTGTTTCCAAACTTTTAGCCCTCATTTTCCCCCTTGCATCTTTGTTAGGTGGAGTTAAAGAATTTTCTAAAGGTAAGATAGAATAGGAATATGACTCATTAATAGCCAACCAAGAGATTGTTCTGGAAAACATCTTCAAAATGGCATAAATAAGCAATGTTGAAACCATATAGGAAACACAGATAGAGGGGAAGGGCTAGCCAGGGCCAGGGCCATTTCTGTGGCTTCATTTCTATCAGTCTTGCCACCCAAGCTATCATGCACTGATTTATTCTTCTGCATGTGTTTGCTATCATGTAAATCCATGTTTAATATTAGAGAAAATAGCTTTTAAGATATATGCTTAAACTTCCAAGATACGACTTCTATGTTTGGTTCCACTGAAATAGTGTTAACATAGAGTAAGCATTAAAAAAAAATACTACCAGTCACACCAAATTACACTAACAGGTCCTTTCCTCTGAAGTAACACAAACAAAATTAAATAAATGAGTTTTTAATTGTCTATTGCTTTTCTAGCACAGGCATATATATGCTGGGTAGCCGCCATTGCCAGTTGTCTTGACCCTATGTCTTGCCACTGGATTCAGATGACTCTGGAGGAGAGACTGAGGCTGATGACTTTGCACAGCCCTGTCTCACTTAAATCCAATTGACCTGCAAGTCAAGACATCACCCTCCTGATGTCACTGATCCTCTTTGAGAATGAAGGACAAGCAACAATGCATGCTAGGCAAATCAATAAGAGGTTAATTTCTTTTTGTGGATAGTCCAGAGAATTTCATGAAAAAATGAACTTTTGAACACCTGTAGAAAACATAAAATATACACCATACTTTCCTCATTGCCTCATTTTTAAAACACATTCAAGAAAGCCTTAAACACAAACACACACACACACACACACACACACTTTTTGTAGAGATCTATCTAAGGACTGATTCTCTCTGTATCATGGGCATTAGAATTGGAAATGGGCAAAATATCATTCTAACGTAACTTTCTGTTAACAATATTGCAATAAATGTGAGAGGCAGTGTGCTGTAGTAGAAAGAATGCTGGAATTGGTATCAAAGGACCCGAGTTCATTTCCTGGCTCTCGTCTATGTAACCTGGGACATGCTGTCTCAGGGCCTCAGCTTCTTTATGTGTAAAAAATTGGAATTGGATTATATGAGTGCCAATGTCCGTTTTTACTCTAAATAGATGATCTCATGAACTAGTCAGTAGGGTATTCAAACCCTATATGTCTTGATCAAATGATAATAAAGGTACATAAAGATGTGCCCTTTTGTAGCATAGGACAATGAAAATGTGAATATTTCTGAGAATAAAGTAGCGTGAGCATACAAGAATTGTGCATGGTGGGGATCACTATTCTATAAAGTCAAGGGATCCTTACATCTCAGTGCACAATGTACTTGCTGTAGGGGAAAATGAAAATTGACTTTAAAAACCTATAAATGAGCTGTAATGTAATGAATGTAATGGAACACTATTGTGCAACAAGAAACAATGAACAGGAAGATTTTAGAAAAATTGGAAAGACTCCTATGAACTGATGCAAAGTGAAATGAGCAGAACAAGGAAAACATTGTATACAGTATCAGCAACATTAGGTGATGATCAACTATGAATGACTCAGCTCTTCTTAGCAAGGCAATGATCCAAGACAAGAACAAAGGAATCACAAAGAAAAATGTTGTCTACATCCAGATAAAGAACTGATGGACTTAATGCAGAATGAAGCATTTTTTTTACTAACTTTATTCTTTCTTGTGTTTTTTTTTCCTTTTAATCTGTTTTTTCTTTCACAACTGTGACTAATATGGAAATTTGTTTTACATGTATAACATATATCAAATTGCCTATCATTTTTGGAAGAGGGAAGGAAAGAGAAAGAGGGAGAAAAATTTGGAACTCAAAATCTTGTAAAAATGAGTGCTAAAAATTGTCTTGACATGTAATTGGGGAAAAAAATAAAATACTATTTAAAAAATAACCTACAAATGATCCTATATGAAATTAAAAACACAGGCCTATGTTTAACGATGCATCAGAGAATGTCCTCATTTAAACAGTCAATAAGCTCAGATGTTTTTCCCTTGTACATCATGCAGAAATGGAAATTAGGTTTTTGAAAACATTTTGAGACTAAGCAGAGAATTCCCATAGTCAATGAGTGGTAACTGAAGTCAACTAGCATTTTACTGGAAGGGTAAAGATTGCTTGCAGTCAAAGAGAATACAATTTAAACAGAAATTTAATGCTCATAGTACTACATCCCACATTTCATAGAGTCATTTTCCTTATATTAGTAAGGACATTTATTAAAGGTTGTACAGATTTTCCTATAAGGGAAATGAAACAAAGATGTCCTATAAATCTCTCTCTATTGACTCTTACTACAATTCCAATGAATTCCTTTTATTAGTCTTCTAGAATTGGACAGTTGAAATTAATTTTTGTAATTTTTTTTGACTTACAATTTGGAAAATAGGTTGTGTGTTCTCTAACTTACCATTAATGTTACTATACAAATAATCTCAATATATCACTATGATCATGTTCCTGCTCTATTCAAAAATCTTGAGTGGCTTCCCAAATTTCACCAAATAGAGTTTAAACTCCTAATCTTAGCTTTCAAGACCTCAAACATTTGGTTAAAACTTATGCACCTACACTTATGTCACATGACTCCCTTTTTATATATTAGAATCCTCTCCACTTCCATGGCCTTACCCAGACCCCTCCTGTCTCCACGTCTTTGTTCATGCTTTGTTCACATTTATCTAATGTTTGAAGTGGACAAATATGAAAGAGCAAGAGAGAATTAGAGTAAGACTTACTTTCCCATATTGTTCTTGGTCCAAGGAACAAGTAATGCTTGCTGGGAGAACAGAGATTGGTGGAAACAATGCATACATGTATGGCTTCTACAGAATAATGTTATTTCTTTAAAAATAATGACAGCAGCAGTGACTTCTCGGTATTGTGACCAAGGGGTCAAAAATGCTGCCAGAACATTAGATGCACTTTAGGCTAGGCATACAGATGCCTGGGAAAGAGCCAACATTACAAAAGAAATACTGCTTCTAGAGAGCTGTGAACACTGCCTTCACTAAAGTTTTCAACTCTTACCAATGTTATAGGGGCTTCTCATTGTTCTTGAGAGTTTTGCTCTCTGCTATTGGACATATCTTTGACCTCATGTTTCAAGAAATCAAAGAAAACTTCCTTGGACTATTAGAATGACTAATTTGAAAATAGAGAGAATTTACAGCATAATGTTTGAAAGAAAGCTTAAATTTAGTATATCAATAAATATGATTGTCAAACATCTTGCAAATTCCAAATCAAAAAAAAAAAACACAAATTGCCAGGAAGAGACAGATAATGTATCAAGGAATCCCTTAAAGGATACATTATAATAGGGCATGGTAGAAAAGAAAATGAATCTAGCCACCATAACCATTAAAACATAAGAATTCATATAGAATTAAAATAAGTTGTCTCTCATGTGCTATGCCTCAGGTGATCTTTAAAGAAAAAAGATTGACTATGATCATCTCAGACAAGCCAACAGTGAACATATACAGGCATAAGAGACATAAATAAGGAAACTATATTAGACTTTAAGGCATTGAAAATAATGAAATAATACTCATATACAATGGATCTGTGATCTCATCAATTCAGGAGTCCCCTCTAAGAATAGAGATCACAATCCATCCATGTGATACAAATATAAACAGTTTTCACAAGAACAAACACACAAGATCAATCATCATATGAAAGAATGCACCAGATCACTAATACTAATAATAGAAATACAAATTAAAATTATTCAGGTTTCAGTTTAAACCTATCAGATTGACAAAGATAATAAAGCAAAGGAAAATGGTAAATATTAAAGGGATTATGGAATATCAGGCCCACTAAGGCACTGGGAGTGGCACTGTGAATTGTCCCAGTAGTTCTGGAAAACAATTTGGAATTGTATAAGACAATTCATTAAACTGAAGACTCAGTTAAACTCAGTGACATCAAAGACAGAGAAAAAGATCCCGTATGCACAAAAATATTTATAGCATTACTTTGTTGACAACAAAAAACTGGAAACAAAGTAAATACCCATTGATGTGTGAATAGCTGAACAAATTGGTATATATTTAATATAAGAAAATATTATGGAGCCGCAAGAAATGATAAATATTAAAAATTCAGAGAAATTGTGAAGACTCACATGAACTGATGAATCTCGAAGTAAACAGAACCAGGAGAATAATTTACAAAGTGACAACAAAGTAAAGGAAAACAAAGTTGAAAGATACCCAAACTCTGGTCAAGGCATGCTACATCATGACTTCAGAGGACTGAGGTAAGGCATATTTTACTCTTCTCAAAAAAGAAGAAATGCACTATAAATGCTGGGGTTCTAAGTAGGTGTGGGGAAAGATGGCAATATAAAAACATCAATAAACATGTATTTAATTTTATAATATATTATATTATATATTATAATATAATATATATATATATATATATATTTATATAAAGAGCTGAATACTTTTTACAAGGTGGTAGAATAATATAGGAAATATACTGACCAAGTTAGAATTTTTTAAGGATATGTATAGATGATCAAAGCAAGGGCAAAATAATAAAGAAAACTTATAAAGCAGCGGCTTGATCCTGAAACGGTAGTATCAAGAGCATTAAAACTCGGAAACTAAAGCTAGTGACAAATGCTATGGATAATATAAAAGGAATCTTGTTGCTGTGTTACTAGCATGGCAACAAGAAACTTAAGGAAGAGATATGGTCACTATTTGGGGGAATGAGATGATGAGAGCAAAAATATTAACAAGACAGAGGAGCTCAGCTTATTTTTCTTCTATTTTCATCCCCAAGGAGAAAATCAGTCAAACGTAGAAGGACAGAAAAAAATGGTTAGTAGGGAATCTAAGTCCAAGATAGTGAAATGATGAGTCCTAAGATGTTCTCAATGAGTTCAAGTTGCCAGCTCAGGATGAATTAACTCCCAGGACACAGAAAGAACTGGTGGATGAGATAATAAAGTCATTGCTGCCAGTAATCTTTGAAAAATCATTGAGAATTTGCGAGGTGGGACAGGACTGTTGTCGTGGTTCAGCTGTTTTTAGTTGAATCTGACTATTTGAGATCCCATTTGGAGGTTTCTTGGAAAATTAGTGGAATGGTCTGCCATTGCCTTCTCCAGATCATTTTACAGATAAGAAACTGAGGCAAAAAGGTTTAAATGACTTGCCCAGAATCACACAACTAGTAAGTGTCTGAGACCAGATTTGTACTCAAAGAGATGAGTCTTCCTGATGACAGACCTGGCATTCTGCTCTATCCACTGCACCACCTAGCTGCCCCATAATAGGACTAGAGACAGGCAAATATAAGAAAGTACTGAGTAACCGATAGGTCCATATTTATAAGCATTTAGGACCAAAGGAATTATGCCAATGTCTGTGTTTATCCTTGTCTAGCTTACTCATGATTGGCATATTTAAATAAACCTGGTATCTGCTTACCCTAGATTGGTGAATTTTCAAAGATCACTGGTTCTCTTTGTTTATTACTGAGTATAATAATATTCGAGAATCCCTAATGTTCAGGAGCCTCTCAGGTCATCATAGCATCCTGGAAGATCTAACCTATTCCTGGTTAGGCTTCACCTTTGCCAGGACATATTGCAGGATCAGGACAGAAAGGATCTGGATGACTCTGTCCCAGATAGACTGAGTCATATCCTTGCTGTAGCCTTTGTCTCTACAATAGTAAGTTATAAGATAAATTTCCTGAGAGTATGAGCTATATCTCCCCTCCTTAAATCCCTGAAGGAGGGGAATAGGGCATTTTTTTTTGTATAATTGTAGACTGTAGAGGAAATTAAAGATGTTGGTGTCTTGCACTGCTCTATGTCTGTGGTTTTGTGCTTAGACTTAGCCCATATTACTGATTTATTGCTTTTATCATTGCCAAAGATCACTCCTAAAAAAAAGGTATGTTCTCACTTAAGAATACCTCACATTGTATTATATTTCTATGTATTGTTTGCTCTTCTGCTCTGTAAGCAAGGCACGCGGAGCCCACATATTTTTACATTGTAAATCAGTGACCCATTTGTTCACTGCTAATGTTCTTGAATATCCATTGTATCACCCACATGCTTTTTCCATTTCTAAATGCTTGGTAACTGTACCTATGAGAAGGAAATACCCTGGAAAACAGGAAATTATGTAAATGGTCCTGTGGCTGCAGTGCTTCAAGCTATGAGGCATAATTGAAGAGACATTCAGTATGGTTAATGCTTTGATCAACTGCAAAGCATTTACAGGACCAGCTCTGTTTCCTGATTTTCTTGTCAGAGAGAAACTGAGACTTCCTATGTAATCAAAGAACATATATAGACGTATTCAGGTACATGGTTCACTCCTGTACATACAAACACTGCCTAATGGTTTAAAATCATTTAAACACCTCTCAGATATTCTGTCTTAGAAACGGAGGGTGGTTAATTTTAAATGTCAGCAACACAATTCTTTATTACATTTAAAACATGGAAAATTTAAAATACTTTAATAAAAGAAAGTCATCTGTGATTTTCTTCAAGCATGCCTTCAGAAAGCTAGTGGCAAAAAACAAGCAATCTTATAAAGAGTGTGAACATAAATAAGAATAATAGCTCACATTTACAAAGCCTGCTAGTTCTGCCAAAGCGCTTTTCTCCTAATGATGCTGTCTCATATGTAGAACTGGTATCCTCATCCCCATTTTAGAGATTAGGAAAGTGAAGATCTAACATGTTAAGCAGCTTGTTGTAGGCCACCCAGCTATTAAAGTGTCTGAGCCACGATTCCATTCCAAAAGACAGTAGAACTCATACATCCAAATGCCTATTATACTTGGGAACATATATCTGGAGGCAGAAGAGATCTCAGAGGTCATCCAAATTCATTTTATAGTTGAGAAAATGGGCCCAGAGATATTGAGGAACATCCATAAGGTGCTGAAAGTAGTGTCAGATATGGGATTTGAAGCCACAACTCCTGATTCCATAGCTAGTGTTAAAGGCGATCTAATCCAATAGGATCATGATTCCTCTACATCTTCGATCACAAAGTTTTGCTCCTCAGTATGGTAAAAAATTGCGTTCATCTGCATTAGGGTTGCAGATGGCTTTTAGTAATTTCCAAAATTCAAACCCATTCTTAAAAGACTAACTTAAAATTCCTAACTGTTGAGGATATCTAGTAGAATTGGCTACCAGCTCTAAAGTGGAAAATTTCAAAATTCCCCCTATTTCTTTAAGTTTGGGGAGAAAAAAATAAATCCTAATTCTACAGAAGGGAATGTTAACCAGAGAGGGCAAGACAGGCAATGTCTAAGCCTCATATCTAGAAAAGAAGAAGAAATCAATGACAGGGGCAGCTAGGTGGCGCAGTGAGTAGAGCACCAGCCCTGGAGCCAGGAGGACCTGAGTTCAAATCTGGCCTCAGACACTTGATACATTCACTAGCTGTGTGACCTTGGGCAAGTCACTTAACCCCAATTGCCCTGCCTTCCCCCCTGCAAAAAAAAAAAAAGAAATCAATGACCTCCCCCACCCCCATTCTCCTTCACCATTCTGCAATATTTTATATGGCTAACCGGTTCCTCTTGCTTGATTCTTCTCTCTTCTGTCTTCTGTTATAATGTAGTCTTATGGTTCTCCTCCTGCCTCCTTAACTGCTCTTCTTTCTCCCCATTGGTGCTGACTCTTCATCCTCTTTTCTCTCCTTAAATGATGGCATCCTTCAAGTGCCTCCCTTGGCCCTCTCCTATTTCCACTTTCCTGGATTATCTTCTTGCCTGAAGCCTCTACTGTCTCCAGTCTATCCTTCTTTAGTGTTGCCCTTAAAATCTTTCTGATGCTCCACTCTCATCACCTTACATAAATACTCCAACTGCTTCTCACAGTCCGTGGAGTAAAGCATGAAGTCATTAACCTGGCTTGAAGGCAGGACCTTCTTTTTCATCTCTATCAGCTTCCCATGAATCAATCAATAAAATTTTATCAAGTGCCTACTATGTGCCAGACATTGTGCTAGGCTCTGAGAATGCAAAAATAAGCAAAAGACGGTCTCTGCCCCCAAGAAGCTACAATCTAATGGGGGAGACAATATACTAACACATATATACAAAGCAAGCTACATACAGGAAAAATAATAAATAATTAAAAGAGAGAAAGCACAGGGTTAGGAAAGACTTCCTGTAGGAAGTGAGATTTGAGTTGAGACTTAAAGGAAGCCAGGGAGGTCAGTAATCAGAGTGTAGGAAGCAGAACATTCCAGGCATGGGAGTCCCCCAGAGAAAATACCTGTATTTGAGAGATGGAGTGCCTTGTTTGTGGAACCCAAAAGGCCTTCACTCATCAAGGACACAGGTAAGAGGGAGCTTTTACTAGAACTGGAACTGTTGTCCCACTAGTATCTATTCCTTCTTCATGCATCACTAGACTTAGGGGAAGATCTTCTCAGGAAGTGGATTTGGAGGCCTCTTTGTCCCAGGACCAACTACCACTTTTGGTAAAACTATCTACTTTGTTCTACTTCACTGAATTCTCTGAGAAAACAACAACATCTCAAGTCTCTGGAACCAGACTCATGCCAAGATCTCATTTGGACCAATCTCAGATACCAGTCTTCTTTCCACTAGGCCCTAGGAACTTAGATACAAGGCTTGATTATAAGTATGCACTCCACATTGAGGCAGCTAAGTGGTACAGGGGACAGAGTGCTGGGCCTGGAGTCAGGAAAACTCATTTTCCTGAGTTCAAATCTGACCTCAGACACTTACTATGTGTGTGACCCTGGGTAAGTCACTTAACTCTGTTTGCCTCAGTTTCCTTCTCTGTAAAATGAGCTGGAGAAGGAAATGGTAAGCCACTCCAAGAAAACCTGAAATAGGGTCAGGGTCACAAAGGGTTGGACATGACTGAAATGAATGAACAAAAACACACTCCACATTCAGGAAATCTTGATATGAAGCAAAAAGAACTGGTATGTTATAAGAATTTAGTCAAGCCTTTGACGCCTTGATTATTAATATTTATTGACCCCAAAGTACCCAATCTGATTATCTTGGTGATTCAACCTCTTCATCCCTGTTTTTGAGACAGTACTCCCTGGCCTGGGTCTCTGTTGTCTCGAGATCTTGAAGGATGAACTCTCATTTAATTGGTATTTCCTCCAAACTATGGCTGACAGCCCTCTCACTTTCTTTGCTCCCCTCTCCCCATATGCTGCACATATACACCCTTTCCCCTTAAATACTATAATAGAGGATTATCATCTATTAAGGGGAACATCCTTTTCCCCTACAACCACATTCCAATTCCCATCTACTTCAGTCCTAACATGTTCATCCTCTTTTGCCCAACTACTCCATCACGCTCTCTGTAACACCTGTTCTATTGTAAACTTCCCTTTATGTCTTTTCTTCTTCTACTCTTTCCATTTTCTTATACTCAAAGAAATCTGGTTCCCTTAGGAGACAATGGGTTTTCCTTCTCTCATAATTTCCAAACCCACTGGTCCAAAAGGAATAGAAAAATACCTTCCTCCTCATTCCTACTTTCAGGCTATCCCCTTGCTACTATCACTGGGTGTAACAACAATGTTCCTAGCAGTTGCTGTGGAAGTGAAATACCAACATCAAGAGCACACAGGAGGGCTGCTAGTACAGTTCTTTGATCTGCTTTTCTAAAGAAAGCAATTTTAAGAGGTTAACAATCTCACTTTAATTAAACATACATATATCATTTACTTAGTTAAGGGGAAAAAATCAGCACCCTGAACGTCAGAGCAAATACAAACAGAGAAAATATAAACAGATCAACAGACAGGCTTTTGTCTGATCAAGACATCACATACGTAGTTACCAGAGAAAGAAGCACCAACACCTGGGTTTTTCAAAGCTGGGGCGGGGGGGGTGGGGCTCCTTGATAGCTACTAAAGTCTCCACACCAACACTCTTCCAATGAGTGTGCCCTCAAAAGCAAAACACCAACCTCAGAGCTCATATACCCTATTCAGGGCCCTGAGGGCTCAGTGCCTACTTAGCAAGAAGGGGTGTGGAAAAGATCTTTAATCACTGGCACCACATCATATACATTGTGTCCAATCAATGACTCTTGATTCAAACAAAGACAAGATTCAAAGGCGCTTGATTACCTCACTGCTGAGAAGCACTTCAAAACAAAAGACAAAAGGTCCCACTTTACCTGCCTGATTCAAACAAAGAAAAGATTCGTTAAAGGCACTAGGTTTCCGTAGCATTCCAAAAGAGAAAACAGTAAAAAAGTCCCACCCTGCTTAACATTACACTGGGCAACCCCTTTAAAGTTCATTTTATGATTCGTCTATATTGCTATGTCTATACTCTTGTGGTAGTTACCTACTAGACACCAGGTCATTTTCCCTCTTTTCTCAAACAGATCATAGCCTTTCCCTGAAACTCTAAATCCTGTCCCCCTACTTGGGTATTTTAATATATATGTAAATGTCTCCTCAAAATTCCTCACTTCCTGGTTAATCAACTTTATCAACTCCTATGGTCTATGTCTTCTTTCTATTTCAGCTATCCATAGGGATGGTCACAACTTGGGTTTCACCATAAATATTCTTTCTTTATTATTCTGAACTCTGATTATGGCTGTCTAGTATTCCATCTCTCCTTTTAACTCACTATTCCTAAAATTATTCTTCATCCTCATCATGACCTCTGATCCTTTTACCATTCCCTCTACTCACAGTCCATAATCACTTTTCTGGTCTTATTTTTAGTTTAATATTTCAACTACACAGCCTTGTACCCTACTGTATCTGGTCCCCTTGTCCTGTTGTCATTTACACTTTGCCTAACACCAACCCATCCCTCCCCATGATCTCAATTTGACTTCTCTGTTCCTACTTGCATTCTGGTAAATGGTTACGGAGAGATCATACAAGCTTGGTTCACTACTAATTTATTTATCTAACCTGAGCAGGGCCCAACTATCAAAGCAGTCTTTTAAATCTTCTCTCATTTACTTATATTCTCCATAGTGGTCATTCCAAATCTTTTCTTTACACTTACAGTCATCTCCTCCTACCTTCTTTTCAATGATTTTCCTACTTTATTGAAAAAATTTGAGATCACCCTTCATGAACATCCTCTTCTCCCCTATCCCACAGCTCAAATTCCCTGTTGTCTTAAATAGTCTTTTTCTTTCCCCTAGTCTTTGAGTGCTTCTTTTCTTTGCCAATGACAACATTGCTATGTATTTTCTTTATTTTATATTATTATATACTATATATTATCATATATAATAATACATAATATTATAAATTTATTATTTCTCATCTTTTTTATTCTCTTCATATCTCCAGTAGGAGCAGACCCTTTCCATCAAACTCGTGCCCTTTCTTTAATCTCTCATTATTTGCTGACTTCTTTCCTCTCCCTGAACCTACAAACACTCTCCTTGTCCCTAGGGGAGTAATTTCAACCAAATTTGAAACTCCCATTCTTGGGTCTAACTGTCTCAAATGGTGAGGAGTACAAATTCAAGCAGCACCCTCTACTTAGAGGGTCTCAGACCACTAAGCCAGACCATGATTCACATGTATCCAAGTATCCTCCTCAGCCAAATTACCATATGCCCTGAAGTCACTTCACTCTTAGCACAACCACTGTCTCTGCTAAAAATCCTGTTTTCCATCTTTCTACCTCTTCCTCTAGGCTCAGTAATCAAATTAATAATGCTATTGTTCCTGGAAAGGGCACATGGATCAATGCCACTCTCTCCCATCCTCCAGATGCTCTCTCTCTCTCTCTTTCTCTCTCTCTGGCTTTCTAAACAGACAGACAGACAGATAGATAGATAGATAGATAGATAGATAGATAGATAGATAGATAGATAAGAGAATCAGGGAAAGAGTATGTGTGTGCATATTCTATCTATCCTATCCTATCTCCTCTCTCTCTCTCTCTCTCTCTCTCTCTCTCTCTCTCTCTCTCTCTCTCTCTCTCTCTCTCTCTCTCTCTCTCTCTCTCTCTCTCTCTCTCTCTCTCTCTCTATCCCTTTTAAAAATGTAAGCTCTTACAGGGCTGAAACATGTACTTTCAATTTATATTCTCAGTACTTAGGAGAGTAGATAGCACACAGTAAACATGAAGTAAATCCTTTTTTCAATCAGTAGATGCTTAATAAATTATTGCTAAATATGATTTTAAGCACACATGCTCTTTATTCTGAGTTTACACTCTAAAAAATAATAAACAAAATTCTTCCAGTAAGCTAGTAGTTTTTTGGAATTCTCTCCTTAATCTTACAAATGAAAGTCCTTTGCTTTCATCGACTTGTTTTCTTGGCATACGATCAGCATGTTTCTTTAGAACAATTAAAATAATTACAATCTGGTATTGGACTTAAAAAGAAGTGCACACATGCATAGCCTCTAGCCTATGCTATAAAATAAACTCCATCTGCAAAATGTAGAAAAGTTTCTCTATTCTTAGATCAATTTTTGTTTTATTTTAGCTTATTCTCTGGAATATAATTTTACATTTTCCTGATCTCAGAAAACCAAGAGATTATTTTATATTTGTAAGTGGTCTTTTTTTTTTAAAGAATTTGTGTGTACTCCAGTAGAAGTCTGGAAATGCATAACTAATAACAATATATTCAGCTGGCCTTATTAAAACGATATGGGATGATATCTGAAGTGGGGAATGACAATTAGAAAGTATAAATATTGTCTTGCTTTTATATATTTGATCACGTATATACCCATACACATATGTATATATAAACCTACTTTTCTATGTTTGTATGCTTGTATGTATCCATGTATATATGTATTGTGTATGTATCTGTCTAACATTCTACATTAAGGCCAGGAATAAGTTACATGTTTGCATTCCATATTAAGAATTTTAGGGTACTGATAATCAAGGAGAATTAGTTTAATGATGGTTATCCTTAGGAACACAAATGTAACTGGAACTTTAATTCATTAATCTTCAAATGTTCTAACATAGTAAGGGAAATAATATTTTAATGTTTAGTGTTAACATATAGTTAGTAACCATAGTATATTCATCATTAATTTCCTTTTAAAAATGCATATCCTAGTAGAACTTGTTTTTTCTAATCTGAATACTATTTTTTCCTCTTCTAGAAAATTCTGGAATATATATATGGGGGTGGGGAGTAGGGGATTAAGACCAGTATTGTCTTAGAGAGAACAAATCAGAGTTTGTTCCTGTTCATGTGAACAAAGTCATGTGGCACATTGCTTTTGTATTAAGTAGATGCTTAATGATATAGGCCACAAGTCGCCAATAATAATCTTTCTAGTGAGGTAGAAGATCACCAGGCCTTGCCATCTGCCCTACAACTTCAGCAATAGATCCTCCGGCTCTTGGCATATGCCTTGTAGTTAAACATTCCAGAACTTTAAGCACTGCCATTTTACTGGTCTTACCAATTCCCTGCTATTGTGCCCTTAGGTCTTAAGGACTTTCTATCTATTTTGCAGCTATACCCTCCTATATGTTGTTTCTCCCAATTACAGTATGAGCTCCTTGAGAGCAGGCACTATTTTGATTTTATTTTTGTATTCTCAGTAAATAGTACATAGTAAGTGCTGAATAAATGCTTTTTCAATCCATTAACAAATGCTTGTTGAATTGCGTCCAGACAATGCCATATTACATATGCATATATTATTCCCCAGTCCCTTGGTTCTTGTCAGTCCTGTGCATGCTTTAGAATTTAAATTCCAGACAATTCCTTGATCACATGCTTGTTTAGTTTCTGGAACCAAGTATCTAACATAGTGTCAGGAAAACAAGAGTTGCTCACTAAAACCTTGAAGACAATAACTGAATCTCAAGAGTTTAACAATAAAAAAAAGTGAACAAATAGTAACATACTCTTGGGTCTTTAAATTATTTAAGACAAGAGGGTGGAAAACATCAGAATTAAGGGAATAAAATAACATTCATAAGAAGGATGGAAATTCTTGTGTCCAGCCACAGAGGGGTAAATTCTTCAAAAAGACTCATCTGGCTTTTGGTAGCATTATTCTCATTGATTTTTAATGATAGTCACATGAAAAGGGTTCTCTCTTGGTACTTAGAAAAATCACAGGCCAGAATCACATTTATTCCAAGTCTTATTGGAATGGACAAAATTTTATTTTTTAAAAGAATCTACTGCATAGTAAAAACAGTGCAAATACTAATTGCTGTTTGTTAGTAGATGGGAATTTCATTTCATTATAGTGGAAACTAAGAATATAAAATATCAAAAATGATCTCATTTTTAAACTCCGTGTCTGGTTTCTAATATCCGGTTTCTTTTGCAAGAGTTCTGAATTCTTCTATTTTCAGAAAAATCCGTACTTCCTTCTTCCCAGATGTCCTCATTCTTCACCCTGGCCTAGCTCAGAGGCAGTAGCTTTTATATTAGTCACTGCCAACTGTCTAGCATGAGAAAATGCATTTAAAAATTATCCATGTAAAAGAATTCGTTGTGCAACTAGGAATCTAGTCATATTTCAAAGTATTTAACTCCCTTGCAATAGAATTTTTTTCTGCAATATCCTTCTCAAAGTAACTGGAGTTACTCCACTTAATTAAAACTTCCGAATTTCACCAGTTCATATGCATGAGATGGCCAAAATTGAATACATTGGTTATTTACTAATAGAAATGAATGTTGTAAATGAGTGGTTATATATGTGTAAGGAACATAATTCATGTCCTCCTCCCTCAACTCTATTTTAAATTCTTATAAATGGTCTAAAATAAGGATAGAATGTTAAAAATTTGTGGTATAGATTGGCCAAAATTATGTTGGGTGGAATTGGAAGTAATATGTGGAGCAGTGAGCAGAATTTTAGCAGAGACTTAAGAAAACTATGGGAAGTAAAACAGAAAGCAAATGAGGATTAAGCATCTACAAGTAGTTTAATCAAATATGCAAACTTTTTAAAAAGATGCCAGGCAAAGTCAAGCACAATTAGGAAATGAGTTATAATTTGTATTTTATTTGCATTTATAAGCCCCAGGGTTAATAGTAACCTTGTTATGAAAAGCATTCTAGTACTTCTAAGATTTCCTGGTTTTAGAAGATCTGAAAAGTATGACAATTACAGTGTCAGCATTCTTTAAAAGTAAAAATAAGGATATCTCCAATTCTATGTAAACAGAGTTGAAAACTTCAGTCTCTGATACTAAAGGTCATCATTTGTAACACTTTGGGATAAATTTGAAGTGCTATCATCACTATAAACTGTGCACTGGTTTGTTGAGAACAGAGGTTCTTAACCTATTTTTGTACTATGGACCTCTTTGGTTGTCTAGTGGTTTATAGACTCCTTCTAAAGTGGAAGGATAATAAGATCATAGAAATAGATGTGGAAGAAACTTTAGAGATCATTAAGTCCAATATTCTCATTTTATAGGAAACTGAGGTGCAGAGTCATTAAATGATTTGCTCAAGGTCAAACAGGAAGTAAGTTGCAGAGCCAGAATTGGACTAAATGAACAAAGGTCTGTGAACCCCAAAGATTCTTCTCTTTCCACTGCCTACACTGAAGGAGGTAGTAAGTTTCAAAGGACCCTAAATCCATTGGCTGGGAAAAAAAATAGGAAGTCTATATTTTCACCACAGTAATTGATAAATTCTACATAATAATTTGGAATGACCATTTAAGCTAACATATGTCAATCAAACGAATAGTCCAGTTCTGGTATGATAATAAAAGAGGTTTTGATTATGTAATGAGGCTACATGTTTAAAATATCTTCAGAATTTAAGATTCTAGTTGTTTCGTCTTTCAAAGCCATCAACAAAGGAAGCTACAAAATTATTTCAGTGATATTGTAATTGCTGAAGTCATTTGCAGAAGTGTTCCACCATTTGAAACAGGGCCACACAAGAAAATCAGCTTCATTACTCCCCTGGCACAACTCATTTTTAAATCTAAATGCTTCACTTGACTTGGTTGTTCACATTGGTTTCCAGACTGAACAGTGAATGACCTTTGACTCTTACAAAAAATCAAGTCTGTCCTCAAAGAAAAAGATTTGCCAACAGTAAGGGTATTTAAAAGAATGTGCCAGAGACTCTGAAGTGACAAGGAATTTGTAGGGAATCTCGGTAAAGAGGAATTCCAAAAATGTTTTGAATAATGGTAGTATCATTGGAATCATTACATAGTTTCCCAAGGTAAATATCTTAAGTGACATTTTGATGTGTGTTATAGTACCTTGGGACATCTTCATGTGTTTAAATCTGGTCTCAGACACTTATTAGCTCTGTGACCTTGGGCAAGTCACTTCATCCTGTTTGCCTCAGTTTCTTATCTGTAAAATGAACTGGAGAAGGAAATGGCAAACCACATCAGTATCTTTGACAAGAAAACTAAAAATAGGGTCATGAAGAGTTGGACATGCCTAAAAAATCTACTGAACAACAGCAATGGTATCTTGGTTTAAGAATTAGCTATGTATCGTGAATTTTATCTACCACCATGTAGGTGACCCAAGGAACAATGTAAAGGGACATATTGAAGGCAAGTGAGGTATATCATATTCCCAAGAAGAACTTGCACACAAGAAGACAAAAAAAGACATAATCAGTAAAAGACATAATCAAACATTTTAATGCACATTAAAGAGGATAGCCTAGTTCATAAAATTATATAATTTTAGAGCTGGAAAGGCTAGGCAGCCATCTAGCTGCCTAACTCATTCATTAAAGGAATGTCTCATAACATATTTGATCATTCAGCCTCTACGTGAGTGTGGGGTAACCCACCACCTCTTAAAGAAGGCCATTCTATTTTTGGACAGATCTATTTCTTTTTCTGACATAAACACTAAATTGGCTTATTGAAATTTCTACCCATTGCATGTGGTTCTGCAATTTGAGTAAGCACAAACCCTTGGTATACTGCTAGATACCTCCTGCCACATTGATCTTTGACCATTAGCAATTGCTGATATATATTATACTTCATCTAAAGCTTTGCTAAAATCTAGGTAAATGATATCCATAGCATCACTCTTATGTACCCATCTAATGATAATGTCAAAAAAGGAAATTAGGTTATTCTGGCATGACCTGTTATTGATGAATTCATAATGGTTTTTCGTCATGATCACTTTCTACCTAGATATTTGCCAAACATTTCTTTATCAGTCTGTTCTAGACTACTCTATTCTCTTGGGGCACTCTTTTTAATTGAGTCAGCCTTCTATCAGCTTCCATGTTTAATTGGTTTGAAATTGACTTATTGGAAAGAAACATTCATTTGGACCTTGGGAAAAAAAGAAATTAGGTCAGTCTGAATGGAAATCAATGCAAGGACCTCTGTAATATTGTATCCAAATATTTTAATACCAAGGGAAGCCATGACTAGTATCTGAAAAATTGGTCAACCAACCAGTTTTAACTACATGTGGAAAACATACCTACTGATATTTGATTGGGTATTGGAAACACCCTATTCTCCATAGATATTTCTCTATTACCCCCTTTGTTGTCTTATGTAAAAGTTTTGTCAGCCTATTGAAACATAAATACAGCTTAAAGGGGTAACATTTAAACCTTTTTATTTGCCATTTGGTTTAGTGTGAATGAAATCCAAGATCTTTCCTGAGAGTCACTTTTGACAGAAGAAGATATAATGGAAAAGAGAAAATAAGTACGGAAATTGCCCGAGGGCTAATGCTAGGGAGAATGGAGGAAGGCACAGAATTAGGTGCTCTAAAGCATGAGTGGTTATATGTGTAAGGACTATAATTCATGTTCTCCTCCCTCAGATCAATTTTGAGTTCTTACAAATGGTCTAAAATAAGGATAAAATGTTAAAAATTTGAGGTATAGATTGGCCAAAATTATGTTGGGTAGATTTGGAAGGAGGTATGCAGAACAGTGAGCAGAATTTTAGCAGAGACTTAAGAAAACTGTGGGAAGAAAACCAGAAACTTTTCTTACTTCACAATATTTCCTTTGATCTGTGGGTAAAAGGAATGGGGGATCATGGGAATGGACTTACCAACAGGCCTGGAAGTTGATATCAAATAAATTGAGTCTATCCATGAATACTTCCTGAATGAAATCCACAAATATTTCCAGGAATACTTCCTGGAAGTTGATATGAAATAAATTGAGTCTATCCATAAATACTTCCTGATTCCCCTGGAAATGTCATTCAGAAATACTTAGAGTAGAAAATCTAAGAGGGTTTCCTAATGGAAATCAAAGGATGTAGCTCTGAAAAATCATGGAACTGACAACATAAACCCATAGATTTTGACAACCAGGCAGGTACAATTGATGACAATTTGTCTGCAGAAGACTGAGCTGAGTCCCAAGGTAGAGGAGCACAATTCTACTCCAAATACTAAGGATCCCAAGGGTTATCTCTGATCCTGGTTTTAGTGAAGGCCTGTCACTGTCTTTTGTACATGGCCCCTTCTCTTCTTTGGTACTACCACCACCCTGGAGCAGGCTTTCTTTTCTTTGGCCTCCCTGAATCAAGTCTCTATCCACTTCAGTTCATTCTCCATTTAGCTATAAAGTAATTTTCCTAAAGCCCATTTCTGACCATGTTATATCCCACCCCCATCCCTTAATTCAATAAACTCCCATTGTTTCCTGTTACCTCCAGAATCAAATATAAAATCCTCTGTTTGGCTTTTAAAGCTATTCATAACTTGGCCCTTCCTACCTTTCTAGCCTTCTTATAGTTGGCTCCCTTCCACATAGTCTGTGATTATTAACACTGGCCTCCTTGTGGTTCCTCACACAAGACACTTCATTTCCCAATTCTGTACATCTTCATTGGCTGTCCCTCCATTCCTAGAACTCTCTCCCTCCTCATGTCTGCCTTTTGTTTTCCTTGGGTCCTTCAAGTCTAAGCTTACGTTCTCCCTTGTGCCTTTCCTGGTGTCCTTTAATATTAGTGCCTTCCCTCTGAGATCATCTCCAACTTATCATGCACATATCTTAATTTTACCTAGTTGTTTGTGTGTCATTCCCCATTAGATAGTGAGCTCCTATGGGCAGGGACTGTTCATGCCTTTCTTTGTATTCCAAGCACTCCGTAGAACACCTGGTACATATAATGTATTTAACAAATGGTTGGTGACTTGATATAAAAACATAATGTAAAAAGTATCTTCTCAAAGGCTAGCCATGTTTCTCTTTGTAATAGTAAAAACATAAATGTCAGAACATGTCAATGCCTTAAAGCAATATATGTGTGTGTGTGTGTGTGTGTGTGTGTTAGCTATTATTAAAAGTATAATTATCTGTTTTGCAATTCTGAAGCAATTCTTTCCAATAGAATGAAGTAATGACTGGGAAAGTGCTTCCCAGACTCCTGGATCAGATTTTCAGTTACTTGAACATGGTTGGATCCTTTGTCCTGAAATATTATGGCCAAGAATGAAACTGATTATTAAAAGATCATTGGCACAACAGAGTTGGCTAAAAAAACCCAAACAAATAAACAAACAAAAAAGAGCTAAAAAATAAAAGAATGACTGTATCTAAGAACCTGCCCTACAGTTTAGAGCTGTGGTAGAATTTGACTACCTTAGTAAAATGAAATAAAAAGTTAACAGAAAGAGCTCAGGAATGAGAACTTAGGATGCCTAAATCCTAGTCGTGACTTTGCCAGTAGCTCTTTGGGTGATCAGCTAGAGTAGAAATTTGATAAACTTTCTGGGCTTCAGTTTTCTCATCTATAAAATGAGAAGTCCTTTCAGTGCTAACATTCTCTATTCTGTGGTTCCTGACTACACAAGGACAAGCACTTCAAAAAAAGTCAGTGAACAGTTTGAACTCCAGACCAAAAAAAAAAAAAAGGCCATTTGTATGTCTTCATCCTAAAAGTGGGGATGGCCACTAATGTGGTCTTATTCTTAATGTGCTAAGCTGCATTAATACCAAGTTGCTATTTGCATAGCGTTATGTATGGCCCTTTGGAGATGCTGACAGGGAACCCTATGGAAATTAACGAATTCAATCAGGTTCATTCGTTGCTGCTCACCTTTATAGCAGAGACATTTAGGTGGGACCCTAAAGCACAGGTTTTACTTTAGATGAATGTTTACAGGAGGAAGGTGAGTTAGAGCAAACCAGGCAGAAAGATTCTGAAATAGAACTTATTTTCTGATTTAACTTTGTTATATATAAGGATTCTCTGCATGAAACAATCTAAATAAATTTTAGCCCGGAGAAATCGAACTAACGAAATTCCTTTTTCTTCTTTCATTTCCATGTTGAAATGTATATTTTCCTTTACTGGAATCCCTTCTTCTCTGGACCCAGAAACATCACAAGTATTCAATACACACTATAGTCACACCTAGTTGCATTTCTGGGGTAGGGAAGTTGGGAGGAGGAAAATAGGGTGGATTTCATAATAACAATGGCAATAAGAATAAGCACTTTGCAGTTTCCAAGGTGCTTTCACATAACTATTGAAATTTGATTGGAATGAGGTGACAGCAAGAGGAAAATTGTAATGAAATAGGTACAAAGAAGGGGGAGAAGATAACCCTGACTGTTGGTTTGCCTAAAAGCTCAGCATTCTTATGATCAGCTGTTTTGTATTATCTAAGTCAGTTACTGCCTTTTATTTAACTTGTGATTATTAAAATTACCCTGCTTATATCTTTTCTTCTTTCTCCTTTGGGATCTACTTTAGAGAATTTTATGATCCTGAATCATGCAATGACATAATAGAATAAGATGTACATACAAGAACATTTAATTCAAAATAGCTCACTAATGCATACGTATAAGGTATGTATATATTTATCTATATGTTATATATTATAAATATATGAATATACAACATAATGCACATATATATGTGTGTATTTAAACACATTTCCCAAGGGGGAAGTATTGTATGAGGGGGAAGTATTGTAATATTTGCAAAATATATGTAAAGACCTAAGTACCAGGGAAATAATTTATATTCTTAGTAATATGAAAGATTTTTTTAAAATTCCACTTAAATTCTCTTTTAATGTGCCCTATGTTTTTAAGTCTTTATCAACTTTCTAGTTAAAAGTTAAGTAGTGAATTTCTGCTTTTCTTTTAACAAGTGAATTATTAATTAGGTAATCATAATTCAGTCAATA
Organism: Trichosurus vulpecula; assembly: GCF_011100635.1. Classification (NCBI taxonomy): domain Eukaryota; kingdom Metazoa; phylum Chordata; class Mammalia; order Diprotodontia; family Phalangeridae; genus Trichosurus; species Trichosurus vulpecula. The sequence continues at coordinate 382,412,513 of NC_050576.1, forward strand.
AACTGGAACATTATTTTCTATTTTTCTCAGAATCATTTTTCTTCCTTCTCACTCCTTTAAGCATTAATATTAGATTTTACCACATTGCAATAAAAGCCAGCATCCACCAGGTGTCTCCCATTCTCCATCAGAAGTCATAAAATAGGAATGTCAAGGTAAGTAACAACAGCCGCCCACAGTATTTTCCCAAGAGAAAGAAACATAACCTTATTCTTGTCACAGCTGAAAAACTGAATGCAGCATTTACATGTAATTTCAAAAACATGCTTTATCTCCATTGTCAGTAACCCCCAAAGGGCCACCTTTTCCTTCCCCGCCCCCCCCACCTTTTTGGTTCAATAATTGCTTATGAAAAATGCAGTAGCCAATCATTCTGTCTTCATTCTGAATCAATCAACCCAAGAATTTCATGGTGCTTGCCACTAGAAGACCTAAGGGCTATGGAATGGACACCAATAACTTTCCCTCCTTAATTTTTTGTTCATTGTCATAAGAAAACAACATGGGTTTTTTGCAGAGACTCCAGAGAGAGAGAGAGAGAGGAAAAAAAAAAACCACTACATGGTTATCACAGAGAAGGATTGAGATCATAGAATCATAATTCCAGTCCAACCTCTTTATCTTGCAGATGAGGAGCGCGAGTTTCTAAAATAACATGACTGCCCTGTGAATTAGGATCCACCCTCAAGACCTTTAGCTTACTAATGCTTGACACTTAAATGACACATTCTAGCCTTGTAGCATTTCAGAAACATTCCCTAATTAATTTTTAAAACACCCCTTCAGTGTTATTTTATTAACAAAGAAGCCAAAACCAAGATTGAATAAAGTGTCTTAGCTGCAGTAGAATCAAGATAAAGCATTTGATAAGAATGTCACTCTTTTCTTCCAGGCTTGTGCCTGGACCCTTGTGATCACAGGAGCCTCCATTGATTGATTAGAGCGACTCCAGATATGTTTTGGTGCATAACCAATTCTAGATTCTTCAGGATTATAGGGGGACAGGTTGTGATAATAGTAATAAAAATTATGGACAAATTGAAAACATTCAAAGTAGGTAATTGGTATGCAAATTATACCCCATATGCAAATCAGGTACAAACTAATTAAATGCATAACCTGTACCAAACATTTACAACTCACTCTTAATTATTTGGGGACAGCTTGTTTTGAGCCTGCCACTACCCTAAGGAACAGCATTAAAGTTTTAGGGGATGTTCAGAAGTCTCAGTATTGATGTACCACTAACTAAAGGAGAGAGGAAAAAGAATTGGGAGCTGGCTCTCATGCCACATGGTCAGAGTGAGTAGAATAATACTTTGGGGACTATATCTCCAGCTTCTAATTTAGAAGCACTAATCTATTACTAGGACCATCTAGCAACAGAATTATATGCAGTTTGGTGCTTCCTGAATGCATTTGGACATTTGGGGAACCCTAGGTGGAAGCCTTTGGATGCACTCTGAATGTGAGGTGTGGCTTCCAAAGGTGCCTGGAGAATCGGAAGTTAGATTAACCTTTCCCGAATAGATGTCCAGAGCTATTTTATCAATTCTGGGTAAATCCAGATCCAGAATGAAGATGGGCCAATAAGAGCATGCTGGCAATGGCAGTTGGGAGAAGGCCATGAGGAGAAGCCAGTGACAGGAATGCTCTCTGTGATGAATACCAGCTGTGTTGGAGGCCTATGAATCAATTTAAAAGGTTTGACTCTCATTCCAGCCCAATTCATCACTTGATAATCACCTATCATGTGTGATACGTGGGGCAATTAGGTGGCGCCATAGTGCACAGAGTGCTGGACCTGGAGTCAGAAAGATGCGAGTTCAAATTTGACCTCAGATACTTACTAGCTGTAAGTGCAGGGCAAGTCACTTAATTTCTTTCTGCTTCAGGTTCCTCAACTGTAAGATAATTGTTGCAAGGACAAAAATGAGATATTTGTAAAACGTCTACAAACTATAAAGCCCTATCTAAATGCTAGCTATCATTATTTTTTATTATGTCTTGAGTTTTGCTTTTCTACTTAAATTTTTGTTTCCCAGGAATTAGCTTCTCTTAGCTCCTAGATTTCCCATCAGGTACAGGGCAATTTTCCCTTAGATCACACTCCCCCCCCCCCCCTTGCCCCCAACCTTTTTTTTTTTATTCAGATGCCCTGTATGTAGTCAGTTTAGGCAGGATTTCATCTTGAAACAGTGATAAAGCCCTAAGTCCTGGGTCATAGTCTCTGCTGTAATTCTCCATCCTGTGGGAACTAGTTTTAATGGAAAAACAAATACAAACAAAACAATCAAAAACCCAGCTCTCAGTACTTTTCCACTTAACCACAAAGGGGTACAAAAAACCCGAGGAAGAAACTTTGAGTCACTGACTGCTTAGAGATATTAACTGTCACCATGCATACTTGGTGGCATATTGACCAAGACTGGCACATGCCCAGTAATCAGAAATCTGAGACTCGAGGTTGGCTTGGGGTGCTGCTCTCGGCTCTGCAAATGAGCTGCATTCATTGCTTATGGAAATACTAGATACCTGTTCCTCTGCATCCTTGTAATTAACCTTGGTTTAGTCTATAACCGAAAGTCTTTTGTATTGTGACTTTCTGCATCATAGTATAATAATGATGATGATGAGAGAAGTGATTGTTTTTCTATTATATTAATAACTTATTATTAAATCAGGATTGAGGTTTTTCCTTTCTATTGCCTCATTCAGAGGCCAGCCCCGGTAAGTCAATCAGTCAGTATCTGAAGGACATTGCTGATAGATGAGATTGCCCAAATCCTCCTAGTTCAGGCTCTGTATCTTGGGCTGGACCCCACCCAACTACAAAGCCTTACAAACAGAATCTAATCTAGGTGAATTCTTGCCCTTAGGAATTTAAGTCTATGCCTTTGCAGCCTGCCCCCCACCCCCACCTCACCCCCTGTTGTGGTCTACTCAGTAACCTAGCTTCTGAAGGAGAAAACCCGCCAGAGTGGTCTGGGTGGAGATGGATTGCTTTGTCCAAATTGATGAGTTAAATTGATTGAGTCAGGATCTCAGCCGGTGGAGCTAAAGACTTTTAGCCTACCTCCTTATTAAATGTTCACCAATTGGGGTTGATTATTCACCCATCAGGGGCACCTTCTTTTCCAAAGGCTTTTAAGCATTCACTGATCTCTGTGATTTTGTCTTTGGTTACTGAGAGAAACCATTGAACATCAATTTATTATCAGCTAGCCTAATTAATAACCATTAATCACGCAGAAACCCTGTCTCTTGGGCTTTTTGTTCATCTCAATGATGATGATGGCTAGCATTTACATAGTATTTTAAGTTTTACAAAGCACTTTATGAATATGTCCCTTTAATCTCACAATAACCCCTTGTGGTACATGGTAGTATTATCTCCATCTTATAGATCGATAAATTGAAGCAGAAGATAAATTAATTGCTTGGGGGCTCAGAGCTGGTAAGTATCTGAGGCAGGATTTAAACCGAGGTCTTCCCAACTCCAGGTCCAGCACTGTATTCACTGAGTCCTCTAGATGCCCAAACTCTGGTTTATTTGGAATCTGTTTGGTTTGTTTGTTATATGCCACCCAAAACCTTTTAATCCCTTAACCCTCATACTCATTGCATTCTCCTCACCAACCTGGGATTGGGAGTCCCTAGGGCTGCTTTAACTTGTGAGCATGTGGAGTCTGAAAGTATTCTCCTATCATTGGCCCTAAGTTACCTATACCTCGAGGTTATCTCTGTGTGTGTGTGTGTGTGTGTGTGTGTGTGTGTGTATTCAGTAGTTTTTCAGCTGTGTACAACTTTCAGTGACCCCATTTTGGGTTTTCTTGGCAAAAATAGTGGAGTAGTTTGCCATTACCTTCTCCAGCTCATTTTACAGATGAGGAAACTGAGGTAAGCAAGGTCAAGCAATCTAGGATCACCATAGCTAGTGAGTGTCTGAAGACAGATTTGAACTCTGGAAGAAGAGTCCTCCTGTCTTCAGGCCCTGTGCTAAATCTACTAAGCCAAATTTTCACCCACATAAATGATGTTATTGACCACTCTAGTCAGACTAGCTCTTCCTAAGCACATGGGAATTTGAGTTAAAAATATGGAAGATTTTGAGATGGCCAATCATGCCAAATTTGCCCAAGAAGTGGTTTTTATTTTGACAATGTATTTCCATTGGTTAGTGACCACTTTCTAAAATATTGCTGCGTGGAGGCCGGATAGTCAATGGCCACTTGGTGGAAATATTAGCTCTGGAATCTAAGAACCCTGTTTTAAATTCCCACCCTGACATTTAGTACTTAAAGTACCTCAGGCAAGTTCCTTCTTCTGTCTAGGCCTAGTGTCCTCATTTATAAATTGAGGGTGATCTCTGGAATTCCCTCCACATCTAAATCTATGCTATGCCACATGTATACAAGATTCAGGGGCAGCTAAGTGGCTCAGTGGATAGAGTTCTGGGCCTGGAGTCACATAGACTCATCTTCATGAATTCAAATCTGGCCTCAGACACTTATTAGCTGGGTGACCCTGAGCAAGTAGGTTAACCCTGTTTGCCTCAGTTTCTTCATCTGTAATATGAGCTGGAGCAGTATCTCTGCTAAAAAAAAAATCCCAGATGCAGTCATGAAGAGTTGGACACAACTAAAATGACTGAACAACAATATACAAGATTTATCGACCTTCCTCTCAGCCCCATGACAAATGACTCAGCATTATGCTATTATAACAGCAATATCCCAAAGGGATCTTTCCACATTAATATCTGTAGTAATGACTATTTGGGGACTCAAAATTGCAGCAAAAAATTTGAGATGGATGTGGTACTGGGATGACTAAAATTTTGAAGCAATTTCTTATAGTGGTGGAATCTATGGGCTTTAGAGTCAAAAAAAACTTGGTTTGAATCAAGTTCCTAGTTGTTGTCATTCGGTCCTGTCTGACTCTTTGTGACACATTTGGGATTTTCTTTGCAAAGATACCGGAATGGTTTGTCATATCATTCTCCAGCTCACTTTATGGATGAGGAAACTGAGGTAAACAGGATTAAAAGTGACTTGCTCAGGGTCATACAGCTAGTAACTGTCTGAGGCCAGATTTGAACTCAGGAAAATGAGGCTTTCTGACTTGAGGCCAGGACCTCTACCCACCGAGCCACCTAGCAGCTCCAAGTTTCTACTACTTTCTAGCTATATGATCCTGGTCAAGTCACTTAAACTCTGACTGTAGTTTCCTCATATGTAAAATAGGGATAATGATATTTTACATATATCCACCTAACAGTGTAGTTGTGAGAAAAGTACTGTAATGTTAATCAGGGCAGGACTTTTTTGCTATTTTTCTCTTTTGAATGCTGAAGCTATCAAGTGCCTTTAATGAGTCTCACCTTTGTTTGAATGGGGCATGTAAAGTGGATTCCTTTTTGTTTTGGAGTGTTTCTCAGCCCTAAGGCAATTTGGGGTCATTGATTTGAAAAAATGCATATGATCTGGTAATAGTGACTGAAGAATTTTCCCACACCCTAAACGCTTAGTTGGCCCCAGACCTCAGGGTCCTGAACAGCATACATGTACTGGAAGGTTTACGTTTGACTTTTGGGGGTATACTCATTGAAAGAGTGTTAGTGACAAGACTCTGGGCAAGCCATTGAAACAGGCCCCGCAGCTTTGAAAAACTCAGATGTTGGTGCTTCTCTGGTAATTATGTATTGCTTTGGATAGACTGGTTTGTGTTATTTGCTGTGTTTATATAATGTATGCTTGGAATTTCTGTTTGTATTTGCCTTGAAGTTCAGGGGGCTGATCTTTTCCCCCTGAACTAAGTGAATGATACATGTATGTTTAATTAAAACCCCTTGAAGTTGCTTTCCTTAGAAAAGTAGATCAAAGAACCTGTGCTAGTAGCCTTCCTGTATGCAGGTGTTATTGGCCATATGCAACCACAGCAGCTGCTAGCAACACTGTTGTTACAAATACTTTGTAACCTTTAAAGTGCTATTGTGCTATTTAAGTGTGAACTGTTAGTAGAAGGTATAATGTGATTCAAACCAAGTCTTTTGACTCTTCTTTATTTAGGTTAATACACTCCTCGCCCTCTCCCCACCTCACACCATTATGACCATATAGGTGCCAGGGAAAGGGTTATTCCTCCTGGTAGCCAACCATAAGAAAAAAAAAAATTCCTGAGTAACTTTAAACAGGATTTTAAAAAGTAGGCAAATTTTTTTTTTCTGATATTTGTTGTTTAGTCATTTTCAGTTGTGTCTGATTCCTTGTGACCCCTTTGGAGTTTTCTTTGGTAAAGATACTGGAGTAGTTTTCCATTTTCTTCTCTAACTTGTTTTACAGATGAAGAAACTGAGGCAAACATAGTAAGTGACTTGCCCAGGCTCACACAGCTAGTAAATGTCTGAGGCCAGATTCGAATTCAGGAAGATGAATCTTCCTGACTTCAGACCCCGCACAGTATCTATTGCATCACCTAGCTGCCCCTTTTGTGACATTATAGAAACTGAACAACAGAAAGTGTTAGCTGTAAATAATTAAAATATTATTGCTATGTATTAATTCTTCTGCATATTATTTATATATTTTATTAAATTAACTTCATTTACCAGAAGAAAAAAGGAGAGGATTGTTTTAAATGCATCTTCCTAGATGAAAAGCCTTTCTCTTTATAATGGCTGGCCCTCATAATAACCCTCAGGGTTCAGACCATATTTCCAAAGGGCTGTTGGGTAGCCAGAACTTTCTTAGTAAGTACAGGGTTCCAATCCTCCTTTTTTCCTCTCCTTAGCTCTATTCCTTGCTGAAATGGAATCACTAGAAAACAAGGATAATAAGCTGTGTTGCACAGAAATTAGAGCCAATTAAAAGAAAAGCAGTCGACTCGCCATGCTAATCAGATTTCATTTTACATATTGTACAGCTTCCCCAGGGTCCAATGATGCCCTCCAAGAATGATGATGACTATGATGATGATGATGAAACAATAAAGTCTAGAGAGGCAAAGAACCACAGTTAAAAAAAAAAAAAAGAAAGGATATCAAGCCAGAAACAAGCCATAAAATAGAGGTGTTGAATAAAATTCCCAATACACAAAAATTTGTGGATGGTGGGTAAGGGATATAGGGATTTAGAAGGTACAAATACTTGGAACTTAGGCACAGACCAAATGTGTGTCTGGTACATTATGATTCAGATCCTGAGTAATAAGAGAAAAGAGAAAGGGTAGGTTTTTTTTTTTTTCCTGTGCAAAAATATTTTCAAGTAAAAGAAAAAATAAGGAACCTAGCTCTCAAGAATACAGAGCAAGCCAGTTACAGAATCAAGATTCACTCTTCCATTTCTGGGAGTTCTAAACAAGAACTGAGTGTATTGCACTGAACATTCAGAATGGCCATCTCTTGAACTAATCTATCCCCAAAGCCCACTTGTCTGAATGGGCAAGTTACTTAAACTCAGCAGATTTGGCTGCTATCATTGAAATATAATTTCAGGCTACACTTGAGGGGTTATTGTTTAGTGATTAGGCTCAAAGAGATGATAGAAAATGAGAATTAATATTATTATATTGATGGGTTTGTTTGTTTTTTTTCAGGTCAATCCTTTTTTTTTTATTGCCTGGCATGGACCTCATTGGCAGTCTAGTGAAACCCATGGATTCCTTAAAAATGTTTTCAAATGGATGTGTTTCCCAGGTTTTTTGTATACCTGAGCTTGTCCAAGCATCCCCAGACCATCTAACATGGAACTACCCTGAGGGACTTTTACAGCATGTCGAGATTGTAACATGTGTCCCCTACCCAGTGTATGGGTGTAGGCTGCTTTGATTGGCTGTGTAATGTAAACAGGCTGCATTGTTATAACTGAGGAAACTGAGGTCTCTATGTCTGTTGCTGTTTCTACCACAAATTTGCTAGCTCCTAATCTTCCTTACATTTGGGGGAACATGATCAGTGGAGGTTACAGCCCCCACTAGCAGAAAAGCTAACTACCCTGAAACCCCTTAAGAGTATGGGACAATCTAGGAGGTGGGGCAAAATCTAACTTACCTGATCTTCTGAGCAATGAGGGCCATGGTAAACAGTGTAAACACATAAAATAAAATATATAGTATTGCAAAGGAAAGTAATTACACTGAAATGCAGTTTTACATATACATAATATAAATATATAATAAATTATATATTATAATAAATTATATATTGTAAATTGTAAATATATATGTATGTATGTGTGTGTGTTTAAATCAGTTTCAGAAACCATAGGTTAAGAGCCCTTGACCTAAGAGTTGTTTCCACCCTGACCCCTGGGATCAATGCCCAGAAGAAGAATTTTATCTCTTGATAATATCAAATTAATCCTCTTCACCATCCTATGGCCAAATCAGTCCAAAGGTGTAGTCAACATTTAGGGACACTGAAAGTATGAATGTTGAGCCTCTGGGTAGGGGTGTGTGTTTTTGGGTTTGTGTGTGTGTGTGTGTGTGTGTGTGTGTGTGTGTGTGTTTGGGGGTGAGGAGTAGATGTCAAATCTGCCTAAGGCTCAAGCTGACATTCTCAATGGGAATTTTTGTTCCCGAGAGTTTATTTAAAACCTAGCATATTAGAAGTGTCTGTGTGAGAACTTTCTGATTAAATGAAAACAGTTGTAATGGCTCCTGGCTCCCTGCTTACCAACTTTCTCAACTACTTAGCTTGACCCCTTGGCTATCACATGAAGGTTGAGCCCCAGTCCAAGCTCAGAGGTCCCTCCAGCATGACAGTGGAGGAAATATAGGGATCCTTAGACCTAGGCAGTTAAGCAGTATTGTTCTTACTCCTTGCTTTTCCCTAGAGTTTTGTCTTATTCATCATGCTTAAGGTCACTCCTTGACAAATGTCTCCACTCAATGTATGACTCTTTCCCCAGGATCTCTTCTGGGGTTCTTCTGTCTTATCCAAGTCCCCATGGCTTGGATCGTCAATACCTGCTTTCTTAGCTTTTTTATACATGCCCGGAACTCCTCTTATTCTATTGACTCCTAGCAGAATATCATACTATCATGGTCAAACACTGTTATTAAGGACATTAGGGTGGCACAGTGGATAGAGTGTGGGCCTGGAGTCAGAAAGACTCATTTTTATGAATTCAAATCTGGCTGCAGGCACTTATTAGCTTTATGACACTGGACACTTAACTCTGTTTGCCTCAGTTCCTCATCTGCAAAATGAGCTGGAAAACCCTAAATGGATTTCCCTAAATGGGATCACAGAGAGTTGGACACAACTGAAACGACTCAACCATAAAACAATAACAAAGATGAACTGGAGAAGGAAATGGCAAGCCACTTTGGTATCTGCCAAGAAAACCCCAAAAGGGGTCATGAGGAGTTGGACATGAAAAGACTGAACAAACTTGGAAGTACCATGCTCTTATGGCTTTTTTTTTTTCCCATGGGAGGCAGCTAAGGCAGCTTAGAGGATAAAGCATCTGGGGAAGACCCAAGTTAAAATCTGACCTCAAATAGTCACTAGCTGTGTGACCTTGGTCAAATCACTTAACCTCTGCTTGCCCAATCCACTGGAGGAGGAAATGGCAAACTATTCCAGTATCTTTGACAAGAAAAACTCAAATGTGGTGATGAAGAGTTGAACATGAATGAACAAGCATTTAAGGCAGTTTGGTGGTCCAGTGGATAGGGTGCCAGGCATGGAGTCAGGAAGTCTTATCTTCCTGAGTTGAAGTCTGGCCTCAGACACTAGCTGTGTGACCCTGTTTGCCTCAGTTTCCTCACCTGTAGAATGAGGAAATGGCAAATCACTCCAGTATCTCCATTAAGAAAACCCCAAATGGGGTCAAAAGAATTGGACACAACTGAAAAACAGAACAACACCACCACACTATTATACACTGAGATATTTACCAGCACTGGCCACCCAACTATTTGAATTTCTTATCATTGGTGGCTTCTGGAAGCCTCTCTTAATTTCTTGCTTGGCATGTCTGTCTAGTCTCTGGCTCAGAGTAATCTCTTACCTGGTTGATTCTAACACCAAGGGCTAATGTGCTAACATGTGGCATGATAGAGGGCTCATCTGGGAGTCTGGAAGCCCTGGGGTTTTCATTCCACTTCTGATAAATATTTGCTGCATAACCATGAGCGAATCTTCATTGTTCCCAAGCAATTCTTTAAAACTGCAAATTTCAGAAGTATCGCCAATCTGTACCAGAGGAGGGGATTTCCATCCTGGAAATTCACTATACAGGATGATATTATAGATCAGGATCAACATGTACATATGTGATTTATTTCAACTGGAAGCCAGTGCAATACAACAACTTCATTGGAGGATGAGAAGCTCATACATAAGGAGCTGAAAGGGACTGTATAGATTATTGAGTGTAAACCTCTCATTCAACCCAGTGAGGAAAACAAAGCTAAAGTCGCATGGCTATCAAGGTTAGAAACAAAATTTAAATACAGGTCTTCCAGACTCCATGTTAAGCTGTCTAGTCATTCTATTTACAAGAGAAAGCTGTACATAAACAAGTCTGAATGTAAGACACCTGAAGTCCTAATTTTTGTCCTTGGCCTATCTTGGAGGAAAAGTAGTGCTCTCTCTCTCTCTTTCTCTCTCTGTCTCTGTCTCTCTCTCTTCTCTCTGTCTCTCTCTCTCTCTCTCTCTCTCTCTCTCTCTCTCACTCACTCTCCCTATCTCTTTTACTTTCTATATCCTTGGCTGCAAAATTGGAGTTCAAAACTTGTTTTATGGATGAATTTAATCTTTATAAATAGCTATGCAAATGAATGCTGATCGTTCCATTGACCATTTGGAGCCAGTTGCTGAGAGAAGTAATATTATTAAAGGAAAAATTAAGATGGGATTGTCCATACATTTTGTCATCATATAAGCTAAAGAGACAAGCAATTTTTTTTCATAATTTTGATGTTTATGCAAATGAGAAAAGGAAACATGAAATCAACAGGATTAGACGTGAATATAGACATTATACTAATTTGAATGGGAAAAGATTATTTTACTAGCCTCATCACGCTAATCACTCTTATGTAATACTAAGACATTGCAGACAGAACACAACCTTCTCTAACTCAAATTAAGTACATCTAATGATCTATAATATTTTGCCCTCAGAAATATACTTGTCCAGAGTTAATTATTATGGTCACAATGATTCTATAGAAAATGCAGTTGGGAATTTGCTGATTCAAAAGCTGAAGGGTTTCCAGAGTAGTTTGAGGGATGCTTCAGCCAGTTTCAGAATGTTTCAATTAATAAAATCATGGAAAACTACGAGCCCTGATTTCAAGGTTAAATTTGTCAAAAGAGAACCTTTGGCACATACTGCACTGCACTGTACCTGTACAGATGAAACTCGATAGTCCTCCATAGATGACATCATCATTGTCTGGTAATATAAATGGACACCTTGTCTGAACCTCCAAACAGTATTGCTTGCAAGGAATTGTCTTTCTGCAGTGAAACTGTGTGACTTCAAAATACTGGGAACAGAGCCAGGCTTTGTAGACAGTCTGGAAAAAAGAGAAGAATCAAAAATATAGCGAGATGACAATATTGCTGTCACTAACAGGACACATAGTTCAGTAGGGTGAATTCTGTGCTTTAAAGAAGATTATAAAAAAATCACATGTTTACACACAGATAAAAATATAACCACTGAAAATTACTGCAATTAAAAATGACACATGATTTCATCACATTCCTCAATAAATTACCAAACGGTAGTTTGACATAGGACTAGCTTAACGCTGCTTAAGTGAAGTAAGATTGATTTAACTGTAGCTTGGATTTAAAAAAAAATAAATACTGGAGAAACAAAAGTAACCTAATTTAGCATTTGAAAATACTATAATTATTTGGTGCAGTGTATGGGGCCTATAGTTTCCTTTGCATCGAGAGGCCTGGCATCTATGCTTGCAGTGGACAGTAGATGGTGCTGATGCTCCTAAAATGATGACCCAACACAAATGGAAAAAATCCCTGTTAGCTGTTTGAACTTCAAGAAATATAGAGCAAGGTATAGAGCTATAAACAAAGCATCAAACATTTACATTTGTGACTCATGTCAAACATATAAAAAATCTCATCATCTAAAGTCATGCAAAACACACAGAAATTAAGCTACATAAAATGGGCCTAAGAAAAGGTAATTGGTTTTTAAAGAAAAACATCATTATAATTTTAACTTTGGCTTTTTTGGCACTTGATGATTCATATTAAATAGTCACTAAATGTTAAGTAAATCAGAAATTCAACTGTGATGATTACACAATCGCCCCACTCATTCAGAAGAATTTCAGGGTATCGAAACTATATTTGTTTCACCTAAATTTTGCTGGTTACCGAGAGAATTCTGGAAAAGGTACATTGTCTTAGTACAAAGGAGTGATACATCCTTTAACAATAAACAGCAAAACAACAGAACAGTGCTCCAATCACCCACCTATCCTACACAAATGCTCACAGTGGAACTTGCTAAGATTCGGGTCTGTATCCTATTGTTGTCACTTATCCATGGAAAGGACTTTATCAGTTAGTTTTCTCCCAGTTCTTAGAGGACACCAAAAATTACCAAAGGGAAAAGCAGAGAAAAACCCTTCTTTTAATTGTTTTTTCTTTTCCTCATTCTCTCAGATTTTCATCTTGATCTGCCCCCCAATATTAAGCTGTGTGATCTTAGGCAAGTCACTTAAAACACCAGCTTTTCAGTATTCTCATCGGTGAAGGGAAAACTTGGAAAACATAATCACAGAATCACAAAATTTTAGAATTGGAAAAGATTTCAGAAGTCACCTAATTTACCTCAAAAGTCCATTCTATCTCTAACATTTTGTGATTCCATTAGTGTTTTATTGGTCTTTGATTAAATGTTTGGAAGAATCAGAATCAGTATTGTGAGATTAAAAAAAATAGTATTGAATGCTGAGGATGGGAAATTTCATTTCTAAATAGTGTAATGGTAACATCCCTTCCATGCTGTACTTAAAGGAATATGCTAAATATTTAAAACTTAAAGCTTTTTTTCTTTTTCAAAATAATTCAAATTTTCAATGTCACTATCAAAAGACCATAAAACCTGAAATGAACATAGTCTGTGTCATTTCTTGGCCACTTGAAGTTCCAATGATGGATCTATAGGTATCACATTTAATTAGAAATCTGGCTTTTGTTAAACTTTAAAATACAGTATAGACATAGTCTTATAGTTGTTTTTTGGTATTTATGTGATTTGAGTGGGCTACAATTTTATATCACTGAAAATTTTATAATTAAATGTTGGCAACTGATAAATTAATATACAGATTTAAAAAAAAATTTTGAATTCAACTTGATTTACAAAACACTGAGTAACCAGTACTATAAGGCTATTTTGAAATATACAGAAATGAATGAAACAATGAGAACTAGTCTCAAAAAACTTAGAATTGACTGAGTCTCATACAATTTTCTTGGGGAAAAGGTCATCACTCCAACGCAGGGTCTTAAAAGGATGTGAATGACAGGAGGTGTTTATTGGCTCCTGGTATATGAGAAATTCAGGCAGGTCACTTGAGATGACAGCCCCAGGAAATTTGATAGACAAGGATAAATAATGATCATCATTGGTGAAGTTCTCTGATCCAGTGCTCAGATACTTTTGAGCACTATTATTTCTTATACTTTGGTTTAGGTTAGGTTCTAAACTTGTAAATAAGCTTTTATATAATGCCTATCTCAACAGTGAGTGAGGAGTGGGGTAAGGAAGAAGGGTTAGTGTTGAAACTAAAGGAATTCTGGTAGAGAAGATTTGGAGGTTCAGAAAATGCAAGTACACATTAAAACCTTGAAGGACTGATAACTTAGATCTATGTGACAATAGAGTACCAAACTAATAAGATTCAATTGTCCAGAGCCCAGTTTCTGTATAATGATCTGGCAGGCTCTAGTTTTTTAGTTATTTTAAAAGTGTCAGAATTCAGGGCTTCTCTTGTGGCCTTTTAGCTTCTCTGTTCTGAGATTTCAGGATTGTGAAATTTAGATATATACAAAGAAATATGACAATTTACTAATTGTTACATATTCCATAATTAAAAAATACACTAAAATATATATAATTATTACTTTTCATAGACCCCCATAACTGGGGAATAACCTGAAAAAATATTTTAACTAAAAGACAGAGATTGGCAGATTATCCCTAGAAAATACTTCAAGACTTGGGAAATAGCCCAAGGATGCGTATTGTGAACTTAATTGTAAGACTACAGGGGAAAAAAACACCTGCTACAGAATGGGAAAATCAAAGTGCTCTTTTTTTTTTAATCTTCCTCTTTTCTTTGTCTATTGTTGGACTTCCATACATAGGTGGGAACTTTTTATAACTGTGTTTTGATAATAACAATTTTAAAACTGTGTTTTATACTGTTCCATGTCTCTTGATATTATAGATCAATAGCTTAACAATGTTCAATAGGTTAGTTTGAATATGGAAGATACAGCCCAACTTTTGCCGTATAAATTGTAAGTTCAAACAATTCATTTTTCTCTTGGGAAACCTACATGTTTATATGAAGAGATGCTCTAAGAAAGGCATGCTTCCACTCAGAGACTGGTTTGGAAGTAAGAGCAATACTTGAAGGCAGATTTCTTTGATCAGATATCAACTTCACTTTTCAGTGACAGAAAGCTCCCTTCTCTTCCCTGAGAGAATATTCTACTATAATTTCAGAAAATTGTATCTGCCTTTTGGGCTAATCTTTCTTTTCATTTTCTATTCCCATCCCCGGCTTCTTCCAATCACAAATACTCTTCTAAACAAAACAAAACAAAACCCATAGACTATTCCAACTTCTCATATGGTAGTTCCAGGAAACAGTCTGTCCTCATATCCCAATAGAGCCTTATCATACACAGGAGTTAGTCAGATGGAAGTAAGTCTCCCCACTGTAATATGAACAATTCTACTTGCATTAAGTTTTCTCAACATATACCAGGTGAGATCTGTTCTCTTTTCATCATGGAATGTGTAAATCATATTTCTATCACATTTTCCTCACAGATTTTTATAAGATTAACTCCTATTGATTGAAACATCTATATGACTATCAGCTACCATCAGGAGAGCCTTAATATATTGCTATAATATCTTCTCCTTGACAGAATCACAGAATCTCAGAGTTGCAAGGATCCCCAGAGACTTTGTTCAACCTCAGAAAGAAATCCCTCTCTTCTTCATCACTTACTGGTAATCACACAACATCCATTTGAAGATTTCTGGTGATGGAGAAAACACTAATTAACTTCTGAAAAAGTCCATCCTGCTTTTGGGGCAGACCTAACTATGAGAAAGCTTTTCTTTACACGAAGCCCCTTTCTGACATTTTTGCCTCTTGCTGTTGCCCGGGTCCAAACAAGACAAGTGTCTTATTTGTCATATAATAGCCTTAGCCTTAATATGTCATGTAATAGCTATCCTTTCCCTCCTGAGTCTTCTTTTCTCCATGCTAAGCATTCCCAGTTCCTTTAGTACATTTAGATACACCATAATATGGTTTTCAATCTCCTTACAATGTGGTTGCTCTCCACTGGCCCTGTTCCAGTTTTTCAGTGTCATTCTTAGAATATAGTATGCAGAACTGAACATAATGTGGTTTGAATGGGACAGAATGCAACAGACTATGCCCTCTCTCACTATGTACTTTTAAAATACAGCCTAAGATCATAATACCTTTGGGAGCCCTCACGTCATGTTAATTCATCATAAGCTTGCAATTTATTAGAATATCGAATCATTTCTTAATAAAATGTGGTCTAACCAATTTTTCCATTCATTAGGCTTCTTTGCATTTTCATTTGGATGTGTCTAAATATTGATCCAAATATATGATCCAATCATGGCATATTCAGTAAAGGCAAATCTAATTTCAAAAGCTTTCAGAAGTAGAGTTTCAGGAACAAGGCATGTTAAAAAGTAATTGGCAAAACCTGTGTGGGCATGCTAAACAAGCAGGCAAGGGTGAGAAATAGCAGAGCTTGCTTAAGGGAATACAACCCATGAGGAGTTCTGACACATCAAGGGAGTTTGTCCCTCTTGGGTATGGGCATGTGTATGAGTGAAGTAGTCTTCAGAATTAAGAATCAGTTTGCTCAAAGTATGCCAAAAATATTTTCTTCTAAAACAAGCTAAAGAATATCTATATACACATACACATCGGAAGCAATAAAGGTCTCCCTCTTTTCCAATGACAGGGAAGGAGATGTATGTCTGGAGGAGGGGGACTTGGAGAGCAAATTGAATTTGACAAACACATATTATTTACTACGTGCAAGAAATTGTAAAGGTATTAAAAATCATGTCCTATGAGGGACTCTTGATGAAACTTAAGTAGTCGAATCTGGAGAGGAGAAGACTGAGGAGAAACATGATACCTGTCTTTGTATTAAGAGCTGTCCTGTGGGAGAAGGATTAGTCTTGTTCTGTTACAGCTGAAGGATAATCAGTGCTCGTTGTAGGGAGGCAGATTTTTACTCCTTGTAGATTACAACTTTTTGTCCATGAGAACTGTTAAAACTCAATTTCTAAGGTAATGAGATTCTCATCCTTAAAATATTCAAACTAAGGCTTGCTTTCAACACATCAGGGGATTTGTAAAGTCTTTTTTTGCATTGGGTGGGAGTCACCTTAGATGATGTTCTCTAACATGGCTGCTTCTAATGCTGTTTTTTTTTTTGTTTTGTTGGACTTTTTTTTGGATGGGGGATGGCAGGGCAATTGGGGTTAAGTGACTTGCCCAAGGTCACACAGCTAGTAAGTGTCAGGTGTCTGAGGCCAGATTTGAACTCGGGTCCTCCTGACTCCAGGGCTGGTGATCTACTCACTATGCCACCTAGCTGCCCCTCTAATGCTGTTTTTATTCCATGTTACATGGAAATTGAAAAGATGACATGGTTTTACGGGAGCAGACAGGATGCTTTCTCCAAATTTAACAAAGTGGTATCAAAGTACAAATGCAAAAAGCAAACATAGTGTCTTTTTCATTTCCTAAATGTCATCAAACTGATGTGAACTGAAAAGAACTTGCAAATGACTTGATATGAGAGAAGAGGGAAAGGAAAGAACAGGAGGATGATTCAAAGTTAAGAACCTCATTTTAGAAGGATAGTGGTGGGGCATCTAGGTGGTGCAGTGAATAGAGTCAGGAGGACCTGAGTTCAAATCTGGCCTCAGACACCTGACACTTACTAGCTGTGTGACCTTGGGCAAGTCACTTAACCTCAATTGCCTTACCTTCCCCCCCCTCCAAAAAAAAGAAAGAAGGATAGCGGTATCATCAAGAGACATAGGAAGTCAGAAAACAGAAGTGTGTTGAGGGCACATTGATTTTGATATGCTTACAGGATAACCAGAAGGAAGTATCTAATAGAATGATGCTGATGCTACGGGAATGCAGTTCAGGAGAAAGACTGGGATTGTAAGACATTTGCCTAGGGATGAGAGCTGATGAGATTACCAAGTGAAACAGGATCGAGGAAAAAGATAATATAGTTCAGGGACAAAGTCCTTTACCCCTACACAGAGAGGGGTATGTGACCGATGATCCAGTAAAAGAGACTGAGAGGGACAATCAGACATGTAGGAAGAGAATCAGTAAGAACAGCATTTTTTTTAAAAGAGAAAACAAAAAAAAGGGAAGTGTTTAGGAAGAGTGAGTGGTCATCAGTGCTAAATGCTACAGAAGAGTTAAAGATGAAAACTGGAAAGGGACACAAGAATTAGCAATTAAAGACGATTAGCACCTTTGGAAGAGGTAACAATTTCACTTGAATGATGACATCAGAGGACAGAAAGCTACTGACCAAACAGTGGGACGTGAGTAAAGGAAAAGATTGTAGGTAGCTTTTCGCAGTGGTTTGGCTCTAAAATGAGAGGAAAGATAGAACTTGACTGACTGAAGGGAACAAAACTTAATAGTAGATCTGGTGGTCATGAAGACAGCTGAAATCATCCACCTGTGCCTCCCCTCCCCCAGCATCTTTCTGTGTATGTGTGCGTTGCAATTGACCACTGGCCACAAAACATCAGGCCTAATCTTAGTTTTGCCACAGCAATTATAAGTGACATAGGAATGGGATAACCTAAAAAAAAATCTTCCTAAATTTCTTGATCTAACTGCGGACGGAGGTGGGGGGGGGGAGGAAGAGTTCTTTTGAATAATAGTAAAAGTTTGTGTTTGTATAATGATGTTAAATTTTTCCATTTTCACTCCAGGCAAATTTACGTGTATTATTTTATCCTTAAATGAACACTCTGTGTAGGTAGGAGAAGTATCCCCCTCCCCCCAAGTAACAAAGAGATGCGGTATGGTGGTAAAAACCCTGGAATTATTTGGGAAAGATTTGGATTTATATCTCACTGCTGATACTTATTAAATATGTGACCACAGGCAATTCCTTTCTCTTTCCTGTGTCATCACAGCTCCACCATATGTAAAATGGGGATAGTAATATCTACAAGTAGCATTCGAACATATTTTTAGAGCTGGAAGGGAATCTTCGAAGTCAATTAGTCCATCCCACTTATTTTTACAGATGAAGAGGTTAAATGACTTGCCCAACATCCCACGGGCTTAGCTCATAAAATTATTGTGAGGCTCACCTATAAAATACTGTGCAAACGTCAAAGTGCAATAGAAATGACAATTGTGGTTACTACTTTTCCAATGAGGAAACTGAGTCAAAGAAAAGACTCTACAGCAAGTGAGTGTACACATGCCTATTTGGAAAAAGGGCAGGGAAGGAGCGAGGAAGCTAGAATCTATTGCACTCTGATCAATTTATTTCCAAATGCGTCACAGGGCCTGGAGTTTCTTTTCATTGATTATAAGTTTTCAGGAAAGTTGTGACTTGGCCACCACTTTGTCAGAAGCATAACATTGATGGGGGCCAAAAGTTTTCCAAGCAGCTTAACAGAGACTGGCGATGTGAAGGAAGAGAGAAGAGGGGTAGAGGAGGGGCCTGGTGCCCTGTGTGGCTATGGGAGTTGAATTAACTTCACTGTGAAACAAGAGGAAGAATTAAGGTGGTTGTGAGAATGCAACTGAAGTAGCCATCTGTCTTCATGGATTCCTTGGGAGGTTATTTGTGAGGCCAGAAATGATCATTGTCAATAGCAAAGTCATTACATGTGACCATGTTCCTAAGGAATCTTCAGTCACGTTTTCGTTACCTGGGGCTTCATATTGCCAATCTGAAGTTCACAGTCTCATCATCTACTAAACCTGCCTGTCCCTAAGAACTGACTTCTTACAGAGATTTAAGGTTCTGTTGCACCACACCATATGTTACTTTAAATTGCATCTATAGAGTGAAATTGTGGAAATAACACACACCTAAAATCAGTGGCACAAGTTTAAATTATTATTTCTGAAAGATTTGCTATCCTCTACAGGAGAGGAATTTAAAATACCATAAAAGACCAAGCAAATTGTTGAGTCAAATGGATGCACATGGTACTTGTATTAAGTAACGTTTAAACAGATATTGGTGAAGAGCAGGTTCTATGTGAAACAGTCTGGGTATGTTGTGATACTAGACCTGGCATATTGAAAAGTCCATTGTAATTCCTATTGAGGAAGAGGCATAACTAAGTCAGGGTGAGCAAGACTTTGCCACAAGTGCCTAGAATTTAGAGGGTGCTAAGAGCATGTATATTCCTTCAGCAGGCAGAGACAAGTGAGCTTAGTACTCAAGTAACAAGAAGAATAATTAATTAAAATATTTCTTCACCAATCCTCAACTGTTTTCTACCTTCTAGTTTCCTTACAATACCCTGGGGTCTTTGTCTCTACTGCATTGGGTTGGTAGCCCTGGCTATCTCCCCCTAAGGGACCTTGGGTCCTGAGTTCCAATATCTCCCATCCACCAATTGAATTTGTCTTAAGAAGTTGATTTGAAATTACTTTTCATGCTGCTTGCCCCAGTCTCCAGAATTGCTAATTACAGCTCTGCATTTAGGGAAATTTCAGTGATTAAACTCAGAAGTCAGGCTCAACATAAATGTTGCCTTCCTGTTTATGGTATAGCAGGAATGAAATGATTTTCTTTTACATTTTAGTCACATTTTTCCAAAACATTTAATCTAGGGTTTTTTTTTTTTTCTGTTGAAAATTTCAGTTGGAATGCTTTAGTGGTCTGAGCTCTTAACGTCTGTGTGTGAAATAATTGGTTATATAAGCATTTGGTTGCAGCATGTGCCTCATGCTCATCTCCGCTGGTAAGTAATGAAGCTACCACAGTTCTCTATGAAGGTATGAAATGCAAATAAACATGGATCTATCTCACAGCCCAATGTGTTTTTGTCTTCAGAATAAATACTGACATTTCGGAATTGCATTTCCTTCTTTTGAGTCCTTTTATGTACATTTTACAAAGAAGCAGTATAACTCTGCCAAGTGTTTATACACACATATATGGGATGATCATGGATATTCCTCTTCCAGGCACAATATCTGTTGATGAATGGAGCGTGATATTTTTGCTGTGGCTTCTTTCTCTGTCTTTCATGTAACCATACATGTACATGCACATGCTGGGTTTCTAGCCTACTTAGAAGGAAACCTTCATGTTATCAGTAGTAATTATGCCCTGATCTTCTTCTACTTTCTGAAAAGAAAACACGCGACAATAAGAACAACAAAAGCCCCAAAGGCCAGGTACATATTTACATATGTGGCTATGAGAAGTCCTTTGAAAACAGTAGGAGAGCCTTACTTTCCCTGTTGGTGGTGTTCCATGAACCAAATTACCTCCCCTAGTTTGTATCCTTTCCTGTAGGCCCTATGGAGGGTTGCAATTTACCTGGAGAAACATGTAGGCACCCTACTCCTTATCCACCCAGCCCTCCTCAGGAAACACTTATGTTCATTCTCAGCATGGTTTGACAATGTTGTTATTTGAATTGGTATAAAAGAAAAAAAAGTAAATATAGTAAGACCTCAGTAATTCACTTTAATAACTAGACGATCCTTAGCAAATTTCTCTAATTAGTGAATAAATCAAGACACTATGGCACCTGTGACTCCTTATGGATTACTGGGTTTGTGGTATTGGAAAAGAAGAATTAGTAGGAGCCTTACTGACTTTCCTTGCTCAAATCTGGCAGCCCAGAAGTATCATTCTCGTTTTACACATAGAGGAGTTCTATTAGCCATTAATCAACTTTCTCAAGAGCCTAGGAGGAATCCTTATTAGAGGCAGGATTACAATTTAGACCTAATTCGCTATAATTTTCCACCACAGATTCAGTTGCCAGATAACAATTTTTGCCCCCAGTGGCTATACAAGTTGTAAAGAGAAACAAAACAAAGCAGCTTATTGCTCTGGGTGGTAACACTTCTAAATTGAAGTCAAGGATAAATGCAGAAGGTCAAAAAATAGGGTCCACGATGCCCATAAAAAGCAGTTATGATTAAGCTGGCTATGGAGGAAGGGGCTTAGAGAAAGTCCATGGAGTTTCAACCTTATAGAATTTATTCATACGTAGTAATTTTTTTTAAAGTACTTAGAGGAAGTGTAGTTTAGTGGATAGAGAGGCAGCCTTGTTTAAAGAGATCTGGGTTCCACTCTTGGCTCTGACTCACACCAGCTGTGTTCAAGGGACGGTCACTTAATTTCTCAGCAGTCCCAATCAACGTATGAACTGCAAGATGCAGATGAGATTCCTACCTCCATCTCTGGAGGGAGTTTTCATAGCAGGAATTCTAGATATTCATCAAATCACAGTTCTGGTGGTGCAGTGGTGGATAGTGGTGGGTTTGGAGTTAGGAAGACTCATCTTTCTGCCTCAGACACTAGCGGTGTGACCCTAGGCAAGTCACTTAACCCTGTTTGCCTCAGTTTCCTCATCTGTAAAATGAGCTGGAAAAGGAAATGGCAAAGCCACTCCAGTTTCTTTGCTGAGAAAACCCCAAATAGGATCAGGAAGAATCACACACAACTGAAAAATGACTGAACAACAAACAGCAACAATAAATAAAAATGAAAAGGAGAAGCAAGAATGGATTAATACATGAGTCAGGAAAGCCTGACTCAAGTAGCAATATAACCATAAACAAGTCAGGCAACTCCCTATGAGTCGTGAGCTAAGTTGTAGATGTATTACAAAATCTATCAATGTAATAACCAGATCATGCTGCTTTGGCTATATTTGTGAGTAGAGAAAAGATGTTCTGAGATAGAATGTACTAGCTCAGACCTCTTCAAAGGAGTTCCAAGATGCATCTGATAAGAAATGAATGGTAGCAGGAATAAATAATCATATGGGCTTTATTTGAACTTTCAGTAAAATAGACTTACTACTTCTGCTGTGAAAGAACCTATTGTCAGACTCTTATAATGAGCTGCCTTCATCTAATTATCATGTTAGTGACAAGGCTGAAGGAAGCTTTTGTTGGCTGACTTCAGATAAGGAAATCCATTCTTTCCCAGAGTGTGCTGGCTCCATCACTGCCATGGCTAGAACATGGCTCGTTTGTCTCAAGTAGATACCATTCCAAAGGAGAAAAAGAGATTGGAGTTTGCTTACACACAGCACTTTAGGTAGCCCCTTGGGAGGTCTAAAGGAATGTGACCAAATGACTGAGTTTATGAAATCAGCCTTCCAAGGAAAGACTAATGGAACTGTAGTTATTCAGCTTGTAGGGGGGAAAGCTAAGAATGGATTTAGAGGACATGGAGCTGATGAATAACCTCTTTTTTCATCTAAGATTGGAAAATAGTAAACAGGTCTCAACTACAACAAGAAGGATTTAGCTTAGAGAAAGTAGAAAGAATTTCCTAATTATGAGGCATTAAGGAGTATGAATAAAGTGAAGGTTATGAGAAGAATTTGAAGCATAAGCAGGTGTGCAGGGAAGGTTTCACTAGTGTAGGGAATTTCTCCCACCATGGCAGACAGTTACTCCTCAACAATTTATAGTGTTAAATGCCTGGGGTGGTCCCAGTTCAAGTAATTCATGTTTAAAAAGCTAGCACAGTTTGTGGAGTGCTTTTGAACTCAGATATTTTGGACTCAAGAGCCAGGCCTTAGTGTACTTCACTGGCTTCACGTTAATTAAGGATTAATAAAGATTTAGTAAGAATTAGTAAAGAGTTTTTAAGAGAATTAATTCTGGTTTATGAAACAAGGATATGATTAGAAAACAACCACCACAGAGAAATGTAATAAAGCCATTACAACGAACCAGTATACCTTTGCCAACAGATCAGAAAAGCACCTATTTGATTAAAAATTAATAAAGTGGGATTTGTTGGTATTGTTGTCCCACTAAATAGAAACATCCAAGATAATCAACACAGAAAAAATGTCAAGTAAGGCATTTTGGCACAAGAGCTAACACAGAGATGTGAATTAATATCAAAGTGAAGTTAGCCATCTCAGGAAATTGATCAGCTTTGTAAAACAGAATATCTTAAATGTCTAAAAGAGATCGCACTTCAGTGATAAGCCAGAAGAAGATGCTTCTAAATTCTTGCTATGTACTCTGAGCATTAACAACTTGCAACATGGCTTTTGACTTTATCACTGTGAAAATTGCTCCCTCCAGGGTCACCAGTGACCAATCGATACACTGGCCTTTTTTTCTAAATACTCATCCACCTTTAATTATTTGAACTCAGGAAGATATGCCTTCCTGACTCTAGGACAGATGCTCTAGCTGCCCAGTATCTACAAGTTAGATTTATCTATATGCAAAGGAAGTCCATAAAGTCCGTGTGCAATTTGCAATTACTTGTAACTTTAAATTGCACATGGACTTTACACATTAGTGTATATGTATATGAGTGTATACACATATAACAACTTCTTAATTTCCCCAGGCAACTCTCTAAAACTCTAAGTCAAAGAGAAACATTGACCTACATTAGTCATGAGAGTTTCCTCCCTGGGAATTCACTGTTTCAATGAACCACAGAGTCAGGACAAAACACATAAATAAATGATTCCTGAGTTAAGTTAAGTATAAACATTTTAGAAGTGAGGAGAAAAGTTCCTGAATACTGTGTCCATGAACACAAATTTGGTTTTTCAAATAACTATTTTTCTCCCTTAGAGTATATGTGATTCAACCGGGGTTGTCATATTGCTTATAGTCAACAAATTATTTTTATTTAATTTCAAATGGTAACAAGGTTTGTAGAGTACCTTCTTAATCAACAGAAATAATGAAGAATCTTGGCTTATTACTGATAGTAATGAAGATAAGTTACATGGTCCTGATAATTCACAATCCCCAAAGAATGGCCTGGATTATTAAAATAAGTTAGATGGTGTATTTTTTTTAATAAAGTTATACTTTCCTGAATAAGAAAGAACTTAACTATCAAACTCCATGGCTGCTCAGTGGATAAATTTAAAGTAAAAAAAATACCATTATTATCTTGAAATTAAAGTATAGTATACTTTGTTCCTGACTGACAAACAACACCCTTTCTAGAATCTTCTCCACAGCTGTCATGGGGGCCATTGGGAGGAGGGGGAGATGGTGGAATTAAAACAGAAACTTTCTATGTAATATACTATCCGCAGGTCTGTAAGAAGAAAAAGGGTAGAAGTTGTAACAAGTAGGAACAATTTAAGTAATCTGGTTCTGGGTGCAGATTTCTATGCTGGATTAACTGTAGGGTACTGGGGTGAGGTTTCCTGCTCCAAAGTATCTTAGCCCATATTGTCCCATTAAAAAAATCTCAATTTGCTAAATGGCCTGAAATTCCACTAAATCAAGATTTGTTTTATTTAACCTAACATCTCTGCTTTCTATATTGGTTTACTGTCTTCTCCTTCCTCCCACTACACCTAGGAGTCCTATGGTGGAGGATTTACAGAAACGTGAAGGTACCAGGAGAAATAGAATTTGGGGTAAGCAAATTGTTTTCATCTTGAATCACCTTGACTTCAGTCAAGAAATCTCTTTTGTTAGTACTTGGTCACCTACACAAAGAGAAAAACCCTTAGGGCATATGTATGGTAGAGCCTCTCTCAAATCAGTGAACTTGAAAGGGGGCAGGAAAGAGAGCTCTGCATTCATTATGTAAACTCATTATGTGCCAAGAAATGTCCTTCGTAATTTTCCATTGTAACAAAAATTTAAGGTTAATTAAGAATTAGTGGAAATTGCTTCTTTTTCAAGATAAAATCAATCATTCCATGGATGCCTTCTATTCCTCTTCTCCTGGTGTGTGTACTCCCTCATTACCTTCCTTTCTTAGAATCTTTAGTTTTCTTCACAGTTCATCTCATACTATTGTCTACATAAAGCTTTTCCTGACCCCCTCACCCCTATCTGGTAGCTGTTAGTGCCTTCCTCCTGAGCTCCCCTTGCCCACTAACTTGTATATTTTGGGCAGCTAGAGCACCTGTCCTGGTGTCAGAAAAGCATATCTTCCTGAGTTCAAATCTGGCCTCAGACACTTAGTAGCTGTATGACCCAGGGCAAGTCACTTAACTTTATTTGCCTCAGTTTCTTCATATGTTTAATGAGCTGGAGAAGGAAATGGCAAACCACTCCAACATCTTTGCCAAGAAAACACAAAATGGGGCCATAAAAAGTCCGATATAACTGAAGCGATTCAACAACAACAAAAACAAATAGTTACATGTGCTCATGTTCTAGATGTGGCTTGTAGACTCCTTGGAAAGAGAGTCTTTCTTTTGGTCTTTGTACACTTAATTCCTAGCACATAGTAGGGTAATAAACCTTGTTGATCGATGTCACAAGAAACAACATTGATAAATGGTTATTATTTAGTGTGGGATAAAGCAGCCTGATAACTGGAAATTGTGTTTTTTATTTTTTTTTGAGGGTGGTGGACTGGATTGAACTGGAAGGTCCTCCACTGATACAAAATTAGTCTTAATTTTGGGACCACTGAAAGATTAGGGGACTTGCCCGTGGGTGCTGCATAAGCTAGAGGCAGTGCTTGAAACCAGCTCTGCTTAACTTTCGGCTGGCTCTTTAGCCACTATGTCTTGTAACTCATTCAAAGATTTACTTAATCCCGATACTTGCCTTTGAATTGTCTCTGATCCAGTCTATTTCCATTTAATTCAACGAACATCTAATTCAATTTCTTGTTCTGTCATTTTCACTTGTGTCTGACTCTTCATGACCCCATTTGGGGTTTTCTTGGCAGAGATACAAGAGTGGTTTGCCATTTCTTTCTCCAGCTCATTTTACAGATGAGAAAACAGAGGCAAACAGAGTTAAGTGACTGGCCTTGCATCATACAGCTAGTAAATGTCTGAGGCCCGACTTGAACTCAAAAAGAAGAGCTCCTGTCTCTAGGTGTATCAGTAAGGCAATAATAACAATGCAGAAGATAATTGTCAAAGTGCCTGTGTAGTTCTGTATTGCAAAGTATATGAGACTTTCCCCATAGAAGGTACAAGAAGTATAACATTTATTCAGATATCAGAGAACCATATCCCATAACCAAGTGTTCAGCTCCCACAGCCAGTTAGCCCACTTTATCATAACAGAAAGGAACTTAAAACACGATATCACAACAAAGAGCCTCACCATCCCAAAACCTCTCAGACTCCCTGTTGGGGTCTTCCCCAAAACAAATTCACAGTACAGCTCAGACTGTTCAGCTCTAACTATCACAATGGTGGGCATTAGCACTCATTAGCAGCTGTAACTGCTCTCTCTCTCTCTCACCCAGCATTTCCTGTGACATAACTTTCTTTTCTTGTCAGGAAGCTCCTCCCACCACATGTGACTTAGGTTTCCTAAGACTAAGCGGGTCACAAGACCTATCAATGGGTGGGAAAGATCTTCAAATCTAAATTGCTACTACACTAGGCATGGTGTTCTACCTACTGAGCCTCTCTAAGCCAGTATAACACATTTATCAAGAATATACTGTGTGTAAAGGACTATGAGAAAGTCTGGGTAAACAAAGATAAAAATGCCATGGTTCCTGCTCTCTGGGTTAGATATGTAATTTTGACAAGCTACTTACCAAAGTTAAAGATCAATTTTCCTGAACTTTAGCTCAGGAATTCCTGCTACCTGACAATATCTCAACAATATAGTCTAACCAAAATTTGACTGCTTTTGTAAATACAAAATGTTAAGCAAAGCCAAATAAGCATGAAATCAATCTGCTTTGGGGTGTCATAGATATTTTACATGTTTAAAACTTAAATTAAGAGAATTCCTAAATGTACATATCTTAAGTGCCAGTTTGCTATTTGCTACTTTTGTGACCTTGGACAAGTCACCTAACTTCTGGGTCTCAGTCTCTTTTTTGTAGAAATGAGAAGATTAGATTCTATGACCTCCAATATTCCCTCCAGCTCCAAATCTGTAGTTCAATGATACTATTTATATATTTAGCTAAACTGTCATACCCACGTTTTCTCACTCAGTGTAACCCAACTATATTGCCTTTTGGTCAAATAGAATTCAACATATAAACTAAATAAACTAATATGAATGCATGAATAGACTACCAAAGCCCTGAAGTGCAGAGATTCACTCTCCAATGCTGTCAGTCCATAATTTGATAAGACAGAGCTTCAAGTCAAATCCCTCACACAAGATGCAAAAATAGAAAATCTATACTTTGACATAGAATCTTAACTAATGGAGAAAAAGGTCCAAGAAAAATACTCTTACCTTTCACATTGATCCTTGGTCAAGTTCTGAGTTTCAACAACACTTGTTTCTTAAGCTATTCTTTTGACAACTAATCATGTTTAATATCCTTCTGGCAATTTTTTCTTATGGTTATTTTCAGTTGGTATTGAAATCCTTTATTGCTACTTAATTTTCCACCTATTTATACTTTACCTTCTAAAGTAAGCTCCCCATGGACAGAAATAACATCTATGTCTTCCACAGGGCCCACATAGGCTCTCACACATTTTAGGAGCTCAATAAATATTTTTTATTTGATTATTATTCAAATGATAATAAAAAAAATCCTGACAAATGTCTAGCAGAAGGGTTTTTGTTGTAGTTGTTCTGTTTTCTTTCTTCTTCTCTTTCTTTCTTTTTCTCTTACTTTCTTATTTTCTTTCTTTCTGCCTTTCTTTCTTTCTTTCCTTCCTTCCTCCTTCCTTCCTTCCATTCATTCATTCATTCATTCTTTCTTTCTCCCTTCCTTCCTTCTTTCCTTTCTCTCTTTCTTCCTTTTGTTCTCTCTTTCTTACTTTCTCTCTCTCTTTCTTTCTTTTTCTTTTTTTCTTTATCCCTTCCTTCCTTCCTCCATCCTCTTTCCCTCCCTCCCTTCCTTTCTTCTCTACCTCCCTTCTTTCCTCCCCTCCCTCCCTTCCTTCCTCCCTTCCTTGCTTCCTTCCTTCCTTGCTTCCTTCCTTCCCTCCTCCTATCCTTCCTTCCTTTCTTTCACAACAGTAGCAACACATTCAGGAATCTATCAACTAGTCTTAGGAATGCAGGAATACTGAGGCAATAACTGCCAAGCCACGGTTATACAGATTTTCAAATATTAATAAAAATACAAGAGATTATAGTTTAAAAGACAATCACCTTTTCAAGTTTTAAAATGAAAACCACTAAATATAGTCTTTTTCTATGTGGTAAAGCATAAAATTTCCACAGAACTCTCAGATTGAAATAGAATAAGTTCCTGTTCCATCTAGTCACTTTGCTGAGGACATATAGTGATTTTTAACATCAATTAAAGCTTCAGATAACCATAAAGTTTGGTCTGCCCTATTTTCAGAAGGTTAAGCGATTTTATTTGCCTCTGAATGGAGTCACACACTCCAGAAGAGCAGACTGACTAAAGAAAATCAGAGTGTGCTGTTCTGATTTGGTCTACGAGGTTGGGCAAAGAGGTCCACAAATTAAAAATATACCCATTTGGACATCACCTGCTAAATATTCATGTAGGTTTCTCTCAGCTCTGTGTCAAAAATGAGAAATTTATAGTTGCTACATTATTATTTTGGAGCAATGAGGAAAATAAAGAGTTGTCTTTATAAGATGAAGGCTTTTCAGAGGGTATTGACTAAAGACACTTCAAACCTATTAGCAAAATAAGTGTCTTCTTCTTAAGGGAAGCATCTCCATTAGCACGAACTATTTAGTAATCTGACTTTTAACCAATCAACAGGCATGTGTTAAGAGTAGATACTATGTGCTAAGCATTATGGGATTACAAATGTGAGATAGTCCCTGCTCTAAATTCTAAAGGAGTTTACATACTACTTGAGTCTCACAACAGATTTATAGATAAATAAATACAGGACATAGACAAAATACACAATGTTTTGAGGAGAAGGCACTAATAACTGGAAAAGGTTTCTTAAAGGAGATGGTATATTCTAAGTTTGTTCATATTGACCAAATTCATAGAAGGTTCATTTAGAAATTATCTATTTTATATTCTTTTCATAATATTTCCTAGCATTCAAGAGGCAGTATGGTGTAATGGTTAGTCTTGAAGTCAGGAGTACTTGGATTCAAATCATCTGACCTTTATCAACTATATGACCCTGGACAAGTCATTTACCCTCGTTTGCCTCAGTTTCTTCATCTGTAGAATGAGCTGCAGAAGGGAATGACAAACTACTCCAATATCTTTGCCAAGAAAACCCCAAATGGGGTCATGAAGAGTTGGATATTATGGAAAACAATAACAACAAAAATCTTCCATGCCTGTAACTCTCTCCCTCCTCATCTCTGCCTCCCAATTACCCTGGCTTCATTCAAGTCTCAGACAAAGTCAAGCCTTCAAGGCTTTTCTGATCTTCCTCAGTTTTAGTGCCTAAGTTTATCTCCAATTTACTCTGTACATATGCTGTTTGTACATAGCCATTTGCATGTTCTTTTCTCTATATCCCCCTAAACAGTGCGCTTCATGAGAGCAGGGACTATCTTTTGACTCTCTTTGTAGCCCCAGCACTTAGCAGAGTCCCTGGCCCATAGCAAGTACTTAAGAAATGCTAAGTTAACTGACTAATAACACCATACTGCTCTTAGCTAAAATGTGTAACAGCTTTCTTAAGCAAGTAATTAGATAATATTGTGCTAATGACTACATCAAATCATATACATTTTGAAGCTCATTTCACAATCTTTTTAATGAAGAAATACATTGGCAGAAATAACATATTCAATTAATCCTGTACTACACCCAAACCTAATAATGATCATTACAACACTGACTACGTGACCCTTAGGATTGGAATTCTCCATCTGATCTCCCTCAGAGAACTAGAAATTCTCATTATGCCAGTCCATTGATGAAGATAGTGTCAGACTGTTTTCTCATGCTAGGGAACACATGATACCTGCAGCATAATTAGGTACTTACGATCTGTTTGTGTTTTAGAAGTCCTTTATCTAACTGTTATTATGCATTGGGGAAGCCTTTTGCTCTGTGGCTAACCTTTTTAGCTTAGCAGAGAGGGAATCTCAGTAGTGCTCCAGAGATGAAAAGTATAGGAAGAATTCTGAGAAGATCATATATCAAAAGAAATCAAGCAACAAGTATTCAGTTAACAACTGCTAGATCCTGGGGACACAAGTGCAAGGAAGGAAACAATCCATACTACTCCCAAGC
Organism: Trichosurus vulpecula; assembly: GCF_011100635.1. NCBI lineage: Eukaryota > Metazoa > Chordata > Mammalia > Diprotodontia > Phalangeridae > Trichosurus > Trichosurus vulpecula. The sequence continues at coordinate 382,443,108 of NC_050576.1, forward strand.
AGCTGGCATTCTAATAAGGAGGAATAACAAGTACATGTACCCAATATAAGGTGAATAAATACAAATCTATACCAGGTAGTTAAATGTAAGGTAGTTTGGGAGAGAAGGCATTATCAGTTGGGAAAAATCAAAAAGGCATGTAGAAGATGGTGCTTGAGTTGCGTGCCAGGCTCTAAAACACACACACACACACACACACACACAATAAGGAGGGCAACAAACCTAATACACTAGAAGCTGCCAATATTCATCTTTTTTGTTTTAAAGCAATAAAGTGAAATCAGTGTCTCCTCTCTCTCTCAGATTCTGAGAGCAGAGGCCATTAAGAACCTAGTTAAGTGCTTAATTTGGTTTTGAAGGAGATTTGTCCATTAACATTAATTAAATTCTCCCTAGGCTCATAAAAGCTCACTTGCCAGGTGGGGTTTTCCATGCTCTCATATCTTCCTGATTTGACATCAGAAGTAGTATTATTCTTCTGTAGGAAAAGAATCCATGCTTCTGAAGGGAGGGAAGAGGTCATGCAGAGTCAGTTATCATTATGGTGCCTGATGACCAAGGCCCGGGTAGATTACAAAAAAACTTCATTTTCATATTAGAGTTTGTGCTAAAGTAGCAAGATAAGTGTAATTATAATGAAATAATTTGTTAGTTGCAGCTGACTGCCTCTAGCCAAGTTTTCACTGAAAATGCAGACAACTATAATTATGGATCAAGAGAAACTTAACTCATTTTTTTTTCAGTACTGAATTAAAATGTAAAGTTGTCTCTGTTACATACATTTCGAAATTCTGGATTTCGCATAAAAATACAAAATGTACTTTCTAGTTCTAGGGAAAGCCTATTGCATTTCCCCACCCCCACCCCCATTTACCCTCTAATATGCTGCGTTTTCTTGAGTTTCTGATTTAATTCTTTAGAAACAGGCATAGTGGGTAGAATGTCAAACTTCAAATTTTAAGGTACAGCATCTTTAGGATACATATAAAATTCTATTACTAAGAATACTACCATATAACAAAGTGAGTTCCTATGTCATACTCTTCCTCCCTAGCTGTTATCACTAAAGAATAATCCATTTCAGTTGTTCAAATAGTTCAAAACAACTTTAGGAAAATAAAGATAAATTTTATTGATAAAATTCCTTAAATCGAGGCTCTTAATTGCTTTTTTTAAAAGCAAAAATGTCAAATGTATCTACACCTTTAGAAAATATGTCCTTTTAACTCCCAACCAAATACAAAGAGGATGATATTTTTGCGGGGGGTAATGGGTTAAAGGAGGGCATACGCAGGTGATATTTCAAACTGGAGAATTCCTTTTGAAGTCTTCTAAGCTTTGTCTTCAGTAGTTGATTTCACAATGTCTTTGGCAGCAGTGAAGTTTTCATCTTTCAGAACCTAGTTCTAGAGCATCTTCTTTAAACATTTCAGCTTGGTCTAATGAAAAGAGCCTTGAACTGACAATCTAGGAGACAAGGCACCTAATTTGTGGTTCTGGCTCTGCATTAAGAAGCGATGTGACTTTGGACTAGTGTCAGTCAGTCACTGTATGTCTCAATTTGTCACCCATAAAATGAGTTGGACTAGATTATCTTTCAGGTTCCTTCCAGATCTAAATGGCATGATTGCCAATTCTTTTTTTCAGAGAGTGATGGTTTAAAATGGCTTGGCTGTCCAAGGAATGCATTGGAACTAGGGTGAGAGACAAATTTGTCAAGATAAGTAAATTTAGCTAAAACTTTTATCCTTATTTGAACAAGTACAATTAAGGTGTGAAAAAGAATGTGAGGATGAATACTCCAGCCTTTTTCTCATTACAGTCACTGCTTCCCATCTATTCACTACTTTCTGGAGCCCTAAGAAGCAGAAACAGGATATTTATGTATGGTCATAACATTATTCTAGACTGATCTATGTATTGAAGTGAGAATACACTGAAAAATTGTATGTTATTTTTTCTTCTGATACAATCTATATTTCCAAATTGATTTCACATCTGTAATTGGAAATATAATTTTAAAATCTTATACCAATTAGTGAGCTACTCAATGGGCCTTCAGATAGCTTTCCAGTTAATTATTAGGTATTTAGATAGTTCCTTAAAGTTACATGTTAATGTTAAAAGTAAATGTTAAAATTTGGTTAAGCATAGGGGTAGCATAATGGAAAATGAGATGTTTTTGAAGCACAAAGGCCTGAATTCAAGTTTTTCCTCTGATACATACTAGCTGCATGACCCTGGATATCCCTTGCCAGGGGTGTAGAACCTGTAGCCTTGAGGCCACATATGGCCCTCTAGGTCCACAATTTCAGTCCTTTGACTGAATCCAAATTTCACAGAACAATTCCCTTAATAAAAGGATTTTTTTCTGCAAAACTTGGATTCAGTCAAAAGGCTGAACCCAAGGAACTAGAAGGCCACATGTGGCCTTGAGGCCGCAGGTTACCCACCCCTGCAGTCCTAGACTTAACCTCCTAGTGCTCTAGTTAATTTTCTGAGATTGTAAATCACAGAGAAAGTTCATTACATTGGTAGATGGAGTTTCTTCCCTTCGAAATGGCACAATCTCAGGCCCAGGCCCTCCTTAATCATAGAATCCAAAATCTAGATCTGAATGACCTCAGAGGTCATCAAATCACCCCCTCAATGTACAAAGGAGGGAAATGAGACACAGAGAGAAGTTATTTTCCCAAGTTCATATAGGCAGAGACAGACCAAGGTTCAAACTTGGGTTTCATTATTCTAAGATCAAAGGCAGCATTCAGTAGTCTTCTTATTGTAACATATTGCCTAACAACAATAATACCCATTAGTTAACTGCTGTCATTTTTTTATAATTAGGGAAACAAGACATTTATTCAACATATCATGATAAGGCTTTGTCTATGTCTTATCAAAATAAATCTCATTAAACTTATTCATTTAGTTGGTGGTGGAAGGTGAGAATCTGGGGTAGGAACTCCGAGGAGTTACACTCTTGCCCCTCTCCCCCCATCCCTCAACTAACAAGACAATCAGATGACAGACTGAAATTTTTTATTCTATTCAGTGGACATAGCATAGACATATTCTTTAAGGCCAAATAAGACTGACAAATATAAAGTTCTAAGTTTGTGATGTAGCCCACTAGCAATGTGTTTTCTTATGATAGGGTAAGAAATTGGGTATATTTCTAATGTTCAATGAATTTTACTCATAGAGCTCTATATTTTCTTTGATACATAGCTCTTGCTGATATTAAACAAGAAGGGGGAGATAATTAGAGGAAATTTTCCAGATTGATTGTAGCTTTAATTTTATATTAATTTTTTATTTCTTAAATTTAAAAAAAATTAAAAATCATGACTAGTTGACTAGACTTTTTTTTGGCTAGTTAAAAACAAAACTTCCAATTACATTTTATTCATAATACTATTTAAAAAGCCATCTTCCACAAAAATTGATTAGACCAATAGGGCCATTTAAACAATCTGAAGTCTTGGGCTTCTGTGATTTTATCAGTTAAAAATAAATCAGTAAAATCTAATTAATTTAATTCCACTGATTTGGAATGCTATCTTTTGATGTTTTCTGAATGGAAGTATACCTTTATTTTTTTCTAAGCAAATTAATAATGTAAAGAAGCAGATTAAGGAATATATTTAACATTCTTAAGGGAAAAAGGTTTTAAAATAATTTTGGTATATCATTTGTGATAATTACAAATCTAAACTAATTAGGGTCTTTTCTTAGAAATGCTTTTCTGTCAGTTTAAGTTACTTGGAGCATCCTTGAAAATAATTCATATCTTTAAAACCTGGGATCCCATTCACATTTCATTAATTTAGACTGACCTTTCCTTAAGTAGTCTGATTTAGTGAGGCTTTTCAATATGTTCAGTGCTGTCAGATAGCTCATTCTAATCTGATAAGCTTGCAAATTATCCTGCAGAGGTTTAGAAGGCGGTGTTCCCTTTCTCACTGTCCTCCCCTGCTCTAATCTTTCTTGAGATACAGGATTAAAGCCCCTTAGATTAATAGCCACCTGCTCCCTTGGTCTGGGATTTCAATGTTCAGGGAAACTATGGAGTCCTTGCCTGGAAAGAGTTCAGGCAACTTCTAAAAATTAAAATTTGGAAAGAGTCAGCAAGAACAAGGCACACAAATATCCATGGAAATGAGCTGAATGCCTACAGTGAAGAAGTCCATAGAATAACCCACTTTCAAACAATATGATGCCCTAAATTGGTCATCACATTATATAGCCGGCAATTGCAAAAAGGAATACATTTAGTTTATTCTTGTATAAGTTCTTGTAGCATATTCCAAACACTACTATCATGGCAAGAACACTGGATTTAGATCCAGAATCATATGTCTCAAGCCTACTCTTGGCCAGATACTCTGTATGTAAGTGATGTGATGTTTACAAAATGATGTCACTTCACCTAGGTGGATCCCCAGTTTCTTCCTGTTTAAAATAAGTGGATAGAATGAGATTATCTCTAAGATTTCCTTTATCAAAGGAGATAATATAATGCATTTAGCACAGTGTCCAGCACATAACTGATACTATATACATGCTTCTTCTCTTCCATTCTTCTTCCCTTTAGTTTTAACATTTTGCAATTCAAGATTATTGAACATCAGTGACATTTTAATAGAGTTGGAAGGGGCCGTATAGATCGACTAGTCTACACTTTTCATCTTACACAGTTGAGGAAACCAAAGCAGAGACATTTTTAAAAAGAACTTCCCTCAAGTCACCTCTGCCAGAAGTCTTACCTGGTCCTCCTTAATGTTAGTGCCTTCTCTCTGAGATTACCTTCCACTTATCTTGTGTGTATCTTGTTCGTACATAGTCTTTTTCCTGTTGTCTCCCTCAATAGATTGTGAACTCGCTGAAGGCAGGGAATGTCTTTTGGACTTTCTTTTTATTCTGAACATTTACTGCAGTGTTTGCCATGGTTTGTTGGTGTTGTTCAGTCATTTTTCACTCATTTCCTACTCTTTGTGACCCCATTTGGGGTTTTCTTGGCAAAGATACTGGAGTGGTTTGCCATTTCCTTCTCCAGATAATTTTACAGTTGAGAAAACTGAAGTAAACATTAAATGACTTGCCCAAGGTCACACAGCCTGATAAGTATCTGAGGCAAGATTTGAACTCAGGAACATAATTCTTCCTTACTCTAGTTCTGGCACTCCATCCACTGTGCCACCTAGCTGCTTATTGGCCACATAGTAGGCACTTAATGAATGATTGTTCACTTGAGTTGGCTTAAATGGTTTCCCAAAAGTCACACAGATCCAAAGGGGTTGTGCCAAGATTTCAATCCAGGTCTGACCCCAAATCCAATGCTTTTTCTACTCCTCAAGCTCTTAGAGGCAGAATGAACCTTAGAGTCGAGTTTTCTTGCTCCACCTCCTTTCTTGTGTAAGAATATCTTTTTAACAGTCCTGAAAGATTATCATGTAGCTTCTGCTTTAGAAAGCCAGTAACTTGGACTTTCTAATCTATTAGTATTTAAATTTCTATGTGGATTGTGATCCTCATCATGGAAAGAGTAAAAATGTCCATTTTAAAGTACTTTGAATATTTAAAAGTAGGAGAAAATTTTTTAAGTCTAAGAAAAATGGATTTAACCAGATATTTTATGATGCAAGAATAAATCAAATAATATCATGTGAAACAATTATAACATGTGATTATGTAATATTAACATGGTATATAAGCTAATATAGTGCCAGGCTTGGAGTCAGATGGATTCATATTCCTGATTTCAAATATGGCCTCAGATACTCATTAGCAATATGACCCTGGGCAAGTCACTTAACCCTATTTGCTCCAGTTTCCTCATCTGTAAAATGAGTTGGAGAAGAAAATGCCAAACCATTCAGGTATCTCTGCAAAGAAAACCCCAAGTGGGTTCGCAAAGAGTAGTACACAACTGAAATAAATGAACAACAGCAACAATAAAATGAGTACAACATAAGCTAATATGAAAGTATTTTGGAGTATTTGGAATGATTATTATGTAGTTCCAAATTAAGAAGAAAATATTGTGAGATGTGAAAAAGGTATTATAAGAATGTCTCATTTTCCACCTGTCTTCTTGTATTTTGATTATCACTAGTTTATTCTATAATCTTACATGTCTCAGATCACAAAACTATATTACAGTTGTCGATCCAGAATGAAATACCCAAAGTATAGTGTTGAGAAAAATCCTTACCTTGTCCCAAAGGGCCCTACCATGTTTTTGTTTTGTTTTTTCATGGTTGTGAATATTCATATGATAAATATGAGGAAAGCCATCTGAAAAACTAAAACTAGTGACTTTATTAATATCCAAAGATATTATATAGGAATCACATTCAAAGCAGTCTAAAAATGTTTTCTTAAAGTCTCTGAGGTTTTTTTCCCCTTTTTAACTCTCATTTCAAAAGAAAATATAGCTATGTGTCATTTTACTCTCAGAAACTAGCAAGAATTTAAGATCTTGATAGAGAAGGTACTTTCTTTTGGGAATTTCCCAGTCCTCATTGTTTTGGGGAGACTGACAACATCTCCTATATTCCTCCCTACCCCAGGAAGAAGAAAAGGCTTTGACCTTGAAGACAGAAGGGAATGGAGGGAATGAGGGACTCTAGCCAGGATTTTTTTTACTTTGAATGTTTCCAGCCAGAGTTAAGCATCAGGCTGAAAAGACCTGTACCATGTGAGTGGGATGGAGAATGAATCCTAAGAGATGGGATGCTATTATGAAAAGAAATGACAGTCCAGAGATGCAGGAACAAGTACCTACTGGGGAAATTAGCTTGGGGTTCCCCCTGGAGATTAGTAGAAATCTACTTCTTTTTTATCTGCTTCCATCTTCTTTTTGCTTTTGCCCTTGGCCTCCCCCTCAAAGCAAAACAAAATGAAAAAACATGATCATGATAAATTAATATTTCTTTAGGTGGTAACTGGATTTTTCACATTTGAAAGTGTATTAAACTGGATTGGCATTGAATGCATGCCATTTTTACTTACATGAATGTATGGAGGGAGATTGGAAATGGAAGGAGGAAGACTAGAGTAGAAGAGATCTAAATTATTAAGGGTTTGTAAATTCAATTTGTATTCTATTAGTATAAACTGGCTAGGAGTTTGAAAATCAAACATTTAAAAGAGATTAGAGAATACTTTCTAGGACCACGTACTCTTTATATGTATATGTGTGTGTGAATACACATACACATACACATAAACACACACATACACATATATATATATACACATAATATATGTATATATATTTAATTTATGGACTAAAGCAAGCATTTCCATAATAAAAAGATGATTGCACATGAAACTGTAAACCAATTATGTACAACTTGCTTTTCCTTTTAAATATATAATAAAGTTATCATATCAACTTTTTCCTCCCCCCATGGCTACCATTAGTCATAAATAGATATGTATATGTCAAATTATTCTATACAAACTTCTATTTATCAGTTCTTTCTCTGAATGAGGATAGCATCTTTCCTCATATGTCCTTTATGGTTACTTTGAAAATTTTTAATAGTCAAAATGACTTATTCACTGAAAGTCATTCTTAAAACAATATTGCTGTTACTGTATACAATATTCTCTTGCTTCTGCTCATTTCCCTTTTCATTATTTCATGCAAGTCTCTCCATGTTTTTCTAAGCTTATCATGTTCTATAAAATAGCAGTATTCCACCACAATCATATGCTACAACTTGTTCAGCCACTCCCCAATTGATGGGCATCCCTACAATTTCAATATACTCTTAGTAGGGTTGGGCTGGATAAGTAGTTCAGAATATGTGATAGATAGAGAAAAACCAACAAACAAATACACCTGCAACTAAAACAAAGGAAGTGTCACCCGCACAAGGAGAGGAAGGAGCAACCTCAAAATGCTATACATGTTTCAGCCTTTAAACTCTGTAATGATTGACAGTTGGTCCTGCCTCGATATCCAGCACCACATTGTGGGTTATGTGTATTCTGTTAAGTATCTAGTCTGCTAACTATCTAGTCTGAATTTAGTTTTGACTTATATATGCCCATTTCTCAAACTATTTCCAGATAAAGATTTGGTTTATGGGCCAAGTGCTACTTTAAGGTGGCCAGTGCTTTTTGGTGGGTCTCCCCTTTTACTAGGGAAGCTCTCTTGAGTCTGGCTGCTTTAGGAGTCAGGTCTTCTAATTGGCACACAAGGGAATACAACTACTGCAGATGGGTCTTTGCTAAGCTGCAACCTAATTATGCTTTCACAGAAAGGTACTTGTCCTTGAGGTGGTAGAGTTTTTTTTACAGGGAAAGAGAGTTACTGCTTTCTTTGTTTAATGAGGATGCCACTTTTATGAACATAAAAGTCAGATTGAAAAGCTCGCACTGGCAGAACTCAGATGCTGCACAGCTATCGTCTGTCAACCCGCTCTGTGAACAGCAGCATATTGTGTAATGGTAGAAGAGAAACCAAGCATGCCGAGTGATTTTGCTCTGAGATCATCTGTTCTCCTTCAAAAAAGATCCTTTCACTGTTGTTAATAGCAGCAATCTCATGTGACTTGCCTAGAGTCACTTGTATCTAGGCATAAGCCAAATGATGGGGATAATGATACATTGAGATCCTGTACTACTTGCCTTTAAGATATTAAACACCTTCAGATTTGGTTTATCTTGAGAACTGGTCAGTGACATCTCTATTTTGGTGATTAGAGTGCAGCTGATTGACACACAGAATCCTGTCCTTAGGCTGTGGATGGAGTTGGTGACATGATAATTCCTAATGAAGTTCCCTCATGAATGTTAACCAGCTACAGAGCAGCCCGGTCACCTCCTTCCCTTCTTCTCATTTTTTCCCCATCCTAATGACTTCCTCATATTAAATTAATTTCTATTGAGCCTCCCTCTGTCTTTAGAAGGCTAGTCACCTTTATGACCTTCCTTTTCTCTCTTTTCAGGCCCTTTTGTTGGAATTTTGTCTTTAACTCCTTCCTTTGCTACAACATGATATGACTCCATTAACCGTAGAACATCTTTCTGGAAATAACTAAAGCAGGCAATATTCATTATCATAACCCATTCTCTTCCTGGTATCTAAATGTTCCTTGAAAGTAGTCAGCTATAACACATTAAATAGCACTATTAAAATTTTATCATAGCCTAAATGTTAACATCAAAAAAAAATCCAGGAGCTCTCTGAGAACTCCTGAATCAAACTAATGGCTTAGGGACCACTATAACTTTTTATATTTTGTCTCAGAGAGCTACAAGGAAGTACCTTTTCATACCGAGATTCCAAAAGGGAGTAATGGTGCACTGGGGAGGGAGGTGGATGGGAGGCAGAAAATGGTATTAGTGGCAATGTGGCCAAAGCAATGACCAAAATTATTAATTATTTCAAATTCAATTTCCACATAAATGCATTGATTTTTTTAAATGAAAACAGTTAAGATCAGTGAACAAAAATGAGGCTAACAAAAAATGTATTTTAATTTAGTAGGGTTGGGGGTTGGCAAAAAGGGAGAAAGGGACATGGGGGTGTCAAAACCTCCTTTTCCTCCCTCTGTGGTCTTGGTGGCTCTGTACAGGATTTTCAATGAGTATCTAACTTCTCCTTCCTCTCCCCACTACCTTCCATAGAATGAAAGGATTCGTATATTGAAGTATGGAACTCCAGTGCTAATTAGATGACCACTATCCTATGGTGGGTAGGGCCAGAGCCCATTATGATCCCTGTGAATATGGCTCCATAAGGGCCTTGGCAGATAGCAGTCTGGTAGCTTATGCCCTCCTGGTGCATTCCATCTGCCCAGCGGTGGGAGTGGGCACATAAGCTTCCTGGAGCTATAGGGGACTATGCTGGACTTGGTAGGGATGTTGAATGACTGAGGCCTTTCTCTTCCATTCAACAGAGGAGGGCTGGGGGACATGCACATGCCTTTCTCCCACCCTCATAGAGGTTGCCTGCAGTATTTAGCCATTCACAGTAATGAAGCTTAAAGATTGGAATGGAGTAGAACACCCATCTATACCTTTTGGAGGCAGCCAGGAGTAGTGAAAAGTGCTTGATTTGATACCAGAAGACCTGGGTTCAAATCCCGGCTCTGTGTAATTAACCATGCAAGTAATCTTTCTGGACTTCAGGGCTCTCAATTGCAAATCGACAGTATTTGATATTTTCAAAGGTCCCTTCTATTGGTAAATCTATGATCTTGTAATAGTCAAACTAGAAAACGTAGTTAGGTCTGGATTAATATGAATGATGAATCCATTGAAGTAGTTTCATTATTCAAATTTGAACTGCCTATTTCCATGTGCTGGAACCAATTACCATATTTTACATAATTATAACTTTGAATAGTGTGGATTTGAATACATGCAGCTACTTCATAGGATTCATTATTTACACTAATTGGGACCTAGCTGGAAGTTTAAGATTTGTGTTGTTATGCAAATGTAATGAATTCTTCAGTTCATTTGAATATAAGAGAAGCAAAAGAAATTATTTGTATAAATTGTTTTATGAATTACATATGAGTGGGGTAATTTGGGGGGCAGAAATAGCGAATGTTGCTATATAAAGTGTGGGAACCACTGGTCTAATCAAATATTTCATAATACTCATAGGGTGATGGGATGATTACAAGAAACTATGGGCAGAAGAATCAGAACTGGCATCTTATTTGGCAATGATGGGGAGCAATGACATTGCTGCTTCCAAAGTTTGGCAGATCTAGGGGGCGCTTTCATCACACTATTAATACAACCATGGGCAATTGATTCGTTTTCCAAACATGAATGCCTGCCAACTGACAAGCTCAAAATGATTTATAAGCATTAACTTGTAGGCAGTGTGTTATAGTGGAAAGGTGATAAACTTAGAATCAAGAGACCTCAGCTGAAATTGCATCTTTGACATTTACTAGCTGAGTGACCATGGGAAAAATCACTTAACCTTTCAATATTTCAGTTTCTCCATATGTAAAATTTATACTTGTATTACCCACCTCACTGACTTGTTCAACTGAATTCAATTTATCAAACATTCATTAAATACCACTCGAGGTTCTGGAAGGGCTGCCAGGCCTCAGGCGAGGTCTTTTTTGTTTGTTTGTTTTGTTTTATGTTTTTGGACTGGACCTTTGATTACAATGAAGAAAAGCTTTACACAGGTGGTAGGAACTGATGTAAGCCCTGAAAGAATTTAAGGACTGCAGGCAGGCAGAATAGAAAAAAGCATGGAGAACACATATTGGGAAGCATGGAGTTGGGAGGAAGTATGCCAGTGTAAGCCCTAGACCACCCCTAAAGTTTGATGTACTCTATGAATAAGTGTCCATTAAAAAAATAGCTCATGAGCCACCACTGATGGATTTACTATTATGAGGCAATCCGAGGACATATTGTTTGAAACAAAAGTAATTCAATTCAATGGAATGGGAAATAAAATACCAAGAAAAGATGATCTCTTGCATATGTGAAGCATACTCTTCTAAGGGTAATTAAACTATAATGGGAAGGACGTATGTAGCAAAGAAACAGGAATGGGAGGTATATATGTAATAAGAACATATGACAAGAGAATGTATATAAAGAAATATATGCAAGATACTGTGTAATCAGGGTATACACAGAGAGGATAAATGTATAGAAGATGTGTGTAGTTGATGCATACGTATGGTGCATATGCATATATATGTATGTGAGTGTGTGTGTGTGTGTGTGTGTGTGTGTGATATATGTAGAGCACACATTTGACTCAGGGGCACACATAGCCAGAACAACTCACAATTCTACCACTGTAGGGCTGTTACTGATGTCTTTTGTTGATAGCATCACACTACTCTTGGTTGCTTTCTAATAGATATCCAATCCCTGACCTTTGCTGGTATTGTGGTCACTGGTCCTAACAACCAGCTTCTGGATTTCATCTCTTTGGGAATGTCTCTGACTAAAAATCCTTTCTCTAATAAGCTAACAGCTCTTTATTAGTAGCCAGAGGCTATGAGCCACCACACCAAGAAATGGCTTTAAAAAACAAAAAACCAGGCAGAGTGGCCCATGTTAATACTAATTTTTAAAAATTCCATGTGTTTGGGATTCAATCAGATACTATTCCCAAACCATCTAATTTAGAACAGGAATTCCTTTTAACTTTAATTTAATCTTTTATGGGGTTCCTTTGCCCCTAAAATCCCTTTGAGGAGATTTGCAAAAAAAAAAAAAAAACAAAAAAAAACCCACCACCACCACCACCAATAACAACAACACAGGATATATGTGAAAGTTCAGCAAAGAATCCCACTTCACTGCCAAGATCACCTACATTTTGGCCTACAAGTCAATTAAAATAAACACAAAAGCTAAGGAAAACACACAGTCTTTCTCTACCACTTTTTTAGCCTGAATTTTATCTGTAAGCCACAAAGCCTCCAGGATTTGGTTCTATTTTGTCCAGTGAAAAACATTGCTGCCTCCTTACCTCAAGTTCAGAGAACAGCTAATAGACCAGTTTGAATGGAATTTTGAGTAGATGAAGTAGTTTAATGTGAAATAAGTCTGGAAAGGCAGATGGAAGCCAGATTGTCTAAAGAATGTACCTTTTTATTCTAAAGACAACGTGTATCAACTAAAAGCTTGTCATCTAAAGTGAAGTAGTCAGATCTGTGTCATAGAACTTTCATTTTAGCAAGGTCTAGAAGCTGCATTATATAGGGAGACTAGAAGGAGGGGAGACCAATTAGTAGATCATCACAAAATTCCATAAGAAAGGGTTTATATTAGGCTAGGGACTGCATTATTAGAGAGGAAATATGTGAGAGATGTTTTTTATGGGAAATTGAGACGATATGGTAGCTAAGATGGGGGGATTGAGAAGGAGCAATAAGTCAAGGAGAATATGTAGAAAATTATGCTTCATGGGTGCAAGAGATCATCTTTTCTTGGTATTTTATTTGCTATTCTATTGGACTGAATTACTTTAGTTTCAACCAATATGTCCTCGGATTGCCTCATAATAGTAAATCCATCAGTGGTGGCTCATGAGCTATTTTGTTTAATGGACAGTTAATCATGGAGTACATGAAACTTCAGGGACCCATATTCAAGGAGTGGTCTAGGGCTTACACTGGCATCCTTCCTCCCATCTTCATGCTTCCCAATATGTGTTCTCCATGTTTTGTTTTTCTATTCTACCTGCCTGCGGTCCTTAAATTCCTTCAGGGCTTACAAGTTTGTGAACCTGAATGACTCGGAGGATTGTGGTGTACTTAACAGAAATAGGCGAATTTAGAGGAAGTAAAGAAAATAAAGAATTCTTGCTTTGACATCTTGAATTATTCAGGAGACAGTTTGTGATGGTCTGTAGTCCAGGAGAGACAGTAGAATGTATAGATTTAGAAGTTATCTACATAAAGATGATAACTGAATTTCAAGGGGTGTGAGAAGAGGGAAGGAATAAAACCAAGAGACTGAACATAGAGACAAAAGAAAATCAGGCCCAGGACAGAGGATTGTGAGATATCCATGCTTAAAGGATGGGAGATGAATGATGATCCAGCAAGGGAGAATAAGAAGGGGGTACCAGACAGGTATCAGGAGAACCAGGGGAGATCTGTGTCACAACCCAAGGAAGAAAATGATATCTTAGAAAGGAAGGGAGTAGTAGATAAATGTCAATAGGTGCATAGGGAAACCTGAGAAAAAGTAATCAAATTTAGAAGTTAAGGGACAGTTATTGACTTCAGAGATAACAGTTTCAGTCAAGTGCTGTGGTCAGAAGCCAAGTTTCAAAAGGCTGAGAAGCAATCGGGGGATAATGTAATTAGTGTGGATTGTTTCTATAACTTTGCCTATGAAGGGGAGATCAATCACTTGATTCCAGTCAAAAGAAAACTTCTGTATTTCTGGTGTTTGTTTGCTCACTTGTTCTGTTTTTTAAAGGTTAGGGGAGGCATGAAGTTGCTAGAAGGTGGATGCAATTGCGTAGAGCCTGGACCTGAAGCCAGTCTTCAGTTCAAAGCCTTAGGATACTTGGAACAATGACTAGGTACGTCATTAGCCTTTGTGACCTCAGTTTCTTCATCTGTAAAATGAGGATAATGATAACATTTGCTTCCCAGGGTTATTGTGTGGTTAAAATGAGATAATATTTGTAAAGTGTTTTGTAAACCTTAACACACTATATGGGGAAGAAGTAGGGGAAAGGAATAAGAATATTTTTAGGTAGCCACTATGTTCCAGGCACTGACCTAAATGCTTTACAAATATTATCTACTTTACATAAATGCTAGTTATTTTTTAAAAAAAAATATTTATTTATTTTTAGTTTTCAACATTCTCTTCCATAAGATTTTGATTTCTAAATTTTTCCACCTCCTTCGCCTCCCCCCTCCCCAAGACAGCATGCAATCTGATATAGGTTCTACATATACATTTGTACTAAACATATTTTCACATTAGTCATGTTGTAAAGAAGGATTGGAACCAATGGAAGGAACCATGAGAGAGAAGAAAACGAGAGTAAATAGTATTCATTCAGACTCCATAGTTCATTTTCTGGATGTGGACAGCATTTTCCATCATGAGTCTTTTGGAGTTATTTTAGATCCTTAATGTTGGTATTTTTTTTTTTAAATCATATTTGTAGGCATCAGGAAAGTAGCCAAAGAGAGGCTGAAGATGAGAGAGAAAACTCTCAGGGGAGACAGGAAGGCATGAGACCGCGACACAACTGGACAGGTTGGGGCTTACAAGAAAGGTCACTTCTTGCTCAGAGACTCAAGTGAATGAGGAAAGAAGGATGATGTAGGAGGGGTCTTGATTAGATGTGGAGGAGACATAGAAATCAAAATTAATACTATTGTTTTCTGTAGTAGTTGGTGGTAGGCATTCTTAGGGCTGCTCTTCTTCCCTGTCCTCTTTTCCACTCCCAATACTTTTTAATGGTGAAAGTAGGATTGAATTGAGAAAACCTGGTCTCTAATGCATCATAATGTAGGTGATAGAGAACTGGAAGGCTTTCATTTGTAGATAACTAGCACTTAAATCTAGGTCTGGGCCCTTTTAGGAGATCAGGGTATAGTGTAGAAAAGACAGAGGGAGAATGTGTAGAGGTTTGATCATGTCCAAATTTAGTAAATAAGACAGTAGTGGGTTCTATTTTATTAGAGACAGAGAATCAGAGGTTCTAGAGTGAGTAGGTACCTAAATAGAGGTCACTTGTCCTAACTGTCCATCCCACCCATATCCCCTTTATTTCTTTAATCCAGTGAGGAGATCATACAGACAAAGTTAGACTCTCTTTCGACAATAAACATTTTAGAAATCCTTTCCAGTTGTGGAGACAAACTTGTCTGTAAGGAAGAATAAAGGAGAGGAGTGAGAAGAGATTCCTTTTCTTGTTGTACCCAAAGGCTTCACAAACTTACTCTCCTTGATTAGAAGGGAAGAACAGATAAAATATCTTTATTTTGAAAATAGGTATTTAGCTACAGAAATGTCAGTGAATTTCTCAGTTATAAAACAAATCAGGGGAATATAAATTAGAATTCCCATCTTCCAGTCCAGTGGCTTAATTACATCCTTTACTATCACCTTCGGTCTACATTCAGTTTCTAAACATACAAGGTTTATGGCGGTGGGGAGAAGGGGAGGAAGGAAGATAAACAAATGGAAAACAAATTCATTTAGCATCTCAATTTAATTATTTAAATTCATTGCATAAGCTGAAATATTTATTTCTTAGTGATGAAAAACAGGATGGAGATGGAGTTCATTTTGGTTGAATATTTTGCAGCAATTCGAAGGTAAAAATGCTAAGTATTAATTATACAATTGAAAATATTTAAAAATTGCCATTTCCTTTATAGTATTTTTTTCTTTTAAAATAATTATTCCTAAATTTTCAAAAGTTTTCATGTATTAAAGTCAGTCAGTAAGTCATCTAGCACTTATTAGGTGCCTAATATGCCCAATGTTGGCTAATGTTAAGTGCTAAATGTGCTGAACTAATGAATTAAAGATCATTAAAAGAATGTAGGAGGGATTCATTATTTCATTAGCTTGGCAGGAGGTGGGGGGAGGACTCCTTCACAAGATCACCTTCTGTGATTTAGTAGATAAGTCTTTTTGAATTTCCCTGGGTTCTGAGAAGTTATATGAGCTATGATCACATAGCTGGAGAGTATCATAATAAGGTTTGGAACCAGGTCCTGACAAAGCCAACCCTGAATTCATTGTCATATGGTGCCTTATTGAAAAAAGAGCTAAAGAGAAGCTAACATAAGTTTTCTTTGTTGGGATTGTTAAAATTGAATTACATCTAAGATTTTGAGGTTTATAACCATGTGTTTCATAGGGATTTGCTGGTACAAAGACATTGGAGCGGGGTGGGGCAAGATAGCATAGAAAAGCCAAGAAGTTGCCTGAGCTCTCCTCAGTTTCTTTCAGAAATAATATTAAATCAAGTCTCTAAATGGATTCTGGAGTAACAGAACCTACAAAAAGAGAGTGAAACAATTTTCCAGGCTAAGATAACTTAGAAAGGCTTCAGGAAAGGTCTGTCTCACTTGGGTAAAACAGGAGCATAGCCCAGCACAGATGGTGTCCAGGCAAACCAACAGGAAGATATTAGCTACAGCCACTGAGGTCCCTTGGTCCTGGATCAGAAGGTCAGTGATGCAGGAGACCAGCTATGAGGCTTCCAGCCCCAGTGCAGAAGGCAAATTGTCAGACCCAGAACCCAGGGAAAAACAGGTATAACTAGGCTATACAACCCCAGTGCAATGGCCAAACTGCCACCACCTAAAGCCCCAGAGTAGAAAGCCAGTGACCAGGCCCTTAGTCCCTAGCACAAAAAGCTTGGAACAGTGCCCCGCACCCCCTGCCCCCAATCCCCAGGAACAGAGCTCAACTTTAAAAGCTGTGAAATAGCCTAATAATGAGTAAGAAATAGAAAAGAACCCTGACCATAGAAAACTGCTATGGTGACAGGGAAAATCAAACACAAACTCAGGAGAGGTAAACAATGTCAAAATGTCTACATGCCAAACCTCAAAGGGGAATATGAATTGGGCTCAAGCCCCAAAAGCCTTCTTGGAAGAGCTCAAAAGGATTTAAAAAATCAAGTAAGAGAAGTAGAAGAAAAATTGGGAACAGAAATGAAAGGTATGCAAGAGTGAGTCCACAGCTTGGAAAAGGAAGGACAAAAATTGACTGAAGATATTGGAGGTCTGGGCTTTAGAGTTCTGCACCCCCACCTCATATATACATATCAGGCACATAAGAATGCCTCTGTAATTATTATTTTCTCTGCTTCAGAGAGTCATAGAATAATATGTTCAGGACACAACACTCATTCTCCATCTAGGCACTGAAGAACAAATTTGAGAATGTAACCCTGTTAATTATACAAATTTTCACCAAGGTCATTAAGAAAGAATCTAAAGTACACATTCTAGTATCTGACAGTTCAGGTAAAATCTAATGCCATCACTTTATGCAAAAAGAAGTTCTTACATATCTTTTAAAAGACTTATTATTTTCTGATTGAACAATGTCCAGAGCTTAATGCAAAGGCAATTGTGTTATGTTCACAAAGCTGATTTTGGTACTTTATTCACAACTTGTAGTTCCTCTGAGTCAAAGAGGTGGTGGTAGTGGTGGTGGTATTGGGTGTGGAATGGGGAGGGGTGTTCTTAAGTAAAACAGTGTTCTCTCCAGAACCAATTATTGCAAACACACACCTGGGGTGGGCAGCCTGATACAAAAAGGAAAAGAAAATAACATGCTTGGCTGGGCATTCTGTTGTCAGACAAAGAGATTTAATCATCAGAGTGTACTTGAATGCCTTTTTAAAGGGATCAAGAATTCTCGGTGTTCAATGAAACAGATTTCATCTTAAAAACTATATTTGAAACTGGTCTCTTCTTAAATTGTTTAGTTTAGATGAATGTAAGTGTTTCTGAAGATATATTCAAAGAGGAAGCAAGAGGTAAATAACAGTTTTTCAACACTGACAGCATATAACTAGAGATGGGGCATGGTGGAATGAGAGGGGGAGAGTAGGGGACCACCTGCCGTTTTTCTGAGAGTAGATTTAAATTTATGACTTCCTGGCCCCAAATACAGTGTTCCATCAAATTGAATCTTGCTACCCTTTATTATGACATATTATATCATAATATAATATAAGTTAATATAAATTAAAAGGGACCCTAAAGGTGATCTAGTCTGTTATAACTAAAAAAGAAACCATAAAAAACAAAAAAAAAAATTGTTAATGACCACAAAAAAGTGGCCCTCCAGCTATTGCTTGAATACATATAGTGATAGAAAGCTCATTACTTCCAAAGCAAGTTCATTCCTCTTTTAGAGAGCTAGAAATTTAAAATTTGTTTTTTGTTCTGAACTTAATGAACCCCAAATAAAATTAGTATTTTCATAGGCAAAGTAGAACAAAAAAAGAAGATTGTAAGTGAAATTGTGAATCTATTATGTATCTATTATGTATGCTTTTCATTACATAAAATACATACATGTATTACATATATGTTTTTATATATGTACATATATGTGATAATTTCAACATGTAATTTTAAATCATCTGTGCTTGTCTATATTTCCTTCTGGCCTTCCTTCTGTTATTTTCTGTGATTTAAAAATATTTCAATAATGTTTTTTTCTTTTTTTTTGGTGGGGGGAAGACTTATCCTTCTGTTCCATGTCCCCACAAAAAAGAAAAAAAATAGTTTTTTAACAAATATGCATAATCAAGCAAAACAAATTCTCACATTGGCCTTATCCAAAACTGTATATCGCACGCATTCTGTGCCTTGAGTCAATCACTTCTGTGCTAGCAGATCAATGATAGTGACAATTGTTAATAACATTTCCTTTACAGTAAACTCAAGTCTGTCTCCACAACTTCCACCTCTTACTCCTGGCTCTGTCCTCTCAAGTGAAGCAGAACAAGCCTAATCCTTCCATATGCAGAAAATGAAATTTCAGGGCAGCTCTTTGTCACACATTCCATGGAGACTTTCCAGATCTTTCTTATATTTAATCAAAATCTCTTCTGTGAGGTAGGTTGTTTTTTTGTATAAACCCAAATAATAATAAAGTTTACATTTTATTCAAGAACTGAAACACCTAATTATCATAGAAATGAAAGTAAAAGGTACACAGTAGCTGTTCCAAATCTTTTTCATCTCAGGTCACCCACACCATCACTTGCCTTCTCTCAGCAGAAGCCCCAAGGTCAAGTGGTTCTCCGCAGTTCCAAATGTCAAGTTACCTCAGCATCATCCAACATTCTCTTCTCCCTTTTTACAGTACTGGAGGATGAGGTGGCCCTTTTCTAGACCATGGCCAAACTCTTTACTTATGATCTTAATCCCATTCCCTCCCATCTACTCCAGCAGTTTGTACTATTCTTCACCTGATTTACAATCTCTCCTTACCTACTAAATACTTCTCTGCCTTCAAACATGCCTGATTCCCTTTCATTCTAAAAAAAAAAAAGAAAAGAAAAAGACACAAAAATAAACACCAACAAGAAAAAACAGCAACAGATACTTGATCCTGACATTCACTCAAGCTAATGCCCTAGATCTAACTTTCCTTTCATAGTCAAATCCTAGAAAAAATAAACTACATCATTTTTTTCTACTTTCTCATCTCCCACTCACTCACTTCTCAATCACTTGAAAGCTGATTTCTGTCCATACCATTCAAGTGAACCTGTTCTTTCCAAGTTCACCAGTATTGCTAAATCCAATGGCCTTTTCTCAGACACCATCATTCCTATCCTCTCTATAGCATTTTACACTGTGAGTCACCCTCTCCTTCTTGACTCTCCTCCTTGGCTTTTTGGGATACTGCTCTTTCATGTTGTCTTTATCAGTTTTTTGAACTGATTCTTCTTGGTCTCTTTTGTAGGATCATCGCCAATGTCCCACAGTCTATGCAATAGTATACTCAAGTTCTCTCTATCTGATCCCATGGATTATTTCTCTTGCAGAAAACCAGCAAATCTATATATCCAGCCCTCATTCTTCATAGTTCTAGTCTCATGTCTCAAACTGATTTCTGAATCTCTCTACTTGGATGTCCTATTGGCAATGCAAACTCAGGATGTTCAAAATGGAATTCATTATCTTCCACATAGGGCCAATAAATTCTTCAAAAGAACTCTTCCAAACTATTTATGCCTATGAATCATCCTCTTTTTCCTTTGGGGTTTGGGACATAACTTCTTCAGAAGGTCTAGATCAGAGGTGGGGAACCTGTGGCCTTGAGGCCACATGTGGTATAGCCTTTTGACTGAGGCAGAACAAAACTTAGTGTGCCACATGTGGCCTTGAGGCTGTAGGTTCCTGGTCTAGGTTCATCCTCTATGGGAATAATGCCTGACATTTATGTGGCACTTTAAGTTTTATAAGCCCCTCTGCCTACATCATCTTATTTGGTCTTTACAGCAATCCTGTAAGATGAACATTAAATATTATTATTGTCATTCTATAGAGGAAGCAATTGAGGTGAGAACAATTAAATAATTTTTCCAGATTTACACAGTCAGGAAGTGTTTGAGATGGAACTGAGATGATGAAAAGATGCAGGGAACTCATGCTTGGTCCCTAGTGACTAGGACTGCCTACCAACTTGAGGTGGTAGGTTTGGAGATTGGACTTTTATTAGAAAGGAAAATAAAAATAAACTGAGTCATCAGGTCTGGGTTAGTTCCCACATTTTAGACTTCAAGACTGGAGATCAATGCAGTGTGTTGGGAGTGGGGAGGTGTCATGGCTTCCTTCCTCTGCCTCTCCTTCTCTCTACCAAGCCCCCCAAAAAGATGATGATTCATAAGAGAAATATATAGTGAGCTTTGTAATAGAATTCCTGAACCTCCACTTCCTGGACACTTCTTTCTTTCAGTTGGGATCCTGAGCACCAGCTAGAATATAGTATCCTTGAAAATGAACCTTTTCAGCCTCGACAGTTACCTCATACATTGCAGGTCATCTTATATTCAAAAGCATATGAATTTGAGAGCTTAGGCCAGAGACCTATTTGTGGGATAAGATTTCCATAATAGTGTCATCCTTGGAGAAGGAAGAGGCTCACCCTGAAGCTAAAGGGAGTGAAAGCCCTGTGATGAAGGTACAGAACATCTGCATCTTGCCAATCATCCATGAATTACCATGAATTTCTTGGACTGTACAAATCACAGGTGAATGGGGAATACTATTAGGAGTCCCAAGTTACCTTCCAAGGGGAGTCCAAAGAGCTATTTGACTTCTTTATGGGCACAAAGCTGACACTGTGTGTCTGTGTGACTCAGTCACAAATGTTTATTCCAGAGGTTCTATGAGTCCTTTGTGTTTTATGTATTTTATGTGGCAGGTAAAATAAAAGCTGTCCCACAGCCGATATCCATATTGTTCATTGTGTGCCTATGTGGGAAAAGGGGAGCTAAAATTAACTGCATTTGGGGAAACCTAGATGCCTAAGCTTTATTTTAGAGATTTTCCTGGTTAAATGGAGGTGAGGGTAAAGAGTCAAAGAAAGAAACTGAGCTTTGTGAATATTTCCCCAAAGAACAATACTGGTCCGTGTAAGCCTAGAGCTTTGGTAGTTGGATGGGTGATTCCGGACCACAGATGATATCTTGGCCTATATAGTCGATTTTGATTGACTCTCCTAACGCACTGCACTGAGTCCTAACCAATACTCTTCAATACTCTCAAACCTTAATACAGTAGTCTTTTGTAAAAGCTATAACAAATATGCCTGGGGGCTTATGGTCACCCTCGAATACAGTTATTCAAATTTAACAAGCAAATAAAGTTTTGCAAGTTTTTATAGCTCGTGTCTGCCTTGGTGATTGTAAAGACTTTTCTCATTTTCAAAACAGTAATAAAATAAAGGAAAATAGCAGAACACCAAAAAATGAAACCCGCTAAGCTTCCTTCCTTGGAGGGGAAATGTAGTCCCAGCTGAACTCCCAAGAAATTTGGGATGCTCCTTACAAAGATTTTGTTATTTGGGCTGATGAGGTCACTTTTGGGTGAGAAATCAAACTACCCCAAATGGCTAATGGATCTCTAAAAGATTCTGCATTGAGACTATGTCCAATTCTTAGGGTTGATTTCCCCAAAGAATATTTTTTTTCCTTTGACTTATTACTCCAACCTGGAGGAAATCGAGAAAAGTTTCCCAAGGAACTTAGACATAATTTGTATTTAGCTTTCCCCTAAGGTGGATAACAGCACCCCCAACTTCCACACACATAGTCATACAAGATAGATTTTGGTTATGGGACAACCTATAGTTTCATCCAGTACAAAAAAAATGTACAGGATGTTAAAGATACATAGGAATCCTTGAATAAATAGGAACATAAAATTTTCAAATAGTCAGTCCATCAGCTCACTATCAAAGGGAACTAAACTTGGATTTGCCATTGGAATAACGCTCTGTTGTTCTCATGAGTGTTTCTTCACCACAGAGAACTTCATAGCCTTCTCAGAACTCATAATATCACCCTGTACTTTTAACTGTCCTTGGAAGGTAAACATATTCGGGATCAAGCTGAATAAGCAAGCTCCTTTCTCATAGGACCTGCATTGTGTGAGTAACTCTTTGGCTTGGCTTTCCAAATAGGGCACTGTAGTAAGTATGTGGATTGTCCTTTTCTTTCTTAAAGGATTATGCTACACCAGGGAATTTCTCTCTCACTCTGAGTTTCGTATCTCAATCTACGGAATTTAGGACCTGAGAAATGGATGTTACTCACAAGGCAATTCCCAAAACTAGCACTGCCCAGGAAATCTACATTCTCTGCCCAGTAGGTACTATCTCAATGCTTATTCTCTTCCCCACAGACACAAACAAATTGGGTTGTCTTATCACAACAATAAAATAAAGAAAAATATTGTAATTCACTTTTAGTTAAATACAGGTATTCAGTTAAAGTGAAGGAAATTTGTGTTTCGCATTTTCCAATGAATGAGCAATCTTCTAAAAGAGAATATAATCATATGACTGAAATACAGGCTCACGTTTGCCTGTCCTTTAGGGGAAACATGAATCAGCACTATCCATTCTAAGCTTTGCCAGCATGGTAAAGCTATTGTTAATGCATTTTTAAATAGCCAAAAAATAGCAGGACTGACATTTATTTGCATAAGAACTTGAATGTGGTCCCTCAAACTGTATTAACAATGTATGTCTCTGAATATTAGATCTTAAGAAAAGAGCAACAGGTGTTTTTCTCATTTCCTCTGCACAAATCTGTGTACTTATGTAATGCTTAATTTTTAAACAACTGCCACTTTGTTCTGTATCAGGGCTCTGCAGTGTCATTGCATTGGAACAATATGGACATTGGAATTACTCAGTAGAACCCTCAAAGATGACTTCCTGATGGGGGAAAATTACACAGAGAATTCTGTCAAGAAAGAACTGCGCAGTTTGTTGCCAAGTCCTTGGCATGTCTTCTAATTGATGGGTTAGGTTCAAAGGGACCTTTTTTCTCCTCCTGTGTACCCATGAGCCTAAAGTGATTCTTAGGATTTCTGAGGCTTTTAATTTAATAATTTGTCCTCTAACTGGATTAGTGGGGGAGGGGAGGACTAGAGAGTATAAAGGGTGTGTGTGTGCTCCCTTCTCCATGGCATGCCCCGCCTCCCCAGCAGCACAACTGATACTCAACAAAATGTGAGTGATTCACTGAAGCACAGCATGGAAATCAAATGTAAGCAAAGCAGCTGCTTAGTTCTGTTTCTTGCTGTCTCCAGCAGTAACAGCAGAGATATTTCTTATTTGACAGTGTGCTGACCCTTTCCTATCGTCTCTCTTTACATGTCATACAATGCTAGATGCTGTAGCTATCTAATATCTATCTCCTTATATCGCTCTTCTATCTTTATCAATTTCTGCCTGCCTATCTATATTTGTATATCTCTCATCAATCTACATTTCTATCCATCTCTGGCTATCTGGCTATCTATCTGACTGTCTATCTATCTATCTATCCATCTGTCTGTCCGTCTATCCATCTATCTATCTATCTATCTATCTATCTATCTATCTATCTACATTTCTGTTTTTCTCTGGCTATCATCTATCAATCTAGCTATCGTCTCTATTTGTCTCCATCTATCCCTGCACATCTCTTATCTCTCATCTATCTCTATGTATCTATCTATCTACACTTTTATCTATCTCTGCCTATCATCTACCAGTGAATCTATCTATCATCTCTGTTTATCTATCTCTGTTTATCTCTCATCTATTTCTATCCATCACCTACCTATCTATTATTTACCTATTTATTTACTATCTACCATCTACTATTCATCTACTACCCATCATCTAGCTATGGTGTAATCTATCCACCTATTTATCTGTATGTTTGTCTGTCTGTCTATCTACCTATCTATTATCTAATTTTAAAGCATAGGTTCTAAAGACAAAGAGAGGCTGGATATAGGAAATCTCATTCCCTCTGCCCTTCTCTAATTTCATTTTTTAATAAATGAGAATGGTGAGGTGGTATGGTCAGACTTGTGCTTCAGGACTAATTGGCAGCCAAGGGAACTGTAAGGAATGGAACTAAAGATTTGATACTGTTATTAAAATCATTTCATATTTCTGAATATTCTTTTTAATAATAAAATAAAATAGAGCATTAACATTCAGTGTGATTTAGTGAAAAGACCATGAGACCTGAATTTGAGTTCCACATCCACCATGTCTTGACTGAATGACTTTGGACAAGTCAATTAACCATTCTGAATGTCATTTTCCACATTTTTAAAAAGGACTAGTACTACTTTTACTATCTACCTCACAGGGTTGTTACAAGGAACAAATGAAACAATGCATAGAAAATTATAGTTAGCGTAAAAAGCAATATAAGTGTGAGATTATCTTTCTACATATACGTATTCATATAGTTATAAATCCATTCAAGTACACAAATGCCTAAGTAAAGTCATAGTGTCATAGATCCTTAGGGCTTCAGAGATAATTTCACTCAATTCTCCCATGTTCCTTTGAACATATGCATAAATTTGAAAGCTAATGCTAAACTTTATTTTATTATTAAAAAGGATAATCAGATATATAAAAATGATGATAATAATAGCTTATCTTTGATCCTATTCCTTGTAGTTCCCTTGGCTGCCAGCTTGATTATCCTAAAACCCAAGTCTGACCATGTCACCTTCCCACTTGCCTTAAATCAACTCCAGTAGCTCCCTATCACCACCAGAATAAAAAAAAAATCTTTCCTTTCTTCCTTCTTTCCTTCCTTCCTTCCTTCCTTCCTTCCTTCCTTCCTTCCTTCCTTCCTTCCTTCCTTCCTTCCTTCCTTCTGTCCTTCCTTCTTTCCTTCCTTCCTCCCTTCCTTTCTCCCTTCCTTCCTTCTTTCCTTGCTTTCTGTCTTCCTTTCCCTTTCTTTCATTCCCTTTCTTTTTCTCTCTCTTTCTTTTTGTTCCTTTGTTTCTTTCTTTCTTTGTTCCTTTCTTTCTCTCAAAGCCTTTCACAAAATAGCTCCCTTCTTACCTTTCCATCATTCTTACACTTTACTCTCCTCCACATGTTCTTTGATCCAGTAACACTGTCCTTTTTAATATTTCTCATATTTGATACTCCATCTTCTGATTCCATAAATTTTCACTGACTGCCCCTCAGGTTTGGAATTTTTACCCTCATTTTCTTCATCTTCGGGCTTTGATAGCATTCTTCTAGTTTCAGCTAAAAAGTCTCACCTTCTACAAGAAGCTTTTCCCCATCCTCCTTCATGCTACTGCCTTCTCTATGTTATAGTTTGTTTATATACAATTCTTTGCATGTTGTTTCCCTCATTAGACTATGAGACTCCTGAGAGCATGGACTCTACTTTTTTTTATTTCTTTATATAGTACTTTATATAGTGCTTGCTGACTGCCCAGCTGATTGAAACTTATTTATCCCCTTAAGGGATTTCTTTCTCAAAGTTCTGTGCTGCCTTGGTTGTGCTTGATCATCAAAATTTTTTCACATGGCTGGGAGAAAAGGGAGAAATATGGGTACCAGGATGCCCACAGGCTATGAAAGATCATGTTGTATATGTAGTCTGTCATATGTGACACCCTCTTTTCAGTATCAGAATAAATTCCAGACCACCACTAGATACCATAGTAATATAGCACCTACATTATAACCAAGATATCAGGACAACCATCTTATGGAATATCAATGTCATTTGTCCATAAAAACTATCCATTATGGGAGGGAGGGAGGAAGGAAGTAAGGAAAGAATACAGGAAGGAATATGAAAAGAAGGAAAGAAGGAAGGAAAGAAGGAAGAAAGGAAAGAAGAAAGGAAGAAAGGATGTAAAGAAGTAAGAAAAGAAGGAAGGAAGAGAGGAAAGAAAGAAGTAAGAAAAGTCTAATAGTGTATACACACACACATATGTATATTTTACCCATACCTGAAAAGAAGGGGAGGTTTATTTTCTCCTCTATTCTTTGGGACCATGCTAACTCATTCTAACTACAAGTTATGGATCTTAATGCTTCCTAGGATGCCAAAAAGAGATTCTTGGTGAATTTATGAGCATTTCCATCCTGTTAAAGGCATTTCTTTTGAGTAATAATCGATGCCTCTGTGCCATCTGGAATTGTGTATCTAAGCCTGACCCTAACATCACAAAGTGAATGTTAGTGGTAAGAAGATGGTCATCATAAAGGGTGAGTGCAGGCTTAGAATTCAAGAACCACTTGACATTATAAAAATGCCTTGAGGCTTGTGAATTGAGTGCCACCATATGTTTTCCAGTGGGCAATAAAGTCACTCAACAATGGTAGCCCTTGATAGAAGAAACACATAGCACTGTACATACTGAGCTTTAAGTCAACAAGAACGTAAAAATTAAAACACTTAATTTGTTTTTGAAGCAAATAAATCATGGAATTCATATACCTGGCTTGGATATTGCATCTTGGTGGCTTGGGGTTAGATGAGAGAAGAGATAAATAATATTAGATTTTTATCCTAAGTAATTGTCAGTTCCAATTTTACACTTCTTTTTCACTTAAACACCTAATTTATCAATGTAGGACTGACTAAAGATTTTCCCCCTGTAAATTAAATCTACCATTATACACTCGCAGAAAATTAGAAATGAAAATAACAATAGCTAACATTTATATAGATTTTTTACATTTACATTTATATTTTACATTTACAGTTAAGAAAGTACTAGAGAGCCTCTGAAGGAGACACTTTGGTATAGTGAATTAAACCCTGTACTTGGAGTTTAGAAGATCTCTCAGCATTCCAAACTCACTTTAGCCACTTATGAGCTGTGTGATGCTGAACAAATTGTCTAACATCTTTCAGCCTTAATGTCTTCATCTGTCAGATGAAAGAAATAATAATGCCCCTCTCACAGGATTGTGGTGAGGATCAAATGAAATAATAGATATGAAGCTCTTTGTAAAACAGAAAAGTACCACGTGAATGTTAGCTATCACTATCCTCCCTCCCTCCCTCCCTCCCTCCCTTCCTTCCTTCCTTCCTTCCTTCCTTCCTTTCTTATTTTCTTCCTTCCTTTCTTATTTTCTTTCTTTCTTTCTTTCTTTCTTTCTTTCTTTCTTTCTTTCTTTCTTTCTTTCTTTCTTTCTTTCTTTCTTTCTTTCTGTCTTTCTTCTTTTCTTCCTTTCTCCCTCCCTCCCTCCTTCCCTTTTCCTCTCCCTCTCCCTCTCCCTCTCCCTCTCCCTCCCCCCCTCTCTCTCTCTCTCCCTCTCTCTCTCCCTCTCTCCCTCTCCCTCTTTCTTCTTTCTTTCTCATTCTCCAAAGAGCCCTGCATACTCCATATTCCAAATACATCTTTGGCTTAGCACATTAAAGTCCCACTCTGATGTTTCATCGTGGCATGGAAATGACCCTGGGTTCTGAAAGGATCTGAGTTGGGTATCAGTCATGATGAGTCCTAGCTTGTAGAAAGCATGGGTCCATTGAAAGGCTGTCTCTTATCCAAAGGCCAGCCTAGGTAAGTGAAGAAAGATGACCAAGTGTCACAATATTTTTTGACCTAGAAACTCATCAGGATTATCCGCTAACACACCGAGGGATTGCTATCAGTATTGGGGGACACTATACCCATACTGATAAATTCATGTACCTTTCTGAAATATTGAAAGAGTTAAGACAAAGGCACTGATAAGTCTTATGATGCTGAACCCCCTGTAATTTCCCAATGTTCCAGGACTAATTTTAACTTGTGAAGGTCTGCTAAATTTCACAGTGTATAGAGTATTGGGCCTGGAGTCAGAAAGACCTGAGTTCAAATCTGACCTTAAACATTTACTAGCTGTGTGACCCTGGGCAAGTCACTTCACACTGTTTGCCTCAGTTTCTTCATCTGTAAAATGAGCTAGAAAAGGAAATGACAAGCCACTCCAGTATCTTTGCCAAGAAAACCTCACATGGGGTCATTAAGAGTCCCAGACATGAATGATAAACGACTCAACAACAAGAAATGTCAGCAGAGTTTTTGAAGGGATATATGTGTGTATGTGAATATATGTGTATATATGTATATGTGTGTATATATGTGTATATACATGCATACATATATACACATATACACACATATACATATATACACACATACACATATACATACATATATACATACACACACAGAAGACGTTCTTCAACCTATAATCGTGTTTGGCACATAAAGCAGGGAAGCCCTAAATATACTCGAAGCAAGTTTTTGTTTCATTACAGTTAAGCTAGTTTATTTTAGGAATAAATATTATAATTTAGGATGCTTCACAGCTATAAGGAAGAAGAAAAAGCAGACCTGTGAAGCAAGAAGCTTTTATTGCAGATCACCAGTGACTATAGGGTATATTCTATGTTTTACACATGTTCAGAACAGCTTTTGGCTTTAGCACAAATATATGCTTTAAAAAAGAATAATGCTATGAACATTTGTAGAGTATGAAAATATCAGTGCTTATACTTCAATGTGTTCTGGAATTCAGTGTTTTTTCCCCCACTTATATAATATGTCTCAGCATTAAACACTTAGCTGCAAATGAAAAATATGTCTTGGATCTCCTTAATATTGTGGTCCTATTCTGCCATGTATCCTAGTATATTTTACAGGTAGGACAGAAAACTGGCAGCTTTAAGTTCTTCTATCATTGGAGTACTAGTGATATGTTATAAAATAATTAATCAACATTGGTTGTTGATTCACTCTGGTGTAAGAAAAAAATCAGTATATTTAGGACCATAGGAAGGTGAACCCAGCCCTGTATCCAACATACCATGCTTGCCACTTTCCTTCCTTATTTTCAGTAGGTCTATAGGGTATATTTAAAAAAAAAACCTGGGAATCAAGATACTTGAGCAGTAGTTCTACTTTGGTCATTTGAGTAAATCACCCTCTTTTCTGTGCCTTGGTTTATAAAATGAAGGGCTTAGATCAAATTATCTCCAAGTCCCTTCTAGGTCTAAAATTCTATGATTCCCTTCCTCAATATTTCTGGACATTATGGAAGAAGATATCAGTATAAAAAAAGATCACAGGGGCAGGTAAATGGCACAGTGAGTACAGCACCGGCCCTGGAGTCGGGAGGACCTGAGTTCCAATCCGGCCTCAGACACTTGACACATGTACTAGCTGTGTGACCTTGGGCAAGTCACTTAACCCCAATTACCCTGCCAAAAAACAAACAAAAAAAAGCAATAAGATCACTATCCTGCATGTAGATAGTTGTATGCTGGAACAAAACAACATTTTTAACCAATATCAATTTTATAGCATATAATAAAAAAGCCTTGTGATTTGTATGTGTATATTTTTATAGTGGATCCTCTGTATAGGGACTATTTCAAAAATTAGTTCACACATTTTTTGAATAATATAGCACTACAAATGTTTATCTTTTCTCCTCATTTTTTGTAATGCCTCTGTTGGAGGTCCAATGGTGATATCAATAAGTTCTACTGAATTGATTTTTGTGGTTGTTCAGTCCTTTCAGTCATGTCCATCTCTTCATGACCTCATCTGGGATTTTCTTGGAAAAGTTAATGAAGTGGTTGGCCGTTTCCTTCTCCAGCACATTTTATCGATGAGAAAAAGGAGGCAAATAGGGTTAAGTGACTTGCCCAGGGTCACACAGATAATAAGTGTTTGAGGTCAGATTTGAATTCAGGAAGAGGAGCCTTCCTGACTCGAGGGCCGGCACCCTTATCCTCTGTGCCACTTAGCTTCCCCATTGAATTGATACTTTGGTTCAATTTATTCAATAATTATTTGACAAGTTCCTTCTTTTCCATCCTTGGTGCCATCTTCCCAGTCTATACACACATTGCTCTGGACTTAGATTATTGTAATTCTCAAAACTGTTCTTACTTTCTACAATGTCTCCACCTTCCAAGCCTTGTATCTTGTAATCCATTCTGGCAGGCTAATTTTGTAATAATACTTTTGATAATTACCAAAGTAAGAATGATTTTCCATATCCATAGGAAAAAAAAATCCAATTCTTCAGCCTGGCATTACAAAGCTCTCTATAATCTAGACCTCTTTACAAATCTAACTTTAAAAAAAAAATCTCTTCTTTGTGAATCCTCTTCTTCAGATAAAAGTCTCTTTCACTTCCAAACCTTTGTTTAAGCCAATCTGACCACCCAGCACAGCCTCCTCCCTCTTTTTTTTGTCTAAATTTTATATATTCTTCAAAGCCTATCTCATGTCCGACCTCCAATAACCCTTAACCCACCACTCTAGTCCAAAGTGATCACTCATTACTCCAAACTCAAAGTATTAACTGGCTGTATTGTACATTTAACAAGCAAATACTGACTCATGATACCTCCAGTATTACCATCTAGTACCAGTATTTACTTGGAATTTTTCTTTACTTACATATTATGTTTTTTTTCCTCCTCAACTAGATTGTAAGCCCCTTGAAGGCAAGGACCACATGGTATTTACTACTTTGTATACCTCATGTCCCCTAACAATGGTATATACAGTTTTTTGATGTTATCATTCATATATTTACTGAATATAGATGGTCTATTTTAAATGGTCCTGCCATTAAAAATAAAAAAAGAAACAGTTAAAAGG
This sequence comes from Trichosurus vulpecula, assembly GCF_011100635.1. Lineage (NCBI taxonomy): Eukaryota > Metazoa > Chordata > Mammalia > Diprotodontia > Phalangeridae > Trichosurus > Trichosurus vulpecula. The sequence continues at coordinate 382,474,259 of NC_050576.1, forward strand.
TAGTTACTGAAAGGACAAAATGAGGTGTTTTTGTTTGTAAGAATATCTTTGATGTGATTACTTGATAAATTTTTAATAAATCAACAAATATTTATGAAGCTTATTGTGAGAAGGACTTTATGCTTTGTTCTGGGAAGGGAAAGAAAGGCAAAGTAGAGATGAGGCAGTCACTACACTTAAAAAAAGTTACAGCCTAGTAGAAAAGTAGGACACCATCATTGGTAGTTATAATAGACATTGCTACATGACAAGTTCATTAAATAGTTACAAAATAAAGTGCTATAATGAGAATTGAGGAGGAATGCTATTATCAACATGAGGCAGAGGGAGAACCAGGAAAGGCTAGCATTTAGGATGGGTATTAAGGAAGGCATTTAACAGGCAAAGAAGAGGGAAGGCAGGCACTCCAGACATAGGGAACATCCTGAACAAAGTTATGGAGGCATGACAGGGAAGTCTCTATTTGGGGATAGAAAGTAATCTGATTTAGTTAGAGTTTAGAAGAATATTTAAGGGGAATAAAATCATATAAATCTGGAATATTGGGGTGATGCCAGGTTATAAAGTGCTCTGTATACTGGGAAAAAAGAATTTTCCCTGTAAGGCAATGTGTGAGCCATTAAAGATTTTTGAGCAGAGAGGATATATGACAAGATCTCTATATGAAATAGAGATAATTTTGGTAAAGGATGGAAAATCATATTAGAGGGTAGAAAGAAAAGAGGAGGAAGAGTTGTAAAGAGGCTTCACAAAATTCTGGGTAACTGGATCCCAAGCTAAGGTGGTGGCAGTAGGAACAGAGAAGAGATAAATCCAACCAAATTTAAGGAGATGGGATTGACCTGATCTGGTAAATGATGCTTACAAGAAGTGAGGAAAATGAGAGAGACAAATAGGAAGGAAAATGTGAATCCAAAGTCGTTAATATAGGTGATTGAGGTAGGAGTTGTGTCAAAAGCATAAATTTAAAGTAGGAAGGATGAACAATTTTAGGGGAAAAGACAAACATTTAGACATGATGAGTTGGAGGTGCTGATGGAATACTCAGTTGGAAAGATACTGCAGGCAGCTGGAGTTGCCAATTGAAAGGGGGTATGATATAAGAAATTCAAATTTAGTCAATAGTTCCTCCCAGATCTGCAATTTATTTGTTGTGTGATATTGGGCAAATCATTTGGCTTCTCTGGTATTTAATTGCCTCGTCTGTGAAATGAAGGGGTTGGGCTAGATCACAACATTTAGATCACAGATTTGGAACTGGAAGTTCCTTGGGGTTAATTTATTCCAATTCCTGTCATTTTACGGGGGGAGTAAACTGAAATCTAGAAAGGGGAAGTGAACTTGCCCAGGGTTCCACAGGTGGTAAGAAGTAGATTTGGGATTTGAACCTAGGTCTTCTGACTACAGATTCAGCAGTTGAACATTCTATGATTTAACGATCACCCTCAGTCAGACTAATGGTCTATTTCTTCTAATATCCTGCATCTGGGTGTGGAACCACAGAATAGTTTACAGGCGAAACCTGACAGCCGTTTTTCATGACATCATCCTCAAAAAGGTTAAAACTGTACATCAAACATTTCCAACTTTGCTTAATATTAGATTCCTTTAGTAGCTACCAGTCTTCAAATTTCCTAACCCCTTCTTGAACCTATTTATATTATCAGTTCTTGGGGTAACGGGCTCCATATGTTTACTAATCATTATGTAAAGAAATACTTCTTTTTATGACTCTTCAAACTACATTCCTCAAGCTTCATAAAAATGGCAATCTGCCCTAGTACTTTAGCTGTGTATGTAGCTTAAATTTAAAAGTGAAACCTTTGCCTTTAACCTCAATTTCATTGTCTACCGTCATCATAAAACATAAATGTAAAGATATTTAGCTCTCTTCTCCCCTTGGCATTAGGTATTTCCCCCTCCATCCCCCAGATTGGGGAGTAAACAGGGGCGGGGGTTGTTAGGACAATTGCAACAGCCAGCTGAAGTTTCTGTTGCAATGCGGTTGGCAGCAATAAACATTGTCGGGACTCTCTGCCTATCCTCTCTCCTTGTGTAACTCTGAGCCATCTCCAGGTATGTGAAGTTCAGTGATGCCCATGCACAAGGGAGAAGGGGAACTCTTTCCTCCTAACCCAGAGCTGGAAAGGTAAGGGGAAACAGGTCATTCTATTCACCTTTCTAATAGTCTCTCCCCTCATTCTGTTAGAGAATAGGGTTGATTTTTTCGTCTTATCATAAAGGGCTTTACACAGTAACCACTGAACAGGTTCTATAAAGCCCCGAGAATCTGCTGTTTCTCAAATTCCCTCCAAGCTCAAAGCAGACCAAGTGAATTTATCTTATGTCCCCCAGAATGTTCAAGCAATGAAAGAAAAAAAGAACCAGCATTTCAATATTTAAGGTTGTTTACATAACACATGCTATACTAATTTAATTAGCTATGTTTTGCTACACTGCTTTCATTTTCACAAGAATGGATGTGTGCTGGTTTCTATTCAAACCAGAATTTCATTTTCCCAGCTCTTTTTTTTTTTTGCAATACAGAGCTCAAGAAAGCTTATTTGTATTCTTTGTTTTCAGGGGGTGGAGTTCTGGATTTTGTGTGAGGCAAGCTCGTGTTTTAAAAAGCATCCTTTGAGGAAGAAATCCTTTTATATATTTCATATGTGGCAACAGAAAAGTAGTTACTAGATGTGGAAAAAAACAAATGTTATTTATTTCCAAATGGCCAGTCATTTCTGCCTTTAACCCTCAGCCAGTTATGGAAATTATTGATTCCCAAATCCATTGATGCGTAAGGGGATGTTTAACCAGTGGAGTGAATGGGATTCTACAAGTAATGGGTGGGAAGCCCCAACTCCAAAGACCAGATCGGAGTATCAAGGAAAGCCTGTAAGTGATCATAGTTTGGCTTTTCAAAGCTATAATCCCATGAACATGTTGAAAAGGACCTGAGTTCTAATATGGGCTCTGCTATTTGCCATCTAGGTGACCTTGGGAAAGTGACTTCACTTCTCTAGGCCTTAGTTTATCCAAGTATGTAGTTCCCCTTATCTACCTTTCTTAATATATTTAGGAATGTGTGTGTGTGCGTGTGTGTATGTGTGTGTGTGTGTGTGTGTGTGTGTGTAGAGACAGAAACAGAGACACAGAGAGCCAGAGAGATTGAGATAGAGAGACACAGACAGAGAGAAGAGAGAGAGACAGAGAGAAGGAGAGAGAGAGAGAGAGAGAGAGAGAGAGAGAGAGAGAGAGAGAGAGAGTTAAATTAGATGATCTCTGAGGCAACTTTGAGTTATAAAGTCTATGATCCTATAACTAGTTTTATCCTCATTATTAGAGCTGTAAGAGAAAGGATCATTTGTCTTTGACCTCAAATTTAGAAGGTGAGTTAATATTAAAATTAAAATCCAGTGGAAAAAGTTAGTCCCAATATAATAAAATAACATTCAGAGTAGAAAATCAAAAAGGGCTAGGGTGAGGGGTGAGGGATGGGGTGGTGGTGGTTGCTGCCTTTTTGCTAAATAACTTGGCTTTGTATTTTAGGATCAACCTTGTTATGAGAATATAAAATATAAAGCCTTTGTTTATAGGAAATTAACTCATATCTCTTTTAAAAGTAATGTGTTATCAAGATTAAGAGTCATGTTTCTCTACAAATAAAAAGAAGAAAAATATCATGAGTGCAGCTTATTTTTTCATTTAAGAAGAGGGAAGTCCAAGGATTATGAATAACTGTTAAAAATCCAGGAGAAAATGTCATGAGGCATATAATACAAAAATAATCCATCATACCTTCCAATAATTAGATGAGACATCAGAGATCATCCAGCTGAACTTTGTGCCCAGTGCATTGATCTCCAATATGTATTCACCTAGATTTTTCTCAAACACTTTCAGTGATGGGGAACTCACTCCTCTAGACACTGTGCATTTTCCAGACAATCCCAATTGTATGGAAGTTCTTCCTGATGTAGAAGTCATGGTTGTTTCAAATAACATTTGAAACAGTCTTTTAATGGTCTACCTTCCAAGAAGCCTTTGGAAAGCTAACAGGTGGCTTCGAAACATTCTCATAGGTAGATGAAATCTTAAGAATAACTTACACTCATGCTTGTACTTTTTCCAAACAAATTTTAGTACACATCATTCCATTCAATTTTAATAACTCTCTGAGGTAGCAAGACCTACCATGATACAGTTAATTTCCTATAGAGTTGGATTCCGGCCCCAGACTGAGTTCTGAGTTCTGAGTTCTGACTCAACTGAGCTAATGAGACTCCTTAAGAAGAAAATGTTCCAGTTATAATGAACTTTACGTATGTATAGACATACACACACACACACACACACACACACATAGCTATATAAATATTCTCAGATGTAAGGGGGAGGGTAAAGACAAAGATAGATCTGTCTAAATCTATATCTATGTCTTTACTTATCTTTACTCTTCCCCCTTTTCTATATGTAGATGTCTGTCTGTCTATCTATCTATCTATCTATCTGTCTGTCTATCTATCTATCTATCCATCTATCATTACTTCCCCCCCTTGTAGCTGGGAATATATAACATTATACACACTTACATAGACACATACACACATACCCATATGGATATAAATATTCCCAGCTATGGGGGGAGAGTAAAGAGAAATACATATGTGTCTGTACATATATATACAGATGTATGCAATAGATACATAACAGATATATTATACAAATGCATTTGTGTGCATTATATATATACATGTATATAGAATATATTTATATATATATGTATATACTCATTATAGCTGGGGATATTTTTATAAAGCTTGAAGAACACACATTTAAGACTCTTTAAAAAAGTGTTTCTTTACAGATTAGGCAGCAAACACATAGAGTCCATTATACCTACAACTAATACTGCCTGATAATATAAAAAGGTTCAAAAAAGGGTTAAGAAATTTGAGAACTGCTAGTCACTAAAGAAAAACACATACACATACACACATGCTATGCATATAAATGGACAAATCCTCCCTCCCCTCAATCATTTATGCATTCTAGAACATGGTATTACCTTCATGGCAAATGAGTTATTTATCTTTTATAAAGAAATCTATTAGTTGCACATGAATTATTTTGTATTTTAATTGTTCAAATATTCATTCAGTTCTCAGAAGTGATATGACAGATTCCTGGAGTAACCTATAATCATTTATCATGCACAAAGATAAACAAGGTGAAGCTATGGTGTTCCAAAGAATGGTGAATCTGGTCACAGACAACTTAAGGGTTGCTTGTGTCAATGGAACATTTTTCAAAGAAAACTCCCGATTTCATAACTGAAGTTTCTAAGGATACTGATGATGTCAGAAGATTTTTCCTTTGAATGTGAGATTAAATTAAATGCTAACAGTTTCTGCAGCTACAAACAAGACAAAACAAAACAAAGAAACAAGGTGGAGCTTTGGGCTTCTGTTCACTATTGCCTGCTCATTGTGCTAGAGTTTATTCATTTAGTATTTAGCTTTATTAAAGTACTTATTAAGTCCTGTTTGACAGAAGGAATTTTCCAAATAACGGATTGCAAAAATGGATAAGCACAATGGTATGCCCCCTGTGCAGACCAACTGAGAAAAAGAAAAGCAGAAAATCAGCAGCTTTGAATTCCACCAAACCTACGGAAATAAAAGTAGTCACATTTGGTGACTCCCATGCAACACATTTGCCATATGAAGGATTAACATATATAAGCTGCAAAAAACCCTGTATTTTTGAAAAATTTAATAACTTTTAATTTCAATTTATTTTGAAAGAGGCAATTGGCCACTCCTCAGGAAGAGTAGCTTCCTTTACCAAAATAGTCTCATTCTTCATTACCTGGCACAGGAATCACATTTTTCAACATCCGAGAGAAGGTGATAGAGGTAAAAAGACATGGGGGAAATTGCCCTCGAGATTTCCTTACTCTCCAAGGTTTGGGTTATGTTAGACATAAATGATGGTTCCCTTAGTGCACTGGAATGACAGCATTGACTCTGGAGTCAAATGTCCTGGGATCAAATCTTTCCTTTAAGTCTCATTATCTGTGTGACTTTGGATGACACACATTTAACAATTTAGGCCTCAGTTTCTTAATTTGTTAGATGATGGGGTTGCGCTAGATGGCTTCTTGAAGTCCTACTATGATGATTCTATTCTTTTGGTTATGTTATTGGGAATTCTTTCCTTTATGTTTCTGGGGTTGTTTTGTCCTAAAATGCGATTTTTATTATTTTTTTTTTGGAGAAGGTTTTATGTGTTGGGCCATACTGCCAAGCTCCCTGAGGTCTTAGACATAGAGAGCAGCAAAATTATTTGGCTTTAATGAAGCACTATCACAAAAGGTTAACAAAAATTACCTCATTGATAGCAGCTGGTGAACCTTTATCTTTCCCTTAGAGTGCATCTGTGTAAGAGGCCAGGACCCTGACAGTAAGAGATCACAAGAATTTAACATGTGGGATCTGTTATTCTGTCACACTGTAAAGGGTGCCCTGATAGATAAGTAAAGGTACAGTCAAATTGCCTTCTGGTTTTAATGGAAGTGAACAAAAAGCTATCAAAACCTGAAGAAAATTTCATAATTATAAATGTAATGTTGAATGTATAGGAAGGTATTGGTTATGATTTTCCAAGTTCTAAGAGTTGTTTTTTTTTCTGTGATGGGCCTTGGTAGAAACATATTTGGAAATATTTGTTAAACTGGGAACTGAGATGGAAAGAAAATGATATGAGAGCTTTTAGAGAGAAGATTGAGAAAAAGAGACAATACTCAATGTGCCGTGATTTCCCTTTTTATTGCACAATATTAAAGAAAATAATTTCGTTGATTTATTCAGTTTTGTTTTCTAGCATTTATGCTGCTAGAAGAAAAGATTATTGTGTACCACTACACCCTGGAATAAACATGTTTGATAATACGGAAAGAACTTTACTAGTTAATAAAAATATGAATTCACTGCCTGGGCATCTGCCTGTTAGTAGAAGTCTTACTGCATATCTTCGGCTATATGCACATTGGTCTTCATGACAAGCAAAATTCTCTTCATTTGGCTCTTTCCTAGCTTTTGCATAATCTAGCTTTTGGTCTATATATGCTACCCAGATATGAACAAAGCTGCTACCTTCACAATTATCACTTCTTTCTCTTGGAAGCTGACACATCAGAAGCATTTTGGATTCTTAGTCCCTATAAACATCTTGCTGCTTCTGGTGCAATTAAACAATCCTTTGGCTCTCCTCTCCAAGATCTAGGTCTCTCCCTCTATACCCTATTCCATCTGATAAAACCACCTTTCATACATTCTATATATTTAATTTTAATCATATTTAATAGTCTTTACTGGTCAATAAGCCATAAATGGATTTTATTTAACAATCATGCCTCCAAAAGATCAAAACAAAAACTCTTTTAGAATATGACAAGTGACAGTGTTGTCAATACTATCAGAGAATTGTAGGAAAGATGATGTAAGTCAATTTAAAATGTGTGTATATTATATTATACACATATTATGTGCAGTATATTATACACATATAATATGTGTAGGCAGAACAGCAATTTCAGTGCTGCTAGACACCTAAGAATTCCCAATCAACCATTCTTGCATTTTTAGAAGGTGTGGAGAAAATGCATTATCCCTTGAAAAACATAATTTTCCAAGTAATTGATCAGCTATGGTCATTTGTTGATTAAAGTGCCATGCAATGACTCTGTGGCTCTATAAAGATATTGCCATGCATGTGAAAATAGCCTGATTGTTCAAAATTAAGAAACCTATAGTTTATTTCACAACAGGTAGGCTAATAGAGCAAGAGATACATCTTTATAAATGGTATGCTTAGGAGATGGGAAGAAAATAAAACCTTTACTGTTTTCAAAATTGTTTAAATTTATAAAAGTACCCTCTTTCCTTCTAACAAAGTGTTATGAATATATAAAGTGGGACCTTTAGGATTTAAGGAATAAAAATGAAAATTAAAAAAAAATCCCCTTTTAGTTGTTTCAGGGTTTTATTATAATTTGCATTAGAGGAGTTCCAGTTAAGAGATTTAAGTGTTTCCAAGATAAGCCCTATTTGTAAGGATTTATTTCTCAGCTGTCAAAATTCACTCTTCAAATGCAACTGAATGTATCACCTCTCAGCCTGGGACTATATTCTCAGAACTCAATTTAATTTGAAATTAGTTTGGCTTTTTATATCATTTACTTTCCTTGAGGGAGAAAAGCAACTACAGGCAGTGTAACGATCAACTGGGTAGAGGTAGGCATGGCAAAATTATATTTTTGGTCAATCCCCAAGATCATTTTCTTCTTCCCCTTTAATATTAAACAGACGTAACCCACCGATAGTGTTTATGGTGAGGGATAAGATGGTCTCACCTTTTTGGAGCTATGCAAACATTTTCTGTTTAAAGATGGATCAAGGAAAGAATAAAGAAAACTGTCAAAATATAAATCCCAAATCTCATCGAAAAAATAAAATTTCCAGAATCATTGATCAGAATTGAATGAGAAGAAAGGGGTAGATTGACTGACTAAGAGGCTGTCAAAATGCCTTTTCAAAGGAAAGGTCCTGACAGGGTATAATAAATGGTGATGGTGAAAAAGAAGTTTGATTATTGATTTGATCAAAGAAAGTATAAGGAAGGAAACATCTTTTACTTGGCTTTTGAAAGTTCTGCTACAAAGACACATGAAGAAAGACCCCTTGTGAAAAGATATGTGTGGTATAAAGATAAAACAACTGTCTTGAAACAGAGGTCAAAGAGGAGAAATAAATAACTAGAGGGAATGTAAAATTCAGATTATACATAGAGACAAACAATATACACTAGAGAGGGTTATTGGCTTTTTACGTGAAAAGGGAAAAGGAGGACAAAAATTCCAATGGGACCTGATAAAATCAGTTAGCTGCCCTGCAGCCTCCCCAACGCAACTTCATAGTTTAAATAACTGTGTAGAAGACAAAGTCAGTGTTGATGAATAGGGATTAGTTCAGAAGAAATGAGGACATGGATTCTGATCTGGAGTTCACAGAGGTAGAGACAACTCCATTGGCTCAGTTTCTATAACCTGAAGCGTTAAAATGAATGCAAACCAGCACATAATGATTATGCAGACTCTTGCTAGGCCAAACCTGGAGTAATGTGTTCAGTTTTAGTACCTTACAGGAGTGTCCTGAAGACACAGAAAGAGAAGGCAAAGAACATTAACAATTATCAGGGTTCTTGGGGCATATTAACAACAACCATAGGGTGCTTAACTGCTCAGAAAGGCACTCCACAAGCACAGTGTATCATAATAATATTATTATTACTGCTATTATTGGAGGAAAAAGAGAATGGGTTAGGGAAATTATTTAGCAAAGTAAAGATTTAAAAAAAGATTTGAGTGTGATACAGTGTGTGTTCTTCACAGAGAAATGCCTGGAAAAGGTGGCTGTCATAAAACATAAAGGTGAGGATTAAAAAGAAGAAAACTACTTATTCAAGGGAACTTGCAAAAGCCTTTACTACTAGATTCCTAGTATTCACAGTTAGGATTCAGGTTGCAACTTATTATTTTCTGTTCAGAATTCCCTACTTATCCAGCTAATTGTGAAATTGTGCTCATTGCTGTAGAAAACTTTTGATATGAATCAATCCACAAGTTTAACTTTTATGGAATCTAGAGAATCAAAATCTAAGAAAACCATTTGGAAAATCACTGCATTTGTTATTGGGGAAAGACCTCAGAAAGCATCTAGTCCACTCTATTCCTGAAAAAGAGTCACTCTACAAGATATCTCACAAGTGGTCAATGTTTTGAAAAGCATAAAAATAAAATAATACAATACACATGAAAGAAAATCAATTATATTGAAATGAAACTATTTGTATATGTTGTATATATTATGTAAATACATACACACATAAACATACACACATATACATATACATACACACACATTACATATCTATCTATCTATCTATCTATCTTTCTTGACAAAAATACTGGAGTGGTTTGCCATTTTCATTTCCAGATCATTTTACAGATGAGGAAACTGAGGCAAACAGGGGCAAAGGACTTGGCTAGGTGTCTGAGGCCAGATTTGAACTCAGAAAGTTGGGTCTTCCTGACTCTAGGCCTGGCACTCTATATGCTGTGCTGCCTAGCTGCCCTGGAGTGTTTGGCCACTTAAGAAAGTTTTTTTAATTTTGTTTTGCAATAATTGAGACCCAGTGGATCTATTTTGCTTACACCTTCCAAATCTAGAGTTAAATAGATACAAATTCAGGAATTCCCAGGATCTAGAATTTTTCCCTTTTCCCTAGTTTATTCGGAGACATATAGGTGGTACAGTGGATTGAGCACTGGGCCTAGTTAGAGTCAGGAGAACCTGACAATTCCTAGTTCCATGTGTAACGCTGAGCAAGTCAGTTGACCTCTTGTTTGCCTCAGTTTCTTCTTCTGTAAAACAAGGGTGATAATAGCACCTACTTGCCAGGGATGTTGTGAAGGATCAAATGAATTAATGTTTGTAACGTGCTTAGCACAGAGCCTGGCAGATGGTAAGTGCTGTGTAAATGCTAGCTATTCTTATTAGATATGAGAACCAACATGGCATAACGGATAGAGGGTCAGTTTTAGAGGCAGGAAATCTCCATTCAAGTCCTGCCTTTGACATAAACTAACTGCATTATACTGTGTCAGTTATTTACTTCTCAGTGCCACCGGTAACTTCTTCCCCCCTGCCACGCAATAGTATTTATTTTTTCTAATTACATGTAAATATAGTTTTCAACATTTAGTTTTATAAGATTTTGAATTCCAGTTTTTTTTCTCCCTCCCTCCCTTCCCTTCTTGTTCCCTCCTCCCCAAGACAGCAAACAATCTGATGTAGGTTATACATGTACAATCATATTAACATATTTCCACATTAGTAATGTTATAAAAGAAGAATCACAACAAAAGGGAAAAACTAAGAGAAAGAAAAAAAGTGAAAATAGAATACTTTGATCTGCATTCAGACTCCATAGTTATTTCTCTGGATGTGGATAGCATTTTCCATCATGAGTCTTTTGGAACTGTCTTAGATCACTGCATTGCTGACAAGAGCCAAGTCTATCAAAGCTGATCATTGCACACTGTGGCTGTTACTGTGTACAGTGTTTTGCTGGTTCTGCTCACCTCACTCAGCATCAGTTCACATAAGTTCTTTCCAGGTTTTTCTGAAATCTGCCTTCTCATCATTTCCTATAGCACAATAGTATTCCATTACATTCACATACCACACAATTTGTTCAGCCATTCCCCAACTGATGGCATCCACTCAATTTCCAATTCTTTGCCACCACAAAAAAACCTGCTATAAATATTTTTGTACATGTGGGTCCTTTTCCCTTTTTTATTATCTCTTCGAGATGCAGACCTAGTAGTTGTGTTGCTGGATCAAAGAGCAGGCACAGTTTTATAGCCTTTTGGACATAATTCCAGATTGCTCTCCAGAGTGGTTGGATCAGTTTAAAACTCCTCCAACAATGCATTAGTGTCCCAATTTCCTCATCTTCTCCAACATTTATTGTTTTCCTTTTCTGTCATATTAGTCAGCCTGATAGGTGTGAGGTGGTACCTCAGAGTTGTTTTAATTTGCATTTCTCTAATCAATAGTGATTAATAGCAGTACTTCTTAAAGTATGGGTCATGACTGCATATGGGCTTGTGAAAATTTGGGCAATATTAAAGATTTCTGAATGCACAATGACCAAAAATTAATTAAAAACTAAACACACAATGAATCTGAGGGATTTCTGGCAGAGCAGAGCTTGCCAGTGTGCATTCTGCAACATCACTGTAGCCTTGGTTCTAAACACAAAGCATGCACACTTCACATTGCTCATACTCTCAGGCCATGCAATGCCAAGGGATGCTGTCAGAATGTGAAAAGCAGTCACAAGTGGAAACAGCATAAGAAGCTCTGGTTAGAATATTTTTTCATATGACTGTAGACAGCTTTAATTTCTTCATCTGGAAACTGCCAATTATCAATTGGGGACATAGGTAACTTTTGAATCATTTAAGTTCTAGGATAGTTGACAATCTGTATTACTGTAGGCTGTCGCTATACCAGGAGTTCCCTACATCATGAAGTCACTTTTCTTGACCACTACTAACAAATAATCAGCCTATGAGACCGTGAAAACAATATTTCTATTTTGTTTGGTGTTTTATAAACAGAATATAACATATCTATACTGTCAAAAATAGAATGTCTATCTATAAGTAATTTAGGAATAGATGTCTGATGGGAAGATTGTACTAATATCAGTCACAACTATATTTTCAGTTCTTAATTTTGTGATAGAACACTTTGAGTGCTTTCTTTCTTTTTTAAGGAAAAGAGCCAAAAATGCAAAATACATAACAATCATTTCTGAATAATTCCAGAACACACTCTTAAAGGCAGGTAAACAAAACTGTTTCTATAAAGATAATACTATGCTGGGGAAAGTGTATAGTCCAACAAGTGTTCTTTTTTTTCAAACGCCTAATCTCATTGTCAATCAATAAGTATTTATTGAGTACCTATGGAGTACAGAAAATTATAGTAATGAGACCCTTGTAATTCAGAACTTACAGAACAGAGAAAAATCTTGAAACTGTTGTATTTTCAAAGTCCTACTTTCAAAGTACACTAATTTACAAGGGTGGCATAAGTATAATTTTAAATTTTGTACTTATTTTAGTTGATTCCTTATATGGACATTCAAAAAGTCTATTTCTGATTTTCTAATCAACATTTCTTTCTATTCAGAGATTTACTTATTCATTCAACGTTTATTTTTTTCAGTACCCACTATATGCACAACACTACTCTAGGCAGTCATTTGTTGTTCTTTAGATTCTGTTCACATGTTTTGTCTATATTTGCTTGAAGTACATGTATAAACTCAGATGGTTATAGCATGGTAAGGATATGGCTAAATCTTCAAGTTTGAATCCTGTATAGGTCAGCTCATGTTATATCAAGAGAAACTCTATTCCATGGAAATAGTCCAGTTTCATAGGCCTGAATATTTATCTCATCTGGACCACAGGTCACATGTGGGACCAGTTGAATATGTAGATAAAAATATAGTGAAAATATAGGTTATATAGTGGAAAACCATCTCCTCTCATGGAAAACCAAATCCATTTCCATGTCTTACTGACAGTAGAATAATGACATCATATTAGCACACAAAAGTGATACCATTATATGGAAAAATTCAATAGAAAATTAAATCAAATTATGAGGTAATCAACATTAGCTAAGAAGGTTGGAACATGTTCAGTTTGACTGAGTAGCTGTCATCATGCTTAGTATATCAAAGAGCTTAGGGAGGAAAGATTAAACATTATTCCCGTTAATAGAAATATGAATGAATATATGTTCTACATAAAGGGTTTTAGAGGAGGATGGATGGATGTTAAAGCTAATATAAGGGGTCGCTAGATGGCACAGTGGATAGAGTACTGGCCCTGGAGTCAAGAGGACCTGAGTTCAAATCCAACTTCAGATGCTTGATGCTTACTAGTTGTATGACGCTGAGCAAGTCACTTAAATCTGATAGCATTGGCAAAATAAAATAAAACCAATCTAAGTCTTCAAATGGAAATTGAACATGAATAAGATTAGTTTAGAAAGCTAAAGTCATCAAGGATCATTGTCCTATTTTTTTTCTATTTAGTTGTTTTTAGAGATGATCAGAGAGAAAATCAAAATATCTCTTTGTTGATTTTAGGCAAATTTATCAGATATACTTTTTTCCTGTCCATTTCTCTTAAGTGCATTTGAAAAGATTTTTGTGTGCCACTGTATAGCTGGCATTTGTAGAGTACATGGAGACAAGTTCATTGTTAATCTTTTAATTATTTGCTTGTTTATCAAGAGATTGGTCAAAAGAAAAGAGTTGAAAAAAAATTCCTAATAGTGTCAACAGAAAGTAGTGATCAGTAGTCAATTCTCCTGTTTCTTTTTCCTTGTTTTGTATTTCAGTGTGATTAAGGCACTATCACCAGAAAAGTAGGTGAGAGTTGTTGAGCAGAAACACAAAGCAAACTCAGCAGTCCCTTTTCTGAAATGAAAGGGAGGGGGAAGGGAATAAACATTTACTGAGCACCTTCTACTCTCCGGTATTATGCTAAATACTTTACAAATGTCATATCAATTGATCATGAAAAGAAAAGAGCCACAGTTTTAGTTGGGATGGGGCACTATCTTTTATTATCCATTTTGATTCAATTTTTTTTAAATGATGTTTTGTACATAGATAAAGAAGAGGGTTTTAGTCCTACTACTATGACTAGTGATACAGCCTTATTCAATTAGTAATAAGTAATAACATTAGTGAGATGAGTTTCTCGTAAAACCAGCTCTGGGGACTGTCAGGGTTGCAACATTTAATGTAGCCTTAAAGAGAATTGGAAATGTAACCTGAAAGAACACTAGTCTTTTAAAAAGGAAAAATAAAGGGGAAAAAACAGAGGTGCAGAAATAAAGTAAATTATGGTATACCAGGGACATATAGGCTTGTGTCTGTATATGTGTAACTTTGTGCACCTTTGTTACTATATTTAATAGGATAGATTACACTTGTGTGAGTTCTACGACTGAATTATGATAATAAAGGGTTGTCCTAAACCATTCTTTGCCCTCCATTCTCTGTGTGCCTATCCTGCACCCTGCCCAGTGAGAAGGGTGGGAATTGTGGCTTGGGATGGCGACTGTCAAGTGTCTCCTGGGTTCCCTGTGCACCAACATTCCTTGGCAGAACACTGACAACTTGTGGAAGATCTTAGAGCAGATCTGAGTGATGTGAACATCACCCCTTCTTTCTATCAGTTTTCCTGTGCTGAGGCCATTGCTTGACAGTAGGTCTTCAACTGATCATTCGGCTGAAAGACATCAAATTGTAAATCTTGATATCTTCTCCATTTTCTGAGAAGGCCTAGTTTCCTTCAAAGCTTAACTCAAGTGTCATCATCAACATGAAAAATTTTATGGGTCCTTAGCTAGCATACATTCTCCCCCCAAATTACCTTGTCTCGATTTTATATTTATCTATATATGGTTATAGTTCAGTGAGGTGGTGTAATAGATAGAGTGCCAGGCCTGGAGTCATGAAGACTCATCTTTCTGAGTTCAAATCTAGCCTAAGACACTTACTATCTGTGTGATCCTGGGCAAGTCGCTTAACCCTGTTTGCCTCACTTTCCTCATTTGTAAAATGAACTGGAGAAGGAAATGACAAATCACTTCAGTATCTTCACCAAGAAAATCCCAAATAGGATCACAAAGACTTGGACACAACTGACCAATAACAAAAATATATGGTCATGCTGTCCCACAATACTATACTGTAAAATCTACTAGAACAAGGACTGTTAAACTTTGTCTTTGCATCTCTAAAGGCTGATACAATGCCTTATACAGAGAGGTTCTTAATAAATGGACATGGATTGACTGTTGCTGAGGACAAACCTACTCTCTGGGCCTCAGACTGGACCCTTTCTCTGAACCTACTACCATTTCCTGATGCCAGACCATTGGACAAAGGCTTCTGCCAAGTCAAGTTTGCATTTCTCACTTGAGGGCAGCCAACATTGCACTAACCATCTCGACCCCAGATGAATTAGAGTCGTGCTCTGTTGGTAGTGTTTTTACATCAGGCTTCTGGGACCTTTGAGGCATAAAGGTGGCACAGTAAATAGAGTTGAGGCCTGGAGTCAAGAAGACTCCTCTTCTTGAGTTCAAATCACACCAACTAGCTGTGTGTCCCTGGGCAAGTCATTTAACCTGTTTGCCTCAGTTTCCTCATTGGTAGGATGGCCTGGAGAAGGTAATGGCAAACCACACTCTAGTATCTTTGCCAAGAAAACTCTAAATGAGGTTACAAAGAATTACTGAGTCACTGAAATGATCAAATAACAGTAACACAATAATCTGGGACCTTTGGACCGGTGATCTTGCATCCTTTCTACAGTGGTGGGATTGCTTAGTCTTCTATTTCTCAGTAGACTTTTCCTGAGCTCTTGCCTTTAGCTCTGGCTAGTAGAGAGTAGTCTCTAGACTTGTTTCTGTCCTGCTTACACTAGAATGTTTTCTAGATAACATTTTGTTTGGAATTTTGGTTGCTATCATGCTGGGCTACCTCTCTAAGAAATCATAATTTTACTCAAATAACAATGTCCCCTCCAGTAGTTTATTGTATCTAGTATGTTGTTTGATCATTTCAAGTTTATTCAAGTTCCCTCACAGCAGCTTCTGCCCGATAGCTACTAAACCAGCCTTCACTTGAGACAATCTGCTCCTTCTACGGCTCTGTTTGATCTCTTGACTACTAGCTTCTGAACCATTCTCTTCATGCATAGCACAAACTTGTATCCTTTTTCTGTGTGGCAGGCATTGGTAGAATTAGGATAAACTTTCTATAGATTCTCTACCAGATATCTCTATCTATCTTTGCAAGCTTCCTCATATAGTGAAATCAGGGTTTTTAAAGTTCAAACCACACATCAGGTAGAAAGCTCATCTGTAGATACTATTTAATTTTCTCCCTCTTGTGTCCACTTAAGTCACATGTCACTGCTGAAATATTTCTATGGTACTTCACTTCCAGAATTTGAAAGGTTCTCTGAGGGCTGAATGTGACAATTCTGGGGAAAAGGAATTTGCTGTAGTGAAAACTTTGCCCTGGCTTTTATGCAACATGCCCTGCATCATCAGGCATCACCTTTCCTCCATCACTGAATCTGACAACATCCTCCCTTTGCATGAATATCTTCTGAGGTTTGTTTCTATCTCCTGTTGCACAGTGTAGGGTTGCGTGACTTGTTTCTAGTTATTGACTGTAAATGCTAGGAAAGCAAATAGGTTGTAGACAATAAACATGGCTCTCTCTCTCTCTGTAAAGTTTCATATCTCCCCCCAGTCATTCTCTGCCCCATTTAGTGCCCCATTCTCTATAACTTTATCTGCAGTTCCATCAAGCATTCTTAATGTTAAAAGTCTCTGGTGGGCATTCAACGCAAATGTCATAAAATCTTAAGATCTATGGTACCCATTTTAACTTAAATAGCACCCAATGCACACAGCAATGGAGTAAATTACAATATTTAAGCATACTGCAACTATAGCACAAATGGATTATTATTGGTCTTGCTCATTGGGATAAATTCAAGATACCATGCTTCAATGCAAACTCACATACAAACCATTTTAACATAAATTCAAGTGCAGTCAATTAATGACAGTTCAAATCAGAAAGAGATTATAAGTAGAGTAACAAAAAAACATGAAAATTCTAAAAGTTTCTAGTTATTAACAACAATTTTACAAGGTACCAGCTTCTTCCCCTCTGAGGCTAGCTGTATTCAACCTATATATAAATCAGACTGAGGCAGCTAGGTGGTACAGTGGAAAGAGCACCAGGCCTGGAATAAGGAACACTCCTCTTCCTGAGTTCGAACCCCATCCCAGACAGTTGTTAGTTGTGTGACCCTAGGCAAGTCACTTAACCCTGTTTGCCTTAGGTCCTCATCTGTAAAATGAGCTGGAGAAGGAAATGGCGAACCACTCCAGTATCTCTGCCAAGAAATGGGGTCATGAAGAGTCCTACATGAATGTAGAAGTGAACAATAACATAAATCAGACTTTTGAGTATTTCTAAATTGATTATTTTATCCTGAAGAAGATCCAGACTACTGTATAGTAACACACACACAGTCTGTGGGATAACTGGTTATTTAGGTGACTTTCTCTATGTACCTGTGTACTCCTGTGCTGTGCATATCCCTGAAAAGTCTCATATTCAGGACACTATATTGCAATACATGATATTGCAAGAATTCACTAAGGAACAAAACATTTATGTTTAATATCTTATTTTTACCCTTACATCTCTAAGGATTTGATATTCATTAAATGGATACAATTCTATTCACAACAAAAATATTAATTAATGTTCAAGAATGATCTTTGAGTATTTCAAATGTATCTATGTGTCCCCATTCCTTATCCCCACTGACTGGCCTTTGTACTAGATTCAAGTTGTCTTTTAAAAAAAAAGACCAGAACAAATTTTTCTCTGTCCCATGCAGAGAAACAACCAATTAATTACACAAATAACCAGTTATAATGCAGTTATTAGGTGCAGGGCTGAGTGTAGGGAGACAAAGGAAAAGCAAAAACAGATTCTGCCCTCAAGGTGCTTATATTTTAATTGGGGAGACAACATGTATAGAAACAGGCACCTAAAAGATTCCTTGCAGACTGCATGAAATTCAGCCTGAATGAGCAAAAGATAGGGAGCAATCAAAACTCAGGTTCTAGTCCCAGCTCTGTTTACATAGCCTTGGACAAAGCATTTAATCAAGGCTTGATTTCCTTGGCTTTAATACGTGTACTTTTGACAAGGTTTCTTCTGACACTAACATTCTATGACTCTGGGAATGTTGAGTTTTATCCTAATCCTGTGTGTGTGAATCTTGGGTGAGAAGGTCCTAGGAAGCATCTTTGGAAATCATGAGTGCTCCAAAGCAAATCCAGACAGCCCAGTGTGTTTGGGGGTGCCCTGGGAGAACTTTAGAGCTTGCTTTAAGGTATAGCCTGTAATTATATTTATTCACTTATTCATTAAATTGCAGAGAAAATGCCTGCATCGCTAGGGGGAGTTTCCTCCTCTAGGATTTCCTTACATCAATGAAATCACAAGCCCATTAGGAACATTCATGAAAAGATAACTAGTGAGAGAGAAAGCAATATGTGATACGCCAAATAGTTGGTATAGGTTTTCAGTGCTAGAGGAATTGACAAATAAGAGAGATCTTGGTTAGGTCAATGATACACAAACTTTTTTTCTCAGGACCTCCTCTCCCACTCAAGAGCTTTTATTTATGTGGGTTATATTTATCAATATTTACCACAGTAGAAATTTAACTGTCTTAGTAGTATTATGAAAGGAGTTTTGATGTCAAAGATCTTCTAAAAGGCTCTTGGGACCTATATGGATGGACAGACCACATTTTGAGAACAACTGGTCTAGGGTGATGGGGAGAACTTGAGAGGGAAGAGGAAAATAGTCCTGGACTCTGGCCAGTTCTGAGATTTTGTAGATGAAAAAGAATCAGGCAGACAAATCAAAAGTAAATTGGGTGTACCTGTGTAACTGTAACTGAAGCACAGCCTGTAAGTTATTAGGTTCCCCAACTAGATAAATTCAATCTCATTCAAGTTCTAATAAATAAGATTGACTGGATTTGTCACTGCAGAGAGCATCTGAATGTTGTTGATAATTTGTGCTGTAGAATGGCCCACTGTGAATGGGAGCAAATGCATTTAAATGAGTCACAGCCCATGGAGAGTGATGACTGTTCTTTAGTATCATTCAGTCAGTGTATTCAAATGAGAATTCTTTTGGTTGTGAGTATCAGGAATTCTTTAATTCGCTGGAATTATTGGTTACAGAGAATAAAATAGGGGCAGACTGTTCAATCATGAGTGCTTTCAAGTTCAGGAACATTGCTGTGCAAAGTTTGGCTCTTGATGCCTCTCTACTCTAGTGATTTGCTATGATAATTAAGTTTTTGTTACAGTGTCCCACTTTTTCATTTCTTTAGACTGGCATATATCTTTTTTTCTTCTTTTGGGAAATATGGGCTATGCTGCTAGCTGCTAGCTGGACTCATCTGATACCTAAAATTTCAGTGCCTTATAAGAGGTCATGATCACCTTCCTGTATTCCACTTTGCCAATATGATTTTTTTTTGCTTGTTTAAATGAAGACTGGAAATTCAAATGGCCCAGGAGAGGCTTGTTTTGCAAGATGTCATTCATGAGTGCTATTTGAAGTTAGGCAGTAGGTGAAAGAGAATGGGAAGGACATTAAAGAAAAAGGAAGTCAATGTATGACAAAGAAACACACAAACAAAATTCTAGTAATTGTCATTTACAAGTGCAAATTTCATGGCACACATTCTGTGAACCTAAAAACCTAACCTAGGGTTGTTCCCCTCCCTCCCCATAAAATTCTCCTGGGCATAGAACAAAATCTAGGCCATCATGTATCTTCCAAAGCACTACTGGGATCATTTCTCTAAAGTCAGTTCATTAACTTCCGAAACCCATTTTTGGAATACTCAGATTTCAACATTTCATTGAACCTGACTCATTCTGTGCTCATTGTATCAGAGTATGGCAATCCATTTTATAAATACTTTTTCAAATCAACCATATGAATAATATTCAAGTTTGTTTTAAAGTAGTCATCAAATGATTCAATAACAAAAGCTTTAAGCCTTTTTTATTTTTGTATTTTTAGCATTTAGAGAGATGGCATTAACATAGTGCCAAGAGTGCACCTACTTGGAGTCAGGACACCTGAGTTTGAATCCTACCTCAGATACTTAATAGTATTAACCCCATAAGCAAATCACTTAACTACTAATAACCTCAGTTTCTTCATCTCTAAAATGGGGATAATGATGCTTGTATTAGTCACAGGACTGTTGTAAGGAAAATATTAGCAGTCACTAAGGTGATATATGTGGTTTATTATTACACTCCTTGTTAACTAGTTCTGGCTATGCAAATTGTCTTGAAACTTCAAAAAGCCTCAAGAAGGCCTTAGTGGCACTTAAGGAGATGGGCACAAGCTGGCAACCTTTGTCTAAAAAGCTAGGTAATTTGTATTGTATAAACAAATAGAGCCAGACTGTCTAATTATTATCATTTAAAAAACAATTAAGAAAGAAACTACAATATTCAATCTCCTTGAGAGTAAACTACCCTCTAGAAGTTACTAAAACACTTTTAGAGACTTTAGGAATATTTTCAAACCATCACTGAGCCACTGACTAGAGAAAAGTCAACTTTTGCCCTGTGAGAATTCAGAGTCTGAAAGGGTTAATTCAGTTCCCAAACATGCCTAGTATAGCCACTTTGAACAATTCGTTTCCTGAATCTGACTTTGTTTAAAATTCTGATAGTTTTTTTTTATTGCCTTAAAAAGATAAACAAGATAATTCTCTGCTCTAATCCTGAAAGTGGTTTTTGAAAGTTCAAAATGACATTGTTTTAGTATGTTCATAGGTTCTTAGATTTAGACCCGGAGGGGCCTGCAGATAAACATCTTGTCCAACTCTTTCATTTTCTACAGGTGAGAAAATTGAGTCCCAGAGAGGCTTTGCCCATGTTTATACAGCTGGTCAAGGGCAGAGTCAAGGTCTGAATTGACATAAAGAAAATACCCTGGAAACCTTAAAATACTATGTAATGTGAACAGTCATTATCGTAAAATGAAGAGGACTTGGTGCAAAAATACATCTAGCATAATTTTATATGGCTACTTTGGGTATCGTTTATCAATATCACATTAGATTATAAAGTCATTGAAAGCAGGGACTACCTTTTGTCTCTTTTTGTAACCCCAGCACTTAGCACAATGCCTGACACTTAGTAGGTGCTTAATAAATGTTTATTGATTGATCACTTAGGAACTCAGACTTTGTAGAACTGAAAGTAACACTCTTACCTTAATATAAAATGCCTACAATGCACTATATAATAACTAAAAATGGCAACATCCCACTTATTCAGCAACCATCCACCATGTTGAATAGATCCTGAATCCAGAAGTAAATGGGAAATACTTTGAGTAGCATGAAAGATAGTCACTCTAAAAGAAGACATTTTATTACAGGTGAGAGTGAAGTGCATGCAACTTCAGGTCAGAACCCACTGATTAAGTCTTGTCCATAAAAGGAAAGTTACTATTTGTTTTTTTAAGATCAGTGATCTGGTTTCCCCTAGCAACCATTAGTTCTTCTTGAGTTTCAGCAGACAGCAGATCAGAAGCAGTAAGGAACAGGGCATCCCTAACTAGAAGATGACATATTGACATCAGAGGAAAAGGGAAAGGAGAAGCAAAAGAAATACCAACTGGAAAAGCCCAGCTTTTCAGTGTTCAGGAAATCAATCAATAAACATTTATTAAGTACCTACTAAGTGTCAGGCAGTGTGCTAACACTGAGGATACAATAAAAGGTAAAAGACAGTCTCTGCCTTTAAGGACTTTACAATCTAATGTGGGAGACAACCTAAAAGCAAATAGATAGAAAGCACAGTATACATATATATTATATATAATATATATGCATACATATACACACACATATACATATACCCATATATGTATAAGTGTGTGTATTAGAAAATAATAGAGGTAATACTCTAGAATTAAGAGGGGCTAGTTAGCAAAGGCTTCCTGTAGAAGTTGGGGACAAGTAGTCAGAGTGGAGGAGGTAGAGCATTCTTGTCATGGAGAGACAGAGAAAATGGCCAGAGCTGAGAGATGGAGTTTATTGTTTGTGGAACTGTCAGGAGGCCAGTGTTACTGAATCCATCCCTGATGATTTTACTGTGACACAGCATAGCACAATAACTGATGTTCTTAATGTTCATCTGGGTTATCAAGAAAAGGTTAAATTTTGTTGAGTACACTGTTGTAGAAAGGTCATTGACAAATAATTTATAACAAAATTTCCATCTTTAAAATGGTGAATTATTTTATTGTTTTGTCGTTGCCATTATTTGTAGGTTTCAGTCACCAAAATTATTCAGATATAGATTAGATAGATTGGTTCTGAAGTAACCTTGACATTTGAAGGTCTAGGATTCTGTGATCCAGAACATTCCATTCCCTGATGCTACTACAGCACTGTACAAGTGAAAGAGTAGCAAAAAATAGAATTGACAGCAGATCACACAGCAAGGAAGAAAAAAAAACATAAGGAATAAAAGACAAAAATAATATCTCAAAAGAAACCAAAACATACTCATAAAACCTATTTTATGTAAATGAGAAAAATAAAAGATTACTATGATTTTTCCTGATGATTCAAATATACTAGAATCTAAACCCAGAAAGGAATTATGTTATGTTAAACAAATATTTAGTGAAATACTAAAATTAAGTTCTTAGAAAATTTTTATAATGTGATTCTAGTTTCATTGATTTATCTGATAACTCTATTAGAAAACAAAATTCCTAAATTTTATTTTATTTTGTCCTAATTAACTAATATACTCTTCCAAAATACAAACATGGAAAGAAAATAAATATAAAGTGATTTGCATAAAGATTCTCTGTAAAACAAAACAAAATACCAACTTTTAATATTCAGTTTGGGTCAGAAATTGATCCCATGACAAAAGATTACCATCATGGTCAACCTACATGGTAGGATCAATGTTTCCTGCTGCTTCAAATAAGGAAAAAGTTTGAGAAGAAAAAAACTTTTCCACTTTTTTGCTCGTATTAGTTACGTGCAAAATCTAAAGTTTGAGATTCACTGCTCAATGACTTTAAATCTCTCACACCGAAAACTGATGCGTTGAATTTTTAAAGTTGAAGTAGCTATAAATTAATTTTGTTTTGAGAATTTGGGATGAGTTTTCAATAATACTTTATTAACTGAAAGCATCCTGAGATATCACTGAGAAAAGATTTAATAGAAATTAGTTTATATAAAAAAATCCTTTTTTAAGAATTAAAATTACTCATTTGTTTACTTTGAAAACAAATCACAAATGCTTATTCATTATTTAATTGGCTGAATTCAAACAGTTGTTCTCAAAATGGTCAAGGGTTTGACCCTTCAATTCATCTTTACCAAATATTTTGCATCTTTATGCAGATTGGCATGCAATCAGCCCCTTTGTGGTTGAAACACTGGCCTTGAAGCATTAAATTAAATGGTTCAGAGCAGTGTCATAAATGGCAGAAAGCTGGAAGGACTGAGCACTATTACTCCTCTAACTTTCTTTGCACACCACTGTAACAACAATATTGCTTGCAGCTGCTGTGGATGTGTAAGGCCAATAACACCAGCAAGCAGAAGGGCTGATAGCACAGGTTCTTTGATCTGCTTTTCTAAAGAAAGCAACTTAAGGAGTTTACAATCTCACTTTAATCTCACTTATATCATTCACTTAGTTCAGGGGGAAAAGCTAGCACCCTGAACTTCAGAGCAAATACAAAGAGAAATTACAGAGAAAATATAAACAGAGCAAATAACACAAATAGACAGACAGGCTTCTAGCTGTCTGACCAAAGCTATACATACATAGTTACCAGAGAGAGAAGCACAAACATCTGGGTTTTTCAAAGCTGGGGGTGCTACTTAACAGCTACCCAGAGTTACCACACCAACACTCTTTCAATGAGTGAGCCCCAAACAAAATGCTAACCTCAGAGTACATATATCTGCATACACTTCTTCAGGGTCAGAGAGCTTCAAACCTCTTGAGGGCTTCATACCTCTCAGGACCTAATTAGCAAAAGGGTGTGGGCCTTCCTATAAACAAAGGCAAGACTCAATCAAAGGCACTTTATTGCCCTAGTTCTGAGAAGCACGCAAAAACAAAAGACAACAAAACATCCAACTTTGCTTGCCCTTACAATTATTTAAATAATACACTTAAAACAACTTAAATAAAATCTTTCTTTTGGGTCAGTTCAGCTCCTCAACATTTAAGTCCATTCCTGAGGCATGGTAAGTGGAGATAATGAAGAACAGTAAATAGAGAGCTGGATCCCAAACCAGCAAAACCTTGGCTCAGGTCCTACTTCTGATACCTTTAGTTTGTGTGGCTCTTGACACTTAATCTCTCAATGTTCTATTCAATTTCTGAAACTAGAAATTACAGAAAAGGTGCTGAACTGAATAGATAGCTAGACCAAGTCTTCTCATCTAAGAGCTTCCTACAACGCTGAAACCACAATTGCAGTCTCTAGCCCTACCTCTCAATGACAAAGAAATTGTTAGCTATACTATGGATATCCAACTAAAAGTTCTTATATAGTAACTTCTTTTTTAAAATTATCAAAATATTTCCATCATCTGTATAAAAGAGATGAGATGAATATTTATAATCTTTTGCTTAAGCTTTAAATTTCCTTTTCAAAAAGAAGCACTGAGAGATTACACATCTCTAAAATATGGATACCAAAAGGAATCATCAATAGATTAATTCATTCATTTTAGAGATTACACATCTCTAAAATATGGATACCAAAAGGAATCATCAATAGACATTCAATGTAAGCAGTTACAAAAACATATACAGATCGTATTCATTTTTCCTCAAACATCACTTTGGAGACACTGTCTCATTAATCCTCTCCACAATCTTGTGAGTCAGGTTCACGTTTTATGAGCATCATTTTATAGATGAAGAATTCAGACAGAAAAAGGTTAAGTGATTTATGCAAAATAACCTAGCAAAAGATAAAGGTTAAGTAACTTGTGTAAAGTAACATAATTCAGGAGTAGAGACAAGAACAGAATCTAAACATTCCTTTTTTTTTCTTCCAGATTTATATGCTCTCACCTAAAAGACAGGCAAGCAAAAGAGTATCCTGTGATATTTCCAAGTTTACTTTGGGTATGAGCTAAATATTCACATTAAACCACTGCGAGGTCTGTATTCCAGGAAAAGCACCAGTTTTATACAAAAATATTTTTAGTAGCTCTTTTTTGTGGTGGTTAAGAATTAGAAATTGAGGGGATGCCCATCAATTGGGGAATGACTGAACAAGTTGTGGTATATGATTAAAATGGAATATTATTGTGCTATAAGAAATGACAAGGAGGATGATTTCAGAAAAACATGGAAAGACTTACATGAACAAAGTGAAATGAGATGATCCAGGAGAATATGGTACCCAGTAACAACAATACTGTGTGATGATCACGTGTGAATCACTTGGCTGTTCTCAGCAATACAATGATCCAAGACAATCCCAAAGGACTCTTTATGAAAAATGCTATCTGCCTCCAGAGAAAGAACTGAAGGATATGGACTGAAGCTTTCTTTCTTTCTTCCTTTCTTCTTTCTCTCCTTCCTTCCTTCCTTCCTTCCTTCCTTCCTTCCTTCCTTCCTTCCTTCCTTCCTTCCTTCCTTCCTTCTTTCCTCCCTCCCTTCCTTCCTTCCTTCCTTCCTTCCTTCCTTCCTTCCTTCCTTCCTTCCTTCCTTCCTTCCTTCCTTCCTTTTTGTATCTTGCTCTTCTCTTCATATTCTATAATCCAGTGACACTAGCCTACATGCAGACCCTCTCCCATGATACCCCCTTTTTGACTTTTAAGTATTTTCACTGAATGTCCCACATTCCTCATGTGCCCTATCTCTCCATCTTCACCTCCTTATCTCCCTAGTTTCCTTAAAGTCTTAGCTATCATCCTCTATTTTTCAAGAAGTCTTTCCTTTAATATTTGTGTCTTCCCTCTGAGAACCTTGTTTATTTTATATATTCTTTGTTTGCACATAGTTGTTTATATTTTATTTTTCCAATTAGACTGTGAGCTCCTTAAGAGCAGGAATTGTTTATTTTTATTTACTTTTTTGCTGTTCTTTGTATATGCAGATCTTACCATAGTGTCTGATATGTAACAGACACTTAATAAATGCTAGTTGACTGACTGTCTGGACTATATGCTATGCTCTACAATTCAAGCATATCTCTCTTTTGGGAGTCAGCTAGAAGAATATTGAAGAAGATTCCTATCAGAAAATTTAATTTCTTTCTGAATCAAACTTTCAGTCAGTCCTTTGACCAATTATGATGGGTTTTCAGGAAGGATTTCCCAAAGGCTAAATGTATTCCAAGCAAATTTCCTGAGATACAGCATGAATGTACTATTAGTTAAGTTAATTTCTTGCATGGAATCCCTAAAGCAGCACTATTTCTAACCTTTTCCTTGTTATTATTATTAAAATATTATTACTATGATGCTAAAATATATTTGATATCTTAATTTATCTGATAATCAGCTAGTGGGAAAAGAAGAAATGACAATAAATAAAAGTATTTTATATTGATTTATAATATAAATTATGAATACAAATATACCTACATAATTTAGTTTTCAATCACTGTCATTTTTAAGTAAGAAAACTCAAGAAAGTAAAGTAATTTCCTCATGTCTTAAGACTGAAAAGAATACAGAAACTTCTAAACTATTTTAAGGCAGTTGAAGGGGAAAATTTCATTGTTTTGGTAAAGATCTCACATGTTTGCCAATGAAAATAAATGTCATACTCATGAAACACTACAGCTAGAGAAACATAATGCTGAATCCATTTAATTTGGGAGAGTAGAAAGGACAGGTATCAACTGCACTTATAGGAAAGCTTTCATTTACAGACATAAAACAGTCTGAAAATAAACAATGGCTAATGTAACATGTTATATGAATACTATGATTAAATGATTATTAAAAAGTATCTTTACGATAAAATTTATGACCCGGATTGTCTAACTACTTCACAAAATCATCAGTTGTGTGCTACTGACATCACAATAAAATAGGAATAATAACCCAACATCATACAGTGACCCCCTCCAAGATGAAGTACAGACTGTTTAACTCTGGTATTTGAGGGCCTTTACAACCTGGCTCCAAAATCTTATTCCCTTTCAGGTACTTTAAGGCTCTGAGGTAGCTTTCATTGAGTCTCAGCTCAAGTCCTACCTTCTGTATCATATAGTTATCTATGTTTGAACTTCCTGCAAGACTATGAACTCCATGAGGGCAAAAACCCTAACTTCAGCTTCAGCTTCCTCATCCAAAGTGGGGATAGTGATGGTACCTACCTCCTAGAGTTATCATGAGAACAAAATGAGGCTTGTAAGTTGTTTTGTAAACCTCTAAACACCATATAAATGCTAGTTATTATCACTTTTAACTCTGTATCTATTCCTAGTCTACTGAAGCTCTCTGTTACACAGTTGGCAATAAATGGTTTCTGAATTGAAACGTGAATTAATGCTTGGTATTGCCCAGTGCTTCTGCGCATTCATCTAAGATATGGCTCTGGACCAAGACTTCTTAATGTTGTGTATGGATCTCTATGTGTGTGTGTGTGTGTGTGTGTGTGTGTGTGTGTGTGTGTGTGTGTGGCAGACCCTTTGACTCTCTGGAGAAGCCTATGGATCCTATCTCAGAATAATGCTTTATATGAATAAGATTACGAAGAAAACCAATTATATGGAAATACAATTTCGTCTTCTTTTATTTTTAGTTGCAGGAAACCTGGTTAAAAAAAAAAAGCCAGCTCTAAACAAAAGAGTACTAGGTAGTGGATATAAGTGGCTGTATCAGTAGGGGAGGTAGGTAGTGTGGTGAATAGAGCACGGGTCCTGGAGTCAGAAGATTCCTCTTCCTGAGTTCAAATCTGACCTTAGATCCTTACTAGTGTGTGACCCTGGGCAAGTCACTCATCCCTGTTTGCCTCATTTCCCCACCTGCAAAATTTAGTTAGAGAAAGAAATGGCAAACCACTCCAGTATTTTTGCCAAGAAAACCACAAATGGTCATAAAGGGTCAGGCAGTACTGAACAACAAATCTTACAATCATCTAAGTGCCTGAATGCCCAAGGAGCTGATGCCGTGCTGTCAGATAAAATGCAATGATACTATGAGGGAATAATAAGCTTCGTGAGGATACAGGGATGTGTTACTTGAAATAAGGCAGCATTCATGTTAACTTCAAGGAAGTTAGAGCAGATCAGAGGTCAGTCTAGCATGCAACAAGAAGAGACGGCATCGCCCTATTGGAGTGAAGAAAGGGCTGGATAGGCCAGGGGACAAACATGCAGAAGTAGGAGTGCTGGTTTCTGTCACTGATGACTCCATGCAAAAACCAAAGCACACAATAGCTATATTTTTAGCAGCAGCTACTCTCAGGATAGCCATATCACCAGGCATACTACGTTTGAAAACTAAGGACAAATCACAGTGGAATTTTAATCATGAAACCACTAATGGGACCACTGTGGCTTGAAAGAAGCTTTGTGGCTTTGGAAATATCATTGAAAAACCAAGTTAAATAATACACTCCTAGAAAAAAAAATTTAAATCCATGAGAATCTGGTTTCAAGCAAGGTGGTACTGTAGATAGAACATTGGAGTCAGGAAGACCTGAGTTCAAATCCAGCCCCAGACACTTAGTAGCTGTGTGATCCTGGGCAGGTCACTTAACTCTATTTGCCTCAGTTTCCTCATCTGTAAAATGAATTGGAGAAAGAAATGAAATACCACTCCAATATCCTTGCCAAGAAAACCCCAAGTGGGGTCACAAAGAGTTGATCACGACTGAAATGACTAAACAAAATCCTTCCTTTTTTTTTTCAAAACCTCTATTTTTATTGACTTATCTTTGACAGACCTCTTTCAGTGAATAACAAAACTGGAACTCTGCTACCTCACTAGACTGCTCAGTAACAACAGTAGTCTTTGTCATTCAGTTCCTCGAAACAAAATGTTCCTGAGGTTCTGACAGAATTGTAAGCATCTTTCTGCACAGAAAATGCAACTAGACTGAAAGGTAAATTTATTTACTTCTTCTGCCATCAGTTTCACATTGTTTCTGGGTAAAGGTGATTTAAAAAAAAACAACGTATGCATAATTATTAAATGTTCTAGTGTTATAGTTTCGTGGTTGGCTATTTTATAGCACTTGTCTGTAGGATAAGATTAGACACAAATAAACTCTTTTCGAAGGAGACACACTTCAATCTTTAAAGCAGCTTAGAATTAAGTATCTAAATTTAGCCCGTAACTTTCAAAGCTGCCATATTTTACTATGCTCCTTTCTGTCTGTCCTTCTGTTCTCTTCTCCGTACTTTTTGTAAAATGATGCCTCAATAATTTTAATGTAAATATTGCCTCTTAAACTGTGCCATAAACAAGAGGCCAATGAAAATAGAGTATTTTTACTATTTGGCCTGGTAATATTTATTTTTTTTACAAGAAAATCCTAGCAGAAGTAGACTGTGGTGGTATTATAGAGCATTATCTTTACTTAAGGAGAGTTGACTTGTTTTGTCTTCTCATCGTGAAACACAATGGCATCATATCCCTGCAGAATCTGCTAACTCATCCAGCACCAGTGAACTGATAAATGACAAGGAAACATGAACATCAATGAAACGTGAATTATTTTATGAATAAATGTGACAGTGCTAAATGTTTTTTAGTATTAAGGCCCTTTTTAATTGATGCAAAAGAGTTCTGGGATGTGTCATCGCATTAGCTTTATACTACTTAAATTTTTAAACACTGCGAAGATTAATCATAGTCTTACACACAGTACCACAGAAATAAGAAAATGAGTTGAATATTATCATCTTAGAATAGTTTTTTTCCTGTAATACTCAAGAGAAAAAATATCACTGACTCACTGTCTACCATTTTGAAAATAATTTTCAATATTATAATTAATCACATTCTCACCTACAGAGCTGCTATGTTTTGGAAACAGAATTTCTTCTGGCTGATTAGCTCATACATGGCCACATATTCCATACTGTGAACATAATTCACCTAATTTAAGCTAAAATATTGATTCTAGTGTTGATCAAACTTCATTATGACTACAATTACCCTATCACTTTTCTTTAGGTTACAAAGTAAAAGCAAAGAGGTACAAAATAGCAGTTAGGAAGGATGACAAAGTAGAAAGGGCAATAAAACTTTTGGTGAAATAACTCAGCTGTTCCCCAAAGAAGTTATTGTATTATAATCTATCACTATAGACTGGTGGTAGTGCTTGAAAATAAGAGACACATGGAAAGCGCAAACAGCAATTTTCATATTTTTTCCCATTTCTAAGGAATGGATAATGAAAGGCCAAAATCAAATGAATATAAAAGTAATATATCATCAAGTCTTTGAAGTTGTAAGATTTATTTTTTCTTTTGGAGGAGGGAGAGGTAATAGAGAGGGCAAGGGAACTCAACAGGATCATAAAATAGAAATTCCACAAGTGGGAGCTGATAAGAAACACGAAAATGAGAGCACACAATTACTAGACACTCACAATTCTTAATTTTTCAATCCTAAATTTATGAATAGTCACTGCTCAGAGAGTAGGATTGAAGGTTATTCCATCAAATTATGGATTAAATGTGCTTTTGTGAGCAAACCCAATAACCTAAAAATCTGTTATAAAATTAGTCTAGGAGAAAATGGTTCCTAAGCTCCTAATGGCCAAATTACATGACCGTTTTTCTTTGTATCTAAATCTGTTTGTACATTGAAGACTGCCTCTTGTACTTCCAGATGCTTTGCTCTTAATACCAGGAAAATGGAATGATTTTCAATGGAGAGAAATGACTTTGTTATTTCTTTCCTTGTTCTAGTACTTCAGATTTAAGATACAAAACATAAAGATTGCTCAACACTACCAGACTTATGATTTTATAACATTTTAAAATAATTTTTGAAATAAGTTTGAAATATATATAATATACATATGTATGTATATTATATATATATATGTATATTATATATATTTCATTTTGTTTCCAAAGGGAAATATATTTCTTAGAATAAAATATATACTTACTCACAAGCAAAACAAAGCCATGAGTCTGGTAATGTAGGCCATGTTAATGACTTAATGGGATTAGTTATATAGATTAATTGTTGATTAATTGCTCAACAATAGGCTCCTATAACAACTAAAATAACCAAACAATATTTTTTGTTTTACATAATTTAGTCATACAGTTACAGTTTAATATGCCCATAAAACCATCTTTGCTTGCCATATATTATCAACCTGCTAGAATACATAAACATTATTTCTTCTTACTTATAAGTAATTTAACATATTAAATATTTCAAATAATGATTTGTAACATTAATGAATTCCAAAATAATCGAATAGAAAAATAAAATTATTTTTAACAAGTGGTCAACTACTCAATAAAAAAAAAAACAAACTTTAGAATAATTTCCGAGTATAAATCAGGTAATGTGTGGTATATAAAGTATAAGATATGTTCCTACCTTCAAGTCATTTCCAATCTGGTTAGGAATAGAGGACAATAAAGGACAATATATAATAAAAGTGGAATGAATGGAGGTAGGTAGAGAATGCTTCCAAATAGATTGGTTGGGGTTCAAAAAGTAAGTGAAATTTTTCTGGGACTTCAAGGACAGTTAAAAATTTAAAAGCAATAGAGCTAAAAAAAAGTCTGGAAGGGCAGGTTGGCATCAGATTGTATGTTTTCTTGAATATCATGCTAGGGATTGCAGATTTTATGCTGTAGAACTTTGAGAGTCATTGAAGGTTGAGCACAAAAAAAGATATGGCCCCCAGTGTTTTAAAAAAGATTAATATAGCAGTGGAGCAGAGAATAATAGATGGGAGAAGAAAAATACTGGAAGCATGGAGTCAGGAAGCTATTACTGTAGTCTAGCAGAGGTAAAAATGACCTGAACCTGTGATAATGGTGATGATCCACATGAATAAAACACATTAAGGTTTATAACATACATTTTTTTACATTATTTCATACATTATTTTATTTGACTCTCACCCCAATTTGGCAAATGAGCTAGTTTTACTCCTATTTTATAGATGAGGAAACTGGCTTAGAGAAGTAAGATGACTTATCACAGGTCACATGGCTACTAATGTCCCAGCCAAGATTTGAACACAGATCTCCTTGAATCCACATCTAGAAATCTATACAATGTCACTCTGGGAATAGAAAAGAAGGGGTAGAATCAAGAGACATTTTAAATGTGGAATTAAAAATCACTGGATGATTATCTGTATATCAGTAAATATGATTTAAAAGAAAAAGGAAGAGTCAAGAATAAGCATAAAGTTTTGAGTGTAATAGAATGCACAAGGAAAATTATATATTGCTCACATCTCCAAGATAATTGAACCATGCTCTAACCTATTGAAACATACGAAACAAAAGAACAGTCATTAGCTCTATACTTGGAAGACCAATGATAAATATGACAATCAATTTAGTCAACCTTATATGCCTTCTTGGGCCTTCATTAATTATTTGCAAAATTCTCTATATGTTAGTGAAGTCTTCCAAGTAATATAACCAGTGCTGGTTTTGATCCCCTTTTCATCTTTTTTCTCCCTTGACCAGGTCTCTAAGATCAAAGCAACCTGAATGATAAGCGGGTATAATGTTTTGAGACTTCTTAATGACCAACTGGATCAACAAGCACTTACAATTTGGCAGCAATTAGTCATGAAGAAAACTATAAGATAATGTAATATTTTAACATTTGTATAGTACTTTATAGTCTTAAATGTGCTTCATGTAAATTATCTTACTTGGGTCACTTCACCTCTAAACAGGACAAATTTTATTATGCCCATTTTAGAAGTGAGAAAGCCAAGACCAAGGGGCTAAATGGTTTGCCCAAGACTGCATGGGAGGCATGGGGGTGGGCAGCAGAGTGGAAATAAAGTATTTGTATAGTCCCTACCATGTGTCAGGCACTGTGCCAACTTCTTTTTATAAATATCCCATGTGATTGTATTACCAGTAAATAGTCAAGTAGAATCAGAACCCAGGTTTTCTAACCTTAGAATCCAATGTCTCTGCCCTTATCTCATGCTATCTCTGATTATCAAGGGAAAACCGATTCGGTAACAGCATGACTTATAGTTATATCAGTAACCTATCAGTTCTAGCTTCCTACAAAAGATGATTCAAATCCTTAGCTTTCGATGTTGATGTGCTGAATCCTACTGTATTTTCTTTGCAACCAAAATTAGAAGAAAAGCAGGAAATGGGTGGAAAAATTACAGCAGGTTTCTGTGATAAAGGCCTCATTTTTCAAATATAAAGGGAACTGAGCCAAATTTATATAAAAAAACAGGTAGTATTCAGAACAAGAAATTGAAGCTGTCATTAGTCACATTAAAATGCTCTAAATCACTATTTATTAGAGAAATGCAAGTTAAAACAACTCAGAGGTACTACCTCACACCAATCAGATTGGTTAACATGACAGAAAAGGAAACTGACAAGTGCTGGAGGGGATATGGGGGGTATATATTAATGTAGCATTGGCAGAGTTGTGAACTCGTCCAAACATTCTTGAAAACAATTTGGAACTATGCTTAAACAGCTATAAAACTTTTCTTCCCCTTGACCCAGTAATACTGCTACTAGGTCTGTAGAGATAAAAAATTAAAAAGGGGGGGGAAGGGCCTATATGTATGAAAGTATTTATAGCAGGTCTTCATGTGGTGATAAACAATTAGAAATCGAGGGGATGTCCATTAAATGGGAAATGGCTGAACAAGTTGTGCTATATGATTGGCTATTGGGCTATGAGAAACAATGAGCAGGATGGTTTCAGAAAAACCTAAGATGTCTTATATGAACTCCTGCAGAGTATGATGAGCAGTACCAGGAGAACATTGTACACAGTAACAGCAATGTTGTAATGAAAGACTTAGCTCTCTGATCAAGACAATGATCCAAGACAATTCCAAGGGAGTTAGGATGAAAAATGTTATGTACTTCTAGAGAGAGAACTGATAAATGCTGGGAGCAGATTGAAGTGTGTATATATTTTTACTTTATGTTTCTTGCTTTTTTATTGTGTATTTTCTTTTGTACCCTGGCTAATATGGAAATATGTCTTGTGCAATTTCACATGTATAATTGATATATTTCTTGCCATTTCAGTGGGTGGAAGGGGCAAGAGGGATGAAGAGAATTTGACCTCAAAAACTTTTTTTAAAAGAATGTCAAAAATAAATGATTTTTTTAAAAAAAATCTTGTATTTGCTTGTCTGATGCTTTGAGAAAATACTAAGGGAATATTTTGTCTTTTAAGTTTTTGAGGACACAGTCCAAGATGAGAAATGAACCTTCGTTGAAAGTACTCTTTTATAACCTTATCACAGCATATGCTTATAAAGACACGAAAATGTAGGTATTTCAAAGTATTAGAAGTTGACATCAATAAATAATTTAATGACATGAAATATATGTTTTAAATTGCATTTTAAAATTTTTGAATTCCAAATCTGTCCCTGTCCCATATCCCAAAAGAAAGGGCAGGGAGGAGACACCAACACATTCACTTCCCTCTCAATTTGGGCTTGTAGAGATTTACCATATGAAGAATATCACAGGTTCAGATCACTCAAAAATGTATATTTGTTGTGGTTTTGTTTATTTTTATAGAAAGCCTGATAATTGTTTCACATTCATAATATAAGCTAAGTAAAGACCCTCTTGTGTTCCTATACAGCTCCTAAAGAGTGAGGTTCTAGCACCCAACGGTCTTGACCCACATGGGAAAGTTAGAGCAAAGTCAGCCAGATGACAGGAGTCAGGAAATTCTAAGCCCCCTGTACCACATGCAAGAAGCCCAGCAATCCTGAATGGGCTTGGTCAGACTACACCCAATCTTCATTTTATAGATTTTGAAAGTGAGCATCAGAGATATTTACTATGACTTTTCCAACTTCAGATAGCTAGTTAAGGACAGGGTAAGGACTAGGGAGACACCAGATTTTCTAAGTCCCAGCTAGCTGTTGTTCTGTTTCTTATCCCATGCTGCCTCCTCTCAGTACAAACAGGGAAAATTAGAAAAAAGAAAACAAAAACAAAACCAAAAATAAATTATCATGCAACACATTTCCAACCTAACTTAATTAAGTCATACCCAAGTAAATTATGAAAAAATACAAAATATCTTCCAATACCTCATTCATATTCTATTTTCCCATTTTGATTCTGGGAAATGCTATAAACTTTCCAGTAATCTAAGAGAATTTCCTTCTTCTATGATGATTTGAAAATGACATAACAATTGATATTTCCCAGAAACCTCTTTATATATAAACTAACACCTACAAAGCCACTTTTTTCCTCCCTTGCTAAGTTTAGGATAAGAAGTATTTTAATTAATTTTGTAAGTCCCCTTGATATTTCATAATTAATTTTAGGGATGGAATTTGTTCTAAGGCCCCATTGCATAACAACAAGCGCTAAGCAGCTGTGGTCCTTGGCCTCAATATTAAACTTCTCTGTACAAAAGGAAAGGGAGCATGGCATATAGACATCTACAACATGCAATTTGCCCCTAGAAATTCATATGCCTATATAGAAAGTTTTCTCATCCTTCATTCAGTCAAGATTCAGCTGATTTAAGATATCTGCAGGCCAGGAAAAAGCCATTATCGGTATCTAAATTTGGATCTCTGCTGTCAGGTTCTCATTAGCATTGCATGGGAAATGGCTACTCAGAGTCACTCATCCTACTAATGAAATTGGCTCATAAAGCCTGTGCCTAAAAGAATTCGCTTAAAGTAGTTTATTTCTAGAGCTGTTCCATCCCCCACTGGACCGCCCACCTTCTTTAACCCTTGCCCTTATATACACACAGTATAATAACTGGTTTCTTGTTTTGTTTTGTTTCCCATTCAAGCATTAATGGTTTACACATTTTCTTTTTCACATAGCAGTAAAACCGTACCCATCAGGGAAAAGATACACTGTGCAAAACAGCCAATCCTACATTATAAAGGTATGGGTTGCTGCGGAATAGTCGTCTGAATTTCCAAAGAATTGTATGTAAAAGTGAGACATCATGGTATACTCACAGAAAACTGAGTGGGGGGTGTCAAGAGACTATCATCTAGGGCTGTCTTTGGTAGTAGTTCAAGCAGTGATCTAGGACAGATTATTTAAATTCTCTGGCCCTTCACTTCCTTAGCTGTAAATTGAAGAGTCCAGACAAAGATTGCTAAGGTCCTTCTCAATGTTAAAATACAATGTGCTGACCAAAGTACTGACCTTTTTCAGAGATGGCAAATGCAACTTCTGGCAAATATAATATTGCCAACTCCGGCTCTTTATAATACTTCTTCAATTTGGGCCCTGAGATGGAGGCAATAGGAATCTATCTAAATAAAACAGGGCTTTTGACCAGAAGAAAAAAATGGACAATTATTTCCTTCTTTCCAACAAAAAAGGGAGAGAACAAAAACACTTAACTCCCCCCCCCCAATACTTCAGTGGATCTTAGATTTCCTCAGGGTGGGTACTATCCCCATAAAGGATCATTGAAGCCTGTCTGTACCTTCTCATCCTGTGCTAGGTAATATAGTAATGGATGTAGAGTCAAGAACATCTGAGTTTCAATACAGCCTCAGACACGTACTAACTGTTACCCTGGGCAAGTCACTTAACCTCAGTTTCCTCTACTGCAAAAGAAGGATAATAATAGCATGAGACAATATTTGTAAAGTGTTTAGTGCAGTGTCTGACACATAGTAGGTAGTTAATAAATTCTTGTTTTTTTTCCTTCTTTCTTGTGTTATTTTTATCTATGATTTTTGTTTTTGGTAAACCCTCCATGGGATAATTTGGATCTGTGAAATTTTTGTCTTATTTAAAAATTGACTAAGACCCCCCCCCCCTTCTTGAAGCAAGTTATCTTTAAAATGGTAACTCCCAGTTCTATATGGTACTTTCTTTACGACAACCCTGTGAAGGATAAAAGAATACCATTCCAGTAGATGCCTCACCTAAGCATAGTAGAAGCAGTCTCTGATCTTGAGCCTGTTAACCTGATTCCATAAAGAGAAATAAACAACAAGTCTTGGGGAAGAGCATAGGTTAATACTAGACTCCAGGTAAACAAATGAAGCAGCTAGAAGACACGTCAGTGAGAGGACATTTCATTGGAGAGATAGGAATGACACTCTTCACCTGCTATTTCAATGAGAGATGTGGATTGTAGGTTGCTTGTGTTTATGTTGCATATATTTTTAAATTATTTACTTTTCTACCTATTGTTTCTGCCAATAGAATGTGAAGCTGTTGATGGCAAGGGATATTCCATGTTTGTTATTCTATCCTCCACCACGGGGCTGGGCATACAGTAGGAACTGAGTAAATGCTCATCTATTGATCCCTTGTTGTAATATAATGTACTATTAACCTCATCACTTTTGATGCAATCTCAAATTTCTCAGACAAACTGGAAAAATGACTTTGTCATAAATTTAAATAGAAAAGTCACTTTCCTTCCATATTCCTCTGAAAATTCTGGCAGATTTTAGGCCTTTAATGTTTACTAAGAAGTGTGATATATTAGAAAGTGTTTTTAGTGTTTGAGTTTCAGTATTTAAGTTTAAAATAAATTAATTTTAAAAAGAATAAAAAGCAAGTGTGTAGGACACAGAATTTTAAGATCACAGATCTGGACCACCTTCTTGTGGCTTTTCATTTTACAGGTGAGGAAATTGAGACAGAAAGAAGTTAAGTCATATAGCTCATTCATTATTAGCAGCATAGGTACTCTGATTCCAAATCCTACTTTCCCTTAGCACTTTACTGCCTGGCTTCGACATTTACTATCTGTGTAATCATGGGACAAATACCTTAGTCTTTTCAGAGCCTCCGTTATTTTTTTTAATTTACAAAATGAGAATAATAATACCGTTTCACCTATTTTGAGGGTTTTTGTGAGAAAAGTATGTTTAAATCTAAAAGCATTATAGAAATGTGACTTGTTGTAATCCAATGGTCTTGTCTTAGTCTTCTTCTTCCTTGAGTTTTTTAACAGTATTTTGCATTGCTTATAATCTCCTCTTCCTGAAACTGTCTCTGTCTCTCACTCTGTGCCACATTGCCTTTCTTGGCATATAATAGTCATTTAATAAACATCTTTTGATTGACTGGTTTGATATCCCACTTCTCTTCTTACTGTTTGCTGACTCTTATTTTGCTCCTCTTTCTCTTTCCATTTATTAAATGTAGAAATCCCCTAGGGTTCTTGGCCTTGGCTCTCATTTCTCCATTTTCTGCTCCTTCCATTGGTGATCTCATCAGTTTTCATAGATCTCATGGACTTCAATTATCACCTGCATATGGATAATTCTTAAATCTATATCTCCAAGACCCACCATTGACCACTTATGTAAATCTCAGATGAATTTCACACTCCCTGATGGACATCACAAAATGGGCATTCCATATGCAAAACAAACTTAATGCATACAAAACTGGACACTCAATCTATTTCTCCTGAGTTCCCTATTTACTGGTTGTTGTCTTAGTTACTCATGAAAAACACTTGAGAGTCATAAATAGGTTTATAGAATTTCAGAGCTAGAAATATATCATTGTAGGCTTCTCCTTTGCCCTTTCTCCTGTGCTATCTCTCTCTCCCTTAACTTGCCATCATTTAAAAATGTTTTTTCTCATTCCTGCTATAATTGTAGTAAATAGAAGTTTATGTCTCATATTCCTAATATAAAAATTGCATGAGTGAAACATAACTTTCTTCCTTTTCATACAAAACAAAATCTCTGCATTGCCTTAAACATATGTGACTTGTAATTGTTTGTTTTTTCCTCTGCGTCAGGGGCCTCTAAAGGAAAGATGTCTTCTGAAGTCCCATTCGGTTCAAAAGCTATGATCCTATGATATTTGCAAAGTCTGCTGACTGGACTGGAAGTTAAGAGAGATGTGGGTTTTAACCCTGCCTCTAAGATTTACTATCGATGTGGCTAAAGGCAAGTTATATTTTTCTGAATTTATTTCCATAGGAGTAAAAGAGATTACCTATATTATTTACCTTACAGTGGTGTTGTGGGATTCAAGTGTGAGTATATTTGTAAAGTGCTTTTGTGAACCTTAAAGCACTATATAATCATTAGTAGTTATGCTTCTTCCATTGAAGAAAGTATCCTTGCAGCATCTGATGGTTGGGCCCCTTTTTCTCCATTGTAAGACTGCTTCTTTCTGGGTCAGCTCCCTATGTACTGAATAGGGTAGAAAGCTCCTTTGCAGTTTCTACATGTTTTGGATCTCTATGGCACTAGACAAATTCATTCCTGAGATAGGCCGATTTGTCAGGGTTTAGAAGCCACTGATGAGAGTTGACCTATCTTTAGTCAATAGGACCATATCTGTGAGTGAGATCTGTACTTTTATCTGTGTCTGGCTATAGAGAGAGCAACTGTTTCTTTAAAAAAATACAACCTCTCAGAGTCAACTTAAATGGCATTTGTCAAATGGCATTTGAATCAACTTAGATGACAAGTAAAATAAAAAAAAATAAGTTCTCTGCTAAAAAAAATTCTCTATTATTCATCCTTGGAAACTTACAGGAAGAAGCAGATCTCTCTTGGAAATTTCAGAGCTAGAAACCAACTACCTAAACTCACAACTCTTCTTAAAGGAACATGGGGTAAACTGGTTAAGAAACTAAGGAGTGAAATATGTTCTCTAGGAAACATATGCTAGAAAGAAAAGAAGAGTTAGCCATATAGGTATTTTCATGCCACTGGCACCCTTGCGATGTGAGAAGAAATCAAAGAAGAACTCTAGAACATTTGGTGATGAACTGATGAAAAAA
The DNA here is from genome assembly GCF_011100635.1 of Trichosurus vulpecula. Classification (NCBI taxonomy): domain Eukaryota; kingdom Metazoa; phylum Chordata; class Mammalia; order Diprotodontia; family Phalangeridae; genus Trichosurus; species Trichosurus vulpecula. The sequence goes on from NC_050576.1 coordinate 382,514,538, forward strand.
CCCTTAAGGATAAGAGTTATACAGGATAGATGGCCATTTTAGAATTTTGATAAGTATAATTAGGAAGAACATCTAAAACAATGAGTTTACAGAGCCATTTGAGAATAAAGGGGGCTTACTATAAACGCTAGCCTCCTCTCAAATGAACTCAGTACTTCCCCTATTAAGGATCTTATTGGTGTGCACCTAATTATAGATGTGTAACTTTACATATGTACAATTACATATGGAATGTAGACAGAGAGATAGGTCTCAAAAGAAGCAGCAGCAATAGTTTAAAAGTTTAAGCCCTAAAATATAATAAGACACAAGACTCATTAAGTTCTGAAAATAAACACATAGCCCTTTTCCTAAAGGATTCATGAGAAGTTAAACACTGCAAACATCAGGAATGACCTGATTGTTATAATTGTCAATGGTTAAAAAAAATCAAATAGAAAATCCCATCAATATGTAGTTCCTGGAAGTAGAGAGCTGGGACAAATGGGCATTTGGTCATATCCACTAATACGTAAGAACTAATCTGGGATTTTAAAACACATGAACAGACATTTTACAGAATTCTGAATGAAGACTGATTCCCAGTTACAGCGATGATATATAACGTGAACTATCTTGATGATTCCCCATCTTTCAATTACTCTTTTAGAAGGTTGGGGTTTTATTTGATTAGAACACTTAACTGCAATAGGGCATAGACATGCAAAGCTGATCAAACATCAAAAGAGGAATGAAATAGGGAGATGTATGCTCACCAAAGCCATCTGCCCTGCCATGGAGGATGTTCAGCACAGAGCTGAATGAAATAGAAATCCCTGTAAATCTTGTGGTTTTTCCTATTTGTCAGTGACGTTTTGCCAATTTCATCATTTCCACAATACTACAAGACATCCTCAGTCAAATAAACAACATTTAAAAGAGATTGGCTTAAGGGTGCATAAAGGAAAAAGCAAATGAAATCTGTTTCATACTAGCAAACAGGACAATTCACTAAGTTAGTTCATCACTATATCTGTTTCTAGATCAGCACTCCAGATGATCAATGACCTGGCCCTGGAATTAAAGGAAGAAAGGACGAGATTGCTTTTGGGAAATTCTCAAAACTGCTGTTTGTCTCTGTGTCTGTGTCTGTGTCTATGTCTGTCTGTCCATCTATCATGTACCCCATCCTTTAATAATATCCTTCCAGTAATACACTTGGGCTGTTAAGCAGGGAACATTATGATCTCTGATGTGTAAATATTGTTGTGGCCCAAAGGGCAATGGAAAGACTGAGAATGGATATAACCACAGCATGCTGCCTCAACAAGTACCATAAAAGATATCTTCTGGAAATAGGTGATTGGAGATGCTGGGCTGGAAATGTAATGAGAATGAGCAAAAACAGATGCATAGCCTGAGAACTGCCTTGTCCCTCATGTAATACTTAAAGACCATGATCCTTAATCAAAAGAGATAGTGAGGTGTCCATGGAGATACCTATGTGGGAGGACACAGACATGCAGTGGCAATCTTCACAGTTGGATGGAGTACCATCATTGATAATAGCACTGATCCATTGGTGTCCTGAGGGCTTTTACCTACTTCACGGGATTTTGGTGAGGAAAACATTTTGTAAATAGCAAAGATGCATATAAATCTAAGCTAGCATAACAACTATCATTATCTCAGGCCTTTTCCAGGGTATCTAGGTGGCACAGTGGATAGAGTGCCTGGAATGGAGTAAGAAAGACTGGAATTTAAATCCAGCCTTAGACATTTTCTAGCAGTGTGACCCTGGTCAAGTCACTTAAACCTGTTTGCCTCAGATTCCTCATTTGTGAAATGAGCTGGAGAAGGAAATGGCAGATCACTCTAGTATCTTTGCCAAGAGAACCTCAAATGTGGTCATGAAGAGTTGATGGACACACCAGAACAACAACAATAAACATGCCTTTTCAACTGATGAAATCCAAATAGATGAATATAAATTTCCTTCCAAGCCACATAAAGATGTTTATTACTTGCACATCATTCTTCCTGACAGGTTCTTTATTAAATAAAAACAAGTACCATTTGTCTCATATTGTAAGTAAGGGAAAGGAAGGTTACAAACCATGCTACTGTCTCCTGAATTGAGTTTCTAACCAAAAACACTTACATTATGAAAGCTTACTGTTGGAAAGGCAGCCATCAAGTGCAGTGTTTGAAAAAATGGAAATGCAAATATTCCCATTTCCCTCTGTGGTCGTAAGACCAATTGCCAACGTGGGGACAAAATAATTGATTTCCTCAATGAATTTGTTGCTGACAAATGTCCCATCATAAGAGCTATCAACTCTGCATTTCTAACTTACAACTGAGAAAATCCAAGAAAGATGCTCATTGCTATGAAGTAGAATGGGATAGTTACTAAAAGATAACAGATTTTTAAAGCAAGCCATCCTTTTCGACTAGCAATCACAATAATGAGTCAGTTCCAACGTTCACAAGTGTTAACAGCTAGCCTCTCTAGAGAACTATGTTCAGAGGGACAAAGATTAAAGGTAACTACAGCCTATTCACTTTTCTTTTCCCCTGGCAGGATGATTGTCAGCTCTCCTTTTATCATCTCATCACTGCATACTCAGTAGAGCACCTGACCAGGGGTTTGCAGATGAGTGAATACATTCCTATAGAACTCATTTATTAAATACTCTAAATTCATTTGATTTTATTCTCCTTAGATCTTTGTGATGAATAAGGTCAGTGAAATACCTCTATAAGTTGTTACTTAGGAAGCTGGAGGATTCTAGCACCCTTCAAATTCAAGAAACATTTCTCCATTTTAAAACCAAATTTCCTCTCTTCTCACCTACCCCACTCTCTATGTCGACTGTTAAAAAAGATGCCTTTTGAATTATTATGAAAGTGAACCAAATGTAATCAAAAGAATCCCATGGATGCTCAACCATGCATTTGGATTACTGCAAACCTACCTAAAGTAGAACAATGTAGCATGGTATGAAGAAGCCTGAACTGGGAATCACAGTCCTCGGTTTAAATCTCACCTCTGACATTTTCTACCTATGTGATCTTGGGAAGCCACTTAACATTTCTTAGCCTCCCCAATGAGGGAGTTGGAGTACATGGCCAATCAGGTCTCTTCTAGATGTAGGATCCTATAATCTTTAAGGTTCCTTTGGACTCTAGATTGGTGATCCTGTGCAATCCTAAAATATAATGATGTCATAACATTTATTTCAAAGTGAACAAATTCAATATCTTCCACTTTTATTCTACTTTTCATTTTTTTTCAGAGCATTTAACCAAATATGAAAACTGCCAAGTCCAAGGGACAAATTCATATGTTGATTTTCTAAGGTCCACTTTTGAATAGACCTGATATTCAGAGTTGGATCTTAAAGTGAACAAACCTTCCTGAAGACCTCCGACTGATCTGAAGTCAGATCATTTTCCATATATTATTGTCAGGAATTTATAAATCCAGAAATTTGTTCAGGAGGAAAATTTCTCAATTTTGGAATGTACTGAATATGAGTGAAGGGCAGCTAGGTGGCACAGTGGATAGGGCACTGGGCTTAGAATCAAGAAGACTCATCTTCATGAGTTTAAATCTGGCCTCGCACACAGTTGTGTGGCTCTGAGCAAATCATTTAGCCCTGTTTGCTTCAGTTCCTCATCTGTAATATGAGCTGGAAAAGACAATGGCAAACCACTTCAGTATCTTTGCCAAGAAAACCCTAAATGGGATCACGACTGAAACAACTGAACAACAACAAAATATGAGTCAACAGAGTCCCTTTCAACAGAACAGGGTTTATATATGTGTACTCTAAGTACTTAATAGTCATATTTTTGTTAAGATGAATGGGTAACATTACCTCATACCAGAAGAGGTTTGGTTCCACCTCTTGTAAATAGTATGTAGTTTTAATTCACTAATTTGGAGCTGTAAGGGAACTTAGGGATCATTTAGTATAATTCCCTCATTTAAAGATGAGGAATCTGACACCCAGAGGTTAAATGACTTGCCCAAGGTTACACATATAGTAAATAGTATAGCCTTGATCCTCCAACTCCAAATGCAGCATTGTATCTACTGCACCAGATGACGAAGATAAATCACATAAAGAGACAAGTTAAATCAAAAACCTTTATGTTGTATGTATCGATGGTTTTCTCCAATAAAATCTTTATCTATCATGGCATGGATGTGACTCTGAATTTTCAAAGGTTATTCTAGCCGTGCAAAAGATGGAGAAGATTGATCCAAATAGGAAAGGTGAGGAGCTTTATGCCTATAGTCTGAGATTTAAGATAAATAAGCTTAAAAAAGCCAATTCCAGTTTGGGTATGGAGTAATAGTATTTTGGACTATGGTAACTTCTGATGACATTAAGTCATGGGAGAGCTATATAATCAGTCAGTATCAGTGAAGAAAGGACCCATCTTCATGAAATCAGAAATTTCTGAGGTACTGAAATGCATGAGATTTAGTGTCTACCTCTAAAAACAGATGCATATACAGAAACACATATCTGTTCTCCTTAGACAGGGATAAAGTTATAAGTGTATTTCCAAATTTGCATGGTAATGAAGATATGCATAAACAATTTTACTCTTAATGTGGTACTGGTAGAAAACAACAATTAATTTATGATTCAGAGCCTAAGGGATCTTCTATTTAGTATTAGAATTATAATGCGAATTTCAGAAGTTCAAACTCGGTACATGTTGGCTCATAGACATTCTCAGCTATAGAGTGCATGCGTATAACTTTCATTCATCCTCAGGCAGATTATCTAATTTTTCATATTTTAGAGTTTGATTACACTTCATAACTCATTCAAGACATAACCAAATAAGCAGAGTCCCAATCCCAAATGTATACTGACTCACTATGAAGGGTATTTTTTTCATCATTCATTATATAGGCATAATAAAAAAAATTTAGGGGAATTTGGGTCATAATTTTAATGCAGAAAGTAGTAATAATTGTGGAATAAAACACTGCCCCCACTTCTGTTATGAATGCAAAGAATAATGCTGGAAAAGATAAGAAAATCAGTTTTAAAAATACTTAATTATGAGATCTCTCTCAAAAAATTTTTTAAAAAAGTATTAAAGAGTTAGAAATGTCACCATCCCCAATAAAGAAGAAGGATTCTAGTCTTGGCTGTATCATTCCCTCCCTACTTATGTGATTACCTATGAGTTGTTGGACTTTATCCAGCCTTCAGTTTGTTCAATTCTAAAACGAGAAAATTATATCAGATGATCTCCAAAATCCAATCAAGATATAAGATGCTGTAATTTGGGGAAGTACATCTTGGAAAAAGCATAAAAGGGGTAAAAGTCTTCCTTACATCTTATTTTAAAAGACTGCTAGAACAAGAAAGTTCAAGAAAAAGACCTGGAGCAAGAAAGCAGAAACCTCAACTCCTTGGGTGAAATGCTAATTTTGCTATATTAAAACTTTGAATATGTGTACATACACATACATATACACATACCTGCATGTATATACTTGTATGTATATGCACATACATATTTGTTCTAATATTCAAGTATGCCTTGGAGTTTTAATAACTTGGGTTGTTTTTGCTTAACCGTCTCCATAACAGAATGGTGAATAATTGATTTCATATTAAACTAATCCTCGTTTTTATGGTGTAAAGCAAACTAAGTTCATACCAGTAGAAAATGAAGGAGTCAGAAATTCAAACAAAATAGCAAGAATTCCCATTCATCACAGTAGGGCTCACTGACCTTTTGTATAGTAGGTGGATCCTATACCTAAAAAATAGTGCAATATTTGAAATTGAATTGATGTCAGCATTAGTTGTTCTAGAGTTAGGTGTCTGAACTGATTGTTTCTTTCTGGGCCATACTAAGGAATTATATAAGGTGGTAGTAGACAGTTCATTGACCTTGGAGTTAGGAAAGACCTAGTTTTGAATTCAGAATCTGACACTTGTTATCTGATTAAGTCACTTGCTTCTCTTATTTTGTCCTCATCTGTAATGACTGTACTCAATACTTTATGCGGTTGTTGAGAAAAATGCTTTAGAAAATGTACTGGGTTATTCTAAAATTGGGATTGAGAGAGATCTCTCTGTGGGCAAGGACCTGCTTTCAAGAGTGGCTCAGGGTTGTAGTGGACTAGAAGTGGGAAAAATAGGAGACCCAGAAGGCATTTTATGATACAAGTCCAGAGATTAGAGACTAGGCACTGTATGTAGCTGTTCCCTACATTGGTAGCTTTAACTAAAACTCTCCAAAAGGGAACCTGGTTGAAAGGGACTGAAAATGCTGACTTTTGTCACCTTGGGGGATCTGCAAAAGTTGGTGCAGTGGTTTTAACTCACTCCTTCATTTGCCTAATGAAGGCCAGCATTTACTTTAAAATTTTCATTTGATCTTTAAATCATTCAAAATTTGTGTTGTGTTTTTCAAAGCTAACTTTCCTTCGATAGAAAACTATGACTAGTCAACTGCTTTATGCTTTATGTTAGTTCTTAATTGTGAACTGGGCATTAAGTAACAGAAGAAGATAAAGAAGTCATTGTTCAAAAGTCAACCTTATGGTAGTTAAATTTATGTTTATTCTTGGCAAAAACTGGTTATTTTAAAAAATGTACAACATTAAAAAGTAAGTGTCTAAGTTCTATTACAAGCTGGTATTCTGGATTGTTAAATGTAAATGTATAATGTGCATTGATCACATTTGTCAAATGCAATATCTTATAAAAATAAGAGAAATATTTGCCAAAACATAATCTGTTCTGGCCAGAGCGCCTATATCCATCCTGATCCTTTCTCTTTTATCTCCCTCTAACCAAAGCTTCAAACTTAAAAACTTACTGGAAATAACAACAACAACAAACTAGAGAACTGGAATGGGATAGAAATAAGTAAAGTTGTATTGTATTGTATTGTATTGTATTGTATTGTATTGTACTGTATTGTATTGTATTGTATTGTAACTTGGCCCAAATTTTAAATTGATATACACACATGTATTTATGTAAAAGATTTAAAGATTATCTCAACAGTGAGTTTAATCACATTGATTCTAGTAAATATGATGATTTATATTAGTATTTTATATTAGATTTATATTTAATTTCTATTTGGAGTACTTCTAAACAGAAATTAAAAGAACAAAATATTGGATAAGAAAGCATTGTGATCACTCATAGCACCTTTGAAAATGTCCAAATTTAGATCAGTCTTATGAAAGAAAACTATATGAAATATTACTGTTACCTTTAAGAAGGGGTATGATGGAGCCAGCTTGACCTGGCTCAGGAGATCTTTGTATTTTCAGTATGATCATTTATACCTTAGAAATTAGCAAATGCTAAAAATTAGGGCTTGATTTATTGTTTTTGTTGATTGTCTGGTCTTAAGAAAATGCTGGAGAAAATGTTATTAATGTAGATTAAACTTAAAAGTGCAGCCTGAGTACTTTTTTTTTTCAGAGAGCTGGTTAAGTATTTACTAGAATGTGCCTACCTTAATTTAAATATGTTTTCACATTCACTACATATTTCATTTCCCCTACTCTTATAGAGGACTCCCATAGTCAAAGATCCTCTCATAGACACTGTATGGCAAAGGAAATATGTTTCAATAATTAATCAATCAGTAAACATTTCTTCAGTGCTTACTACATTTGGGGCACTGAAGCTCTTGGGATTATAAAAAATAGAGGGCAGACTTAACAGACCCACAGAATGTTAAGACAAAAAAAATCCACAAAAAATATGTGCAAATAAAGAAATTAACCAAGAGAGATGAAATAAATTACCAATATTCATAATGATATTACCTTCAAGAGGTAGCTTTCAGGTACATTTGTTTAATAAAAGAAAATGATTATCTTTTTCAAACATTGCTTTCTGGTATAAATATTTTAAAGAATAAACATCTGAATAAATAGTCATACTAAGATTGGTTAATAGATATCTTTGTTTGCTTTATCACTACCTAGTTTAGGTATAAGGACCATATTTTCCTCATAAAAGAAGTTTCATGGAGTCTCTCTCAATTATCAAGAATAAAGCACGTAGCATGGGTGTTAATCACTCTTTATGTTTTTTTTAATAGAATTTATCTTGAAGGCTATTAGAATTGGGAGGTTTTTCTTTGGTAGTTCCTTTATTATTTGCTCAATTTAATTAGTCCTGATTGGCTCGCTTAAAATTTCTATTTTGTGACCGTTAATTTGAGTATTCTGCATTTGTATAAAAAATTTTTCCTTTCCTTTAAATTATCAATTTTGCTGGCATATAATTTTAATAGTGAAACCTAATTTTTTTTTATTTTCTGCTTTTGTGAATTGATTTTGATCTTTTTTGTCTTGCTAATTTTACTTTCTCTATTTTAATTATTTTATTTAAAAGTCTATCGACTTTTGCTTACTAATTAAACATTTATTCTTTCCAAAGAATGAATTTTTATAATCATCCTTTTTATTTTAGAAGTTTGTCTAATTATCAAGTTTTCTTCATTTGTGTTTATTTTGTGCTTAATTTTTATTTACTTTTGCATTGTTTTGTTTTGTTTTTCTTTGGTTTTTCTAATTGAATATTACTTTCATTAATCTTTTTTCCTGTAGGATTAATATATGTTTTTAGAATATTTTCTTCTAAACATGATTCTAGATAAATTCAGCAATTTTTTCATATTGGCTTCACATCACCATTCTCTTGCACAGTAATTTATTTTTTCCATGATTTTTATTTGATTGAAAGAAGATTATTCAGGAAAATGATTGCCTCTATTTTAATCTGTATTTTACACTTGTATTCTCAGTGTTACTATTTATTGTATTATGATCTATAAGGATTTGCTTGATATTTTTCCTTTTTGAACAGATTTATATTGCCTTTGTACATTAGTACATTAGTACATATTATCTATTTTTTGTAAAATTGCCACATGATTTTGGGAAATAAGTATGTTATTTAATATTGCCATTAAGAAAATATTATGTCTTTTATATCTAACAGTTTGTTCCTTAAAAAGTTTCTTTTTTAATTGGATTTATATATTTGTGAGAGAGGAATTTTAAAGTTCCCTACAATTATTTTGTTGCTATCAATTTTTTTGTAATTTATTCAGCTTTTTCTTTGTATATTTAGATATTTTGTCATTTGATGTAAATAGATTTAATATTAATATTGTTTCATTACCTACAAAATCTTTAAATATAATTAATACAGGTTGCTTTCTTCTACCCCTTCACATTGTTATTTTTAATTATTCCTTTGTCTGATATAATGAGTACAATTCTTTGCTTTTTTGATAATTACATAATGAACAGTAAATTTTGTTTCAGCCTCTCATTTTCATTCTCTATCTTTATTTTAGTATGTATTTTTTATGCTACATCATTTTTTTTGTTTTAGTTCTTATTTGTTCTATTTCATTAGACTGTTCAATCTATCAATCTTATCCATATTTAAGGTTACTGTTATTAGGTGGGTTTTTGTAACTTTATGTTTTCAGTATTTATTTTGATCCCTCTTTCTCTAAATCAGCTCTTTCTTCCTGAAATTAGTTTTGATTACACTAATTTAATGGTTGCCTATTCTGAGAGGCCGTGTCTTGCCCTATGACCCAAGTCCTGTTTACCTGCCTGTCCCAAGAGGCTCGAATTTACTAAAATTGTTCATTTCCTTTCCTTTTGTTTTATTTTCCCCCCTTATAGCCCATTGATCTTTATTTCCTTGCCCAGATGAGTGTATGGTTCAAAATCATTCTTCTCTACCTTTGCAACATTTAGGGTTAAGGAATACTCTTTTTAGGAGCCCTTTCCTAAGAACCTCTCATTTACTTTGAACTCTTCCTTGTTTTTATCCCTTTAGAGTATGTTGTGAATTCCGTTCTTCCATTCAGAACCTAAACTTCATCAATCATTTATAACTGGGTAATTGATTTAGAATTTGAGTGGGCCTTTGAGAGCATTTAGTCCAAATTCCTCATTTTACAGTTGCAGAACTGAGGCCAAGAGAAATAACTTAACCAAAACCGTATAAGGCAGAGCCAGGATTTAAATGCAGGTACTCTGACTTTAAAACTAGAATTGTTTCCACTACAACAAGTTGCCTCACTACTTATTTCTTCTTTATGGTAGATATAGACATATATCTCTTTGAGTTCATAATTTCTTTGGCTTGTAGATCTAGAGTTAAAAGGGACTTTAGCAGCCATTGAGTTTAATTATCCCCCTTTAATAGAGACTGAGGGTTTCTGAGATAGGTAGGAGTTGAACCTGGGTGCCCCAGACTCCCTAGTTCAGTGCTCTATCAACTTCACTGTGATATTTCTCATGTTTTAAGCATGGGCTCTCTCTATTTTCTTTTCTCTCACCCTTCTCCCCTGATCTGTGGATTCAAGCAATCAGTACTTTATCATCTATATTTAATAGTTCTTGACTATTTTCTTGCATTACTTCATGCAGCATGGCATCAAGGTTTGTTTGTTATATATCACGTTCTTCTGGGGGAACCTATCATCCTTAAGTTGTCTTTGCACACATACTTTCTTCAAGTTCAGTCATTTTAGCTCTTAGAGAACTCTCTTGTTCTTTTAAAATTATCTTTTGATTCTCGTCTGCCAAATTTTCATCCACTTCTATATATTTTTTAGTTTTCCAAATATTTTCTTTTCTTTTTCTGAGCCTCTACTTCTTTGGAGAGACAGTACATCATATATTCTAATTTCATGACTTCTCATTTAGTGCTTTTTTCACTATACTACAATGCCTCAGAAGGTTAGATAATTATTTCTGGTTTTCTTTTTTATCTTCTGATTCCAAACAGTTTTTTAAGACTCTTTTTGTTTTCCTTATTATTCTTCATAATCTTTAGGTGATTCTGGGCTTTTCCTTTTGCAGTAGTTCTCCAATTGACTGATGCCTGTTTGATATTCATCTTTAATTTTGTGTCCCTCATTCCATCTTATGTATACATTAAATCCGAAATCATCAGAGAGCTCTTTGTGGAGACATCTTCGTTTCTTTAGATGAATTTCCATTTCTTTCATTGTTGAGATCTTTTGTGAATATACTGTAAGAGTATTCTATACACTTATGAGCCATTTTTCTTTTAAAAGTCTTTGTCTGTGGGATACTTGTCTTTTCTCTGCAGTCTAAAAAAAAAAGTCTTCTTTCTTAAAGCGACGGAAATACGCCATACCTCACCAAGTCTCCGTGATAACTATGAAGTATAGTAAACCAGATAGGTATCAGTGAGGCTTGTGGGGTGTGACTCATGACAGAAATTCAGCAATGGAGTGGCACATCTTGTTCAAAAGGCAGGATGTTGTTTAAGAAGAAAATATATTACTTTGAGTAACTTCACCAACTGCAGCGGAGAAGCATGTTGAAGAGTATTTAGATGAAGCTCAGTGGAGGGAGAAACAGAAGAATACCTGGCCAGAAGGAGAAAATGGTTGATATATTCTGGAAGTAGTTTTCAAAGCTGGAACAGAAGCAAGATATGTTAGTAATAGAGGACTTCTTTATCTGAACTGCCAGAAGTAGATAAATTCTTGCCTTAACTTAATGATAAGTTAATTCTTTAAAACATGAAGAAATCAAAAAGGGAAATTGCTATTCTGACCTACATGTGCTCTCTCCAGGGTCAATAATGATTTATTGATGGCTAAATCTGATAGCATTTTCTTCATCTATAACCTTCCTGAACTTCCTGAACCATTTGGCACTAATGCCAAAACAGTCCCTTTTCTGTATACTTTAGGTTTTAATTACACAGCTTTATTTCAGTTTTCCTATCTGACCGATTCTTAGTCTTCTTTGCAGGATTGTAATCAATGTCTTACCTCTATGGGTTGGTATACTCTAGTAGGACCTCTCCTCTATTCTTTATACACTCTTGAGTATCTCATCAATTCTTATGAATTCATCTAGCCCTATGTGTAAAACTTCCAGGTCTACATAATCAACCTTCGTCTCTTTCTTGAGTTTCAGTTTCACTAGACAACTCTCTGAAGAGAGGCCCTTCACTTTATCAAATCTAGTATGTCCCAAACAGATAATTAATCTCTTTTCCCCTTAAAAAAACAAAGTAAAAACTTTTCACTTCTAACTTCTTTTTTTCTGGTGAAAGCACAAGAAATAGCATGATGCAGTCAAAAATGTGTTGGGAATCAAAAGACCTGGGTTCCAATTTTGATTCTATCATTTACTACTTGTGTGACTTTGGGCAAGTTATTTAACTTTGATAGGCATCAGTTTTCTTCATCTTTCAAATAAGGTGATTGGACTATGTAATCTTTGAGTTCTTTTCTAGCTCTAAATCTGTGAAACTATGATTCCATGAGTCTTCCAGTCATGTGACCTCAGAGCCATCCTATAGTTCTCCCTGTCTCTGACTCTCAGTATCCAATCAGTTGCCAAGTCTTGTCAATTTTATTTCCATATCTCTAGCATCTTTTCCATTCTTTCTGCTAATTCAAGAAGCACCCAATTTCTTGCCCCAATACTTTTCACCTGGACTATTACAATGGCCTCTAGAAAATAAATGTGAAGAGTATTCCAAGGTATTGTTTGAGAACTCATGGCTACAAACTCATGAGAACTCAAGATTGACAGGTTCTTTCCTATGAACTTTCATAACCACTCATTTATTTTTAAAATAATTGCCTCTCTTTGAGATTATGTTATTTATCATTTCCATATTCAAGGAGTTACTCTAGAAACATAAAAGTAAATAGCATTAGAAAGAAAAAGGCACATGGGATTTCCTTATCACATAAATTCATTCCATTCATTCTTCTGTGTTTACTAATACTGTATTGTTGTTGTCGTTTTCAGTAAATATTGTGAAATAAGAAAATCATTCATTGTGTTAGTAGAAGTGACTTCCTTTTGTTAGTTCAAATCATGAAAAATTAAGTATTATATGTCATCTTATATATTCAGGACCTTATGATACTTAGTATACGACTATGGTTACAGGCCTGACTTGTAAAGGACATCTCTTCATCAGAAGCATATTGAATGGTTATTGCCTAGATAGGTGATATTTCAAGGAAAGGGATCAAATTCAAAAGTGGCTATTTTTAATCATGAAAATAATATGAATACTTTTTGTATTCACAACCACTTTGGATGTGGGAAATTTGGTCATAACCTGAAGATAATTGAAAATATGGAGATACAGATTAATTGTCTTCCAGAGAATTATTTTCTTGGGGTAAAAAGAAAAAAGGAAGTGAGAGAAAAGACTCTTATCTCATTATTTGACTATAAAAAGAATAGGAGGAAAGAGGAAGGGAATAAGTATTTATTTTGCACTTATTATGTATCAGATATTGTGCTAAGCACTTTACAAATATTACCTCATTTGAGAGTAAAGAATTATTTTAAATTAAAATCATAATTGGAAAAAAATCAATTTACATAACCTCCTTGCACAAGAACTTATCCACAATATTCATTTTCATATCAACTATTTTGAATGATAAACTAGATGCACTCAACTACCTTTAAACAGTGGTCTCTGATTTTATATTTTCCTTCCTTGATGGTATTGTTCTCTTTTATTTTTCCCTTGCAACACATAACACTTTTTAGTGAGATCCCTAATTGCCTTCACACAATCCTCAGGCTTAACCAAATGCATCTTTGTTGCTGGCGCCTCTAATCACTGCTATTGAGTTTGTGCATCCACATGTATGATGTGCTAAGACACCTATCCTAGTCTGTGTATTGTCATAGCCTTTTTTGTCACCAACAAAGAGAAGATTTCTTCTTCTGCTCTATTGGTTGTTTCTATGAAAATATTACCTGAACTGTAGAGATACATATTATAATTGTTGAATGATGGAAAGAAGGGGGCAGAGAAGGGGGTTGTAGTTTAATTGGCTCTGCCTGGAAACCAACAACAAGCTGGCTTCCCTGAATTAGGCAGAGAACATACATCAGAATAGCAGAATCCTATTTCCTGGCTCATTTGATTGGTAACCCAAGGCACTGCCATATATCCTGTTTATTCATGGAGTAGAGAAAAGGTGGAGGAGGCCAAAATTGTACTGTGGATAAAATCAACTTGATTTTAGATAGAAAACATATAGTTTGATTGGCAAGGAACTGATGAATGGAGATAAAATAGGTCCCAGATTTCCTACTATTCTTCATAATTCTGTACAATACTATAGAGTCTTTCCACCCTTGAGCAACAGGGAAAAAATTACATGCTTGTTATCAAAAATGAAATGGACTTTTTATATGAATAGGTATTCAAGGATACCTACAACACTAAAATAAACATTATAAATGAGTATGAAATGGTTGTGATTGATAATCATGGCCACATATTCAGAAAATGAGGTTAGTCCTTAATTTAAGAGGCAATTTATAATTGTTCTCAAGATTATTAGTCTCTTGAAAAGAAGTGCTAACATTATAAAATGTCATTTCATCCCCTAAACCAGTTAACAATAGAAGAGATAGGAGATATAAGAGGAATGAGGAGCTATTAATGCTGCACCACATAACTGAATTGGGAAAATATTTCTAATTACTCTCAGTGTTGGATTGATATAGTAATTTTTTATACTTTGCAATTCCTAGGAAAACTCTTAAAATATGTAATTATGATCGAAAGTTTTCTTTTAGTCCCTGTGTTTCCTTATCAGCCTTATTCTATGGACCAGTGTGCCAAGTGATTTTTGATTTGTGGAATGGGTTAGATTTTTACTTCTCTTTAAAAGTCTTAAATTGTTGTTGAGAGCCTGCTTTATTAGTTTCTTTCTATGTGACCATGGAGAAGTCACAAATTATAATCTTTGAGACACTGTCTTTATACTGGAGCCAGGTTTCTCTTTTAAATAGAACATGATGCTAATCTGGCTAATGTCAAAAGTTTAATTCCCTTGTTGGACTAGAGGAAAATTCAAGTCTATTTTTACTGGCTGCCTTTCTAACCATGCCCAGTTATCTGGCCTATAGCATCATCTTTATACAGTCTAGACTGTGCATGTTTTATAATAACAAAACTAGTGATTCTTTAGAAAGTATTCTATTTTTAAATACTTAATAATAACTGGGAGTAGGAAAAGTAATTCCTATCACTGATTTTCCCTCTAGCCCAATTTTCCTCAAGCTAAATAGCTTGTTTTATGTTGCAAGCAAAATAAATAACATATTTTAACTGCTACCCCATAACAGAGTCTGGATAAATGGCCTTACTACAAGGCTAAGCTAACTTTGGCAATTGTCATATTTAAGAAAAAGGAGAAAAGAAAATGAAAAGTTAGACATTATGTTCAAAGGACTTCTATAATGTCTTATATTTAAATAAGAAATAATACTATGGTCAATACCTACTCTCCAATGGCTTTCTTCCAAAAACTGATGCGACATCATCACTCTGTCCAAAACAAATTTGGGGAACCACCTTCTTTTGTGGACTACCCTGGTTAGTACAAGCATTATTTAGGCTACACACTCACACACATACACACACACACACACACACACACAGATCCTCCCAAGTTCTTTCCAATTCCTTCTTAATGTCTTATGAAAGTTGTCTCTTTTGGGTTGAAACACCCTCTTTATACTCAGGGAGGACTGGAGATAGCAGCTTTGACTAAGGTGACTTCTCCTGAATGATGTTATGAGATTATTACAAAAGGGCATGGCCTCTCTATGAATTTATCAACAATGGCAACATGCCAAGAAGTGTTCTTTTTTTAAAATACCAAAGAGTGGGAAGGATTACATTTGACTTGTGTTAAACTCTAAGATGAAGCCTTTGTATAACATGTAAAACTAACACCTAGATAAATGAATCAATTCAAAATATCTAGTGTCTGCTACATTTATGTTACTGTACTGGGGACACACATGTGGAAAATGACAGCTTTCACTCATAAAGAGTTTATCATCTAACAGGAGATGTACATAAGTGATAACGCTATCATGTGAGAGGGACAAAGGAGAGATTAGGTAAAGGGTTGCAAGAAATTTAAGAGGGGTGATCACATTCAGCTGAGAGGTATCAGGGGTGGCACAGGCCTGGGACTTGAAAAAAAAGAAGAATTTCAGCAGGTGAAGAAGAGGAGTGTCAAAGAATGGGGAATTGGAGACAGCCTATATGCGTCCTCAGAGGAAGGGTTCAGAGAATATCAGAGAACTAAAAAGTGTGAGGTAATGTGAAATAAGGTTGGAATGTGAGGATGAAGCCAGATTGTGGAGGGTTTTAGATGTCAGGACCTGGTCAGACCACATTTGGAATATTATGTCTAATTCTAGACACCACAGTTTCGTTAAGACATTGATAAGCACCTTCAAAGGAAGATGACCAAGATGCTGAAGGACCTTAATACCACACTGTGTAAGGACTGGTTAAAACAATTGAGGATTTTTTTGAAGAGTAGCTAGTGATTTTTATCTTCCAGTTTCTGAAGAACTCCATCAGGGGAAAAAAAAATAGACTTGCTTGCTCACCCCAGAGAACAAAATTAGGAGAAGCGAGTGGAAATTACAAAGATATAGATTTAGATTTGATATAAGGAAAACTTACTTCCTAACAATTATAGCTATCCAAAACTTGAGTGGATTGTTTTGGAAGGTAATGGACTGCCCCTTCACCTGAGGTCTTCAAACTGAGGCTAAATGACGACTCATTCAGTATTTTGCAAAGACAATTTTTGTTCCATTACAAATTGTACATTATGCCATTGAAGGTCCTTGGCAGCTCTCTGAGGGAAAGCATTCAAAAGGGTTTTATGAAGGTAAAATAACCCTTAGCACATAATTGGATAAGAATGGTGAAAAGGGGGAAAGTAAAGGATGGTTCTGAGGTTTCAAGCCTGGGGGATGGGTGCAGTCTTTACCAACAGGAAAGTAAATCCAGGTTAAAAGTGGTGTGGGGCGGGGGGATGGGGGGAAGATAACGAATCCATCTTCAGACATATTGAGATGAAAGTGTTGACAAAATCACAGAACCATAAAATTGGAAGGGTCCTCAGAAGCCATTTAGTCTAACCCATACTGTTCACAATAAATAATTTTTCTCTCTCATTCAGAAGCACAAAGTAAAGTAACTATTCATATGTAAATGTCCAGCGAACAATTGGAAATCAAAAGAATATAAACATAGAGATGAAAGTGGTCTAACCTTTTAATTTTACAGATGAGGAAACTGAGGCCTAAAGACTTTTAGTGATTTGCATTAGGTCACTTAGACTAAACTGCTACAGGCAAAGCAGCAATGCTGACTGAAGTGGGATTTGAACTCTGAATTCAAAACCTCTTTGTACTGAACCACCCTATCTTTCTAACACAGGATTGGTAGTTAGGGAAGATAGTGGGGATGAGATTAAATTTCCGTGTGGGTTGTCAAAGGAAATTATATGTAGAAAGAAGCTAAGGACAGAACCCTGGGGCAAAGCCAAACTTAGGGGGAAGAGGATCATGACCGGTGAAGAATACTAAATATGACTAATCAGGAAGAAGAGACTCAGTAGAAAGATGTATGATAAAGGTAAGGAAGAAGAGAGCATAGAGAGTCACCAAGAATGTTAGATGCTGGGGCAGCTAGGTGAGGCAGTGAGCAGAGCACCAGCCCTGGAGTCAGGAAGACCTGAGTTCAAATCAGGCCTCAGACACTTGACACACTTAATAGCTGTGTGACTTCGGGCAAGTCACTTAAGCCTAATTGCCCTCCCTTCCCCCCTGCAAAAAAAAAAAAAAAGAATGTTAGGTGCTACAGATAAGTCAATCAATAAAGAATAATTGAAATTATTAATTCTGATAGATGGTCCAAAATTTTTACAGCCTGTCAATTCAAGGTATTATTTCGACTCATGGTCTATTACAAAGATGGGAATGAACTAGAATGTCAATTTTTCAATCCCAAAATTTCAGACATCATGGAGCGATTTCTTCTAAACACTGAAAAGGAAAGCAGAATCTTTTTCGTCTACCAGAGATATCCCATTCCCCAATAGTCACTATAATTTTCATTTCAATTACTCCATCAATATATTTTTAGGGATAAAGCATAGACGCAGTCCTTTTGTCCCCATCTAAAACTATCAATCTGCATTGAAAATGTTAAGATCATATTACACATTTGTAAAAGGATGTTACAGAGAAGAGTAAGAGTATTTGGTCTGAGTCCCAGTCTGAACAGATTATAACACTGTATGACTGTAAACAAGTTACATAATCTCAAGAATCCCAAGGGACGGCTAGGCACAGTGGATAGAGATCTGAGCCCAGAGTCAGGAAGTCCCGAGTTCAAATCTGGCCTCTGGCATTTACTAACTGTGTAACCCTGGGCAAATGACTTAACCTTGTTTGCCTCAGTTTCAAGAAAACCCCATGAAGAGTATTAAAATGTTGAAAGATATGACATCGAAAGATGAGCCCCTTATGTTGGAAGGTGTCCCACATGTTGCGGGGGAAGAATGGAGGACAACTACAAATAGGTCCAAAAAAAAGTGAAGCAACTGGGCCAAAAATAAAAGGATCCTTAGCTGTGGATGTGTCTGAGGACAAAAGGAAAGTCTACTACTGTAAAGGTCAATATTGCATAGGTTGGACAGACTTCAGAAGATAGTGAAGAACAGAAGGGTCTGCCATGATACGCCAGGGTCACAAAGAGTCAGATAGAACTGAATGCTGAACAACAACATCTTCAGTCTTCAAGAAATGCTCATTACAAAGAGATAGGTAACCCAACCTCCATTCTGGTAAGCTTCCTTCATGAGATAAACATATTTATCATCCAAGTTTAAACTGCAATAGAAACATACGCCAGTTTAAAAGAGATCGCCTGATTTTTTTTAAGATCGATGCTATGTCTTTAATCTGAAAATAATAAAAATTTAAAAATATATAATATCCTAGATCTTTCAATTTCTAATTAATAAGAAGTATACTCATCATATATTCATTAGGCTTCTTGCCTCAAAATGAAAAGTGGAGAACATTAGACAAAAAGAAGTCCTAATAAAACAGAAAGATTTAAAATTGTTAGCTTAATTAAGTTATAATCTCTTGGGAAACATTACAGTAGGGGCTTTGAGAAATAGTAACTGACTCAATTCTAAATTGCCTCCCTACACTTTTCCTTTTGGAATGGAAATGACAAAGGCAGGTTATACTAGTGACCCATGCAATGAAAAAGAGTGAAAATGCTCGAAGATGATGTGAAAGCCGTATTAAATTTAAGGACTGAGGTATGAGAAAGCTAACATACTATGTGAAAAAGAATGATGCATTAATAAAATGTTTTCCATCTCAAAGAATGTCATTCTTGTGAGTATCACATTTGCAGATATGATAACGCCTCTGTAATAGATTTTTGTTCATGAACATCATTTCTAAACATGAAGCTAATTAGTATGAAATTTGGCCAGCCAAGTTGACAGCACTTTTTCTATCAGCATCAAGGAATTTTAGGAAAATAGTTATGTCTCTGCCTTTCCCTTCAGTTATTTCAGTCAGACTTACATATGACTGCTGCATTTAGACTTACACAGGACTGCTGCATTTAGGTACCTAACCAAAACAAACAGAACAGGAGATGACGTATTTTGGATCTTAGGAAATTCATCTAACTTTAAATTTCAAATGTATAACCAAGATGCATTTCATTTTTATTTAGGTAGCATAAAAGTCTTTTTCCCCCCTAAATCAATCACTCTATATTGTGAATGCCATTCTTATAGCATTAACTTGTAATATAACACAAAACATCTTTATTAAATATAGATAGTAGGAAATGCTTCTAATATTTTCAAAGTAATACATAAATTTATTTAGGAAGATGATCAAAGACTTTGTAAAAGACCACCCCCCTTTTAAAGAAAATGGTTGGGAGAGAAAAGCTGTGGAGCTATGGATAAAGTGCTGGGTCTGGAATGAAGAAGGTATGAGTTCAAAACTAGCCTTGGAGCCTGATTAGCTGTATGACTTTGAACAAGTCACTATACCTCTGAGTGCCTCAGTCTCCTCTACTATAAAGTACTTTAAGGATCAAATGAAATAATATTTGTAAAGCACTCAGCATGGTACCTGGCTCTTAGTAGGTGCTTAATAAATGATTGTTTCCTTCAATCCATCATCTTCTCAAAATTGGTTTTCTTTTGCTACCTTATTTATTTAAGTTTTAAGTGTTCCAGACTTGAACATTTGGAGTTGTCTTGGTCCCCCCCGCCCTTTATTCTAGTCACTAAAGCTAAATTGCCTTAGAAAATCTATCCAAGTCCCCATTTTCTCTCCATTCCAAATAACACAGCTTCGGTCCAGACTTTCATTACTTTAAGTTGGGATCATTGCAACAACCTCCATTTTGTTGGGGGTGGGGATCAGGCTTTTCCATCTTCATTCCTCTCTCTGCTCTGTTCTTGATTTCCTCCCGTCTTCAGAACCATGCTCCTTCTATTGCTGGCTCATGCTAGAATTTCCCTCAGAAACTGGGGCCACCTTCTCCTGGAAAATATCTACCACAGACCTACTCAGTGTAGGCCATCTCTCCATATAGCCTGCCTAGCTTTTCCCATTTGTGACCTCCTCCTGGAACCTCCATTTTGTGGAGGGGTTCAAGTAGCTCTCTCCATATTCATCTCTTGGTACTGTTCTTGTCTGAATCTGGATTTTAAACCCATGCCCTGATAGTGAATACCTTCATTTCACTCTCTCAGTGCTTCTTTTCACCACTCTTGGAGTGTGTTATCTTACCCTATCAGAGTAAAAGTTAATTTGGGAGCAGGCCTATCTTTCTTTTTGCTTGTATTTCTTACATTGCATTTAGTACAGAGTCTAAAACAAAAAATTCTTGTAACAAATGATTGTTGTCTTTCTTCCTGAGTCCAGTTCATGTTTTATACTATTCTCAGATTAATCTTCCTAAAACATTTATTTCATCATGTCTGTCTCCTGAGCAAGAAACCACAGCAGCTTTCCATTGTCCACCAAATTGAGTCCAAAACTTCAGAGTGACTTTTCATGATCTCCATAATCATATTTCCTTAGGGCTATGAAATGACATGAAAAATTATATATAGTTTCATGGAAGTATTCAACAAATGCAAACTATAGTATTTTTTCTTTGCTTTTTGGAAACATTATTTTCCACCCTAGAAGGCAACCTTAGCATTTCTAGTTCATTCAGATTTCCTAGGCTTTAAATACTCTACTTAATAAATTCTGCAGATCAGCTCTACTATCATAAGAGGATTTCTTTTTCTTTCTTTTTTTTTTTTAAGAAAAATTGCTTTGTTTTTGGTGGCCAGGCTGAAAAGGCTTATCTTTATCAGACCATGGTTTTGCTCTGTTTCAGTCTTCCTGCACTATAGTAATGAGCACTTTTCCCCCCTTTATGATAGGAAACAAGAGAATTAAATAGAATCTATTTGAAACAGAAACCAATACTATTCCATTAATTTGTCAGGCTCATATGCCTTATAGTTGCAGTTCTGACTGTAAAATTTCATTTCTCTTACTTCTTACTAATTTGTCTCCAACTGACTACCTATTTATTTTACCTTTCCAGAGACTAGCTTCTTAATCTGTAATTAACATATCATAACAATAGCACAAGTGATAAGAAGCATTGAGCCACTAAAAATGACTTTTTGTAATGAATAATCTGAATGAAAAATATTTTCTAAGAAAAGCAAAGTACAGATTATTGCTTTACAGGCTGACTGTTACTTCCATTATAGTAAGACCTCTGTAGATCAGATGCTATTAATTCAGAATTTGTGATTATTTAAAAAGGGGCCCAGAAATTAGTACTGTGAAATAGGTTCTCTGGAGTTAGAGCAGGTGGGGTCTATATTATTTACCAACTTAGTATAACAGTTTTATAAGCAGGTTTATACTAATATTTTATTGTATATAGTAAATATGTTCATTTCAAAGAATCTTTATCTATTCATTAGAGCAGTCTGGTATCTGCCTTCCTTGTCAACACTCTGTTAGCTATTTCTGTGTACACTTGGAAACAATAAAAACAAAAGACTTTATCATTCAGACTTCACTAATACCACATGATCAATACCAGCACCCGGACTTCTGCCCCAAATGGGTCTTAGTTGGCGAGTTGTCATTGTATTAAACATTCCTTTATCAGTGTCCATTGTGTTACTTTTTGCCCATTTGTGGCACAGTTCCTTTCTTGCTTACAGCGACTTTCAAAACACTCATTTTCTGTATATTTAACTCTGTTACGGGCGTCTTGCCATTCTGTGCTTGTCCTTCATTCTCAAAGAGGACCATGACATCAGGGAAATGATGACATGACTTGCAGTTGACTTTGATTTGAGTGAGGGAGGGCTTTGAAAGGTCACCAGCCTCACTTTCTCTTCCAGAGCCATGTGGGTCCAGTGGCCTGATATTCACCAAGAAGACTGGAGATGGCCCAAGAGGCTTTGCAAGACCCTGGTGCTTTCAGGCTAAGATCTTTTGAGGTTCTTACTTTGAGTGAGGTAATGCCAGTTCAGTGAATAGGCCTCTATAAGAAGTTAATCAAGGGATGGCCGCTTCAATCAAAACTCAAAAAAAAAAAAATCAACCTGGGAGGGGAAGACCCTCAGGGTTCCTGGCTAAAAGAGAAACAGTTACTATTTGGTATTTACTAAATATCTTGCCATTCATCTTTCTGTTGAAGGTAGACATTTTTTTTAGAAAACAGCTTTATTCATCCATAAATATGAATTTTATATTATTTGTCTCTCAAACTACCCTTTTTTCTTTTTTGTATGGCAGAAATAAAAAAAAAGGGGTTCAACAAAGAATAGACAGATCTTGAAGAAAGAAAGGAGGGAAGAGTGACTGATGAGTTTCACTTGTTGCCACCACCCATTTTCTTCAGCAAATTTTCAAAAGCAGGCTTGTTTAATCACTGAGAACCTTGAGGATGGGACCCAAGATGGCAGGAAGGGTGATCCCTTAGATCTGCTACTCTTGCTCTGAAGCACTCTGTAGTGTGATGATGCCAGGGGCATATGTAACAGAGTGCTAAGACCATATCGACTGGCAAACAGAAGTTTTTGATGCCTCTTGCCTCAGGCTCCTAGAGATCACCTTTTAGTTTTTACAAGATTTCATTTCTTTAATTTTACTGAGGACAGAGAGGGGGCCTTCTCATTGGTCTCAGTGTCATGCCTGACAGATCTCATATAAGGAGGCATGAGAAGCCTCTCTCTATCATGGACATTATCTCAGAACTCTAATAAACACAAAAAGAAACAAAAGTAGGCCAATCATTTTTGAAAGTACATAGATTTACAATTCTCTGGCCCATGACTTGTTTTTCCACACTATATAGTTAAGAAACAACACTACAATTCTCACCAAACTTTTTATTAATTGGACTCAAGTCCATAGAGTCAAACAGTTTTTCAATTATGCCTAACTGGAGGTTTGATGGGCTTTTTATAATTACTTACTATAGCAATCAATTTCCCAATAGTAAAAGCATAATAAGTTCCTGAATATTCGTTAGATTCAGTTCAAAAGATCATGGAAAATGTATATGAAACATGAGTTTCAATATTAATTTGGGAAAAGAAAGAAGCATCATGGGCATAAGAGAGACTGGATAATCAATCTGGGAAATATCATGGGATGATAAAGAATAGGTGGGAAAATACTAACTTTAAACATATAATAAGAAAACCCATACATTTCTGATATATAAATACAATGGAACAGCATCAGATGGAGGTTAATTGAATACATATAGCTGCTCAAGACCAAGAGGGAACTGAGAAATTTGTTGTGATATTTTACTTGCTGAGTTTAATTCATTAAAATGCCAACTGTTGCTTAAAAATAGTTTAGTTGGCTGTATTGATGTGCAATGTTGTTTTTTAATTAATTAAAAAAACAGTCCTATTCTGTACTGTGTGTTTGCATTGCATTGGTATCAAATTGTGTCCAAGTGTGTTCAGTTATAGGTACCATAGCATTAAAAAAGCAGATATGGAAAAACAGAAAATATAAGAAGCACGATAATAAAATGATAACTGGTAATTAAAAGAAAAATAGAATCTAATTGTTTTTAAAGTTGTGTCAAATTCTATTAACAATCTCTAAGAATAAAAATAAAACAAGGCTTATTTTTAATCTGAACTAAAACAAATCTAAAAGGTGGACCCAGGGAAATATACTTAATGTACTAACCAGGTGACTAAGTGAATAAAAGTGGTTAGGAAGCACTTAAACTCAAAAGAAACAATTTGCTATGATTACTATAGAGAATCATCATTGACAGCTCTAGTATTTTCTAGTAAGATACTATCCTAAGATTGGAACATTCAAGAATGAGAAGATAAGTTTTTATAAACAATAATCCTTGTTGGAAAATGGGAAAGGATGTAAATGAAATTGTTTTCTGTTAACTTCAACTTGACTTTTATGTTGGGAAAACATTTACACACTAAGGAAATGTTTCTAAATGGCAAATGGTGTCATGACATTAGCAATATTGAGTCAAATCAAAACTAGCTGGCAGATGATAATAAACCTCATGTGAATTTTCCTATCTCCTAATTTCAGTCAGTAGAAATAACACTTCAAAAATATACGCTGTTTGTCACATTTTTATTTGTATTCTATATTTACCCTGCACCATAGAATTATAGGAACAGTTAGGTGGCAGAGCGGATAAAATTCTGGGGCTGGCATGAGGAAGACCTGAGTTCAAATCTAACCTCAGACACTTACCAGCTCTGTAAGCCTAAGCAAGTCACTTAATCCTGCTTATCTCAGTTTCCCCATCCATAAAATGAGTTAGAGAAGGAAAAGGCAAACGATTCTAGTATCTTTGCCAAGAACACCCCAAATGGAGTCATGAAGATTCAGGCACAGTGGAAACAACTGAACAACAGGTGCCTCAGTGGAGAGAATGCAGGGTCTGGAGATAGGAAGACCTGAGTTCAAATCTATCTCAGAAACTTACTAGCTATGTGACTCTGGACAAATCTTTTAATCTCTGTTTGCGTTAATCCACTAGAGAAGGAAATGGCAAACCACTCCAGTATCCTTGTCAAGAAAACTCCACAGGCAGTATGGTCCCTCGGGTCTCAAAGAGTCAGATGGGATTTGATAACTGAACAACAAATGCTAATTCAGGTGAGTAACCTGCCAACAGAGAAGTAAGCAAATATTGAGGGGCATAGACATATAAGTAGGCATGGCAGTACCTACTGCTGGATGTGTTATCCAGTAGAGAAAAAAGGGAGATGTTCTGGTCTGGACTCTACTAATTTATAGACCTGTTATGAAATAAACTAAGTTTGAATGAGATCACTACATTAAGAACTGCTTTTGGAATGGACTAATGGATTGTCCTTCACATATTTTAATACTGTTTTTCTTCTTCTGTTGCTATAATGCCATTGATTGTTCTATATAGCCTTAGGTCAGTACTGTGAGTCATTTCAGGTTACTGAAGCATGATGGTAGGATGTATCTGTAACTTTTAATGGAGATAAACCATTGGACCTCAAAAGCATCTTGATAGGTTTGACATTTCTGTCAATGCCATATGTTTTAAGGTTTGCAAATTTATCACTTAAGAGTCTGATTATTTCCTCTTCAGTACTTTTCTTCTAAGTAAGTTAATAGTTGGTTGTTGTCCTCTTTATTTGGAGAAGACCAAAATGCCATCACTCTGTTGGAGTCAAGGCAGAGAGCTTCCAGCTGTGGCTGATCAGACCAATACGAGCTTGGAAGGCTCTACCACGTTGGGCACAAATAGTCCATGTGAATATTTGGAGTAATGTACCGTGTAGATTTGGGGCAGCTAGGTGGTGCAGTGGACAGACCACTGGCCTGGGAATCAGGAAGACTCATCTTCATGAGTTCAAATCCAGCCACATACCCTTACTAGCTGTGTGACCCTAGGCAATTCACTTGACGCTGTTTCCCTCAGGTCCTCATTTGTAAAATGAGCTGGAGAAACAAATGGCAAACCACGCCAGGATCTTTGCCAAGAAAACCCCAAAATGGGGTCATGAAGAGTCAGACACAACTCAACAATAATGACAAGTGCATAGATGAAGAGACCCATGTACAAAATGAAAAGGCCCATGCCTTAATCCTAGATACAGCACAGAGCTATAAAATTCCATGCCAAATATTTTTTTTAAAAAACGGTGCTATTAAAACAATTAAACTTAGCAAAATTACACATCATATCTAAAACTGACACACTAACTACACATATTTGAAGAAACAAATACCTAAATGCAATTTTGTCATTTCAACTCTTTAAGAATATTTAACTCTTTAATTCCTAGTCCAAGCTTAATCTTATGCACAGACTTCATTGGAATATTGCTTTGCAATCCACTCTTTTAAAGTTAGAGTCAAAAGCTCTTCCCAACATCTATAATGTCATCCACATGGTAACATTAAAAATGCTAACAGATTGCTTTTCTCATTTGCCTATGGCTTCTCTCCATCCCAACCATAAATAGTGTCATATGTCTGACTGTTTAGGGCTAATTAAAAGGATGATCATGGCATTGTCTTCCATTTCTCTGCTCTCATTTCTCTTCCCATTAAGTAGTAGCAGAGAGAGAATTTGCAGTTATCGAGATATCCCTCCATGGTAGAAGTACAATGTCTCTTTATTATATTTTTTTCTTAATCACAAGTAATTTTTTATTATCTCCTCAATGAAAGACTGTATTTTGATCCCCTTCAGCCTACCCCTGTCCCAAGCAAAGCAGGAATTATTAGCTACCAGAGTGGTTTGAAATTTGTTAGTAATTTACATAAAATAATTCTCCTTACCACTCAGCAATTTGTCTCTGATACATATTTGAAAATACATAAATCTCAGGTTATAGAAGGTTTTGCACAAAAAAACCTATTAAAATAATATGCAAATAGACATACCATACCAGCTGCAGCTATGAGCAAATCACATAACATCTGAGTGCCTCAGGCAGCTCTCTAAGACTAAAATCCTCATCAGTGGAGGGAATTTCCATAATGGAAATTCCTAACATCAATAAAAGCACAGGTCCAATTTAATGGAATATGAAGGTGGATCAAGGCAGGCCTTGATTCATCTCATTTATACCCTTTTTATTAGGATGTTTAAGAAAACTCCCCAGTTTGATCAGGAATGTCCCTGATTCACCTCTTCACAGAGAGATGAAGCTATTTCAATATTTTTGGCATTTTTATAAGTTTGTTTGTGCTAAATGAAGCAGGTATTCTCAACAGATGAATATACTTTATCACAGTGGGAGCTATACTATTCAGAAGCTTAGTAATTCCTTCTCTTAAGTAAGTAGCTGAGGAGAGCAATATTTTTAAGGAGTTAGTATAGTTTCTAAATATGTCTAACTTACAAATAGGGAATAATTTGGAGGCTGGGAATTTTATTTTAAGTTTTTAGTTTATTCTTTCTAAGAAAACAATTGCCTGTATATGCTGTATTGCCTAATTCAAAGCCAGGGTATTCTTCATCTGACTTGGAACATGTGCCAATATATAAGATATAATGGCACACAAATTACTTGAGACAAAGTAAAATAATGAATTATATTGCTTTTTAATCAAATTCTAGTTTTGTTGTATCCTTGAAAAAATTTTAATATGCAATATTCCATTTTTGCTTTAACTGATTGTTTTACATGATTAGGAATTGAGTTCATAAAATTTTTCAGATATTCTTTATTTTTTTATCATGATGCCATACTTTTATTACTTTGGCTGTTAAGGGTATCTTTGAAGAACACTGTATTTTTCCCAATTCTAGCTTTGATTATAGATGATAGACTTCTAATGGGGTTCAATCAGGTGAGTTTCTAGGCCACTGAATCATGTTTGTTTTTATCTCTTTGAAAAGAAAAATCTTAATCTTTCATTATGTGTGACACAGTGCAAGGCTGAGTTGTAGTATTTCATCTCCATTTCAGAATTTTTATAATTCTGGAACAATTCTAATCCTCAATATGTGTACATATATATATATATATATATATATATATATATATATATATATATATATATATATATATATATATATAAATATATACACATATATGCATACTCACATATATGAATGAATGAATGGATGAATGGATGGACGTGAATGTTTGTGTGTATGCATCCTTGCATCTATCTTTCTATTTACCTATGGAAGCTGGATCTCCCTTTACAGTGGACACTCAAACACCTAATCCCAGTACAGATTATCATGGAAGTTGTAATCTGTTTTGCTTTGTTTTTTGTTTATTTGATTTTGCAATCTAGGCCAGTTCACCCCTCCTAAGACAACCTGGTGGCCAGTCCTGAAGGCTCACTATATTGGTGCTAGACTTAGTGTGGGTATAGATATGGATGTGCTATCAGCTTTAGCCTTGTTGAAAATCCTCCAATTTTAGCTTCCCTCAGTAGCTGGGATTACAGATATGTGCCACTACAACCAGTTATATCAATATATTCCTCAAAGTTCAATTATTATTTCAGTTGGGAGAAGATTTGCATGCCCATTGGAAGTAAAGAAAATAAGAAACCAAAATACTTGGTGGTGATGAAGATATGTAAACCTTATAGGCTCACCTGAACTTTTGATTTTTTGTTCTATTATATCATTAATTAAAATGTGAATTTCAAAAGTTAAAAAGAATGCCTACTTTCAATCTTTAGCATGCCAGTATTTATATTATCTTGCCCATAGAAAAGTTTTTTGTTTTATTTTGCATGGCAACTATTGGCAGCTGTTTTGTTTTGTACTACTTTTCTTGTTCTTCCACTTTCACACAACGTTGCTTAGTCCCAACTCTATGACAAAGATGACCCTCCCAGGTTAAGCTCATCGCTTATAACCTCATCACCATGCTGCTAACTCAAGTCTTGATGGACACTACCTCTCTCAGCCTCTGCTCCCTTCAAATTAGAGGGTCAGAGGGTAGAAAACCAAACTACTCCCATTGCCTTCCATTATAGTGGGCAGAAACTGGACTTTTGGGCTCGGTATACTCTGCATCTGCTTCTCTGTTTAATTTTAACTCCATAGAACAAAATGCCCCAACACCAGGAAGCTACTTGTATATCCTCCCCCTGCTCCATCCCACTTTCCAGCTTCTTTTAGTATATTATCTCCCCCACTAGAACATAAGCTCCTTGAGAATAGGGACTGTCTTTCTTTTTAATAATTGTATCTGCAGCTCTTTGTATGGTGCCTAGAATACAGTGGCGGCTTAGTAGATGTTTATTGAATTGAAATCAATGCAACCCCTCTAGCAGCCTTATCTCTCTTAGCAACTTGGATTATATTCTGAGGATTAATGAGTCTGTATCATAGCAACACTTTGTCATTCTTTGCTGTGTTTTTCATTTCCAACCACACTTTCCTTTGCACTTGGATGTGATAGGTCCATTTTTTTTTTACTGTGGGCTTGAGTGATCCTTTACATACTTGATTTCCCCAGACCAACAATCATTGCAAAATCTCTAATTCATTGAGGTATGCTCTTTAAAAGCTACAAATTTCATGTTTCTTTGTGTAATAGCCATTTTTTTAAAAAAAACACAGAATTAGAAACATAAAAAATAAAATAAAACAAAACAATGAAAGTGGTGTCTATGGCACAAAATTTACCACTTGACTGATGGAGAACTAACTAAAAAGGTGGGAAAACAGCTCAAAAACCATACGACCAGTTTTCTTCTGGTCAAGGTCATATGTTCTAAGTCAGACTACTGTTAGTATCCATTGTGACCATCATATATGTGTGTATATGTATGTACGGGCATACATATGAATATAGAGATATACAAACATATACAAATATATATATATATATATATATATACATATACATATACATGTATTGACAATGCACACGCACACACTCAACAATGACAAAATTGGTTACAATTATTTCAGTGGGATTACCACAGTCAAAGGAATGGACCGAAAGAAAGAAAATTCAACAGCAAAGATTTCAAGGACCCTGAAGAATTGGAATCTATTCAGTTCATAATTATCCTGAGTTAGGCTTGCATACACTCAATATTTTGGATAAAAACTGAAATATTGACTTAAGCATTTAGACATGTTATATGCATTATGTGTCAAACTTAGATATTTGGGAATATCCAAATAATTGAAAATGCTTTCATCTAAATACTTGGAATTGTGTAGAAAAAGCTTGAATGACAGTGAGTTTTGAATCAGTAGGATTACAGTTAGGGAGATTTTGTTTGTCTGGCAAAAAAATAAATGAGACTGTCTAGTTAACTTTAGAAAAAAACATCCAATGGTTCCAGGAAGATACTTCACCTCTCTGAATCTCAGTTTTTTAATTGGTAAAGTGACAGGAATGGCTGATAATTTCCAAGGCATCTTTCAACTCTATTGTTCTAGGAAAATAATTAGAAAAACTGATTATAACTAAATGTACACAAACACGCCAGAGTATATTGGAGTTTAAGCATACTATGACTTTCATCATCACCTCCCAACATGAGCAACTTATAAGGTATTCCAAAACAAAGCATTCCATTCTGAGATTTCCTTCCAAGTTTGTAGTTTTATTTTTTACATTTCTCTTCAAATAGCATATTTCTGCATCACCATAGTTACAATGAGATTCTAGAAGGAATGTGGTTCCAGCATAATTGCTGCATATTTGTGTACAAACAGCTGAACTGCATCTTTCAGTTTTAATATGTGATCATTCTAAATTCAAACCTCGTCATGAAGAATACCATACAATGCCCTGAAACAAGAGGAAAAAATGAAGATTTATGCTAACAGAATTCTTTCAAATACATGAAAGCATTTCTACCATTATCTTACTCCCTTTTGCCATCTGTTCTACAATTCCATGGAATGAGATTACAAGTGAATCGTATAAATGGCTAGATAAAGTCTGAGGTCATAAAATATAGCGAAGGAGAATGTCCCTTGGAATCATAAACATATATGAAATTCTTTAAATGAGTGAATGAATTATTTTAGTGATAATGCCAATTATACCAGAAAAAGAGACTAAGGAATTGTCCTCAAATAGTGGAGGATCCTGTTTTTTTGCTTGGAAATTCTTAGATCTAAGTACACACTAACAGTGTGCAATCTGGGTACAGTGATGAATCAGAGTTCCACAAATGCATGGATTGTATACATTGAATTTTAAGTAGCTTCAATCAAAAGCTAGCTTTCTTTGGGACCCTTCTCAATGATGCGATATTTCTGTGGACTTCAGATAAGTGGTAAGTAGCATCACTTCTCTGAATAATAATGAAATGAAAATGGTTCCTTATATGAAAGCCACGTTCTTTTGATATCATTGAATAAATCCCATCAGCATTCTAGAGGAATCTGTGATTTCATCTGCGTTGAACTCCATCAATGCAAATCACAGTTCTTTATGGTTTACTAGATAAATTCTAGTTAGTAAAAAGTTGAATTACTTATGTAGCTTCACATGATTACTATCAAAATGGAAGTTTAAACCCTAATTTTCTGGACTCCAGGCCCAGCACTCTGAAAATGATGCTACGCTGTCTTTATATTCATATCACATCCTTGGATATTTTAGAATGGCTTAGAAATCACTGAGTTTAATCCCCTCATTTTATAAATGAAACCAAGATCTAGGGACATAATATAAATTAACCAATTTCACAAAGCTAGTGAGCAGCAGATATGGGACTAGAACTCAGGTCTCCTGAGGTCCAGTTAACTACTTTTTCCACCACACCAGGTTGTCTCTATATTTGAATATTTTTATTTAGTAACATTTTATGTCAGATTTTTACAAAATTATAAAATATTAATAACTTGAGGAAAAATCATAGATTTCACTTTAGTTTTGGCCTTGACATTAACCAGCTATGAACCTTGTGCTACCCCTTCAATCTTCCATCACATCATTTCCCTGTAAGTGTAAATAAAAAAATGAAGAAGTTGGACTAAATATTTTCTAATATTGTTTCTAGGTAAAAAAAAATCCTGTAACTCTTAAGGACTATAGCTTTAAAATGCAAATCTCTTTAAACCATAGATTAGTGTAAAACTATGCAATAATATGAGAATCCGAAGTGATCGAGTAATCAGAAAACCAAAGAAAAAGGTTTATTTATTATTTTCATGGGTGGTTAACTCAAGCAATTTTTTAGTATGTTAAATACTGATAGATTTGACATTATAGATAAAATTAAATCAGTCAATAAATAAACGTTTATTAAATACCTACTCTGTGCCAGGCACTAAGCTATGTCTAGGGGATACAAAAAATGAAACAATCTTTACTTTCAATGAGCTTATATTCTAATGGGAGACCCTTGTAGGTAAAATACATACAGGCATACCTCAGAGATAATGTAGGTTCTGTTCCAAATCACCACAATAAAGTGAGTCACATGATTTTTTGGTTTCCCATTGCATATAAAATTATATTTACACTATACCTTAGTCTATTAAGTGTGCAGTAGTACTATGTCTTAAAAAAACAATGTATTTAACAATTTAAAATATATTAATTGCTAAAAAAAATGCTAACCATCATCTGAACCTTCAGCTAGTCATAAACCTTTTTGCTGAGGGAGGCTCTTGCCTCAATGTTGATGGCTGCTGAGTGATCAGGGTGGTAGCTGCTGAAGATTGGGGTGGCTGTGGTACTTTCTTAAAATAAGACAGTAATGAAGTTTGCCACATTAATTGACTCCTCCTTTTCACTAGAACTCTTAGAAGACAATGTAGGATTATTATTGGCCTAATTTCAACATTGTTGTGTGTCAGAGAATAGAGAGTCCAGAAGAGAGGGAGAGAAACCAGAAAACACTGGTCAGTGGAGCAGTCAGAACACACACAACATTTATCAATTCAAATGAAAGCAGATCATGGTGCCCCAAAACAATTACAATCTCAACATCAAAGATCACTGATCAAAGATCACCATAATAGATATAATAACCATGAAAAAAGTTGAAAATATTGTGAGAAATACCAAACTGTGACACAGAGACATAATGTGAGCACATGCTGTTAGAAAAAGTCACCATTAGATTTGCTCAACCTCAGGTTGCCACAAACCTTTAACTGAAAACAAACAAACAAACACAATATTTGCAAGTTTGGGAGAGAAGGTACCAGCAATTGGAAAATCAGAAATGAATTAATGTACATGTCATTTAGAAAATAAAAATAAACCAGTTAGCCATCAATTGTTTCTACTATAAAAAGGAGACATCAGCAAGTCTGTTGTTGATAGTATTCACTATAAAAAGAAATTTGCTAGCTGAGCCCTCTAAGCCACTTTTGGGAGCATATGCA
The DNA here is from genome assembly GCF_011100635.1 of Trichosurus vulpecula. Lineage (NCBI taxonomy): Eukaryota > Metazoa > Chordata > Mammalia > Diprotodontia > Phalangeridae > Trichosurus > Trichosurus vulpecula. The sequence continues at coordinate 382,547,828 of NC_050576.1, forward strand.
TTAAATCTTTAGTTACTTATGTAGGACCCTTCCATAGCAGCTTTTTCAGTAGATAAATTATTCACCCTTAAAAACAAATAGATGTCATCACCCATCCCCATCCCAAACCAAGTTTTAAGAACCAAGAAATGCCTGGGCAACTTACTCATCAAGGGGATATAAATCAAAGACGAAATCCACCAAGAAACAGTAGGGGAAGAAAAAACCTGACTAGAGGGTATCCCTTTCACTTGCTGTTGCCTGTGGCATTGCCCAGAGCTACACACTGAAGAGAAAACCCCTGTCCATTGCCAGAGGGCACAATTGTCTTACCATAATACAAATATTGGTTCTGCCATTTGCAATCATTGTATTATTGAGCCAATTCAAAGGTTGGCTCCTAGCCTATCAGAATATAGAATTTCAAAATGTGGCTTATTATTACGGCTAAAGTTGTTTGGAGCATTACATGGTGGGATTTAGACTCTCAAATTTTTTCCTTAAAAGTTCTTGGGGGAAAAAAGCAGCTGAGTTCTCTACATATTATACGTAAAGCTTGCCAGACAACCTGATTAAGGGAGAGGGGAGAAGTAAATGAATTCTCCTTTATTATTTACATCATACCAAATTTGCAGATATTCGTAAATGTCCTGAAAGTGATATTCCCCAAAGAAGTTTACTGGTGTATTGGTCAAATTTCAAATACTGGTAATTTTTAATTTTGCCAGAGCTTCCTTTTCACTGAAAGGAATGGGATCAATAATGTAGTGAGAGGGGAAAAATATAATTTGTAAATGGAATGCTTCTGTGTATACCTCTTCTCTACTAATATTGTAAAGAAGCCATGCTGATTTGCAGGCTATGTGATTCCTTCCACATGCCCATATGGAATAAAAGGAAGAGAGGGGTGGCTTCTATTTTTTAACTATCATTCATGCAGCCCTTCAATAAAGAAAACATGATTATGTTTTCTCTTTTTGCTGTTTGATTCACAGAGCCATGGGTTTGAAAGCCGGGAAATCCATTTCATGAAATTAAGAAACATACAATGAAATAACAAAAGCTAGCAAAATTTTAATTAGATTCCTAAAATGGTAACAAATTAATAATAGCTCACATTTATATAGAACTTGCTAGTTTGTAAAGTGCTTTCCCCACCTTATGAAGCATATGGCAATGTATTATTATTGGCATTTTTCAGATAAAGAAACTGAGGCCCAGATTAATTATTTGCTCAGGGTCATTGTTAGTAAGAGTCAAAGCTGGTAATTAAATTCAGTTTTCCTTACTCTTGATCCTCATATTAAAAGTCTATCATGGTCTCTAAAATCGACTTGTTTGGATGGCAAGTAGATATTTATCAAGGCCAGTGTTAGACATTGTGAGTTAAGTTTATTTTTCATGTCCTCCTAGTTTCTATGTTAGTGTCTCTTTCCATACTCCCAGATCCCTGAAACTATATGAACTCTCTCCACTATCTCCAACTCTATAATTTCAGCTGTCTTCCCTTTTCAATCCTGCTCCTGGATTCATAAGTATTGCTGGAGATAACCACCAAGCTGAACTAATTTTGTTCATTTAAAGGTCTAGCCTTTATTAGGTCCTCATACGACTGGGCAATCCTTTGGTTTAACACCTGTTGATTCCTTCTCCATCACGATAGTGGCTATTGCAAGTTATATTTGTACTCCGTGAGACTTCAACTCAAACTCACAACACTTATTCTTAATATTCTTGTTGTTCAGTTGTTCCAGTTGTGTCTGACTCTTCATTACCTCATTTGGGGTTTTCTTGGCAAAGATACCATAGTGATTTGTCATTTCCTTCTCCAGCTCATTTTACAGATGAGGAAACTGAGGCAAACGGTTAAGTGACTTGCCCAGGATAACACTGGGCAACTGAGGCTGGATTTGAACTCAGAAAGATGAGTCTTCCTGACTCCAGGCCCAGCACTCTACTCACTTCATCACCTAGCTGCTTATTCTTAGCATATGACTTCCTACTTGCTGGGAAAAGGAAAAAAAAAACATACCAAACACCTAAAACCAAAACCAAGACCATCAGAAAATAAGCTTAATAAACTCCCTTCTTTCATGTTTTAAATTTTCCTGCATCCTCACCCCTTTTGGCTCATAGAAAGAAGTCATTTCTGTTTTTACCAAGACTAAATACTCTACTTGAATAGTTGATTTCATCCCCTCCTACCTGATCCATTATTTTATTCCCTTAATCATCCCATTTGGTCTTTACCTTTTAAATGATTTCTTATCCTTAAAAGCTTTTCTTTAATCCTTCCATAGACATACTTTTTGGTCTATAGCTCTCATCCCATTCACTGCCAGACTTCTTACTAGTCACTGTCTTAGTTCCCCCTTATGCACACACTTCAGCCATTTGTCTTCTCTCTTCTATTCCTCCACTTTACTGAAAATTCTTTATTTGAAGAACTATTGCTCTCCAAATTGCTAAAGAAAACATTTTCCCCCTTATGACTCATACTTCTTGACCCATCTGCAGTACCTAACACTATTGACCTTTTCAGGTTTTCTGTCACCCTGCCCTCATGGTTTCATCGTCTAGCTGGGTCATTGTTTGTCATCTCTTAAAAAAACCAGAAGGGAGTTTGGCTGGTGTACATGTAAAACAAGTGATGTTCTGTGAGCAGAGCAAAACTGCAAATCCACAAATACACTATTCCATCTGCTTCTGTAATTTGATCTCTGACTTCGGCGAGTTTCCCTGTCAACTCCTTAAATCTTCTCTCTTCCACTATAGATTACCTACGATGTGGACTTTTGATAGCACCTTTGATACCCTGAAGATTGGAGATCCTCTTTGTTGTTAACTCTCCTCTCTCTCCCTATATTATCCTCACTCAATATTCAACTCGAGCCTAAGTTCACTTTCAGGGATTCTTGCTTGATAGGAAAGGGAGAGAATGTGCATTAAGCTCCTAGTATATGCCAGGTACTATGCAAAATGCTTTACAAATATGATCTCATTCTATGATATTAAGAAGGAAAGCCTCAGAGGTGGGCTATTCAGGCGTGTTCTGGGTCAGCAGAGCCTGAGGCCACATTTCATCATAGGCTGATTCCCACTGTGAGTTAAGAAAACTAAACCACCGCTGTGGTTTGTTCTCACTGTTTATGGTCAGACTAGGGCAGGGGTGGGGAACCTGTGGCCTTGAGGCTGCATGTGGCCCTTTATGTCCTCAAGTGTGATCCCTTTGACTGAATTCAGCAAAGCCACACTTGAGGACATAGGGGGCCACAGGTTTCCCACCCCTGGACTAGGCAAACAGGGTCCTGAATAGGGTTCCCTACTATCCTCAAGGTCACAGAGTCTTTACTCCTGGAACCGTTAGACCAAGTGTGGCTATTGGAGATTTCAGGCAATTGGGGGTACAGTGGATAGAGTGTTAAAGCTGAAATCAGGAAGACCTGAGTTCAAATCCAGCCTCAGACACTTGCCAGGTATGGGATTTGGGGCAAGTCATTTAATCTCTGTCTGTTTCAATTTCCTCATGTGCAAAATGAGGGAAATAAAAGCACCTATCTCTGAGAGCATTAAAATGGGGAAAAAATTGTAAGGCACTTTGCAAACCTCAAAGCACTATTAAAATGATAGTATTAAAAATGCTTGCTATTATTATTATTACCCTCAAAAGCAAATGAAATGTTGGGAGTAGAGGAATGTGTTCTCTCACCATAGGTTTCTTTCAAACTTGGAATCTGCTCTATCTTGGGGGAAAACAAAACCAAAATCTGTATAGTGAGCTTCTTCCCTCCAGGCTTCCCTAATGCTCCTTTTCTTCCCTGAACACTGGTCTCTTGCATGTACTTCTCTATCATCATTACCAACCTAATCCCTTCACCTTTTGCTTGATGCATTTTTTAGCACATTTGACATTACTTTATTCAAGAATTCATGATTTTTTTGTACCATTACCTACTTTCTCAAACATACTGGAGAATATCCCTATGTCTCTCATATTATTTCTGCCTCCGAATTTTCTGAAAATAAAGGGAATCTTTGGAAGGCATTTTCTTTCCTAATGGAGATATTTACTAACTGGTGCCAAGTACGAATCTTTACAAGTTGGTCATTTTAATTTTAAGAAGAAAAAATAAAAAGAAACTTTTCTCATAATAAGACATTGTGGAAAAGGGGAATTTTATTGCCTCCATTCCTTATCATTTGTCCAACAGTAGTAGTTATTTATGTTTAATAATAATTTTGGAAAAAATATTGATTAAATGCCAAAAGTTTCACCTGGCAACTTTAAAAAGGGATGAACTCATAGACTTAACTTGTTGGTCCTTTTTAGATAGCACTGATCTCCAAAATATTAAGGTGGTGCACAGGCTCACAGATATTTGCTTTTAGAACATAGCTAATATCATAGTCTCTAAATCTATTTTCAAGATTCCAGGCTAAGGGAAGAGCATAATATTCAGGTAAACCCTTTTTCCTTTCTACTATTAATGAAGCTAAAATGTTAGCTTCATGAGGCAAAAATTAAGAACAATGCCCATGTATTGTTTGCTTTAATAAAATATCATTCAGAAAATGTTTTAGTCCTGAAAAGGTTTCTATTTTTTCTACTTTTAATTCAAGTCAGGCTTTCATGAGTGAGAAATGAATTTTGATTTATAATTGAGCTGGCTGTTAAGTGTCTCAAATCACTGCTTCCCCAATCAGTCTGTTTTACAGTGACAATAGAATCTGACAGGAAAAAAATTACACCACAAAATGTCCATTTAAGGGGTTGTTTCTAATCAATATTAATCTATTCATGCATCATCATCACTTAAAGGGAAGAAAATCAAGACATGAAATAAGGAAAACTTGTTGGACCTCCTCCCCATTTCCATTTATGGGATCATAGAACCAGTGCTTTAGAAATGGAAGGAATCTTAGAGTTTGACTGTCTTACTATATAGATGAAAAAACAGAAGTACGATAGGTAAGTGAATTGCCCAGAGCTACACAGTTAGGCAGGATTTTGAACTCTAATGTTGGGGACTCTAATATCCACTGTACCACCTAGCTCATTTGTTCATTTATTTATTCATTCATTCTTTCATTTTTTCCTTTCTTCCTCTTCCCCCATTTTTACCCACAATTACAAGTTTTATTGTGAATTTGATAAGAAACAGAACTATGTAAAGGAAGAAACTATGTCATGTATATTCATTATTTAAATCCGAGTCATAGTTTTATCCCCAGTTTGAGTAAGGTAAGTGTGGGGAAAGCCAGATATTGAGCTGGAGTGAGGAGAAAGAAACAAAATCATAACTTGCTCATTTAAAATTCAGGTGCCAATTTACCAATGCAAAGAGGTTGATTCTCAATGTAAGCATGACCTTGGGGAAGTCACTTAACCACCCGTGGGATTCTGTTGTTGTCATCAGTAAAAAGAAAAGGTTAGACTATATGGTTTCTGAAGTCAGAACTATTGCTCTTAAAGAAATACAAATAATAGCAACAAGAAGTTTATAATTATTAAGGACCCTTATAGGTCAAAAACTCTCAACCTATAAGCCTATAAGTCTATGATTCTGATAAGAGCTACAAAGAGCCACATATATAAAAAGTTGGCCAGTGTCTGAGTTCTATAATAATCTGAAGCAGTCACAGCTTCTTTTAAAAATATTTTACCTAAAAATAAGCCTACCTCATGCCTACCTTCTTGACAAGAATTAGTTACTTGAGGTTTCTAAGTATTAGGTAAGGCAAAGCCCCACTTTTAAAGAATAATCCCTTTATTGTCTCCTTTATCTGTAGCTAAATTACCAACATAATCAGTGGATAAATGGGCATTTGGCCCTGGACATAGTTGCACAATATAGCTGGCACCATGGAAACTCCATCCTAAGAATCTGGAGCACCAAGTATTCTGCTCTATTTTCTTTAATTAAGCTTTATGATAATTATTCTTTTCATGGAAAACAACACCCCCCTTCAACTCCTTCTTCATGGCTCCCCCATTCAGGTAACTCTTCTAGTCTTTTGAAACTGGGCAACATCAATTCCCCAATCACAGTGTAGCATGAGGGGCTTCCTGAAAGACAGTCATGTCAGATACACTGAGTTATAATTGACAGGTCCTCATTAGAGACCTCTATGCATACATGGAATATTTCCCCCTTCCGCCATCTATTAATCCCTTCTATATGTCTTCTTTTTCATGTACTTTCTGTTAAGGGTTTCATTATGTTTTTCTTTTCTTTATAAAAAAAGCATTCTTGGGTTGAAAACAGAAGAATGAGGTTGAGAGAGGGAAACATTTGCTATGAAGAGAATAATTATCATGGATTTCAATGAAGTTGAATACAAATAAGGATCATTATGTTTGAAACAGTGTCAAGGACCCCGCTGCCAGCTAAAATGGGTGTGCTGTTGTGTAAGCCTCTTTCACCTCCACAGCTTGTACGGAAGCCTCCCCTTTGGAGTGTTTGTATTTTCTCTTCATTCTGCTTTTCTGGTTTTAGTTTCTGTGCTTCAGTATTTTCTTTTCATTCTGTTTTTTTTTTTTTTTTTTTACTGTTTTCAGTTTCTATGCTTCTACATAATTTCTCTGTTTTTCTTTCTATGACAACTCTTTTTCTTTGAACAAATGCTCATTCCCTTCCTAGTCTTTCCTTCTTCACAACTTAGATGGCTAAAATATTCCTATCCCATCCCATCCACATTTCTCTGGTCAAATCTCTCCATTACAGTGGAATCATCATAGTGACTAATACTTCTAAGTCTCTGCCAATTATATTAGTGTGACAGTGACTAATTTTGTTGGGTAAAATTTAGCAGGAAGGTTCAAGAAAAATTTTAGAACTGTATAATTCTCATTTCCTCTAATCTTTCCTCTCAACTTTCACAAAGCCATCTTTCTTTCACTTAGTGAATCACTTAGTAGCCAGGCCATGGTCAAGCCTTTTAACTTTGTCCAGCCTCAGTTTCTTCATTTGTAAAATAACTAATAATAGCAATATAACTTACATATATACACATCTCTTTCTATGTATGTGTTGTATATTTACATAGATATCACATATGTGTACAGCTATCTATCTATGATATCACTTGACATTTTCAAATCACTTTACAAATATTATCTCATTTTATTCTCACAACCCTAGGGAGCAGGTGCTACTATTACCCCATTTTATAGGTGAGGGAAATGATGCAGATAGCAGTTAAATGATTTGCCTAGGGTCTCATAGTTAGTGTCTAAGGCAGGACTGATTTCAGGGCTTCCTGACTCCAGGCCCAATACTCTATCACACTGCACCATCACCATCTAGCTGCCCCCAATAGCTCCAATTTCACAATATTGTTGTAAGGGTCAAATGAGATAATATATGCAAAGCTTGTTGAAAACTTTAAGGGGCTGGATAAACCTCAGCTGCTATTATAATCTTTATTATCAAGTTATGTAGTGGCAGTGATCTTCGGTTTATACCTAAATGCTGAGTTTTCAGAGCCCTGGGTTTTCTAATTTGGCAACATCTGTAATTATGTGATAGCCAGAAGCAACACTCATACTAGGACCATAATAAAAACCATAGCTGACATTCATATAATAATCTAAACTTTGCAAGATGCTTCCAATACATAATCTTATTTAGACCTCACAATAAATTTGAGAGATAAGCATTCCAATCATTATGCTAATTTTTTACAAAAGTTCCAAGCATTTAAATGAGTTGTCTATAGTCATACAATTGATAAGTTTTAGCTGGGACTCAAACCCAAGGTTTTCTTGACTCCAAGTTTACCACTAATCTAGTCACCTCACTACCTCTGTAATACATTCAACCATCAACACTATTTACTCACTCTTAGGCTTAGCTCATATATCACCATACCTTAAGCACAGCAGGCATGCAAAATGCACTAGTCAAATGAAAAAGTTGTGTGACTACTATTGGCAGGTCACAATCTCTATGAGACTCATCAATTTCTTCCTCTGTAAAATAGGGATACCAGTACTGGCATTAATGACTTCACTGGGAGGAAAGCACTTTGTCACATTGATTGATCTGAAACAAAAAGGAATTGTTTGGTTTTAAACATTAGTACATTTGCAGGTTTGTTGTATGAAGACTTCTGGCCTTGGGGGGAGTAGAAGTGGGTCCATAATACAAATTTCCTTAGGTTATATTTTAAAAATCTAAAGATTTCAAAGTGGTTTATATATTTTTATGTATTTGCCAGCAGGTAGGAAAATTAAAATGACAAGAAACATTTAATTGAATTGAACTAAAAAGTTTTATTACTTACTCTGCTGGTCTAGTAATTGAGTGTCTCCCCTGAAGTGAAAGTAGTTTAAATATTCTCTGAGAACTTAATTGTCAGTCATTCTTAAACAAAAGCAATCTTCTTACAGTGCAGGTCTGATCATGTCACCTCCTTTTCAATAAATATCTCAATAGACCAGCGCTTCCAGGACCAAATAGAAAACCTTCTATTTGGCACTTCTGTCCTTTAAAACATGGTCCCCTGCACCTTTCCAGTCTTCTTATACCTTACCCTCCATCTCACCTACCCTGAGATTTTGTGATGGTGGCTTCCTTGCTGCTCTTTAAACAAGATACTCCATTTCCTAACTGGGCATTTTCACTGATTTTTCCCATGGCTCCTCTGGCTTCTTCTAAGTCCCAGCCAAAAATCCCATGTTCTACAGGAAACTTTTTCTGACCCCCTTTAATCCTAGTGCTTCCTCTCCATCAATTATTTTCAATTTATCCTGTATACATCTTGTTTTACACAGTTGTTTGTACATTGTCTCTCCAATTAGATTGTGAACTCCTTGAGGGCAGGGACTTTTGCCTTTCTTCGTATCCCCAGTACTTAGGACAGTACCTAGGTGATCAATGTTTATTGACTGACTGACTATTAATTTAAGTCAGAATTATGGGAAACCTTTCTCTTGCCTCTTAGATCCCTTTCACAATGCAAACTGACTAGTTCTGTCACAATGACCAAGACAGCAAAAGTGTCAGTACAATCATTCTAACTATCTTAATGACTACGAGAGATTTTCACGAAGTTGATTTAAATGAATATATTAGAGCCATCCATTGGGAGAAGCTGCATCAACCATAAGAAAGTATATTCAGTAACCATATATGGTTTATTCCTTCATTAAATGGCTAAAAGAGCCAATGTCAATGACTTTCCTATGTAAAAATTCCTATTTTTAAAAAAGTCCTGCCAAGTCAGCCACTGAATACACTGATTATGTCCAAGAGACTTACTTTGAGGACTTATTTTAAGCAAGGCACCCAACACTCCATTGGAAAGTGACCCAGTATGTTTTTTTTTTTGAGAGAGATTATAGCTAAATTTTATATTTTGAGATATTACTTAGTATAATCAGTTCATATTATAATGCCCATGTCACTGTAGTAGTAGTTTTTGAAGTCATGCTCCATGAATATTTCAACAGAGAGTGGAGTAACTAACATGCCCCATTTCCATGTTTTCATAGGACAAAAGTATCACAGTAACAAAATCACAGCAAGGGACTTCCGTAGGGGTGGTTTCATTTTTATCTTTGCCTTCCCAGCACCGAACATGCTGCCTGGCAGATAAGAAATACTTTTGTAAATGTCTGTTGAATTTAATTGAGACTGGTTTGAATTGTCCTTGAAAAGTAATACTTTCCACAGTATCTCTGATGTGTGGTCATATATCCTCTCCTTGAAGACTTCATGGGATTTAAGGGGTAAAGAGAATGGAGAGGAGAGAGGAAACAGTCCCTCCCAAAGCAATACATTCCATGTTGGAATAGTTTTAATTCTTATGAGGAGTTCTGTTGTTAATTTCTATTTTTTTTGCTTTCAAATCAATCTTTAAAATGATCTCTTTTTAACTTCTAGCCATTGTTCCATATCAATTTTTTTTGGGCAAGGCAATTGGGGTTAAGTGACTTGCCCAAGGTCACACAGCTAGTACATGCGTCAAGTGTCTGAGGTCGGATTTGAACTCAAGTCCTCCTGACTCCAGGGTCGGCACTCTACTCATTGTGCCACCTAGCTGCCTCTAATATCAAACTTTTTAGAGAAGGAAAGCAGGTTGTTTTTGATCAGTTTAAGAAATGAGCATTTAATAAGTGCCTACTATGAGCACTCTATGAGAGAGATAACACACACATAATTTAAAAAATCAGTATATTGCAAATATATGCAAAGTAAATACAATGCAAATTTGGGGTTTGGGGAAGAGTACAAGAAACTGAAGAGAGCAGCTCTAAACGATAAAGATGATTTCCAAAATCCACAAGCAAAATATCTGGTCTTTTTTAGTCCTAATATATATGGACAACTTTGGAAGTCCAAGAGAAAATCCATAAAATAATAAATGGCTTCCTGGGAATCTGGGGCTGTGCTGTCTCCCCTAAGTTCTTACTATTATATACCAGAGAAGTATATGGGGAGGGCCTCACTTTCAAATTTGAGAATTGTTCCTTAACCTGTTTCCAGAGCAATCATAAAAATATATTGAATCTGTGTTCTACTTTCTTTTTTTGGTACTCAAAGCCTTTAGAGAATCATAAAGTAGGAAGGCATCTTGGCATCCTATTCTGTCACCTCCACTCAAAAGGACTAGAAGGCCAGAACCAACACCCTTCAATTCAGAGGCTTAGGGGAAGAAGATTCATTTTTCATATTTCAATTTTTCTACAGTGGGAATCAAGAAGTTCTTTCTTGTATTTAACACAATACTGTCCTTACATCATTTACATTTGTTTCTTCTCTTTCATTCTCTAGTGAAGGCGTATAGCTATTCATCACATGAGTTTTATGAAATAAAAGCTATTATTTCACATAGTGTTTTAAGGTTTTCATAGCACTTTACAAAATGACTTAATTGTATCCTCTCAACAACCCTGGGAAGCAGATATTGTAGGCTCTGAAACTTTTCTGATGCTGCATCTGCCTCTCAAACTTATCTGTCTTGGGGACCAGTCCCTTAAAGATCTGTTAAGGGATTAAGAGTAGTAACAATGCTGTTGTTGAGTCATTTTAATCATGTAGAATTCAGGAGGAAAGCAGGAAAAGCGAAGGGGGTGGGTGTACCCTGAAAGCTACTCTGTCAGAATTCACAAGTTTTATTTAATAGTTTGCTCAATCATCTCAAGAAGGAACTCTTGTCTAGAATATCTGCTAAGCACGCTGAATGTGCTAATGGGCAAGAAAACTATTTATTCCTTGCCTGATAGGCACTAGGACATAAAGGATGATTTCAGGGGCCTCTGGCATTCTTAACCGGATACAAAACAGAAATAATTATAAAGGAGAAAGCAACCAAAATGCATCAAATTTTGCAGCTGGGAAGAGGGAGATAAATATTTTCATTTTCCATAGTACTCAACTCAAATCTTGTATTAGTGTGCATCTGTAATGGAGTCTTAACTATCATCATGCCTGCGCTGGGCTAGATTTGGCAATATGTGTTTTGGTGTTGATTGAATGCAACAGGGGAAAAAAAAACTTTCAACAAAGCTGATGACTCCTGCTACTCTGGTGTATATATGGGAGAGAGGTGTGTGTGTGTGTGTGTGTGTGTGTGTGTGTGTGTGTGTGTTTGTGTCCATGCTGATGCATGATAATCCCTGGAAATGGGGGAGGGGGAGCAAATAGATATAACAATCTCATAAGAAGAGGGATGAATGAGTCATGACATCAAATTTCCTTTCCCACATTGACTGAAATCCTTCTTCCTGTACTGACACAATTCTTAAAATACTTCCAAATAAACTTTATTAGTCACTCATTTTATAGTATGAATTGCAAGGCAGCGTAACGTACTATAACAAGCATTAAATATAATTTAGTCATCAAGAGATCTCAAGTCAAAAAAAAAAGAGACCTCAAGTCAAGTCCTGGTAGTATAAGTAACCGCTTTATGACCCTGGGGAAGTTAATTATTCTCTCTGTGTAAATGAAAGGGTTGAACAAGAGGATCTCTCTCAAATTTAGCATGTTATAATTCTAATCAGACTTGTTTCTTCTTAACAGAATTTGGTCTCTTTTCTGTGATCAGCTTCACTAAGGAAGAGACTGGACATTTGGATCAAAGACAAGTAAGAAGGATAAATAATAAAATTTTGAAGCACTAGAAATTGTAGGAAAGCATGGGCTAAATGAGAGAAGGGGGTGTCCCTGTGGTAGCCTCATACGATCTCCTAAAGGCCATGAAAGGAATGACACAAGAAGGCAGAGGAAAGGTGAGAAAAGAGATATAGGAGAGTACCAAAGATAAACTCAGCCTGCTCAGAAGCTTCCCCAGGTAGGCAGAGGTAAGTGATGGATGGAAGAAATCATGGTGGCTGCAACCGGTCTATACCCCACAGAACCCTGACTGATCAACATGCCATTTGGGGTCTATTTGTCATAAACTTCCACCTCTGGGATAACGAATACTCCCAAGTGTCTATATATTACAAATGAAAACTGACAATTACAATCTCGATGTTTACCCTACAGACAATTCTCTTTAATACATTTCTCCTGTTGACTTCTCAAATTACTGATTGATAAATTTCACGGTAGACTGTGCCCAAATCAGGAGTGTTCTGACTTCTTGGTGAATACGCGCAGATTTACTGGCCTTTACTATGCTAGCCGATAAGTAGAAGCATAAGAAAAATAGGCAGCAACGAGCATAAAGCAACAGGATAAAGTTTCCTGTCCCCCAAATATCCCTCCATAGACCTTGCCTTGGTTGTTGGTTAAATTCCCACATTGTCATAGGTCAAAGATCTTCCCATTATCATACACAGATTGATTTATTCGTTAATGTTAATATCTTTGAGTGGGGTAAAGGGGTCTTGACTAGTAATTTTTCTGGTGTGGGGAACTCCTGGGGGGTAAACTCCCTTCCCATGGGAAGGCTAGTAAGTCAAATAAGTAGGATATAAACCCAGGTTTACTGATTCTAAATACACTGTTTTTTAGTTTATTTTTTTTTTCCTTTAGGCAAGAGCTGATTACTAAATAGACCAGCAATTGTTATATATCCAGGTTGAAATTGGATATTAAAGGTAGCACTGCAGATAGAGGATTAGAGTCAGAAAAACCTGATTTCAACTAATTCTTTAAATGCTTCCTAGGTGTGTGAATGTGGTTAAGTCATTTAATTTCTCTCGACTTCAGTTTCTTCATCTGTAAAACAGGGATAATAAAAACACTTACTTTGCAGGGTTGATGTGAGGATCTAATGAGACAACATATGTCAAGTGCTTGACAAACTATAAAGTGTTATATAAGCACTGGTTAGAGTTATTATCTGCCAGCTAGATGGCACAATGAACAGAGCTTAAAGCCTGGAGTCAGGAAGACTCATCTTCCTGAGTTCAAATCTGGCCTCAGACACTTACTAGCTGTGTGACCCTAAGCAAGTCACTTAGCCCTGTTTGCCTCAGTTTCCTCATCTGTGAAATGAGCTGGAGAAGGAAATGACAAACCACTCCAGTGTATTTACCAAGAAAACCCCAAATGGGATCATGAAGACTGAACAACAGCATTGTTATTACTCTTAATCACATAACAGATCCATGAGGGACTGGTGCCCAAGACAGATAAGTTTGAGAGGTAGATGGAGTGTCAGAAAAGTTTCAGAGCCTAGAGTGCCAGCTTTTAAGGATGTCCTGGGTGAGGTGGTAGAACAGTGAGTACTTGGCAGCAAGAAATCACTGGGCACCTGGGATAAGGGTAGAGGATACTAACAGGAGAGGAAACAAAGTTGGCCACTGGAAAGATAAAGACAAACATAATCCCAGCCACAATCTCCATGGTTATTCTAGATCTGAGGTATGTTCTGGTACTTCTTTTGCTAAACAGCCACAGTGTGTTTTAGAAGCATGATGTATAGCCCCAAAACCACTGATTTGATTGAGAATGAAAAGACTTGATTCTGAACCCCAGGTTTTACATTTACTAGTTGTCTGACCTTGGGCAAGTCTCTTAAAATCCATTCTGGGATTTTGTCTTTTCCCCTGTACAGTGGGGGAAATGATGCCTGTACTACCTGTCCTACAGGGTCCTTGAGAAGAAAGCATCTTGTGAACTAAAAGAGTGCTATGTACATAAGCATGAATTCTTAAAAGTTGAAGTTTACTTTTAAAATTTTTTTTTACCATTTGTTGTTCACAGGCAAATTAAATATCCTGCCAAGACAAATGACAATTACCAAACAACTAAGTATGTACTGATACGTTTGTCCTTATTTCCAAGCACTAATTTATAATACGGGTTCAACTAAAGAAACCATTGCCTTTGCCAAATGAGAAGGAAAAGACTTTCTCCTGCAAACCATCCTTCTATTAGTACGCGCAAATATTGTAGTTACACTGATAACAGTGTGTAAACTAAATTTCAACAGTGTCCGCTGAACCTGTTACTCTGATAAGAGTTAATTGCTGGTTGTCCGTGAAATGTTCCAGGTTCTAAGTGGGTACTGTCATGATGACGCAAATGTTGCAGTGTGTACAATCCCTAAACCAGCAACTATTATATTTTCAAGCTGAATTTAGGCTTTGTTGTGCATCAAAGAAGAAGTACAGAAAGAAAATGCAATTATCCTCCATGGGCCCCTCTCCAAAGAATATTGTCAAATACCATTTAGATTCTTCCTTAAACACAAATTTCAGAATATCCCTCTTTGTGGTCTAGTCTTTATTATTTGCTTTGAAAAATCACTCTATAAGTTTTATATCATTTTGAATTAATTAAAAATACTGAAGTCTGATAGAATGTTTTTGTTTCATTTATTTCATTTTTATATTTTAAGTAGAATAAAGATAAGCTGGAGAGTCTCCAACAAATAGCAGTAAGAATAGTGAAAGTCCTTGAGTTTATGCCATATGAGAATAGGTTAAAAGACCTAGCCATCTGGAGTCTGGAAAAGAAAAGATTTAGGAGGGCTTTGATCAAGGTAGATGTCCTTAAGCCTTTTAAAACTTGTCATGGAGAAAGGTATTTAGATTTGTTTATCTTGGCCCTGAAGAGGAGAATAAGAAGTTATAAAGAGGCAAATTTAAGTTAGATGATAGAAAAAAAAAACCCACCACCACCTAATTTTTAGCTGTCTCCAAAAATGAAATAGACTACCTTAGAAGGTAGCTGGATCCCCTTTTAGAGGCTTTCAAGCAAAGGATACATTTGTCAGCTATGTTGAAGATGGGCACAGTTATGAATTGGACTGGATGGCCTCAGAGGCTCCTTCTAGCTCTGAAATTCAGGAATATCTAGAATAGTAAATACACAGTACATATGTGAGTGCCTGATTGATGGACTGGTCTATGGTATTCTCAAAGATACCTGCAATTCTTTCAGTAGTTTCCAACTTTTCATGACCCCATTTGGGGTTTTCTTATCAGAGATACTGGAGTGGTTTGCCATTCCCTTCTTCAGCACATTTTGCAGATGAGGAAACTGAGGCAAACAGGGCCAAGTGACTTGCTTAGGGTCACACAGTTAGTAAGTGTCTGAGGCCTTCCTGACTCTAGGCCCAGCACTCTACTCACTGTGTCACCTACTTATGTACAATAGATCATACAAATTAGACTTTATATGATCATCAAAATAAATCTTAAGCCAGAAGGGACCTCAGTAGCCACCTAGTCCAATTCTCTCTTACAACCCAGCAAGATTGTATGATTTGCTCAAGGTCAAACAGATAGTAAGCATCTGAGGTGGGTGTTTAACTCCCAAGGATCTCTGCATCCAGATCCAGTGTTCTTTCCTCAGGCAGCTAGGTGGTGCAGTGGGTAGAGAGCTTGCGTCTAGAGTCAGGACGTCTAGACTTCAAATCTGATTTCAGTAACTGTGCGACTCAGAACAAGTCACTTAACCTCAGTTTGTCTCAGTTTCCTCAGCTGTGAAATATGGATAATAATAGCACCTACCCCTCAGGGTTACTATGCAGATCAAATGAGATATTTGTAAAGCACTAAGCACAGTACTTGGCATATGGCAGTATTTAAAAATGCTTGTTTCCTTCCTTCTTTATACATTGACATGCTAATTTGGAAGATGATAAAATATTATTTAAAAGAAATTCAGGCATTTATCCTAAATTAAATCTCTATATTCTCTCATGTACAACTTTGATATCCCACTTATGTCCAACAAACATTTATAGAAACTTTCCCTGATATCAACCGTGAATCATGGTAACACAATTCTTATTATTTAATTATGAAAATGCTTTGCTGCATTTCTCTTCAAGAATGACATATTATTTAGTAGCTGCTAGTATTTTCAAGAATTTCCATATGTGTATTCATCAAAGTGGATTCTGATTACATTTTTATTGATAAAATTTGATTTGACATATCAGACACACCACCTACTAAGTACATTACCTTTAAGTAGCTAAGCAGTAAAACACAGAGAATTATTATCATTGATGGTACACTTTCATAGTTTCATGTACTTTCATAGTATTGTTGAAGAAAGAAATGAAGTGTACTTTAATTGTAACAAATTAATACTGATAGTGTCAATTAAATTTGGCCATTTTTGGTAGTTTAATGTTGTGTCAAAGTCTTAGTTAATCTGTATATTATTCTTTTGGTTCATATTTTGTTACTTTACAAACACTTCCCCCCACATTTCTTGTGTAACAACATTGGAAACAAGTATTATTTGAGAGGGAGTAGGTGACCAGTGATAGTCTGATAGTATTAAACCACCCTTTGTTCCTTACCCCCTTTTCTCTGGAGTTACTACAACAATATACTAACCACCCCTAAGGACCATATATTTTCCATCTGTACTGTTTTAGGTAGTTTATATTGAACGAAAACTTAGTGGTACAGTCATAGTCACTCAGTTCCCAGTTAGGAAAATTCATAACATTTACATAAGGTTTGGCTTTCTTCCTTTATTTTTTATTTCTAGCTAACTTCTGGCCTCTTTGTGGTTAAAGCAAAATTCAAGTTACTGGACTTTGGGTCAAGAAGAAAGCAGAATAAGTTATAGTACCTGTTTATAGATAGCCACTGAGAGGGGAAGTTGCGGAAAGGGCTACAGTAGTAGTTAAAAAAAAAAGCCTTGTAGTTTCAGTATGCATTAAAAGAGGTGACTAGAATCAAAAGTAGAGGTATTGGGTAGAAATAACAAAGGTTATTTTAGATGTGAAGTAAAGAAAAAAAAATTCTTCATGATTAGATCTAAGAAAAAGAAGAGTGAGTTGCCTTGGGAGGGAACTGACTATGTCTCACTGGAGATCTTCAAGTAAAAGATGAATAGTCACTTGATGGAGATGTTTAGGGGCCATTCTCATTGAAGTACAGGTAAAACTAGATGGCCATTAAGGTCTTTTTTAAATCGGAGGTTCTATGGTTCTGTGATATTAGATTATTTTTTTAATGTGCAAGGGGGAAAATAGGAATATAGAATTATAAGTAACAAAATTTCTTTCATATGACCTTCTTGCTCAAGGTCATATTTTCTTTTTCCTAATCCTACCCTTTCAATCCCCACTGATAGAGCAAATGGGGACCACTCATTTTCCAAAGAGAAACAATTTTACTGTTCATTTGTAATTGGGCAAATTAGCCTCTTTGTTTAAAGTGACTATCCCAGGTTTCCAAAGTGGGCAATATCACCTCCTGGGGAGCACTGGAAGGATCCAAGGCTGGGCAGTAGTACCCTCTGGTGCAACTGGGGGGGCATTGAATAAAAATAAGTGGGCAGTGGAAGCATAAGGGAAGAAGAAAAGATTAGAAAATTTTGAAAAAAAATGTTTTTACATATTTCATCTGTTGTGTAACAGAGTTAAAGTCATAGTGTTTACATTATTTTCCAAATAACCAGTTGTAACTGATTAGTGGTCAAGTCATCCAACAGGTCCTAACAAGCAAGTGTTGGCAGGCGAATGTTTCTTACACTGTAGGGAAGTCCAGTATGCATTGGCAGGAATATATGAGTGTAAAGACTTGTTTACAATATGATACTATATGGTTACATGACTCAATATTGTGTCATCAAAATTTCAAAGAAGGGAAAGAAAAGACAAATTTACAATAAATTATTACATTTAAGATGCATCATTTAAAAATATTTTATATTTTTTTGAAATGATTCAAATTAAAAAAAAAACGTGAAAGGGTTAAAGAAAGTAGATTTCCATGAGGGTTCTGAATAATTTCTTTTCTGAAAGGGGGGGGGGAGGCCAAATAAGTTTGGAAAACTCTGGACTAGATAAAGCCTTTATAATTCCCTTAAACAACATAGATATTGGTCAAATAGAATGTTTTGGGAAACTAGCAAAGTAGAACGTAAAAAATGTATTTGGCATAGAGCGATATATGACATGTAAGGTCACTTCAATCCACTTCCACACATATAATAAGGACATACTCTATGTGGGATATGCAATTGGCAGGAAGTGGGGGAGGTCAAGGAAGAGCTTCCTTGGAGTCAGGAAGACCTAGGTTCAATCCTCAGCTATAATAAAAGCAGCCTGGATGACCCAAGAAAAACCACTTATTCTTACAGTGTTCCAGACAGCTAAGACAAAGCTACAGAGTAATCTATCTGTATAGTTAACTAAAAAAAATCCCCAAAGGGAGGATATCTGTTTAACAATTTTCATAATTGTACTCTTTGTAATTACAAAATCTTGGAAGCAAAACTAAGTTCCCAACAGTGACATTTTATGTGTTGAATTTCACTTAAGTAAAAACAATTTTAAAGCATGTTTAACTGATTATATTCTCGCTTAATTTTTTCTATCTTAAATTATTTTAAAAGAAAGTGGATTTATATAAATAAGTAAATTATGAAAGCAGTTTTCTGTGCAATTCTATGATGAATTTTTTTTAAAGTTGAAGACCACTTTTTCAAATTTATCTGTGCATTTGTTTTGTGGGTGAGAGATTCCATATATACATGCATACATACAGACATATATGTATACACATGTGCACACACATATATACATGCACACATATGCACACACACATATGTGTATATACATGTAAATAAGGCACATGTGCCACTTAAAAATATTATCTTGTATTTTCCCTGCTGTTTGGTTAACAAAAGCATCACTACAAGTGGGAATTATACAGCAGTAGCAACCTCTAAGGAAGCTACTGTCACCAGCTTATCTATCTACCAGCTCTCTAGCTTCTCTACATGATCCCATAGGAAAAGGGGATTTTATAGCCACACATACCAAGAGCCTCCCAAGCTAATCTGTAACTCTAGATGTTTCACAACTCCTGTAAGTTTCTCATATCTTGGCTTGCTTTGAGAAACTATCAAGAAATGCAATAAGAAATGATGGAAGAAGCAATTGTGCTCGAAGTCACTGAAGCACAATGTGCTGGTTATTTACGTTGTATTTTTAAATGAATATTTTGATTCAGAGCATTCTGGAGACATACCTATGACAAAATTATTAATTAAGGAAATCTTGGAAGGCAGAATTATTTTGGTGAACTCTAAAAATATTATTATATGGCATAATAACTCACATTTTCAATTCATTATTAGTTCAAGCTGTAAATACAACTGTTTGAGGGAACATCACAAAATATAAAAAAGTGGCATGACCTGTCAACTGAACTGTTCATTCTTAAAGTTATCTCTTTCATGGTCTGATTGAGAATATTAAGGAAGCTTCATGTACCCACCATCTGTCTGTCTGCCTATATGCCTGTGGAGAATGTTTATTTCTTTTCAAAGTTGTGTTTTGTTTAAATGGGTTTAAAATGTTTAGGAGGAAAATTGTATGGTCCTTTTAAAACAGATTTGAGAGGAAGTAGAAATCTACCAAATATTAGTAAAGAAAGAAATATTATCATAATGTTAACTATTTGATTAAGAAATATAATACATTTTATTTCAGGAAAGAAAACTTACTGTTTAGAAAGAATATTCAAGGGAACTACAAAGGTGTTCACACAGTTCAGTTATAATTTATCTTACAATTTGAGTCAAGCCATCTGAATGAGCAAGCATAGTGAAAAAGAAACTTCAAAGTGATAGAAAGCAAGTAGTAGAGAAAAAGCCAGTTCATCCCTCTTCCAAATCAATGGAAAATGACTGGTAGTTACAGTGAATGCCAAATAATATCAGCTAGCACTCTGAGAAGAATAAAAGTAAAAGGTATCTATCAGTTCCTATTACAGTATCCCTTCCACATTACAGCTTTCCTCATCATGGTTTTGATATATTGCAGGTTGACATAAATTAAATGGGAATTTTGGGGGAGTTTTGTGGAAGTTGCAGATGGCACATGAAGGCCAGCAGACAACACAGAGCCTATGATCAAATATTTTACCCAAATTTAACAATAAGGTACTGTAAACACCCCATAAAAGAGAAAGAAAAAAATCTAGACTTCTCTGGTACAAAGGGAGGGCCAAAAAAATTTTTACACTGGATTTTCCAGGTGATCGGGGCCCCACACTCTAGCCCCTATGATATGGAAGGGAAAACTGTACATCAAATATTAATGAAATATTTATGCAGTGGGGAGAGAAACTGAGCAAGGAAATCAAAGGGTTGACTATTAGAAGAGACTTTAAATATCTGATGCAACATTATCATTTTATAGATAAGAAAAAAGGGATGCAAAGAGGTTAAATTATTAGAGTAAGGTCATGCATATTTAAACAACAAAGTCTAGATTTGAATCCAGGTCTATGATTAAAAATCTAATATTCTTTTGACTATGCCATGTAGGCCATATATAGGCTTAGAAGATTTACAGAACTAAGAACAGAAACATCTGCTGTCTTTTCAGGGCACATATTGTAGGATATGAGGGAAAGCCTCCCAACACTTATCAAATCTGACAACAACATCTTACTTCTGGTAATTCATGCTGGCACCAATGGAACTGCTAGAAGGAATCTAGAAACAATCGAAAAGAGTTCTATGTGCTTAGAAAGAAACTGATGATATTAAGGGCACAGGAACCCATGGAAAGCCACAAAATTCATAAAAGAAGAGAAGATTTGAGAAGCAAGATGAGTTAAAAAGATAGATTCTGAGAACAGTTACTGGATTTCTGGACCATGGTTTCAAATATAGCAATAGTGTATTCTTGGTCAAAAAATGAAATGTATCTAATGAGAGTTGTTAAAAATTTATTAGTCTAGAGATTTGCAAATCTAGCCAAAGGGGCTGAAATCTGAAAAGAAAGGGGATGAGAGAAAAGTAAATGGGTTTATTTACCAAACCATGTACTGAGATTATGTTATTCTGTGACATTTGGAACACTGATAAGAAACTCCAAAAAAGGGTCTAGCTAAAAAGCTTCAAGGGATGTGTTAGCATAAAAAATGCTGATAAAAATTCAGAAAACAAGATTCAAAATGTTAAGAGTATTCTCAAATGTGAAATATCAGTTTTGCATAGTTCCTTCCAACTCTCAAATTCTATAACTCCATAACAGAGTCAAACTCTTATACTAGGTGGATTGTGAAAGGGCAGAAAGCAAACATCATGTGGTTCAGGAGAGAGATAGATAACCTCCAAATGAAGGGATGAGAAAAAGGCATCCTGAAGGAGATGACACTTAAACTGGAGTGAGAAAAGATAGACTAAAGCAGGAAGAGAACTTAGCCAATTGTTACCAAACACCAGATGATGAGGGCCTGAAGTAAGATAGGTAGCAGTAGAAATGAAATGTATGGAATAGAAAGGAGAAATAATGTAGAATGAGGGGGAAAGATTTAACAATTAATGATGTTTGGGAAGAAAAGGAGAAGCGGAGGAGACAAAGATGTTAACACAGTTTAGAGCCCAGATGGCAGGGGGAATGATGGCAACCTTCACAGAAAGAGGGAAGTCAGGAGGAGCAGCTTGAAGGAGAAAATGACGAGTTTGGTTTTGGTTAAGTTTCATTTTGGGTAGAAACAGTGATGTCCAATAGTTAGAAATGTAAGGCAAAGCCTAGGAGAGGCCGAAGGTGAAGATACTGATACAATACAAACAAAAGAGACACATCGTGTGTCTGTGTGTGTGTGCACTGTCATGAGTGTGTGTATGTACATGTATGAGTGCATCTGTATTATAGCCAAGTAAATCAATATTGAAAGACATACCACAAATAAAGAAAATCTATTCATATTGTTTAGAACCATCACCCAAATTTCATAAACGAATCTGTAGCAGAAAATATAGGATGCCATTCTTCAACATTAAAAGTACAATATCCTGGAAATTCAAATGTAATGTCTTCTGCCAGCATGAGGAAAACACAGCCATATGTGTTGCACTGCATCATTAAGCACAATATATTATGCATGTGAGTTCAGGGCTGCATTCTCAATTGGCAATCTGTGCCAATGTATGATGTTGAAAACCATGATCATAAGCATAACTGAAATGCCTATCTTGATAATAACACATAAATATAATTTTGATTTACTATAAGTTTTATTAGGGAAGAGTAGGGAAGAAAAGGGGTAGGTAGCATCAATAATTACTCTCTGAATGATTAATTCTTAAAATCAGCTTTTGGAAAATAAGAACATGTACCTAAAAGACTACTTCATTCATTCATTCAACAAGCATTTATTATATTACATCCATCACTTTTTTTAAAGAAACACTTAATGATTTCTCATGGTCTAAATGAACAAATGCAAAACTTTTTTTTTTTAATTCAGGAATTTAAAATCCTAAGTATTAAAAGTCCAAACTACCTCTCTGACCTCATAACCCACTTTTCTCTATCTTGAACCCTCCACTGTAGACAGGATGGTTTGTCTATTTATTTTCTCCTGACCACTGTTTACTCACTCCTATCTACTTGTTTTTGCATATGCTATGTCTGTCCCCTTTCCACTTTAGGAATGCCCTCTTCCAACCTTTTCTTTCCAATAGAAACTTTTCTTAACATTCAAAGATTGTCTCACTTCTCGCCTCTGCTATGAAGTCTTTTTTGTTCATTTCAACTCAGGGATTTTTCCTTCCTCTGAATTTTGGCATTTATGAATGTCCTGAATTTCTGGTTAATTTTAAATGTTTATTATGCCTTGTCTCCTCAGCTGTACTGTAGGGTTTCAGGGCAAGAAGACTATGTTAGGGATCTACATATCTCCTCCCTCTATCACCTAGCTCGGTGTAGCATATTGTAGTCAGTTCTAAATAAATAGATGGGCCCCTGCTCCAAAATGACAAGAGTGAAATGTACCATTTCAATTTGATAAAATGATTATTAGTCTCATAGACCTAAAGGAAGCACTGAATCAGGGGCTCGACATCTCTCTCCTTTTGAAGTTAGCTGTTAGTGAAACACTTCCCTGCTAATGCAACATTAACTAATGGAAATCTACAGGAATAACGTGTCAGGCTTTTTTCCTCTCCCAGATAGTTTCTTTCCTGCCAATGTTCTCAATGGCATCTAGTAGCCTAAGTATAAATCAAAAAGAAATGTTAATCCCTTCAGAGTCAGGATATTCCAATAACTATGTAAGCGGGCTGAACTGCTCTTTTGGGTTTAGGAGACTCCGGTTTTGTTGGTTTCAATGCCAAATGCATACTAGTATTTTCTATGACAACAGTAGCCACAAGAAACTGAGCATCCACCTTGGATTATAATTTGCTCATTTGCACTTTAATGAATATATTAGTATGCTACATCAGTTCTGCTCTGCTATCATGATAAAACTTGCATTCATATAACCTGTAATCATTTTCACTATAGGCACAATGGAGAAGTTGATTTTAAGTTGACAACTACAAATATTGTTAAATTGTTGCACAGATTTGAGAATTTGCAAATGAGTTGTACAAATATGCAAAAATACAAGGTACAATTAAACGCATTGCAATAGAAATTGAGTGATGATGGCTGGCATGGCACAAATAAAGAGACTTTGAAGGTGGGCACTCTTACACATTCATATATTTAATATTGCAATTAAAATAAATTGAATTGAGGGCAAGGAAACTATCTCAATCTGCCAGTGATATTTGCTTCACTAGGCTTGAGTCTCAACTGGATTCAAATCAGACATATCATATACAAATAAACAAAACTATTTGAGATGAACATTTTAAAGTAACTCAAATTTATCTGATCTTTATCTAAATCTACTGGAAAAATCAAATCTTATTCTATTATGATAATGAAATATGTTGTCACTTTAAATCATTAAAATCATTGAAGACTTGGATGATACATATTAGTTCCAGCCAACTCTTGATTATATGCATATAGATGCTTTGGATTATTCAAGGAATATTTTTTATCACAAGTCTACTGTCTTCCACTAACAATGTCAGTCTACCACTTCCCATCAGCAGTGTACATTTAGAGAGCATAAACTAATGCAATTATTAGCTTAAATACAAGATAAGGGAAAGACACTGCTACAAAATTATATCACAAATTCCAAAACTAAAAAAAAATGACTTCAAAGTTCTATGTGTTCTTCCCTTGCTGTACAACAATGCCCTATATTGCTTTTGCTAATCCCAAATGGTAGTAAATTTTAAAATATAATAAAATATAATTTTAAAATATATACAGTATCATGAAAGCATGTGGACATTTTCACAATTTCATGACCATATGCAATTTCATAAAGCATTTGCTCTTAACGTTAGGGTCACAGATTTGGTTATCTATTCATAGGTCTATAGATAAGTTAATAAATTGGTACTAAACCTACCCCAGATGAAAGTTAATGAGGCCTGAAGCAGACTGGTCATAGTAGGAATGGAATATAGAGAAAGGAAGAGAGAGAAAGTGGAATGGAAAGAAACAGAAGTGGAGGAAGAGTTCTTCATGCATTAGAAAGAATGCTCACTTTGTTAAATTTCTTGAAATTATGATAGTTGAGAGATTCAAGTGGCCCATAAATTCAGTAACTCATTTCTGCTTAAGCCATAACCTCAGAGACAGGTAAAGCGTTTATAATTGCAACAATGTATTTCGGGACAGAGAAGTGTCTAGTCTCATGATGTTGCTGTCATTTTGAATTGCCAGTGTGAAAATTTTATTTCTGATTTAGACTGTTGTCTGGAGCACTGAAAAGTTATCATTTGCCCAAGGTTACATGGCCAGTACATATCAAATGTAGCACCTGAACCCAGGTTTTCCTGACTCTAAAGGAGCCCTTTATTCACTATATCAACATATTTAACCTTAGAACTTCCCAAACTATCACAAACTCAAATTATAATCTTCCCCTAGATACTGAGTTGATTTGAATATGGGACTCTAAAATCAGTTTTCCTGACTTGGTGGGATCAGTCTACCTCTCTATTTCAAAGCTTGGAGACAACAAATTCAAGTGACAATAAACAAGATAGACTAATCATTTTCTTCTGGTCTAATGTGACTGTAATCTTGTAAGTAACTGTGAACTATATGCTAAATTGTTAATGATCTTAATAAACTAAACCTCAAAAAAGGTTCCATTTTGGTTCAAATTGAGATTGTGCTACAATTTAGTGGAACGATGAAATCTCTATATTCTTTTCAATGTGATGTGATCAACAAGTTAGGTCTGACTGATGGACAACTGTTTATAAAGCAAATATACATACATACATACATACATACATACATATATATATATATATGGAAAGAATAAAAATTCTCTTGAAGAACAAATAAAAATGTTTATTCATTTAAAAAAAAGATGTCCTAGTTTTGTTCCTAAATTCTTGACAATAATAATCAGCTAAAAAAGAAAGTTTTTTTTCAAATACCACTTAAAGTATGCTATTTGAAAAGCATCTTTTACAAGGAAAACTAACAATTTAGTCATTAGAACACAAATTTACCTTCCGTTTATATTTTGACATATGCAGGTTTTCCTTTATTTATTAAACAGCTGGCATTTCCAAAAAAAAATCTTCAGTTACGTTTACCTTTTTCTTTCTGTTCTCTCAAAATCCTCTGAGCAGAGTGCTGCAATTTAAAATGTAAAATCATAGAAGTAAACACGGAGTTTGCCTGTCTTAACTGTGAATAAGCCAAATGCACTTTGTCACAACCCCAACAACCACACGTAGGAATCATATCCCAATGTAAAACCCAATTTACAACATATAAAAATCATTTAGCTATTTTTAGTTACATAACATGTTTAAAGAGTTTGATAAGTTCAATAGAAATTTAGTTGACAGCAACAAAAACCAGATACTCCAATTCACATACACACTTACATTCAGAGTTCTGTTACTCACCCTTCTAACTTCTCCTTTCCACTATTCCTTCCTTCTACAATTTACTAGATCCTGCTCTCAGCAGGAAATCAGTTCAACAGTGCTTAAGCATTAGCTTAGAAATCTCCCTGTTGCCAATGGGGCCCTGCAGAGTTGTAAGAGGAATATGAGAAAAGCAAACACTAATGAATATTTTTTTTATCATTTTACCATTCTTTTTAGGACTAGGTGGTCAATAACAAAGAAACAGGGATGGTAGGATTTAGAATAGTTTTGAATTATGCCAAAGTCAATTTTCTTTCCTTTTCACCATAAAAAGAAAAGACATTGTTTATTCAATCCCTACCAAAATTATTTTAAAAAATCTTATAAAGATAGGTGGGCTTTTTATAATAAAAAATGTGATAGTGGGACTTGGAAAATTCTATTTAAAAAAAAAAACTTTACAGACTTTCTCATTTACCATTTGACCTTTTAAAAAAAGTCAATGGTCACTTGAAGGCGAATTTGGTTTATCAGCTCTTGAGCCCACCCAAAGTGCCCTCCTGAGCCCTCTTCTGTTCTCTAAATTCACTCACCTGGTCAGTGAATCAACTCATATGATTTCAATTACCTTCTACATGTGAATAACTACTAATTGTACATCTCCAGTTCCACCTTCTCCTTCTCTATCTGAATTTTTCTCTGGTTTTTATGACTTTGGAGAAAGAAGAACAAAGAAAAAAGGCAGAAAGGGATCACTCTTTTCCTTACTGTCTGTGACAGGTTCCACATCTCAGTAGTGACAATGCCTCTGGCTAGGAATATGGAAGAAAGGTTAACATGTCCAAGATGAGGAATTTTGGAGTATTTGGGGTTTGTTAATATTTATTTAGCTTCATTCTTTTACCTCCAGGGTCAGACAGCAAGTAGGCTGCTTTAAAGATATGAAAGAAACCCTTCTAATAGAATATAATCCCATTAGTGGATCTCTTGACCCAATTGCTTATCGTGTAACTACAAAAACAATGTAGTTAAAATATAATTTTTCCTCATCTCGTTCATTCTCTCATTATTTATGCCAATAGATGGTCTTCCCTACATGCTGAGTACCTTGCAGTTTTGTAGCAATAGTATGGAATTGGAGGTTCAATTAGGAAGCAACAATGGGCATTACAAAAAGCATTGTGGGAGCTATTTATGCTTTTTCCTGCATATTGAAAGCAACAAAACAAGTTATTCAATAAACATAGAAACAGCATTGATGGTCCCAGTGACAAATAGAATGGTGATAATTCAAGAATTCTATTGATGGAAACAATCAAATAATTGTTAGTACTTGCTTACAATTATTTGAGTTGCAAACAGGAGACAGAATTAGTTTAATAGAATCAACTTCAATTCATGAAATGCATCTCTGAGGACTAGTAGTTACCACTAAATTTAGATGCCTATAAACAGGAAGACTAAACTGTTTACTATACTTCTGTCAAATCATAATCATTTTTGTTTTTATCAGACTACAAGCAGAGACTTCCATTATGAAGAATGGTTTCATAAAATTAAATCAATGGAATTTATTTCATCTCCTTCTTATGCATTTATTTTACCTTTTCTTATTGCTTTCTGTTCCACATTGTAGTTCCCTAACATAAACCCTGTACTCCATCTACAAGTAGAAAAAAAGAATAGTATTGCCAGTTGTGGATAATAAGAAGCAAATCTACATTATAGAGTATACCAGTGGATACCCAATTATGACAATATAAATGATTAATTTCTGTTGTTATTACTTTAAGTTTTGTTTTTTTAATCATTTTATACCTTTACTATACATGTGGTCTAGTGGATAGAGATTTGGCCTTCAAGCCAAGAAGACTTGGGTGCAAACCCGATCTCTGACACTTACTGGCTTAGTGACCCTGGAAAAGTCATTAAATCTCTCACTTCTCCAAGGAACTCTCTAAGACAATAAATTGCAGGAAAAATGTCAATTCATATTAGCAAAGGGAGTTTCCTCCACTGAGACTCCTATACCAATGAATCAAAGCTCCCTAATATCATTTAATTATTAGCAGGACTTGCAGTGTGTGTGTGTGTGTGTGTGTGTGTGTGTGTGCGCGCGCGTGTGTGAATGTAAGATGGAGGGGATGAAAAGAACCAAGAATGATACATCAGTGAAAGAACGTGCTGTAAGAATCAGAAAGCTGTTTTCCTTGACTGATTGATTTATTAAAGAATATAATGAAATTTAGGAATTCAAAATATGGACCATGGTTGCTTAACGGGCCTCTGATGTGTGCTAGTTCCAGCTGCATTTTGTATGGGCTGGACAAAGAGTGAATGCTGACATTAAGCACTAACGTAAGGTGAAGAACAGTGTGTTACAGCAGGTCGGTAAGTATTATAATTTCCATTTCATTTAGGAAACTGAAGCTTACAGAGGTCAATTGACTTTGCAATGTCTCCTGTTGCAGGTATACAAAAACAAAAATAAGGGTCTTGATCCATAGGAATTTACTCACTGGGATCTATGATTGTGTGCAGATTGTTCTTTCACTTCCCTAATGTGGCTACAATCTTAACATGTGTCAATCTAAATAACAGGGAATGGGAATAAGAGGTTTACTTCCTTTTTCACTCCTGGCTACTAGCCTCCAAACCCCCCATTCATTTGCCACATACCAATGGCAGAGACCACCAGCCCATGAAAGTATTTCCTGTGATCCCAAGACTCTTTTCGTTATGTTCCACTGCCTCTAACTCAATAAATTTAGTTATTTTACCCAAACTTTGACAACAATTTCACCGTAACCATAGATGTTTTGAATGGTGCAGGGGCAACAAAAGGAATAATAAATAAGGAAGAAAACAGAGAGCAAAACAGGAGAGGAAAGCACACAGGGCGCTATGGAGTAGTATAAACCTGCTAGGAAATGGGGAGGGGGGAGACACAGCAAAATGAAAGCTGCCTTACTCCCGGTGATTAGTCTGACATCAAATATTGACTACATTGAAAAACTAAGTCTGCAGGGTCTGCCTCCTGGGCTCTGCTACTATGTAACTTCTAAAATCATGAAAAGCTGAGGAGAAACATCTCAGATAGTTCTTATAGAGAGGATGTAGGCTGGACAGCCCTGTATCAGCTTATTAGGAACTGAGTTTCAGGCTTTTAGGCTTCCCCAACATCCTTTTCGAGGTAAGGGAATAGAAGAAAAGAAAGCTGCCTTTAATTTCCTGGCTGACTATATCGCTCATGAATAATCTATGTAACTATCATTTCTCCTATCCGACAACATGAAATCAGAAATAGAACAGATATTGGGGGAAAAAAACAAAACCCAAACCTAAACATTTTCCTTCCCCAGTGGAAGCCTTTGTTGAGGAGAGAGATTATATATAAAGTACTAAGTGAACACACATATCATGAAACATTTTGATGAGTCTCCTGGGCTATGTGGGGCTCCCTCCTCAAATCTACTGAGGAGGCACATTTCTACAATGGGTTGATCACTAGGAACAGTTTCCATGGCAAGGAGGATAATGAAAACTATTAAAAACAATTTTTTTACAAAGATAAACTTTGTCAAGTAGCTTTGAGTGCCCTCTTATAGAGTTTTACTCTGTCTTTGGGTAGTCAATTCCACGTAGGAGTCTGATGGTATGGGTTCATTTCCCCCCTCCCAGTTAGGACCAGTAGATTCTCATTCAGCGAATGGTCATCAGGTGCACAAACATGTGTATGAGGTCTTTTTCACACTGGGTGTCTGCTCTGGAGGAAGTCTTTAGTAGAATGATGGTCCCTGGCTTCTTACTTTAAATCCCCAATGGAGTTAATATGCAGTCTTTCAAGTACTGTATGCCTCCATTTATTCTCAGATATAGCTTCTGCTTTGTATGATAGCGTTAGTTATCATGCTCTCCAGCACTGCCTTCATAAGTTCATAGGCTTAGAGCTGGAAGGGACCTCAGCAATCATCTTGTCCAATGCCTTCCCTTTTCAGCTAAGGAAACCAAGGCCAAAGGAGTGATTTATTTAAGGTCGTATAGTAACTGCAAAACCAAGATTTGAATCCAGTTTTTTTTTTCTCAGAATCTCTTTTTTCTCATGATGCTCTTTCCACTTAAACTTAGGCCCCTACGTATTCCAGTTAGTATCACCTCAAAAAAGTATTAAAGCAAAAAAAAACAAATTAAATATGTTTTTACTATTAAAACCTATTCAAGTGATAAGTATAACACAAGAATTCATTATCCCCAGAAGACTCCATTTGTGACAGCATAAAACAAGACCAAAAAGTTAAGTTCTATAATATGTGTTTTCATATTGCTTTGGGAGAAATATCTCCCTCTTTGAGTCCAAGTCGTAGATAGCTAAGGCCAAAGTTGATATACCACAATACAGAAATTATAGAGGTAAAGCAAACAAACAACAACAAAATCCTTAGGTTTTCTTATGCTTAAGCATGTGTTCCTGCTTCAGAAAAACAAAACAAAACAAAACAAAAAACAATAACCCTGTACCAAGGTTAGGCTTCTAACAAGGCTTCTTATATACAAAATTACATCAGAAGAGAACTAATTCTCTAACATATTGCAATCGTGTAGATCCTCTTAGGTTATAAAAATTTTAAAAGACAGATCCACAATCCTGTGCTTCCTTCAATGTCACAAAAGTTGAACTCCCTTACTTAGTCACTCATAATCTCATACTTCCCTCATGGAAATAAACCTAGTTAAACAGACTTTATAGGTAACCTAAATCAGGTTGCAGAATAAATTACATTTAGAAAGTTCATGAGGGGCTGATGGAGGTTGAAGGGATTTATATGTTGCCAAGATAATGAAAGAGTAGGGGATGGTTGGGATTCTTCTTAGGAAGGTCGAATTCCCCATTAGGGTCTCCCTGAGGAATGTCAGTCCTTAACACTATTATTCCACAAATCAGGGTTTGGTCAGGTGATATTAAGATTAACAGAAGACAGACTTTCAGCAGGAATGGCCCTGAGCCCCAAATAATAAAAATTAATAAAATGAAATTTAAAAAAAAAGTTAAATCTCATCACAAAATTCTGTTTCCCTAAAAATGTAATTTTGAGAATAAAAATTAAGGGATGTTTATTTGAGCCTCAGGATATCTCATGCATTCTCTAGTAATAAACTGAAGGAGGATTTGAAAATATACACGTACACTAAAAACAAACAAACAAAAAACAACTTGTTAATTTTTATGAGTGCAAATTAAAACAAACTGCTTGGCAAGAGGGGAAAAGTGATCGTGTTCTAGCATGCTGGAAAGAATACCATTTTCTTTGGAACACCAGGCTCTTACTTTTGAAAGCCTAAATGCTTATCAGCCCAAGGCAAAAGATATGCAAATCTGTGAACTTGACAAGCAGAAAAAAACCCTGTGTTTTGTTTCCTTAGCTTCCAAATGGCTGTTGTGGGAAGGAGAAATGACTTGTGCAAATACAAGTCTAAAAGACTGATCACTAGGCATTCAAGATCCAATATATCATATACATACAGCAAGACAGTTCAGGTTTTGCCATTAGGACATTCAGAAATTTGCAATGGGGGGTAGGGGTGGTGTGGGGAAGGGTGCTTTCCCGCTTAGAAAAAAAAAAGTATGGATTTTCTGAGTCTCCAAGGAAGGAATTCAAACACATTCATGAGAACATTTGTTCGTTACAGACACACTAGATCAAAGATTTAGAACTGGAAGTAACCTTAAACATCATCTTTTCTCAACTTCCTCACTTTTACAGATGAGAAAACTGAGGCCCAGAGAGGTAGGTGACTTACCCTGATATTAAATCTCCCTCCACCTTACTTTTTTTTTTCCCCTGCAGGGCACTCTCAGTTCAGATCTTAAGAATCATTCTGAAGAATTACTTTGGTACTTTACATAGAAGTTGGATTACCTTGGCATGAATTAGCCAGTTGATTTTTAATATGCACAAGAATAAATGCATTAGATATCTTTATTTAAAAAAAAAAAACCCTGCACATTTGGGTATAATTTAGGGGAACTTGCCTTGGTTTGTCTGTGCTTTGTTCAGGCCTAGAGCAAAACAATCAGCATAGAGTTAAGAGAAGAGCTGTGGAACTGAAAATCTAGAATCTGGGTCCTAACTCTGTGAGCTTCACCTTTTTCATTTATAAAATAACAGCTGACAATAACAGCAGGTATTTGTAGAGTCTTGTGTCAGGAATGGCCACAAGAGGGCAATATGAGCCCATATAAAAGACAAGATCTTTTTTTCATCCTATAGAAAATAACAGAAACCACATAGAAACCAAAATTCCAAAATCAGTGGCCAAAATAATTTGAGTATGG
Source organism: Trichosurus vulpecula (assembly GCF_011100635.1). Taxonomy (NCBI): domain Eukaryota; kingdom Metazoa; phylum Chordata; class Mammalia; order Diprotodontia; family Phalangeridae; genus Trichosurus; species Trichosurus vulpecula. The sequence goes on from NC_050576.1 coordinate 382,580,288, forward strand.
GTGATGGGTGAGGGTTAATGGCACCAACAGATGGGTCTGTTTTTTCTGTTTTGTTGCAATAATGTGTGTGTGTGTGTGTGTGTGTGTGTGTGTGTGTGTGTGTGTAAAATCTCTATAAGAATTCTAGCACTATTGGGATCCAACCAATTACTCTTCAAGAATAATAAAGCTACCTAAAACCAATGTTTTTCTTTCAGAATCCATCAATTTTAGGACAACATGGAATATTCCCAAATGGCTCTACTATTACTACTACTACTACTTTTTTTGTTTCATTTTCCTAAATGAATTCTTGTCTGCATTCCTTCCTACTTAATCATAGTCATTTGACTTAAGAAAGCTACTCTTGACATTTCTACAACCCCAAGCCATTGCAGTCACTGGAAATCTTTATTACATACTTCATTATCTGAACAAGTTCTTCCATGAACAATTTGGTGACATCAATACTCCCCTTAGATTCTTTTTTCATAGAGACAACCAAACAATTCCCTCACTGAAAGAGAATGGACTGGTTTGAGCTCATTTGAACAGTAGATTTTACTTCCTCCTCTGTGAAGTGAAGTGGTTGGACAAGATGATCTTAATATCTTTTTGAGAATACATTAGAAGATATTTGAAGCATTTCCCTGAATTGTAGGTCTGAAAGAATTCACCACCCAGCACTTGCCTAGTGGACAGTTCCCTGTGCATACTAGCATCACAGAATGTTGGAGTAATGTGGCACCCTGGAAGTCATCAGTCCAACCCTTCACTACAGACCAAATCCACTGAAAATATTTTGGTGGGACCTGGAGTTCTATCTATTAAGATTTTCCCGGTTAATCCCATTTTACATATTTGCCTGTATTTGTATATGAATATTTTTATTCACAGCTGGGTAGTGCAATGGATAGAATTCTCAGCCTATAATCAGGAAGAGCTGATTTCAAGTCTGGCCTCAGTCACTTAGTAGCTGTGTGACCCTTGGGAAATCACCTAACCCTCTTTGCCTCAGTTTCCTCATCTGTAAAATGAGCTTGAGAAGGAAACGGTAAACCACTCCAGTATATTTGCCAAGAAAAATCCAACTGGGTTCATGAAGAGTCAGACACAAGTGAATAGCATTTTTTAAACCCTTAACAAATGTAAGTAATAGGTACCTCCAAGTTCAGTGTGTTTGTAACATATTTGAAAGCTTGAAAGTAGGTTAGTTTTCCTGTTACTTAAAAATGAGGAAAATAAAGGCCTAGGAAAAGAAATGATTTTTTAAAATCATACTCACAAATCAGAAGACCTTCAAAAAATAGTTTCTAAATATTGTTACATTCTATTTTTTTATTTTTTTCATTATTATTCAATATTTTAGTTTTCAACATTGATTTCCACAAGATTTTGAGTTACAAAATTTCTCCCCATTTCTGCCCTCCCCCCCACTCCAAGATGGCCTATATTCTGATTGCCCCATTCCCCAGTCAGCCCTCCCTTCTGTCACCCCACTCTCCCCCATCCCCATTCCCCTTACTTGCTTGTAGGGCAAGATAGATTTCTATGCCACATATATCTTATAATATATATAATATATTATATATATTATATAATATATCTTATTTCCCAGTTGCATGCAAAACCAACTTTTTTTGAGCATCTGCTTTTAAAACTTTGAGTTCCAAAATCTCTCCCCTCTTCCCTTCCACCCACCTTCCCTAAGAAGGCAAGCAATTCAACATAGGCCACACATGTATCATTATGTAAAATACTGCCACAATAATCATGTTGTAAAAGACTATATTTCCCTCCATCCTATCTTGTCCCCCTTTATTCAGTTTTCTCCCTTGATCTGGTCCCTTTTCAAAAGTGTTTGCTTTTGATTACCTCCTCCCCGTATCTGCCCTCCCTTCTATCATCTCCCCTTTTTTATTCCCTTCCCCCTACTTTCCTGTGGGGTAAGATGCCCAATTGAGTGTGTATGTTACTCCCTCCTCAAGTCAAATATGATGAGAGCAAGATTCACTCATTCCCTCACCTATCCCCTCTTTCCTTCCAATAGAACTGCTTTTTTCTTGCTACTTTTATGTAAGATAATTTACCCCATTCTATCTCTCCCTTTCTCCCTCTCTCAATATATTCCTCTCTTATCCCTTAATTTGATTTTTTTTTCCAGGAGAAGACAGGATGTTTATTGGGGGACAGGGGGCAGGTGGAGGATTCACAGATTCTTCAGCCATTGGAGAGAAGGCCCCTGGGGATCCTGGGGGTGGCTGGGGATGCCAGGCATGTTGCCATCATCTCGGACGGGAACGGGGTAGTTGTAGGGGGTCGCACGGTTGATCATGCCTGCGTACTTGGTATAGGGGCTCAGGGGGGGCACGAGCAGAGCCAGGGTACCGACGGCGAAGGACGCGGCCAGCACTGGCTCCTTGGCCCAGGCCTCCTTCAGGAACCGGCCCAGTCTGCCCGCCATGTTGGCCACTTTGATTTTATTTTTTAGATATCATCCCTTCATTTTCAACTCACCCTGTGCTTCTGCCTATATATGTATGTATGTATGTATATATATGTACATTCCCTTCAACTACCCTAATACTGAGAAAGGTCTCATGAATTACACACCTCATCTTTCCATGTAGGAATGTAAACAAAAGAGTTCAACTTTAGTAAGTCCCTTATGATTTCTCTTTCCTGTTTACCTTTTCATGCATCTCTTGATTCTTGTATTTGAAAGTCAAATTTTCTATTAAACTCTGGTCTTTTCATTGAGAAAGCTTGAAAGTCCTCTATTTTAGTGAAAATCTATATTTAGCCTTGGAGCATTATACTCAGTTTTGCTAGGTATGTGATTTTTGGTTTTAATCCTAGCTCCTTTGACCACCAGAATATCATATTCCAATTCCTTTGATCCCTTAATGTAGAATCTGCTAGATCTTGTATTATACTGATTGTGTTTCCATAATACTCAAATTGTTTCCTTGTGGCTGCTTGCAATATTTTCTCCTTAACCCAGGAACTCTGAAATTTGGCTACAATATTCCTAGGAGTTTTCTTTTGGGGATCTTTTTCAAGAGGTGATCAGTGGATTCTTTAAATTTCTATTTTACCCTCTGGTTGTAGAATATCAGGGCAGTTTTCTTTGATAATTTCTTGAAAGATTATGTCTAGGTTCTTTTTTTGATCATGGCTTTCAGGTGGTCCAATAATTTTTAAATTATCTCTCCTGGATCTATTCTCCAGTTCAGTGGTGTTTCCAATGAAATATTTCACATTGTCTTCCATTTTTTTCCTTCCTTTTGTTCTGTTTTATGATATCTTGATTTTTCATAAAGCTACTAGCTTCCACTTGCTCTAATCTAATTTTTAAGGTGGTATTTTCTTCAGCGGTCTTTTGGACTTCCTTTTCCATTTGGCTAATTCTGCCTTTCAAGGCATTCTTCTCCTCTTTGGCTTTTTGGAGCTCTTTTGACATTTGGGTTAGTCTATTTTTTAAGGTGCTATTTTTTTCAGTATATTTTGGATCTCCTTTAGTGAGTCGTTGACTTGTTTTTCATGGTTTTCTTGCATCACTCTCATTTTTCTTCCCAATTTTTCCTCTACTTTTCTTAGTTGTTTTTCCAAATCCTTTTTGAGCTCTTCCATGGCCTAAGATCAATTCATATTTTTCTTGGAGGCTTTTGATGTAGGCTCTTTGACTTTGTTGACTTCTTCTAGCTGTATATTTTGATCTTCTTTGTCACCAAAAAAGATTCTATAGTCTGAGTCTGAGTTTGAGTCTGAGTCCTTCTGCACTGCCTGGACATGTTCTCAGACAACTACTCGATCTTTGAGCTTTTTGTCAGGGTATGACTGCTTGTAGAGTACAGAGTACTTTGTCCCAAGCTTTAGGGACTGTGCTGCTATTTTCAGAGCTACTTCTACTCCAGTGTCACTGAAAGCTCTGCCACAGCAGCACTCCTTCTCCCCCAAGAAGCACCAACCTGGACCGTCACCCAGATCTGAGCAGGGCACAGCAAGAGAATCTGCCTCTGCTCCCACAAAGCACTCCTTGCACTCCTGCTCCCATTTGCCACATGATTCCTCCCACCATGTGAGCCAGGGACTCCTGAAGCAGCTGATGCTGGAGCTCTGGAAGCAGCCACAGGAGCTTCCTGCTGTTGCTGCCTCCACCACCGTGCCACCTGCACCACCCCTGCTCCACCTCCAGCACCCCCAGGGCTGGGGCCAGACTGCTCTCACCGGGATCAAGCAGTTTTCCCACTAACCTTGGGCAAGTCACTTAATTGCTATTTACTTCAGTTTCTTCAACTGTAAAATGGAGACAATTCAGTGAAATAATATTAATAAAGTGCTTGGCAGAGTTCCAAGTCAGCTAGGTCTTTGGTGTAACTGCCACAGCTCAATGATTCATGGCCCTACGGCCTGCTCTGCCTGACTCTGGTTGGTCTTGGCCTGGCCCACGCTGAGCTGAGCTCTGCTGTCAGCGCAGTGCGATAGACCCTTCTCAATGACTATCCAGGCTTTCCTGGGCTGGAGACCTGCTTCTCTCTGCTGTTTCGTGGGTTCCACAACTCTAGAATTTTTCAGAGCCATTTTTTACAGGTGTATGGAGGGATTTGGGGCAGAGCTTAAGCAGGTCCCTGCTTTCCAGCTGCCATCTTGGCTCCACCCCCATATTGTTACATTCTAGATGAGGAAGAGAGTATGACGGTGTTTAATTTTGTTTTGTTTGCACTATATCTATGTAAGGAGCTCTTAGGAAGACACTACCGTTATCAATGCAGATCATTAACTACTCTGAAATGGGAGTTGTCCAAGGTACTGACCCAAGGTCACACAGCAGCCACTATGAGTCTGAGGTAAGAATTGAGCCCAGGTCTTCCTTACTTATAAGTCAGTTCTCTATACTCTGCTCTTGCTACCTATGCTATAATTTTTATTTATTATTTTTATTATTGTAACAGAGAAGCAGATTCCACACCTCTTTAGGACTCGGTTTTCCCATCTGTAACATAAATGGGTTGAACTGGATGACCTTTAAAATCCTTTCATCTCTAAATCTATAATCCTGTAATCCCATGATTGTCTACACAATGGCAACTCAAAAGAATGTTTTGGACAAAAAGTCAAGATTACTATTATTTGGGAGAACCGTTATTCTTTGGTTACACTATGAACAAGGTAATGACCATTACTGTGGGTGAATAAAGCATGGCTAAAAGTCCCCCTTTGTCTATATTTAAACAGATTCGTTATTGCTTTTTTATGTAGTTTAAGGGGCCATTGTGAGAAGGGAATTAGTTTATCTTAACAGACCACCTTGGTCCTTACAAACAGCCTCTGAGAGGTCCCTTTCACTTGTACCTCAACAACCACTTCATGTTCTGGTGATTGACAACCCAGAAATAACCATAGTAGTAGGCTGCTAATTAATTATAGCTTCTCTTATCACCATGGAGACAGCCTAAAACAAATAACAATGCTTTTAAATGTCCTATTCCCAAACCAGGACTCTATTTTGTTATTGCTATAGTAACTCCCCATTAGTTTCTGAAAATTATCTTGAATGTCTAGGTTTCCACAATGTTTAAATGGTAATTTATTGTTTTTCTCCTCCCCACTCCCCACTGGCCTCCAATGCACATCATACCCTTAGATTACAGGGGATAAGTGGGCTGAGGAGGATGAGGGGAAAGAAATGAAATGAAATCAAATATGCAAAGTTGAACTCCGTGTCCTCATCAGGTCTGGCACAGAATTAAACAGTTCGAGCTTTAACTAAGGGGCTTTGCTAATCATCTTAGAACTTTGTCATCTGGATTGAGTTCCTCACGAATTAATTATAGAGACCTGCTCCCAAGATTATGTACACCTAGAACAGGGAAGCTCTAGAGCAGTTGGTACAAGAGATCCCACTATTAAATGTTCAGTGTGAGTATTTACACCTCAGAGATAGGCGCATGCTAGAAATCAGGGCTTGATATATTGTTTTTTCTGCTTTTCTAGAATTAAGAAAATGATGTTAACCAGCACACTGCTGACCTAGAGTATCTTTTCTTTGCTATCTGCTAGTCTATTTCCAAGAAGCTTTCTCTTATGAACTACACATTACTCTGATGGCTCTCTCATTCCATGTCTGCCTCCAGGAATGTCTGCTCTGACCACTCTGATACTTCATTGTGGTGTAGAGCCAGTGACCTTGTATGCTGAAGCACAAGGCTAGGGAGGTATAACATCCAGTAGATTATACTTTGGATTATAGATTTATGGCTAGGGAGAACCTGCTCTGTCATTTAGCTCAACTTTCTGATTTTGCAGATGAGAAAAGTCAAAGGTAGTAAATGGAGAAAGCAAAAATGTGGACACGCTCTCCTGGCCCCAAATCCAGGCCTCTTTCTATAGTATCATGGTACCTATCTCCAAGCTGGAAATTATTCTAATATAGTCAGGACAATAGACTACCCAGTGGGCAAAGACCAGTCTTGGATGAAGAGGCAAACCACTAGAACTTTGACTCACAGGTGATGAATTCTTCTGCCAAAGTGACCCAGTACTAAACTAAGTCTCAGATACATGACTTAAAAAGACACCCCCTAAACAAAAGGCAGCTTATTACAGTATATTTGTCTATTTCAAGAGTACTAATGGGCCGGAGTTCTATTCACTGTTCAGCTTGACTGTCTACTATACTATTTCTTAACACTGAAGTGAAGAAAAAGCCACTTCCTGAATAAATAATCAAGACCTATATTTTCCTATGTATTAAAGAGATGTCTTTGAGCTCAAAGATAAAAAGTCCATGAAAAAAACAACCAAACAATAAATGTTGCTTGCCCACTGTGACCTTTCTAATACTGGAAATGTAATTGCATTCTCCATGGCCATAAAAACAATATCTTTCATTACCAATTTGCTACATAATTATTTGTGCTTTTTCTAGGTCATTTAATGAGCATAACTTCTGAAATAAAAAGGCATTGATGCACTTAAATGCCCACAATCTTCACATTAGAATAACATAATACAAAAATCTAGCAAACTTTCAGGGTTTTATGTAATTGAAATTACTTATTGCTTCATAGTTTTACTTGGAGGATAGATTTCAGAACTCTACCAATTGTTGTGACGGCATTGATTATAAAAACAAGGAACTACAAGCCTAGAAGAAATTGTCTAGGAGAGATGGTTAGATAGACAATCTTAAGAAACAAGACTTTGATTCACTCTCTATAACCGCAAAAAAGAATGAGGCACTTCAAAGAGGTAAAGGTATTTTCAAGCAAAAATAAAAATGATAGGAACTAATATTTATATACAACCTAATATACGCAAAGAACTAGGTTATTGGTGTTCAGTCATGTCTGACTCTTCATGACCCCATTTGGGTTTTTCTTGGCAAAGATACTGGAGTGGTTTGCTATTTCCTTCTCTAGATCATTTTACAGAAGAGGAAACTGAGGCAAAGAGGGTTAAGTGACTTGCCCAGGACCACACAGTTACTAAGTCAGACTTGAACTTAGGAAGATGAGTCTTCCTGACCTCAGGCCCAGCACTGTATCCACTGAGCCAAGTAGCTGACTTGGAACTCTGCAAAGCACTTTATTAATATTATTTCATTGGATAATCTCCATTTTACAGTTGAGGAAACTGAAATAAATAGCAATTAAGTGACTCGCCCAAGGTTGTAGAGAGTCTCAGCCTGGATATGAATACTGTACTCTTAGTCTATCATGCTATCCACTGCACCATGTAGCTGCCTGCCTCAGTATCAATATATATCAAGTATTTTGTGAATGTACACTAAACAAATAAATAAGCTTACTTATTCAGTCCAAACCCATTCCTCTCTCTAACTGTGTGCTGATTTTTTTTTTTATCTTTGGTGAGATTTTGGCAAGCCTGAAATTCTAGAACTTTCTTTTATGCTAAATAAATGGCAAAATTAGAAAGGAAAAGAAGGCATAGGAGAAGTGTGCAACACTTCAATAAATGAAATAATATTTTTGAAGTTGATTATGGAATTTTTCTACTTGTATATCAGAATTTGAGGATAAAAACACTGGCAATTTCAAGCCATAAATATGATAATGACTAATTTGTCACATTTTTCTGAATAGACTATAGATTAAAGATTTCCTTTCATCATTCCATCAACCCTTCTATTGCCTCTGATTTTGAGTTATTTTAATGCCAACTTGGACTCTTACAGAGATAAGCTAGTGATTTCCAGAAGGAAAAAGACACTTGAGATGAGTTGAATAGCATACCCATAGCTATTTTCCTAATTAATTTATTAATAACTTGAAAAACTTTTGGACCATATGTTCATAGAATAAAAGAAAGGCAAAGTGAATATAAAAGGAGTTACATTAATAATATAAAATTTGAGATCTTGTAGCATTAAAACCTTTCATGTAAAATGTAGGCTATAAAAATGTCATCACAAATAAGTAGAGATTTTAATGCAAGGAGCTTAATCTGGTAAACTATTTATGGACTTCATCGTGCCCAATATGGAAGAACTAGTTACCAAAGTCCAAATTCAAAGAAACTTGGGAAGAAGTTTTTGTGATAGATAAGAAAGGGGAAAAAAACTGGCCTTGACTATAGAATTAGAGAAAATAGATTCCAGAGTTCAGTAAAAATAGGTATGGAAATTACAGCTAAGAATTATATAAAGAAAATCAGTACTGAGGGATGGGATATTCTCTGGAATGAAATTCTAATGACATATATACAAATGATGAAAATTAAAAGTCAAGGAGAATCTATCTAGATATAGATAGGGATGGGATGAACACAGAAGACTGGCAGGGTCCTATAAGAATAACATCTGGAAAACAGTTTGGCAAAGAGTCAATGCAAAGTAACTGAATTGGCACAAAATGGGGCAGCCGTTGAAAATCTGAAATAATTTATGCATAACCAAAAAGTAATTTGATTTCAAATTGAGGAACGCAGTACTTATTCTTACATTTTTAATACATTTCTCTTCTTTTCCAGGAGTTTATTTTAAATCAATTTGAAACTATTTTATTAAAACCTGAATTGGGAGGAGCTGGAAAGTTGTATACTTTCTCTCACCAACGTTCTGATCTGCGCTTTATGAGAGTGATAAACTATTTTAGTGGCTGATGCAAAATTGTTATCCTGCAATGTTTTCTAATGTACAATTAAATTTTAGGAAACTTTAGAATGGATAAAAATTAAAAATATGGAATCCAAGGCTAATAGTCTAAATGACTTGCCCAAATTCATGGAGCTAGTAATAAGCAGATGAGGGAATGGAGGGAATTAGGACAGCAAGTGTTAATTGTGGCAATTTAGTGAACCACTCTGACTCTATCTTGTGACTCAATTCTGGAGCTAGCTCAGTCCCCTTTCTATTCAATTGTGAGTCTGCTCCAACTTCTGTCTTGTGAGAAAACTTTATTCAATGGTGGGTATTGCAAGAAAACCTCATTGCATTGTTTGAACCTAAATTGGTGTGGCTAGGAAACTGCACCACCCTGCTGTTTAGAGACTTTTAACTAAGCACCTTGCTTATGCAACCAGGAACCTAGTATGATCCAAAGATTGATGCAAGGAATTTTCTCACAAATATCTCAAGCAAGCCCTATGTGTTATCTGAAAACTAGCCCTATACTCATCGATCAATTATTGTTTCCATATGCCTTTGATTATTTACAGACATCTGAGGGGGAATGGGACACCTTTTTTGCTGATTTCAGGGAATTTCACCTGTTAACCCTCCCTCTCCCAACTTGGAAAATCCTTAATCTTTCATCCAATTAGAAATCAGATTACTTAATCTATTATTGTTTCCTTCAAATTCATTGGCCTTATTTGATTAATTGTTTTTAACTTATAAAAACCTGTATCTCCCTGCATTCTGGGTTCAGGCCTAAGCAGAGGAGGTGAACCAGTTCTGATTTGTTTGCCAACTGGCAAACATTGCTTAATGAATTGAAATACTCAGCAACTTGAACCTTTGTTTCCTCAGTCATATCATCTTTCACCTGCCACACAGACATTCTCAAATCTGACTCCTTTAATTTCAAATCCAATTCTCTTTTCAGATGCTATACTTCACAAACTTTCTTAACAAAATTTAATTATCATTTAAATCTTTATATATTTGCTATTATTTTAAATGCACAATACCTCTTCTTTGAAAATAAGTTATTTAGCAGAAAGAATGATTCAAGAGAAAGAAAGAGTTAGGAAAAATTTTATCTTCAATCATACACTAGAAAGAAATTAATGTTCTAGGTCTTATTTTGAAAAAAAAAAGATGTTCCAAAAAAACTTTTAAAAGAATCAGATACAGAGTACATTTTTTTTTCTTTTTTAAGACAGCTAGAGGGTGTGGTGGATACCTGGATATGGAGTTAGGAAGACCTGAAAGTTTGAATCCTGCCTCAGATACTTATTAATTGTGTGACTGTAGACATCCCTTGATCCCTATCTGCCTTTTTCTGCATTTCTAAAATGGGAAGGATAATAGCATTTTCCTCCCAGGATTGTTGTGAGGATAAAATGAGATAACATTTGTAAAGTGCCTTGCAAACCATAAAGTGCTATGTAAATATTAGCTGTCATTCTTATTGAGTCTCAAAAAGAGGAAAGGAATAATTATATTTGGAAATACCTAATTTTTATTCACTTAGATTATGATTTAAAACAAGAAATTCTCATAAATTTAAATGAAAGGGGAGATGATACTATAGGAACAAATAATTTCTTCAAAATGAATTGTGACCAAAGCAATAGAGATATTTAATTGGCTTCTTCAGTTCCCAAGTTTACATGATGAACCAGTCTTATTTTGCTGGTGATTCTGATTGCCAAGAAGTTCCTGGAGAGTATCTCTCTAAAGGACATAAAAAGTTTTTCTGCCATCTTATCCCATTCATATACAGAGTAGTTTTATAGCATATCTTCTCATTCTTATCACTCAGTGATGATACTTAATATGAACCAAAGGGTTCACTCTTAAGGCCAAATACAAAAACAAAAACTAGAACAAACAAACAAAAAACCAGGACAATGAACTCTTCCTGCAATCTCAGAAGTCCATTAGAGATGGACTTCTGAGAGAAAAGGAAAAAGAAATAGAAAAGAATTAGCTTTAGAACTTAGCCAGAGAACTACCTAGCTACTTTCCAGTATCAAGCAAAGAGTCTTCATATTAACATCGACAAAAAGACAATTGCAAATTCAGTCATGAAAGTAAATAGATCTACTTATCAAGCCTCAGATTTGTAATCTTTTATGGATTCTTTTTTCACTGTGCAAAATTTCTTGGGAAACTGCAAAGCTTGTCAAAGGCTATCAAAATTAAAAACTATTCAATGTTAAACGACACCTAAAATATTTTCTTTCTAAATTTCAATTTTAACCCAACTTTTAGTTTATCTATGATGAATGTAGACCATTTTTTGATAAGGTAAGCATAATTGTGCTCGTCTGGAAGGAGGAGCTGAAGGGAAAATGGAAGATGAAAACTCCATGCAATGGGGATAGGTGGGGAACTTTTAATTCACAAAGAGCAAAAGGGGGCCAGAGGGTATTTAGATATATTCCAGTCCCAGTGGCCATCTTATTCCAAAGAGAGGGACTTGGTACAACAAAATGAATATAATCATGGACAACTGGAGCCTTGTCTGGTTCACTAACCTGGTTAAGGTCTGCATAGAGTTTGCTGCCACACACTGGGATTGGAGGGATTTATCTCCTCTCCAATTCCTCTTCTGCCTCTGCCTGTGCCATCGGCATTCCTTTTTACCTGTGAATTTTGTTTGTTTGTTGTCTATAGTTTTATAATAAGTTTTGTCTCCAGACAAAATAAGCTGATTTTTATTGCATTCTGAGTGAGCATTTGCTATAAAGAAATGGACTACACTATGGGAAAGTGGAAATATATATTTAATTGTGAACCTCTTTTCTTCCCTCCCACCTTCCCCCCTCCCCGCCCCTCTCTCTCTCTCTCTCTGTCTCTCTCTCTCTCTCTCTCTCTCTCTCTCTCTCTCTCTCTCTCTCCCTGCATCTCTCTCTCTCTTTCTCTGTCACTCTCTCTCTTCTTCTCTGTCTCTGTCTCTCCTTTGTCTCTCTCTGTGTCTCTGTCTCTCCACAATAAAGGAATTCACAAGTAAGGCAATATATTATTTATAGATTAAAAATGCTCCTAATTGCCAATATATTAATTTCATTTTTACTGGCTTCCTCAAGCTCTGTGAACACAAGAGAATATAAACAGACTGTACCCTACTGTCACATATGCCACTTTAAATTTGCTCCTGAAAACACCAGTATGGTACCAGTATAGTAATGATCATTATAAAAGATGTATGAAAGGCATTTTTTTTTTACCTCTTCCAAAAGTTTAACCAAACCAAGACTGTAACCACGCAGGGACAGTTGAAGACACTGTCCCCTTTGGGATTCCTGGGCAGCAGCAGGAAGTCATCCTGTTTTCTTCCCCCTGCCCTGAGTTTACTGGTGAGGTGCTGAAGGAGACACTGAGTAGCAGTCTGAGGATTCAGTAGTGTGCGGCGTTTCATATAGCAGCATCGCACACTTTGCATCCACAGACTGCTGCTCAGGATTTTCTTATGGTGTTGAAATGGCAGAGGGCACTTGTCCGGCATCCTTCAGCATTCCTGCATGCCCTACCTCTGACTGGCTGGGCTGTCAATCGGAATTAGACCAGCCGGCACAATACAACAGCCATCTTAAACCTTCTCTAGCTGTCCTGATGCCGATCGACAGCTCAGCCAGCCAGTGACATTTTGAGAAAAAAAATATGTAGTAGAGTTTCTATGATGATCAAGGTTACCGAGTAGTTTTTTTTTTTTTTTTCCCACAAACTGCTATAATTCAAGTACTTCAGAAAGGAGAATTATTTTCCAGATACAGAGTACCAAAAAACATGACACAAGGTAAAAACACTGTGAAACATTGGAGAACTTAAAAACTTAAAGTTCCTAGTGGGCAACCTCAGCCTCCAACCAATATCCTGCCTTCGGGACAAACACAATCTTTCAGAGTCTAGCTGTGTGCATGCTTGCTGGGTTCCCATTACTACAGATACCTTTCCCATGTCTCAGTAGAAGAGGCAGACATTGATCCTGCTCAGGCACATGAAGGAAAAAGGGAAAGTAACTAGAAGGGATGGAGAAGGGAGAGCAGAAGACACAAGCAACATAGAGGTGTAAAGGGTGAAAGCTTATATGCGTAAAGGAGAGGAGTTGGATATCCAACTGGGGACAATTCTCTCCCACTGGAGTCTATGCTTACCAAGGATCACACTCTGGTCCACACTCTGCTCACTCTACTTAAGAAGGCTTTAGAGTTCCAACTTCAGGGAGAATCTGTCCAATAGCAAAAGGGGTAGGAACTAGAGAATGAAGAATACCAGACACAAGCCCCTGGAAATGGGAGACAGGCTAGATGATATAAAATTCAGATGAGAAAGCCTGAATAATAAAAACTAGCCCACAGTAAGATAAATGAATAGAGAGGCTCATAATAAAAGAAGGAAAAAGAAATAAAAAACCCCAAAGAGGCTATGATATCATGTGCATCTATTAATTTTTGAAAGAAAATAAACCAAATGTCTTGAATCAAAAAGAAATTTCTGTTGATTAGCCAAAGAACAAAGCCAAAAATCTTGTTCAAAAGAGAAAAAAAGAAGGGATGCACAAAAAAGGTTTTGGGAATTATTTTAGTCACACATGAGCATTCTTAATGCAAAAATAAAGAACAACAGGATACAGAACTATGACAAAATTAAAATCCTTTCCAAAAAAAGTAGAGACTCAAAAGAGAATCAGACAGATATGGAACAGAAGTGGAAGAGAATTTGGCAGGAGAAAAGCAAAAAGGCAACAACTTTAAAAGAATGCATAAATTCTCTATAAGCCAGGATAATTCACCTTGAAGACTAGTGCACTGATATAGCTTAAGAATCAGATACCTCCCAGAAGAACATGATAAATAATTAAAACAACAACAACCTGGATATAACAGAAGAGGAAATAATATAAGAAAACTCCCTACAAACATTTTAATATAACAAAGTATTTGTTAAGCAAATCTCCAGATAGCTGCTAGGAAAAACAACAGTAACAAACCTCAGGATTGAAACTTCAAGATTTGAATAAGTTAAATTTTGAAATATTATACTGTAGTAGCAAGTGTGATATAATTGAAGGAAGAAGTTCTGTCACTGGTTCCCTGTCTGAGACCCTTGACAAATTCCCTCAATTCTCTGGATCTCATTTTTTTTCCATTTGTAAAATAAGGTGGTGGGACTCTTGACTTTTAACATCATTTACATGTGTAAATCTATAATCCAGTGATCTTGGGACAAACCATAAACAGCAAGCAGATGAGAGAAAGAATTTTAGCTATTAAGGAACAATGATTTGCACTACCTAGAATTCTTCTATTATCCCAATAAATTGGAGAAAAGAATGAGATTTTATATTCTAAAAAACAAAGCACTTCAAAGTGCAAGACTAAGTTAACCTGATAATCAGTCAATTAACATTTATTAAGCACCCACAATGTGCCAGGCACTGTTCTAAGCACAAAAAAGGTGAACCTTTGATAAAGCGGAAGCATTTCAAGTATCATTGCAAAACAAGGGTAACAATCAGAAATAAGCAGACCATTTGAGTTTCAAAGACTGCAATCAAGAAACACAAGAAAGGTAAATACATATGATTATCAAGAAAGTATTAAGTAATGAAATCAAATGATCATATTTATAGGCTACTATGTAAAAAAATGAATTTAAACTGAAGGGTAAAAGAAGGAATAAGGAAGCATTATCAAAAGAGAGCTTAGGGTACTAAAGATTAAAGGGCACTTAAAGATTCTTCATAAGGGAAAGAAAAAGGGATGAATTAATAGCTTGTGGATTGAATTCCATTATTTTTTAAAATTTACTCAATATCTTTTATGAGAGAAGTTATATAGTGGATAATTCTGAGAATGGGGAAAATGGAGAAAATAGACATTATATTCTCTCAACAAGATTGTGGTCTTTGAGATAACAGAATAAAAGCAAGTGAGGGGAGAGATAGGAAAAAGAAATTTTGCTGTGGAAGGGAAAGAAAAGAGCCTCTCCAATTTTTGAAGGGGAGATTTGTGTCTGTAGGAAGATATACGTGACTTGTAGTGGGTTCAGTTTGGCGAGAATTTGTATAGTAGAGGATCACTTTTCCCAAGAAATGGTTTACAGTACCTCTAAGGACTATATCCCACCCAAGGAGAGAGGATGTAATAAGATAACATTATATTAACGTGAATGATGATGGTAAGGACTGAGTCTTATGACTTAGACTACAGCATGACTCTTATCACACAATACTTCTCCTTTCATGATCTTATATTTCTAAGAGTGTTGGACAGCAAGAAAAAAAGGAGATTGGGATAAAATCTACAGAAATAATAACATAGAAATGAAATAGTAGAGGGAATTCAAAGTCAGGACTCCAGAAGTTCAATGTTCAAGAGGGTAAAGGAGATACCAATGAAAGAAGGACTAAAGAAGGAAGAAGTTTGGGATTAGGCCATGAAGACAAGAACAGAGTCTGAAAATACAATAGAAAGAAAAAAGAAATAAGGAGAAAGAAGAAGTAAAGGAAAAATTCATGGAAGAGGGTCCCACAAAGGAATATTAATTAAAGTGAGATGTTTGGCAGGGATTTGGGGGAGAGATTTTCAAGCAGACATTTCAGTAACCTAGGAAAAATAAAATTTAAAAATGTTTATTTTTATTTTTTAAAACTATTTAAATTAACAAAACATAAAATTAAAATTCAAAAAGGCATAAATGAACTACCATGGGTGAGGGGGGACTCCAGGTTCAGATGTTAAGTTCCATCAAGAATTTAAAGGGCAACAAATTATTGAATCATTAGATATAAGAAAAAGAAGGCTTCAACAACCTCTGAGAATTGGCAAAGAAACCAAACAACAGCTTCAGTAAATTTAAAAAAAAGATATAAAAATATATCCTCAAATTGTCAATATATCTATATAGCTATAATAAAATCCAGGAGGAAAGAATAGAAAGGAAAATCTTATTCAGTATAACTAAAATATACATAAAATATCAATGAGTCAATTAAGATATACTCAAGATTTATATGAAATACTATTAAAAGATATATTTCAAAGAAACAAAAATTAATTTAAATACATGGATGGACATTTATTGATCATGATTGGGCCATATCAATATAAGAAAAATGATAAGTATAATAATTTATATATTTAGTTTTCTGTCAATGAAACTAAAGGGAATCTTTTACAAACTTTATAAAAATTCTATAAAAATTTTATAAAATTTCTCTAATCTAGCAAAAATAATATTTTTATTTAAAGTGATAAACAATCTAGAATTTCAAGGGAAATATTAGCAGGGATGAGGGGGAATATGAATTAAAATAAACTACAACTCTTAAACCTCAAGATGTATTACAAAGCAAAAATCATCAAAACTCTTGGATATCAGATCACTATAAATAGAAAAGGACAATGGAACAAACATGAGAAGCAAGAATCAAAAACAATCATACTCAACAACTAAGTGTTCATTAAACCCAACAATGTGAATAACTTAAATTAAAACTCCATTTTTAACAACTGCTAAGAAAACTGGGCATCATTTTAATGGGGATATAAAGATTCAGATAAGTATACTATGATATATACAATAATAAATTCCAAATGGATACTAAAATATAAAAAATTCTATGATAAACAACCTGGAGAAAATGCATCATAATGTTGGTTAAAGGAAGGATTCTTAATGAGAAAATTCAAGAGGAAATCACAAAAACCAACAATTTCACTTATATGAAACTAAAAAGCTTTCTCATGAAAAAAATATTGTAGCTAAAATAAGAAAAGAAAATCGAATGGAAAAACTATTTGCATCAAATATCTCAGATCAGGGCATGATAGTCAAGATATATTGGGAAAGAATATAAATGTGTAAGGCCAAAGCCCAATTATAAACAAAGAGTTCTCAAATGAATTGCAAACTATTAATAAGCACATGAAAGCCAGTTGTAAATCACTAATAAAAAGCTTTATACATAAAAACTTTGATATTTCATGCCTTATCTTGTAAACTGAAAAAAGATGATAAAAGATGGAAGTAGTCAATGCTGAAGGGGTTATGGGTAGACAGGCTGACTAAAACAGAAAAAAGATGGAGCTATGTATTGGTCAAGCCATTGTTGAAAGTAATTTGGAATTATACTAAAAAAAGTGACAAAAATGTTCAAATGGTTCATTCATTCAGCATAATATGCCCAGAAGTTAATAACAGAAAGGTCATAGATATATATCACAATATGTGTGATGAAACTTTTTGTGATAAGAACTAAAGATGAGGTCGGTACCTATGAATTGAATAATGACTAAATAAATTATGGTGCATGAATATAATGAAATATTAATATACCATAAGGAATTATGAATACAGAGAATTCAAATAAACATTTAAAAAAACTTATGTGAACTAATGCAGAGTGAAGTAAGCAGATTCAGTAAAACAATATACACGACTTCAATAACAACAACACACATACGCACATAAGAACCTGAATGTCATGTAATTATAATGATTTCCATTGGCTCCAGAGGAGACTTAACAAAATGTACCCTTTCGTTTCATTGCAGAGATTGAAGACCAACCTAAAATAGACTAATGCCAATGCTGTCACAAGTTAGAAGTATGTTTTTCTGTCAATTTTTTTAAGATGTTGCAAGGCAAGGCTTGTGGGGGAGGGATTGTGGGGAGGGATATATCTTAAAATGAATGTAACATAAATTATATACTCACATAGTACATACTTTGTGTGTGTATATATGCATATATATCACATATATGTATGCATGTCTGTATATGTGTATATATATATATATATACCTAGATAGATAGATACCAATGGCAAAATAAGAAAAATTGTCATATTCTATGTCCCCAAATTTTATGTACTTCATAACTATTTCTGAGGTCTCATTAATATAGAATTACATATAGCTCTGGACCAAACTCACCTTTCAGAGGGCCTTCCAAATAAAATATTCATCATCAAATTCTTCTCTGAAGTCAACAGAAATATTCATCAGTTTATATTATGTTGATTTGTATTTATTGATTAGTTGACTTATAAAAGACGATTTCTAATTTTTTGGTATCTCTGTACAAAGAGCCCAAATACAGTTCATGGTAAGCACTCAAATGATGGTTAAATATACACAAGAAAGTATATATTATACATATATTATGTAAACTACAGCTCTCTTCTACCTATGTCAACTAGGTGTATGATCTTGGGCTAATCCTCAAACTTTATGAATTTTTCCCAAGGCAGTGTCATATAGTTAAAAGAAATGTCATATATTAGAAAGAATGCTAGATTTAGAGTCAGAGGATGTATGTTCAAATCCTAGCTCTGGCACTTATTACCTCAATGACTTTGAGCAAGTCATAGATTTCTCTTACTTCAAATACTTAATAGCCGTGTGACCCTGGGCAAGTCACTAAACCTCTGTTTGCCTCAGTTTCCATGTCTGTAAATGAGGGTATTGAGTTAGATTATATCTGAGGTCCCTTCCAGCCATAAATCTATGGTCTTATGATCCTCATCTATAAAGAAATAAGGTAGATTAGATTATTTCTAAAGTCACTGTTAACACAGAATCATAGATTTAGTGATAAGGGACTTTAGGGCCCATCTAGTCCAACACTTTCCTTATACAGACCACAAAACCAAGGTTCCGGATAGTATGGAGAAAAGAGCACATTCTCTGGAGTTAAAGATTTAGGTTCAAAATCCCCACAGAATACTTACTACCTAAGTGACCTTGGGCAAGTCACTTAACTTTCTGGAAGTTAGTTTCCTTCTTTGAAAGATAAGGAGGCTGGATTAGATGACCTCTAAATTACTTTATAAGTAGCTTTGACACTACAATCCCATGATCTTAAGTGATTTCATCCACTTTTTTTAACTGAAAGTCCTAAATTCAACATTCTTTCCACTCTACCACACTATGAGGTAATAGATCCCTAATTAATTGCATTATAAGTGTATGCCTATGTAAATAGAAGTGTTAGAATGTTATTCCTTGTCCCCTTCCTTCAAGAAGCCAAGATATTTTAATGATATTTCATCATATTTGTTCCATATCACGGGACAGAGTAGAAAGGGGTGGCTATTGCAGGAAAAAGTAGAAAAGATAGAGAGAGGCTTTTGTTTTGAATAAACATGGCATACAATGAAGAGGAAGAACTCTACACAAGCACTTCAAGTAAGTCAGCATCATGAAGCAGGTAGCAATCCACTGACAGTCTAGAAAGGACTGCAGTTGATGGATCAGTTATTTAATCAACCATTATAAAATAAACTCAGTAATAATAACTTCAAATACAAAGGGCAGTGACAGACAGAAACATCCTGTGGGGGGCAGGGAGGAAGAGGGATGTGTGGCAGGGCACAGTGGAGACATGAAGAAAAAAAAAAGCTAGGTTCAAAAAGCTTTTCCCTTACTTAAAAAAATCTTTCATTAGTGATCTGAGCAGATTTTTTTTAAATAAAGATATTTCCCCCATGTGTTTTATAGGATAGATAGGTTAGATAGATAGATAGATAGATGTATAATCTCCGTTCCTATGCCAATATTCATGACAAAAGGGATAGGAATATTTGACAGAGAGTTTGGGTCACATGTTCATCCTTCCATCAAGCAAACCCCATCCTAGGTTCTTCTGTTATTTAACAAAGCTCTAGGCTTCAGAATGGGACATGACTTATCATTAACACCTTTAATGGGCCACTGTCAACCCCACCTGATTGGGTTTTGCTGCTTGCCTCTCTAGTGCTGTCTTGTTCAATTAAAAAACATGCTATAAGATTAAAAGGAAGTTCTCCGGGATAGCACAGAGAATCTGTACAGTGTCAGAACTGACAATGATATAATTTCAAAGATCAATTCAGATCTGAAAGGAGATTTCTAGGATGATAATGCAGAAGGCTAACTTTTTTTCAGAGACCAGCAGCTGAATTATGATCACTGAGCAGAGCTACAATTTATAATTTTAGAATACACACACACACACACACACACATATGTATATGTATATATATTTGGTGGGGAGTGATGACCCTCTAATTCTGAGGGGAATATGATTTAGCAGGAAGAGGAAAAAGACTTCAGGGATTATGAAAGGGGTTAATCTGCCACAGGACCCTGAAGGTGGTAGCTCAGCATGGCTAGCAGAGGAATATACCCCTAAGAGCTACTAACCCCCCAAAGTACATGTATTGAGACAAGATTCCCAGTCACCCTGACATAATCATAACTCTTGGCCCAGAGGAGGGACTTGAAAGCATGCTACAAATTCAAGAATATCGTGTTGAAGGGAGATTAGTCTTGGTACATATCATAAGAAAGGAAAATGAGAAGAAATTATAGAAAGGCAGGGTTTGACTAGATATGGGGGAGGTGGTTCTCCATCTATTAGAATTATTCAGAAATAGAATACGATTCTTTAGAAGTAATGAATTTTCTGTCACTAGACTTTTTGCAGTTGAAATAAAATGACTATTTGTTTGAGATGGCCTGGGCTAGATGACTCCTAAAATCTCTTCCAACTCCAAGAAATCTCAGTCCTGATCTCTGTTTGCAGCTTTATACCTGTATTTCCACATGCTTGTATGAGAACATCTGCAACTAGATGGCCCATCAGCTAAAATAAGCTAAAAAAATAGCAAACCTGAGCCTATTGTCTTTCACCTTAAACAAGGCTCTCCTTTTGACTCCATTTTCTCCAATAAGTACCTATTCATCCCATTTTCCCACTTCCCTAACATATCCTACCCCCCCCATCAAAACTTTCTTCATGCCATTGCCACAATAATCTTCCTTATTTACAGTAATTGTACAGAACTAAGATGCAATTTGGGGGCAAGTAGGTGGCACAGTGGATAGAGTATGGGGCCTTGAAGACTAATTTTGAATTCAGACCTGAGTTCAAATACAAAGTTTAGACATTTATTAGCCATTGCCTCAGTTTTTCCATCTATACTACAGTAATAGCACTTAGCTGCCAGGGTTGTTGTAAGAATCAAATGAGATAATAACTGATCCCCCTCCCCGAAGAAAGCATGTAATCCAACATAGGTTCTATATATACCTTCGCATTAAATTTATTTTCACAATAGTCAAGTTGTAAACTATAACCAATGGAATGAGCCATGTGAAAGAAGAAACAAAACCAAAAAAGAAAAAAAGGAGAGAGATCAAATAGTTTGCCTCAATCTGCATTCAGTCTCCATAGTTCTTTCTCTGGATGTGGATAGCTTTTTCCTTCATGAGTCCTTTGGAGCTGTCTTAGAACATTGAATTGCTGAGAAGAGCCAAATCTATCACAGATACTGTGTGTCTGTGATTGTGTATAATGTTCTCCTGGTTCTGCTCCCCTCACTCAGCATCAGATCATGTAAGTCTTTGCAAGTTATTATGAAGTCTGTCTGCTCCTCATCTCTTAAGGCACAATAGTATTCCATCACATCCACACACCACAACTTGCTCAGCCATTCCCCAATTGATGGGCATCCCCCCAACTTCCAATTCTTTGCCACCACAAAAAGAGCTGCTATAACTATTCCTGTACATATGGGTCCTTCTCCCACTTGTATGATCTCTTTGTGATACAGCCCCAGAACTGGTATTGCTGGATCAAAGGGCATGCACATTTTTATAGCCCTTTGGGCATAGCTCCAAATTGCTCTCCAGAATGGCTGAATCCATTCATTATCTCATTTAGGAGCACAGCTCCTAGAACATAGTAAACACTATGAAAATGTTACCTGTCATTGTTTCATATTTTTATTATCATCACCATCATTTTAGGTATAACAGGCTTGTGTTCAAATCCTCCTTTTGATACTTAACTGTTTCACTTTGGAAAATTCAATTTCTTAGAGCCTCAGTTCCTTCATTTATAAAGGGTGTGTAATAACATTTGTATTACCTACTTTACAAGGTGAAAAATGAGGAAAGTATTACATAGATGAGTTATTATTCTGTATTATGGCTATCTTTGTCTGTCTAAACTCTTTACTATACTTTCAGATCCATGACGGCAGAGACTGAACCTTGTTAATTTCTTGTCATCTCTCTCAAATTTTTAGATAACACTGTATGCAGTAGGAAATATTTTTGTTGCTGTTGACTGGATGAATAAATGAATGTACTTTGGGAAATATTAACCTTAGTGTTGGAAAAAGGGAGAAGTAGGGAGGAAAAGTGGCCAGAGAAGAGAGAAAACCAGGAGATTTGGGGTACTGGCATCCAAGGAAGGATGGAAGGAGTGGTTGTTCAGAAAGAAGAGGTCAAATATAGCAGAGAGGCCAAGAATGACAGAGATAGTGTCCATTATAGATTGCATTTTACTATTCTTCCCCCTAAGAAATTTTAAAACTTTTTTTGCTTTCTTTCCATCCCCTTCACCATCTTACCATATCTTTTTCTTTCCCCTTTCTTGTTTCCGTCTCTCCTTTAACCCACATGCTCTCTCCTGTTTCCTATGTTTACTCCTAACTACTTTCACCACCTCTTCTTTCTTCTCTTCCCCTACTAATGCCCAAGGATTATCAGTGGCACCATAGACATTGCTTAAACCTGCTGGTGGCACTCAAGACCAAATATGTTGCTGATCTTTGAAAGTTTGGGCAGCATAATGTAATGTGGTTCAGATTTTCTCTTACACATACTTAATCATTTATAAAGTAGAATATTTGAAATACACCCAGATAGATTTTTCAACTCTGATCTCACACCAGAGAAAAAGCCATCATACATATTTTATTAGCCAACATGCTTTATGTCTATTGAACAGGGTACTACACTGTAAGCTAAAAGCTTAGACATCTCTATTTTTCAAAAGCTCTATTTTAAAACTTCTTTTCTCCGGTATTTTGAAAAGTGTGTAAGTAAAGCAACATGGAACCACCCGCAGGGGACAAAATGATGATTTGTGTGTGTTTAGCACCTATTTTCAAATTTATAACAAGTTTATCCCCATACCACACTACTTACCAGAACTTAAAAATAGTTAGGGATGTATTTTATGTCTGAACAAGCACAATTTTTATCATCAGAAATATTTATGAAAGTTTTAATTATATCTAAAGCAGCATTAGGAAAGGAATAGAGGAAGAGGGCATGGTAGGGCCACTATACTCTGCCCTGCTTACCTCATATTAGGAACATCATCTTCATTTCTCAGCACATCATTTTAGTGAGGATAAGGTCATGTAAGGATAAGGACAGCTAGGTGGCACAGTGGATAGAGTACTGGGTCTGGAGTCAGGAAAACCTGAGTTCAAATCCAGTCTTAGATACTTATTAGCTATGGTACCCTGGGCAAATCCCTTAACTCTGTTTGCCTCAGTTTCCTTATCTGTAAAATGATCTGGAGAAGGAAATGGAAAACTGTTCCAATATTTTTGTCAAGAAAACCTCAAAAGGTGTCATGAAGAGTCAGACATGACTGAAAAGTGACTGAAATACAATAACAAAGGAAAAATAGATTTCGTCCACATGAGAGAGACCGAGATGGTGAGGGATCTGGACAGCATTGTACACCAGGATCAAATGATGAAAATGAGATACTGAGCCTGGGAAAGAGAAACTATCATTGCGGAAGAGAGAGGAAGGAAAGAAAAAGAAATTGCAATTGTCTTCATGTATTTAGGTGAGATGAAACAGGAATTGAATGGTGGAAAAAGGCAACTAGAAGAAATGGGAGGAAGTCATAGAGAGGTAGCTTTAGGTTCTTGGGAACCAAACATTTTTTAACGGTTACAGCCATCCACAAACAGAATGAATGGCAAGCCTCGGTGGGGAGTTACTGATCCTTTACAGTACCTCTTCAAATAGCTGGGTGGTCACTTCTCAGGGAAATTATAGGGAAGATTTTAATTCAGATATGAATTAGTGAAGATAGCCTCTGAGATTTCTATGATTCACCCAGTTCTTTGATGTGCTGCATAAAACATACCAACAAAATGAATATAGCTATTCTCTGGAGCTTGTCATACAAGAGGGATGCATCTGGGACAGCAGGAATATTGAAATTGAACCTACCCACACACTCCATTGGTATACTCTTGAGATCAAAAGAATGCAAGGAAGAATTTTTCTATGTTTGGTGAAATTATTATTATTATTATTGTGCTATTTGTAATAACAGCTAGAATTAAAATTAATATTGGGCAGCTATGTGGCAGAGTGGATAGAGCACTTGGCTTGGAATCAGGAAGACTCATCTTCACGAGTTCAAATCCAGTCTCAGATACTTACTTGCTCTGTGACCCTGGGCAAGTCACTTAACACTATTTGTCTCAGTTTCTCATCTGTAAAATGTGCTGGAGAAGGAAATGGTAAACCAGCCCAGTATCTTTGCCAAGAAAACTCCATGAAGAGTCAGACATAACTGAAAGCACTTATTATTATTATTAATATAGCACTTTAAAGTTTGCAAAGCACTTTATAAATATCACCTCATTTTATCCTCACAACAATCCTGGGAGGTAAGTATTATTATTATCCTCTAACAATGAAGAAACTGTGGCAGTCAGAGGTTAAGTGACTTTCCAAGGGTCAGATAGCTAATATGTGGCCAAGGTAAGATTTGAACTGACATCTTCCTGAATACAGCTTGAGCATTCTATCCACTGTATCTCCCTAGTTACCTGTGCAAATGACATGGACATGTTCATGTGACAGAATGAACAGGCATGGATCATTGCAATCTGCATCACTAGAAAAAAACATCCACATTAGTGAAATCACAGATGCATCGAAATACTGGAATATTAAATGTTTGAAAATGAGGAGAGTGACTCTGAGCAGTATTTAGATGGGATGTTCCCTTAACTTCACTATGAACTCTTCATAATATCTTCCCCCACATTTGGGTTACTGCAAGCCAGTTTAATGCTATTATTTGATAGGCACTAAAAGGCCTTGGATCTGTGGTCTTATTATCCTCCCCCTTTACTGATATAGGTCACGACATACCCACATTTTATTACATGCAATTTTTTTGCTTTTCTGTAAGTCCATCATAAAGAATATATGCTTCTTTTTTCAATAGATAGTAGTATTGTCTGTCCATATGCTACCCCTCCAAACTATCTCACTTACCTTTTCAGTCATGTTGCCTCTTTTTTTGCTTTGTGGATTTTTTATTTATACATTATACATTATACATATACATTATACATTTACAGATTATTCTTACTTTGTAAGAGTTCCCTTGTAACAAAGTAAATAAAATTAAGTAAAATTAACTATACAGAACCTTCATATGAAGGAACATACATTTCACATTATATCAAAGTGTGCTAGAGCAAGGTTATATCAGCTCTCAATATATAAATATAAATATATAAAAATATAAATGTAACCAGCTGTTATATTTGAAGAGTGAGCATTCATACCCTAGAAACTGGCAAACACTGCAAATCAGGTTTGATTTACTGCTTTGTTGACTGTCTATCACAGGTTCCCAAAGTGGGTGATATCGGCCCATGGAATGATCCATGGGGGTGGTATTTTTTTTGAAGTGATGCAAATTTCCAAAAAAAATTAAAGGGTTAAATAAAGCAGATTATCAGGGAGTTACTGAGTAATATTTTTAAGGGGGTGCTAGGCCAAATAAGTTTGGGAACCTCTGGATAGAAGAAAATGATGGAGAAAGTATACAATAAAGCAAATTAAATTGAAACATGTGTCATATGTACTTTTTTGATGGGCAGGTTGTTAAATATTTACCAGCCTACCACTGTCCCCACAGCTTCCTATTTGTGCATATAAGTTGTCTGTCACCTAGGAGATAACATAAATTTAATGAAAAGGCCTAGGATGGAGAAGTTTTGATGAACAGGGTGGAGGCAGAAAAGCAGAGACATATTACTTGGTAAGAGAACCAAGTAGGATTATAAAGTCAAAGTATAAAAGGGGTCAGGCAGATCACCCAGTGACTAAGCAGATGGGAAAAGAGGAAATGATGCAGAAAAATATGAGCTACTAAATTTTCCCTGGAGTTGGTAATACATTACTTTGTCTCCCTGAAACACACTTAATCTTAACTTTTGTATTATGCAAATGTGAAGGCATAGAAAAAGAAGATGCATTTAATGGAGCTAGTTACTTTAGATGTTCAATGTATCTCATTTTCATCTGAACCAAATTTAGAAAGCAGACAAATGAGAAGATGGCGAGTCATATTTACCGAAGGACTCATCTTTACAAAATAATTCACCATAGAGTTGCCTTATATTTTAGAATCCACTTGGGGTACAAAAATCTGATTAAATTAGTTCTCAGAGTACAAAACCTTAGGAACACTTCAATCATATAAGGCAAGGTACACCTGTACCTATCTTTATAGATTTAATGTATTCACCCCCCTACAAATTCCTGTGAAGTGAACCTTAATATCCTTCATCTTATCTTCCCATTTACTATTGTTGCTTAATTGGAGATTTATTTTTTTTACTGGATGTTTTGATTCTAAGATATAATAAAACTATACTGGATGTGTACAATAAATGCTTGATTTTATAGTTTTTCATTATTTAAAAAAAATAATTATAGTAACATAAAGGCCCCAACCTTTCTTTAAGTTTGTGAGTTTTAGATAAAGTACAGATATACATGGGTAGAAGGAGTTTCTCTAACTGGGGCTTACAAAAATAAATAAATTTATGTGTATATATATATATAATATATGTATAATATATATACTCATACATATAAAGAAAATGTATGTGTGTAACCATATATGTATAGATATGTATATATATATATATACATCTAGACACCTTTGATAAGATTAATTACTGTAAATCATTATCAAGTAGCCACCAAATAGATGAAACTTCATGCTAATTAATTGTTCAGAAACAATCCTTTGTAAACCTCAAACGATGTGGTTGATATGTAAATTAATGGTAGTATGTTAGCAATGGTGACTTTAGATCAAGTGGATTGATCCTTGATCTACTGAAGTATTTGGATAAAGTGTTAGACCTGGTGCTCCATATTTGGGTAAAAAATAATAAAACAAAACACAGGGAAGAAAAGCCCAGAGAAGTTCCAAGTGGGTTTGGCAGCTTCCAATGTAGATTTTTTTAATGGTAATCAGCAGGCATTACAAATGTCATCATATATGGATTAATATACTATTGTACAAAGGAACCAGTTTACTGGTCCCTGTTTCTTTAGGAACTAAACCTCTCTGGTATGTGGTGCAAGATATGTCTTTATGTTGAATTTGAATTTATAGTGAGGAGCAATAACAAATCTCAAGTTTTTTTAAATTCGTATTTGGCCAACAGGGAAATATTTCACTAAAATCAGAATAAATAAATATCCAGGAATACAAGTCAGATTTCTAGCTTTTTACCTCCCTCCACTCACACCCAGTGACTACACGACTTCGTTAACAATAAAATTCAAATTCTATAAAACTTTAAAAAAAGGAGAGAAACGAAATCAACATGCGCTGGCAAAACAGGTTGTTTCCCTCTAGATGTACTTACTTAATATAATGGCAAAGAAAAGGGAAAATCCTGTGAAGTTTTGATAAAAAAACCAAATCATTTATAAACCAGCATGCCTCTCTCAACCAACTGAAATAGATTCCAGTGCCTTTTCTTCGCATGGTGAACTGCCTCTTCTATGAGTTGTTGCCAGGCAACTGTAATAAAATTGTGGCTAGAGTTACAGATGTACACTAACCATTTATTGCAGCTATAATGATTTACTTGGACATATTCAAACCTGTATTGAGCAAGTATAATAATAGCTACAAAACAAGTCCAAGACAAGCTATACAAACAGCTTTACAGTGTTTTTCTTAGGATAATGTAGAAAAAATGGCCACCTTGTAATCTTATCATTCAGGATGGAAAATGCACAGAGCACAGTCTAGCCATACTTTTTAGCATCCTATGTAGCTCTTGTCTATGTTATCTTATAAAGCTTCCACAGGGAGATTTACCTTCATTTGGGGTAAAGAGGGTGGCTTCCTCTAAGTCTCAGCATTGAATTGATACCACTAGAATATTCAGCCTGCATACCTGTCATTAATTGCTGTTACAACTTTCCTGGTCCATCTTTTTCTGCAGTCACAAGCCTATCTGATATCCTTCATGCTATTTCTTATCTGAAATTACTCATTGATAATATGCTACATTCTACTATGGCGGCCATGTGCCACTCCATTGCCCATTGCATGACATTCAATTTTAATTCTTCACAGACCTTAATTCTTCAGAGTGTCTATGCAAGCTATCTCTACTAATGGACAAGGATGAGTGGTCCATCTAACTGTAGATCGCATTTCAGGCAACAGGCATTCTTCAACCACTTGGTTTTTCCTATGTGGATAGTGGGGTCAGCTTTTTTATATTGAATGACTATGGATCATAGGAACCTTTACAATATTCTGGGACTTTGTGTAACAAAATGTCATTTGCTAAGAGAGGAGGATAATAGCCTTCCATCAGTTATCCCCAGTTCAAATTTTATTATCACCTCAATCTGTGAGTAGACCAAGCTGCCTGAAAGGGAACCCAGCTAGTTGGGTAACTCAGCTTGCGTCTCCTTCTCCCTTTCTTTCTCCTTCTTCTTTCCAAAGGAAGGTAAATTTTGATGGCCAGAAGCTGCCCATTTAACTTGGGGTTTACTGGATTCCTTCCTTCCTTCCTTCCTTCTTTCCTTCCTTCCTTCCTTCCTTCCTTCCTTCCTTCCTTCCTTCCTTCCTTCCTTCATTCCTTCTTTCCTTCCTTCCTTCCTTCCTTTTTTCCTCCCTCCCTCCCTCCCTCAAAACTTTAAACCCAGTTCACTCTGAAGCTCATAGTTTGGACCACAATATGTCCCTGCCCAAACTCCACTTAATGGTTTGTATTTTGAGCCTTCCTGGCTTAAAGTGAAAGTCAATGGTAACTGTTTCTCTTTGGAACAGCAACCCTGAGGGTCTTCTCCTCCCAGCTTGATTATTTTTTTTTCCTTTTTTCTACTTAAAGTGGCCATCCCTTGACTCACTTCTTAAAGAGGCCTATACACTGAATGGGCATTACCTCACACCTAAGTGAGTACATGAAAAGGCCTGAGCCTACAAGGGCCAGGGTCTCTCATTGCATCTTGGGTAATCTCTAGTCATCCTGAAGAATATCAGGTTACTGGATGCAGATGGCTCTGGAGGAGAAAGTGAGGCTGGTGACTTTTCACAGCCCTCCCTCACTCAAATTAAAGTCAACTGCAAGTCATGTCATCATTTCCCTGATGGCATGGTCCTCTTCGAAAACGTAGGACAAACACAAGTTGTTATTTCATCATTTAGTTCCTTTTTCCTGAATTTCAGTGGTTATTCTATTCAATGGTAATATATAGGAGCCTACTCATGCTCACTACTCTCTCTCCTCCCACTGCCCTTTTGATGATCTGTAGTTTAATACTTTGCCTGTGCATAAATAAAAGTAATTTAATTCAACAATTAGTTATTCAGTGACTACCAGCACTTTGCTAGGCATGTGGCGTGCAGAGATAACAAATAATAGTGCCTGTCCTCAATAAGTGTGATCACATATAATAGCTGGCATTTATATAGGTTTATGGTTCCCAAAATATTGTATATTTGCTATCTCATTTTATACAGGTGTTTATACTTTCAGGCCTATAATAGGGAAAGTAAATGTGGAGGAAAATATGGCTACTCTTTATAATGAATGCAATCCAGTCACCATATTCCTAATATTGCTCACCTGCTTCCATATACAAGGCTTTAGCTGTCCGTACCCTGGAATTAGTTCCTACACCAAAAATAATAAAATATAGAACATTTCCTAAGTCAAGTGGAAGCTGGCTAATTTCCAAGGTGTCCATGTCACTGGAGGACAGGCGTCTTCTACCAACCAGATTAGTTGCCTATTTCTATCCTGCCTTTTCTTGACTCCCCCAGAACCTATATGTTCCTATAATCCTAACTACGTACCTAGTCATTAAACAATTGCCTGACTGAGATCTCCATACCTATTGCTGCCTGGTTCTTGACAATTTTCCTGGATGTTCACTTGTTTTCTCACTTTAATCTGCTACCTTTGAAATCCCCTACTCACTTCTGATTACTCCTCTTGCTTCTGACTTGGTTATATCTTGAACATTAGTCATCAGTCACTATCAGGCTTTGGTTTGTTTTTATGTTTGGGTTCTGCCTTTTTGTACCCCAGTCTTTTTTTAGTTGGGTGCCTATCAGGCCTCCTATTCATTCTCCTCAATCCACCACAATTTATCATCCTATTAAGGTGTGGGCGAAGAGGAGGGCAGTAACATTAGACTGTCATTTGGGGAAAGTATAAGCAATAAATCCAGATAATTAAGTATGGAGAGTGTGTTCCCACAAAGTTGTATCTATACATAAGTGAACAAAGTATGAGCAACAAGTGAGAGGAAGAAGAAAACCTAACACAAAGACAATTATTTGATCTTAGAGGAATCCCAAAACATTTGTGGGATAAAAACCTAGACTGGACTTTGCATTTGAAAGAATATGCATTAACTTAAAGGAATAATGCAATTAATTACATAGGAAAAGAGGTTTATAGTAAGATAAGTACATATTATTGTATAGTAAGAAGATATGTTCATTTATATAATGAAATCCAAGAACCAGAGGAGGGGAACATAATAGAGCACATTGGTAGAAGTTAAATGAAGGATGAAAAAGAAGGAAGACTTTTTGTATTTTCTTTTTATTTCTTAACTTTCATTTACAACTTTTTGAGTTTTAAATTTTCTCCCTATCTCCAGCCCCTCCTCCAACCATTAAAAAAGGCAAACAAGATGATAGCCATTATTCATGTGAAGCCATACAAAACACATTTCTATATTAGTCATGTTTTATTTAAAAAAAAAACAAGAAAAATAAAGAAAGTGTAAAATGTAATGCCTCAATCTTCACTCAGTATTGGCCAGTTCTCTCTCTCTGAAGGTAGATAGCATGTTTTATCATGAGTCCTTTGGAATTGTCATGAAACACTGTATTGATCAGAGTAGCTAAGTCTTTCACACCACCATTTTTACAATACTGCTATTTTTGTGTACCATGTTCTCCTGTTCACTTGGATAGAAGGAAAAAAAGTAGATGAATTCAAGAAAGGGATAACATCTGTTTTGCAGAGGTATGGCAAAATAAGGACAGGTAAGTTCAATTATCAATACATCTGCGGGGGATC
Source organism: Trichosurus vulpecula (assembly GCF_011100635.1). Taxonomy (NCBI): domain Eukaryota; kingdom Metazoa; phylum Chordata; class Mammalia; order Diprotodontia; family Phalangeridae; genus Trichosurus; species Trichosurus vulpecula. The sequence goes on from NC_050576.1 coordinate 382,611,598, forward strand.
ACTCTCTGCCAAAAATTTCATTATTCAAAAAGTGAAAGAACAAAATAGGCAATTTTTATTACTGATTAGTATTTTTACTTAATGATTTTCAGAACACAAATGATCAGATAAATATTCACTTTATTCTAGAATTTCTTAAAGAAAAGGAGAAGAAAACCAAGCATTGTCATATATGCAACTCATATATGTGGACAGCAGATTTCAAAGAATTAGGGGAAAGAATAGATTGGAGGAAATAAACTAACATTCTCTATGAAGAGGCAGCAGATTTGGGATGGAAAGCTAAATAGAATGAAACCCTGAAGACACAAAAGGAAATTATTCCTAGGAGGAAAAGTGAATACAGATGTACAGAAAATTCACCAGTAATTCAGAATCTCAAAAATCATTTGTAGTAGAGAATAAAGACAGGTAGGACAGAACAAATATAAAAATGGTAGAGTTCTATAAGAATAGAGCAGTCAGGAATGGTAAAGTTCAAAATTAAGGCTGTTGAGGAAAGCAAATGATATGTGGAAAAAGGGGTGTGTGTGTGTGTGTGTGTGTGTGTGTGTGAGTGTGTGTGAGTGTGTGTGTATGTGTGCCTGGTATGGTGTGTATTCTTTCTTTTTCTTCATTGAAGGCAGGAAATGTTTTTGTTTTTTCTTTATTTTCTTAGTGACTATCTTAGAGTTTGGCAGATTATAAGAGTTTCTAACTTTCATTGATGAATGCAGGTTACCAGGTCCAGATAAAATATTACATAAGTTAGATCATGTAGATGTGATTACTGATCTATAGCTGATCTATTATCTACTGATCTGTCTCTGATCACATGCAGATGTGATTATTGATCTATCTATCTATTGTTTCTGAAGGATCACAGAACATGAGGAAAGTATTACAGGACTAGAAAAGGCAAATATCCTAATTTTCCAAAATAAGGGAAAAGAATGTGGTATGCAAATTATAGACAATGTGTTTGAGTTTGACTCTGGGCTAAAGTCTTCAGTGTGTTATTAAAGGATGAACATATCAACAAGGAGCATAAAGATATAGCATAATAGGAATAGAAATAATACAATCTATAGCATATTAAAAAAACTCAATATATTAGGAAAATATACATTTTTATCACTGTTATTTCCTAACACTTGTGTCTAATGATCACAGCAGGCAGAACACATACGTATTCTCTGGAAACTGCACTGATTAGGAACTGCTTTGCAGACCAGTTTGAAAGAAAAAATGGCAATGTCTGAAGTGATTAGTGTTCCAGTCTACTTTATTACCCTACTTACTTGGCATTTAAAATGCATAATTCAACATTTGCAAAGGACTTTGAAGATGAAAAGAATGTTTTTCATAGTTTATAATACATTACTGTGGTAACTCTTAGCCAGTTTCCAATTCAGTCCTGATAAATAAGAGGGAATAGAGTTGACATTTTAAATAAATATTGATTCCACAGGAGCCAAAACCTACCCATTAATCATTTTTTCCCCTTTTCCCTGGGATATCATAGAAAAAATAGTGATGGTTTCCTTTTCTTTCAAAACATAAATACCCACAAATATATGTCTGCATATAGATACCAACATATCTATATATACACACACACATATATTACTTATCTATAAGCATAGAATCTTTCACAGATACTTTTATGGGAAAAATAAACCATTTGTATGCTTTCCTTGAGTTAAATAATATTTCTTTCCCATGTGGTAGTGCTACTGTAATTTTGGGCAAATGATGCTAGAATTGTTTCTGCCTACAAGAAGTAAAATTGTGATGGATGCCACTACATTTAAGCTTTTTGAGTGAGACAATCTTTGAGTCAGAAAAACAGTTCACTAGTGTAAAAAGAGCGTTCTCAGGCTCTAATACCACTATATTCGCCCCATCCAGATGAAGTCTATTAGTCACTAACAACAGATTTGAAGGTTTATTTACCAATCTTAGTGTAATGTGCAACCATGGGAATATTTAATCTTAAAAAAGGTAACAATAGGTCAGACTAAAAGTTGACTACAATTTCTTCATCCTGAAAACCACCTTTCTGACAAAGAAACATGGACTGAAAGAATTGTTTTTTCCCCTAGGGCACCTTCCTCTACTGAATGATGGCTTACATCTTGAAACTTACTTGACCTGGATTTTCCCAATCTATTAGTTGCATTCTGGGTCTAAACAAGGTTTCTGAAAGATGCATTATTTTGGGCTGAGGTTATCTGTGGGAAACGCATCCTCCAATATAGGCGTTGGCATTTGGAGAAATTTTAGGAGTTAACGCCAACTTCAAATAAAAATCTGCATCTTTATGCTGAAAAAATTGATTTTTTTTACAAATTACATTTATAGAAAAAATATTATGGTTCAAAACACTTAGGGAATGAAACTATCCTCACACAAAGCCAGTGTTAGAAAATAAGTCAAACACACACATGTACATACACATGCATGGAAAGTGTATCATATCAGCTCTCATTACATGTTCAGGAATACATTCATAGGATAAAGTAATGTTGAGCTGTAAGAAATTACTATGGAGAATACAGAGAATCATGGGAAGACATATAAACTTATCCAAAGATAAATTTACAGAGACAGAAAAACAATCTACACATTGACTGCAACAACATAAATGAAAATATCAAGTCTCACCTTGAAAAAAGGAAGATTCTCCATCCCTTCTTTGTGAAGGTTGGAGACTATGAATCTGGACCATTGCAACTGTCAGACTTGACTGATGTGTCAGTTGGTTCTGCCAGACTGTTTTTTCCCTTTCTTTTTTGTTCTTTGTTATAAGGGATGACTTTGCTTTCTCTATTGAGAAAGGACTGTGATGTACAAAAATGATATCAGTATCTTTGATCAAAGAAAGGATTAATAAACAAATTCAGTGACAATATATTAAACAAGGAACTCAGAGATAGCAACAAGATCAAAACATATTTTATTATCACCCACCGTATATATTACACTGACCTAAGGCCTATGAGTATTCACAATGTTTAGCTGCACATGATTCTTGTATGTCACAATTGTCATAGCCTGCAATTTGGATATTTCCTAAGTCTGTGTCTTGAACCATCTTGGTTCACTGGGAAGGCTGCTGGCATGATGGCAGAATTTTGCAAAAATAATCTCAGAAAGTGAATAGTAGTTATTCATTATTGTTCAGTCATTTTCAATAGATTCTTCATGACCCCATTTTTGGGTTTTCTTGGCAAAGATACTGGAGTGGTATGTCATTTTTGTTTCTCCAGCTCATTTCACAGTTGAGGAAACTGAGGCAAACACGGTTAAGTGACTTGTCCAGAGTCACATGGCTAGCAAGTTTCTGAGGCCAGATCTGAACTCAGGGAATGAGTTTTCCTGATTCCAGACCTGGCACTCTATCCGCTGTACCATCTACCTGCCATAGTAGCAGTTATATAGATGTAAGTTATCACAATGTGGCACATTTTCTCTAAACTTAGCACACAGAGAAAGCCTAGAGTAGAGATTTTAAGGTAAACATTACAAATAGATTATACTTTGGAGCATGTACACTAATAATCCCTGTACGGGACCTTTCAATTTTGTCACTGTTTTCAAACACATCTCCACTCATCTCTGTATGGAGGTGATCCTGAGTTCTCTCCCCAAATTGAGATGGTTTAGAGTCTAGACCAGGCAACAGCTTATATGTCTGTTTTATGAGAACCTAACTGGTTTAACTCAGGAAGCGAGATAGCCACAGGGAGATGGATTGTTTGGCCATAGAAACTCTATGTTTCAGTCAAGTTGTTCTTCACATATGATATCCCACCTCCTATGTCTCTACCTTTTCATTGACTCTTCCTGATTCTTGAAAGGTAGTCAGTTTGCTCAAATCCACCTCTCAAAAACCCCTAACTGCCTCCAAAGTTCAGTTCAACAGCCATATGATCCATCCAATCCTTCCCAACACTCCCAACTGCTAGTGCTTTCCCTCCCAAATTACCTTCTGTTTATTTTGTCTATATTTTATATGTGCTTACATATGTTGTCTTATCTAAGAAGATATATATTCCTTGAGGGCAGAGTAGATTTCTTTTTGCAACCATGACACCAACAAAGTGTCTGATCTATAGTAGCTGCTAAAAACAAAACAAAATAAAACAACAACAACAAAAAAAAAACCCATTTGCTGTTTGGTTTATTGACTGAATAGAGTTTGCTTTCTGCACATGGAGGAAATCCCAGAACCTTACATTCTCAAGTTGAAGTAAACTTCAAACACACAAACATTAACTCTTCTCTATTGTTTCTTATGGTCTTTCCAGTGTTGGAACACTTCTAATTTATAGCTTGGTAGCCAATCCAATAACTTTCTCAGCCTAACCAGTAGAAGAAACCAAACAAGAAGCATGAATGAAGTATTGTTATGGCAATTAGGGTGGCACTTATTTTTTTTTTTACTGTTTTCTCCTTTGGAATGCTGAGGTAATCAACTACCTTTGATGAGCTTTGACTTTCAAATGTAATGGCAAGCAAAATGGACTTTTGTTGTCTTTGCTTTAGAGTGCTTCTCAGCACTAAGGAATCTTTGATTGAACTGGGAGTCTTTGATGACCTGTTTACATCAAGGGAAGGCCTAGTTCACATGGGTTTGAGTCTCATGGTTATGACGCCCTTTGGCCCTGAAAATGTGTATGTAAACTCAGAGGTTGGCATTTTGCCTTTGGGGGCATACTCATTGAAAGAGTGTTGGTGTCAAGAATCTGGGTAGCCATTGAAAGACCCCCCCCCCCCGCTTTGAAAAACCCAGATGTTGGTGCTTCTCTGGTAACTATGTATTGTGATTTGGTCTGTTTATATTGTCTCTGTTTGTAATTTCTGTTTGTATTTGTTCTGAAGTTCAGGGTGCTAGTTTTCTTCCCTGAACTAAGTGAACGGTATATGTATGTTTAATTAAAGTAAGATTGCTAACCCTTTAAGTTTGCTTTCCTTAGAATAGCAGACCAAAGAACCTGTGCTAGTAGCCCTTCTGTGTGTTCTTGTTGTTGGTCTTTCACCTCCACAGCAACTGCTAGCAACATTGTTGTTACAGGTTCTTACAGCTTCAATAGGGTTTCCTCATGAAATAGTTTCAAGAGACCCATACCCTTGCTAAAACTCAAATGAAGAGATGTCTATAAACCTGGACCTAGCCCTGGCTCTATGCAGTATTTGGATTTGATTAGTTCGTTATGGTCCAAATCCTGGTTGGATGTCACTACCTGTGTGTTCTATAGTCATCTAATACTCAACATATCCAAAGTAGAATTCATTATCTTCTTCCCTAAACCCCTTCCTCATTCAAACTTTCTTATAAGGTTGAGTGCCCCTCTGTCCTTCCAGGCAGCCAAGTTTTCAACTTCATTGTAATTGTTGACTCTTCCCTTTTCTTTACTTTTTGTATCCAACCAGTTGCTAAGTCTTTCAGTTCTATTTCAACAAAATTTCTGTTATTCAATCCTTTCTCTCCAATTATAGTAACACCACTCTAGGTCAAATCATCACCATTTCCTGTCTGCGCTATTGCAACAGTCTGAAGTCGCCTCCTAATTGGTCTGCTGATAGGACATAGTGTTGTGGGCTATGGGCCAGGGCACCAACCTTTGGTAGCATATAGACCTCTCTTAGCAGTCTGGAACTTAAGGTCGCATACCTCTCATCTCCTACCCTATCTGCTCCCTCACCTTGATATGTTCTCAGAGTTCCATAATCATGGCATTCTTCTTTTAAGGGTACATCTTCTTCTGAACCCAGAGGGGAATCTATGGACAGATGAGTCATCCTTTCTATTGGCATGACTGTACCCACTGTCAGGTTGTTATTAGGAGTGACAATTATAGCCCTCTGTTAAGGTAAGGAATCTGATTAAATGTCACAGTCCACAGTAAGATATAAATGACTGGCAACCTAATGTATTACATCCCCTACTAACATTTTCATTTAAAAAGAATAGCTTGTTAAACTAAAGAAATTAATTTCTAATGGCATCATATTAAAGAAGATTTGTGTACGTGGTGTAGAGAGGGTTACCATCCTCCAATTATACATATAAATAACCCTTGACTTGGCCCATGAGTAATAATATTGCTAGGTCCAGCAGAGTAGCTTTTTCTCTTGACAACCCTATATCCCATTCTAGTTAAAGAAATCAATTGATTAATCAATGAACACACATTTTAAGTGCCTACTATATTTCAGACACTGTGCTAAGTTCTGGGGATTCAAAAAGAGGCAAGAGAGAGCCCCACCTTCAAGCAGCTTATAGTCTAACAGGGAAGGCAACATGGATAACATGCCAACATTCAAAGCAAGCTAATATACCGAAAGATGAGATTTTAGTTGTAGCTTAAAGGAACCCAGGGAAGCATGCTTGGAAACATGATGGAAAAGAGGAAAGAGAGAGAGACAGAGACAGAGACAGAGAGACAGAGAGAAAGAGACAGAGAGACAGACAGAGAGAGAGAGAGACAGAGACAGAGACAGACATAAAGAGAGAGGGAGACAGAGAGACAGAGAGAGAGAAACAGACTCTGAGAGAGAGACTGAGAGCATTCCAAGCATGAAAAACAACCAGAGTAAATACCCTCACTCAAGAGATGCACTGTCTACTTGGTGGAACAACTTAGGAGGCCTGTGCCATTGAATTGAAGAGTAAGAGTTGGGGAGTAAGGTGTAAGAAGTCTGGAAACATAGAAGAAAGCTAAGTTTTGAAGAACTTGGGATGCCGCACAGAACATTTTGTGTTTAATTCTGGAGACAAAGGCAAGCCACTGGAGTCTGTTGAGTAAGGGAATAATGTAATTGGACTTGCACTTTAAGAAAATCACTGAGTAGATGAATTGTGAATGGATTGGATCTGAAAAAGATTTGAAGCAGGCAGACCCACTAGCAGGCTATTAAAATGTTGCTATTAATTACCCTCTTTTACTTGTTATTTTAGGAAGAACAAATAATTTCTGCAACAAAAGGATGAAAGTGACTTAGAAATATATGTGGATTTATAAGGAGACACAGATAAGCAGTACAACTTTGGGATTAATGGTATTTAATTTGTTGTTGTGTATACACTATTATAGTGTTTTCTTGTTTTATAAAACAAGCAGAACATGAGAGGTTTGTGATTTCTTACATAAATTTCCTTTTCTGTTCTTCCTTGTATATAGAAATGTTCATCCTGTTTGTTGATATTTGACAAGTTAAAAAAATAGAAAAAAAAGGAATGCATTTGCAACTGAATGCTAAACATTTTCATTTGGAAGAATCCCTAGGAAAATCCTGGCTCCTTAACTGTCTCTATAACTCATGTAGGCTTCTTGTTGAGTGAGCGTATTTTATGGAAAGAGAACTGTCTCATGTTAGCACCAGAATTAGCCTTCAGAGTGAGTATTCACAATAGTTAATTTTTACTCAACAATTCAAAGTTAAATGTGAATTCTTATATCAGTGGAGCTGAATAGAAATCACTTCCTAAATGCAAATCTTTGTAGTTATGTCTGCACACACAATTGATTCCTGTAATTTGTCTGAATTAATCAGTCTGAACAGTTATACATATAACTTCATAATTGCTCTAATATCACTTAATTTTAAAATGGGGGAAAAACTTTTGAAAAAAAACAAATTGAGAGATTTAATTTAATCATACAATCATAGAATCTGACTAGACACCAAAAACATATATTATTTCAATCTAATATTTAACAATATGGACTCTTCTAACAGCTAAACCCAAAATTAATCTAATGGTGTAGTATAAATGCCCCCGAATTTGGCATCAGAAGCTCGGGGTTGGATTCCCATCTCTGATGGTAATTATACAGCAGCAGATCTTGAGCAAGTCTGGACCTCAATTGCTTCTCTGTGAAATGAGAGGTAGTCCAAACTTAATGGCCTCAAAGGTTTCTTTTAATTTCTTAAAATTATGCTATTATGATCTTCATAAATTCATTGAAGGTTAGAGCCGCAGGGACCTTAGCGAGTACCTAGTCCAACCTTCTCCACTGACAGATAGAAAACTAAGTAAAGTCCATAAACATAAGGTGACACCAAAGATCACAAGCATGGTTAGAGGTGGTCTCAGTTTTCTTCTTTGTTACCCAGGACTCGCTACTAAAATACATTGCTTCTCTTTTGATCTCACTGCATAAATATCTATAACCAATATTTAGAGACATGCATATTTAAAGACATGCAACCTTTTGCTCCACAGTTCTTATTCAAACCAAATGTATTCTATATATACCAGTGTGAGTACACTGTTTTAACAGTTGTATGTAGAAAGTATTTTACCATTATGCATTAGTTTTATTACAGTGTTTCTCTGATAGACCTTGTGTGTATTACTGATTATCTTCTGATTGCCATACAGAGTGGTATGTGTTTCTAAGAACTGGTTCCTATGGTAACTTTAGACCAATCCAGTCACCATGGTTGCCCTGAAAAGCATAATGAGCCTACTCAGACTTCCAGGTATCTGTTGATTACACTTCAAGGTATACTAGCTCAGAAATTCAGCTTGACTAGAATTTATGGTTGGACTAGTTTCTTAAAACAGTTATGCTGTTCTGATGCTGATGTAGTTTGCCAGAAAGAAAAAGACAACTCTTATAATTTTGTATTTTAAGCAATACAGTAGGGACAAACTTGATGTCTAATTTGTTGTTGTTGATTAATTACTAGTGACACTGGTGTTGGCAGGAGAACTGGTGACTGAACTATGGGGCCACTTGACAAGAAGAACCTGTGATTGTTCATTTCTTTCATATCTAGTTTGTCTGCCAATACACAAATAGTTGTAGCCTATGTATCATCTTGGCTTTTCTTGATGAATTAAGTCAAATACAGTCACACTAATGACACTTTAAGCTCAAAAGTAAACAAAAAACATCATCTAAAATCAATTCATGACAAAAGGAAATTGGTGGGAGGTCTGACCTAACCAAATAATGGGGAGTTAGGAGTTGGTCTTGGCTCTGACTTTATGCTATTCCTTTCCAAAAGAGATGGGAGATAGATGTATTATAACCTGGTAGCTCCTGGGCCAGATCTGATTCCATGAAATAAGCATTTTCTTTGTGCCTGGTACTGTGTGGTGACATTTTGTGGCATTCAAAGGTAGGATGATACAAGTCCTTAATGTAAAATGACATATACTTAATATATATTATGTAAGTAGGAAAGAGTTAAAAAATGCAGTAAGAAAGTATATAATTCATGCCAAAATGTATAGTACAGGAAAGAGAAGTTCAAATGGGGAGAGAACAATATGAGTTTGAGAGCCGAGAGCCTTTTGGAGAGCATTCTTAGCAAGAGATATGCTATGAATTTAATTATTACTATTTCTAAAAGGCAGTCAATACAAATGGAAAGATAAAATACCCCAGGCTCTTTCATTTTGTTGTAACTTGCTTTTAGTTAATTATTAATACTCGGTATTCTGCTCCACCCCTTCCCTATTTTGAGTGCTATTAACATTCCATAGCCCAAAGGTTTGGAAATAAAAAAAAAGACACTGCAAAACAAGACTAAACAAGCTCTGCCACTAGAAATCCAATCAACAGAAGGATGAGAAATAGCATTTTATCATGCAGGGACTATGTCAACTATACTGGGAAAAGATTAAAGATCTTCAGCACTTCCAGATAATTGGTTGTTTCTTTGTCAAATTCTAATACCATCTAGAAAGATATCTCACCAGTAGAGTGTAAGCTCTTTGAGGGAGGAGACTGTTTCATTGATTTTAATTATTATATTTCCAGTGCCAGTAGAGTTCCTTGCAACTACCAGGTACGTACTGTTAAGGATCCCAGAATCACACATTTAGCTGTAGAAGATACCTTAGAGGTCACTAACGTCGACAAAGGTTAAGCGATTTGCCTGGGGTCACATGGCTAGTAAGTGTCTGAGGGGGGATTGAAACCCTGGTTTTCCTGATGCTATGCCCAGAACTCTATCAGTGATGCAATACTTCATTTCCATGAATGCTTAAAGAATTAATTAATTAAAAGAATGAAGGAAGTAAATGGGTAAATCTAAATTGAAGAAGGCAGCTGGTTTGAAATAAATACTTAGGGAAAATGAACATGAGTTTGTGATAAAAAAAGGACAAAAAACAAGTGATAGGATGACTTCCTTCTTTGGGATTTTTAGGAGGAAGCTGGACAACTATCTGTTGGATATGTTATAGTTATATTCCTTTCATATGTGGATTAGACTAGATAGCAACTAAGGTAACTTCTAGCTCTCAACTTCTGTTATGCTGTGAGCAGGAAATTTTGTGGGTAGATCCAGTTAGACTGTAAGCTTCTTGAGGGCAGGGGCAGTTTTTATTTTTGTCTTTGCATTCTGAGATCCTAAGTGCCTTGTCCATAGAAAGAAATACTTGTTGAATGTATGAATACTCTCAACCACCAATCCCTGAGCCAAGTGTTATATCTGGTTAATTTTGCTGTCTAGAATGAAGGAAAAAAAATATCTTGTACAAACAAACCAAAAAAAAGAGGCTCTTGGAGCAACTGGTAAATTATATTGCGCACATGGATATTGGAAACTGAATTGGGTACCTTAGAGAAGATATGACAATGTTATTCCTGGTGGACTCACAGCACGTTTCTTGAATTCAAAATATTTAGTTGAATGCTAGCCCAAGCTTGAAAACATAATCTTTCAAAGTACATAGCCCAGGACCATTTCATTGAAAGGAAACCCTAGTACGAATCTGAGAATCTTCAGTGTTGGACTTTCGGGTCATAGAACTTTAGGGCCATAGAGATGGTTTAAGTCCCTTCATAATTCAGATGAGAAAACAGAAGCCCAGAGACAAGACATGATTTGCTGAAGAAAACATAGGCAGCATACCCAGGATTTAGACACTATTCCTCTGACTATCAATTTGGATTTTTTTCCACCCTGCCATATGTTAGATCATGTTGATTTCATAAATTGGGGAACTATCACCCAGGGTAATAAAGAGTCATAATGAGAGCAGGATTGGGTCTCAAGTCCCATTATACTTAAATTTTAGAATCAATATTAATTCATTTATTTAATGATTCATATTTTAATCTTTGAGCAATTTTGTTGCTGTTTTTTTATGTATAGCAATTGTCTTAGCAATACTCAATGCCTCTAAGACCTTTCAAAGAGGGATAAGATACATTGAATATGTGATTGTATCATCATACATTTTGGCAGAAGGAAAAATTATAAAACCATACTGCTTTTAATGCTTTGTTCAAACCAGTGTTATATAATGTTATTAGTGATTATACAACATTAGACAATAGCTCAGTTTGATAGCTTGATATTTCTTCCAGAATATTGGCAATAGCATAGTTGAAATACTCACTCTACCATTCAATAACTTTGTGACTTTAAATAACACAAGTCTTCTTTAAGCCTCGATTTCCTTATCTGTAAAATGGAGATGCCAACTGCCTTAGAGGACTTTGGCAAAGCACAATATGCATGTGTATGTATGTGTGTGAGAGTGTATGTGTATACATCTATATACACATATGTAGATAGATAGATAGATTGAATATTATTGTGAAAATGAACTACCGATTTTTCTTCTACATGTCAAAGTATTCTATACAACATGAAAGGGAGGCATATAAGCAGAGAAGCCAAAGTAAAATCAATTATATTGGATTTAATAATCTCTCCTAAATGAATTTTATGATTATGTATGATAAGAAATTGACATTTTTTCTCAATGAAACTATTGATATCTGGGCACTGATTCTCTTGAAGAATATAGCTTGCTGTATATAGTTGGCATCAGTCCCGTCATTGTCAGCATATTCTTCTTGGGGGCAATTACTAAGAGCAAAACACTGAATGTAGGCCCCCAAACATACAAAGGCCAACAAGACAACCATGCTGAATTTAGCATAACACAGTTTCGATGGGCTAAATTGTATCATGAAGTAATTAAGAAAGAAATGTAATTCAGCACATCAAAACTAAATTGAAAAGAAAATCATTCTGAAAATATAATATATGATGTAGTTATTTCATTAGCACAACAAACACAACTATGCTAAGCAACAACTATGTTCCAGGCACTGTGCTTAGCTCTGGGGATACAATTACGAAGAATGATACAATCCCTGCTCACAAACTACTTATTTGACTCAAAGATAATCATCCTTCAAAAGACATTCCTTGTTCCTTTTCAGCATTTTTGGTTTCTGATCAATTGATGCAAGTTTTCAATTCTATTTTGTGGGATATCCAGGATAGAAACAAAGTGGGTGGGTGTTATGATACACAGTACATATTTAGGCTTTCCAGTATTCTGTATTATAAGGGCTAATCTGAAATATATGTCACAAAAGTTTTCTAGAGTCACTTGACAGCAAATGAATATAAATATATTTTAATATATCTATACATTGCCTAATGCGTTGTACAAAATTATCAGTTATTATTATTATTATCAGTTCCATACTTTTATGATGAAATTACTTCATAATGCAAACATGTTTTTATAAGTGGAGAAAAAAATCTGTAGAAATTTTATATAGGCTGATACCTATTTCCAGGAGAGTAGGTTGATATTTACTAACAAATTTTACAGAATAGGAATTAATCATGTTCTAGTTTTAATCCAGTTAAATTCAATTATTCAATTCACTAAATTGGTCTTCTAATTTACCCTCACTATTCCTGTAAACAATAGGCCCCATATCGAACACTAAATTTTGCATAATGAATGCTTCTATTTACATTGCATACCAATGCTTTAAAACAAATATGTCTCATATCAGTGCATGTAAAAGGATCATTTCTTTTAAAGTGTTCTGTTTGAGTACAGCCTAAATCTTCATCTTCATTCACAGTTGGATTTGCTTCCTTCTTTGTATGATGTTCCAAATCTTGGTTAATAGTTTCAACACACACAGATACTCTGACAGTTTAAAAGACATTTTTAAATGTCTGCTTTTAACAGATCAAATACTAAGTGTTAATAACTTCTGACAACTTGATTTTAAATTAAATCCTCACAGGAAAAATAATTTCTCTAATACCAACATGAGCATATTTAAGTCAGAATTTATGAGCTACTTTACTTAGAATAACTTGGCCTTGATAATATTATTTTTCATGCTACAGATGGTTAAAATAAACAAACTAAGGCATGCTTAGTTCTCTCTAGTTAGTCAGTCAGTCACCACAAATTTAGAAAGTACTTGCTATATGCCAGATTGTTTGATGAATGTTGGGGATTCAAAGGAAGGGGAAAAAACAGCATCTTTGCTTTCAAGGACCTCATATTCCAAAGAGGTAGTAAACATTCAAAAAGCATGTCTAATACACATACACACACACAATGTAAAGGCAAAATAATTTCAGAGGGAAGGGGGTGGGGAGAAAGGCCTATTACAGGTAGGTGGGCTTGAAGTTGAGCCTTGAAGGAAACTGAGGTAAGGAGGGAGAGCATTTCAAACTTAGGGGACAACTCCATAAATACACAGTGCTGAAAGAAGCTTCTAGAAAGCAAGGATGAGATCTATGATGTGGTTCTCCATGCTACTCAGTTTAGATACAAGGAGGCTTTTTAAAATGCCTTTTGATGATGGTGGTCCCATAGTTCCTGACTTCAAAGGACAAAAGAATCAAAGGAATTACTAACTAGGGAAACTTGGAGTCTTTTAGAGGTGTGTGTATGCTTTAATTTCCAGTATTTCAAAGTTTGTATAGAATGGACACTGGCCAGAATTAGAGCTTTTTTTTCATGCATAACGCAGGCCAGTGTGCTTGGTAAAAATTGAGTACATACTGTACCACCTAAACTGAAGCAGATTTAGGATTAGTGGTGGGCGAAACTGCCAAGTTTTCTTTCACATGAATATTGATTAAAAAACGCAGCAGATCATGTTAGTCCTGCCAGAAAAAACCACCCCAAACAAAACAAACAAAAACCCTAAAACTTTGCAAAGCAAGAGGAAAAATAATAAATTTGTGGCATTTGTGACCTAAGTGCCAGACATTAGACTTGCTTCAGCCCCATTATGATAGAAGATGAAATTCTAGAACCCTATCATGTGTTCTAATTTAACATTATTCAAATCATGTAGTTATCAGACTTCTAAAGTGTTCATAAGACATCTTGGGGTGATAGATTTTATAGGTAAGGAAACTGAAGCCAACAGAATTTATGAGGTTGGCCAAGGTCATAGTGGTGGCAACCAATAGAGACTGAATTTTAATTCAGGTTCTCTGGCTCCAAATCTAATGCCTTCTAAAATTTTAATTATACTATGGAAGGAACTGGGTTTCCCTTCAACAAAGGGCTTTCAGTGAAAGCTTGATGACCACTGTCAGTTTTGTTGTGGAAGGGATTCTTTATCAGGAATGAATAAGAATATGTGGCCATCAAGTTTCTTTCCAACTCCGAATATGATGTAATGCCTCTCTCTTTTGCTCTTCATTATGATTTCACCTTTCCTATCCAGTCTGAGACTATGAGTGAAAAACATTTCTTAAATTTCTTTCCTACTAAGTTCTGCTGTCTTATAATGTTAATTAATTCCTTCTTTGATAGAAAGCACTTGCTCTTCCATTTGATAATAAATCCTCTTCGTTCTGATTTTCTTAATTTAAACAAAGAACCTCAGACCCAGATGTAGGATATCTCAATTCTGAGGTCACATCAGATGTAAGAAACAATACCATTGAAAATGAATACTTTTGAACTCTCCTCACTTACTTCTTGAAAGTAGAAAGAAGCAGGGAAATCCATATGGGAAACCTACTGTTAACAGGCTTTCCCATTCCTGAACCTTGGGGAGATTCCATTTAATCTTGCCAGAGGATTTCATTTAATACAACTGCCAAATACACTCCTTCTGCCACTTTGACAAATGGCGTTCCCCACAGTGGATCCTTTGAGCTTCCCTACTCTCCTTAATATCTCAATCCAACTTTCTCTCCTCTTTCACCAAGAAGGAGGCTAGATCAGCTGTGGAGATGATTGAGGTCATCTGGTCTGATTTCTCTCATTGACCCTTCTTTCTACTTCAAGGTATCTCTGCCTTTACTTAAATTATCTCATTCCTTTCTTCTTCCTTAGTGGTAGCTATGTTTCTTTTTTTATTCTAAGCTTAATTCCTCCAGTTGTATGCTGCCTTTCATCCAGTTACTACTTCCTATGGGATTATCCTCCCCTCCCCTCACCCCTCCCCTCCTCTCCTCTCGCTGTCTCTCTTGATTCACTTACCTTCCCCTTTAAGCATGGATCTGCAAATACATTTTTAAAAGCCCCCCCCCCCCAAAAAGCAATCTTTAGTTGGCCTCACATGCCCCTCCCCAAGTTACCATTCTATTTCCCTACTTAATAATGAAAATGTCTTTTTCAAATGTGTTCTGGCTGCTTACACTGCATTATGACTTGATCTCACTTTAATCCTCTGCAATTTGACTTCTGTATTCATCATTCTATTGAAACTGTACTCCCACATATTACTAATGACTTCCCAATCACACAGTCTAATAAGTACTCTTCAGTACATATCTCCAACTTTTGGTTTCCTTCGCTTAACCTTAGCCTTCCTCAGATTTCTTCACCCTGTATTTAAATGATTCATGGACTGATTCTACTACAATATGCTAGGTATCTTTTTTGTTCAGTCTGAATGCCTTGGATCCTTGCTCCCCCCATCTTCTTCTGGATCCCTAACTTGAGGCTCTCCCTATGAACCAGTCCTCATTAAGCTAATTTGTCCCTACATATGTATTTTTCCCATTCTCACAGCTTCACTTCCAGGTAAATTCCTTCCAAATTTACATCTCTAGCCCCAATATCTTTCTAAAAGTCATCTCACATTCTAAGTACTTGCTGGAAATCTTGACCTGGACATCCTGGTATCACCTCAAACTTTTTAAGTGTCTGAATCTAAATGGTATGTGTGTATGTATGTATACATACATATACATATATGTATATATATATATTATACATATATGTATATATATATATTATACATATATGTATATATGTGTGTATATGCAAAACATATGTATATTTCCATCTGTTTCAACAATTTGGCTAGCAGTTGCTGTGGGGGTGTAATACCAATAACAACCAACTCACAGAAGGCTGCAAGTCCAGGTCCTTTTGATCTGCTTTACTAAGGAAAGCAATGTTAAGGGGTTAACAAGCTTACTTTAATCCAGCATGCAAATATCATTCACTTAGTTCAGGGGAAAAAGCCAGCCCTCTGAACTTCAGAGCCAAATACAAACAAATTACAAACATCAACAGACAGACCTTGTCTGATTCAAATCCCAATTCATAGTTACCAGAGTTTAACCAAGTCGCAACATCTGGGCAAGCTAGAGGGCTCTTAACTACAGCTGCCCAGAGTCTCCACATCAGTGCACCACCAAGAGTGAGAGCCCTCAGCAAATAGCTCTGTTCTCCCTTTTTACACAGTTTTAGACATCATGAAATGTCATCTGACCTACCAGAACTTAGGCTCCTATGATTGGCTCTGGTTTTAGCACCTCCCTTCATTGACCCCACCTGGAGCCCCACCTTAGTTACCAATTCACACCCACATAGACTTAGCACCTAATAGGTAGGGTTTGGGCCTGGGGCTTAGCACCTAGTAAGACTCAATCAAAGACACTGAATTAATCAAAGGAAACAAATGCCAAACTCTTCAAGGATTCCCCAATACACTACCATGCAAATCCTGATTGCTTATAAAGTCATATACAAATTTCTCAGATTAGGATACAATGCCTTCTGTCAACAAGTCCCTCCTCTCCTCCAGACCACAAATGGGAACAATTGTACATGTACACTTATACAATACAGCACTTCAAAATCTTTGGGGCATGACTTATTCTTATGAAATAGTAGCTATGAACACTAGACCCATGACTCCTTTAATGACCTTACAATAGCCACCTATATTTTCAAAGCAATTCTCTTACCACTTTTAAAATACTTACAGTACATGTTTGGAATACAGCACAGATACTTTCTTTTCTCTGCCTATGTTATTTCCTCTAGACTTAACAATCACTCTCTTAGGGAAGCAGGGTATTCTTTCAGGTTTATTTTTATACATCCCCTCCAGTACAGAGTCAAAGACTCGATATATGCTAAACTAACGTTCTCTATGGGGTTAGGTTGAATGTCTCTCATTCCATTAGGATGCTACTAACAAAATAATTCGAGAAATTACTCTCTGAAGAAATAATTTACTGAATAGCAACCTTTTGGCCTAAAAGGATTGATTATGCCTTCAAAGATGCTCGATTTACCATCAGGGAGAACATAGGGAATATGAGAATCTGAGTAATCTAAATACCTTAATATTGTCTGGATACTATTTGTGGTATCGATGCTAATGGACAGAGGGCTGAACAACTGGAAATTATATACATATATATATATAATATTATTTACTTGAATATACACATATATGTATACGTATGTGTATTTGTATATATACATACATATGTGTATGCATATATAGATACACATATGTGTGAATAGACAGAAAGCAAAAAAAAAACATGTAGAATGGAAAAGCATATGAGAATGAAATAACACAGTAAGTTAATGTAATTTAAATTCCATATAATTGTATGTACAATTCTTCTCAGTCCTAATCTTATTTCATTTCTTCATCAGAATGACATCAATGAGGTTCCAGTTCTATTTTTGCCCATTAAATAAACAAGTATGCTTTGATTAAAAAAAATGGCATTTTAAAAAATTCTAATTATTGTGAAGGAATTCTATGATCACCATGAAAATGTAGTTTTTCCTGTAGCTAATACAATATCAATATCATCATTCTATAAACCTCAATTCTGATATATTTGCTACTCTCTTAGATAACTTCATTTTATGTCCAATTATACTAGTCTGTAGTTCTAGAAAATTTTTAAAAATCCTCCACTGTCCTCCCTTGAATTAACTGAATAAAAGATCTATAGATGTCAAGGAGAAGAGTATTAGCTTTTTGGTCAGTAGATGAGTCACTTAACTACACTGAAGCACAAATTCATCATCTATAAAAAGAGGTGATGTTTTATCTGTTTAAGTATTGTTGTGTGGAAAGTATTTTTTATATATTAGAGCACTATTATTATCTATTCTTTAAAAGTCTGGTCAAATACATTACCCTAATTCTTTAAATATCTTGGCCATGAACAATTCAAATTCAACACATTTCTATGTTATATAGAAAATATCCATCAGATTGCCACAAATGTCATAAAAAAAGAAAATCAAAATTGTTAAAGGGAAAAGAGGCAGCCTAACAATAGATTGGTAGAATTTTGAATTGGCCTAAACATGCTGGAAAACAATATGGTATCATCTTCCTAAAGTTATTAAAGTACATATACCCTTTGATTCAGTTATACAACTACTTAAAAAATAGTTAGCACTTACACAATGCTTTAGGTTTACAAAGCACTTTACATAGTATCCAATTGATCTTCATAGTCCTGTAAGTTCATTAGTTAACATATACTAAAAAATGGTATATATGATATATATGAAATGGTGTGTATGAAAGAAAAATTAAAACTTTCCACATGTACAAAAATATTTATAATAGTTTTCTATATCAAAGAACTGGAAATAAAAGGGATACCTATCAATTGAGAAGTGGATGAAAAAATTGTAGCACATGATTACAATGAAATATTTTTATTCTAGAAGAAATAATGAAATATTCTGTTTCAGAGAGACTTTGGAAGTTCTGTGTGAACTGAAGGCTAAATAAAGTGAGTACAGCCAAGAAAGAAAGAAAGAAAGAAAGAAAGAAAGAAAGAAAGAAAGAAAGAAAGAAAGAAAGAAAGAAAGAAGGAAGGAAGGAAGGAAGGAAGGAAGGAAGGAAGGAAGGAAGGAAGGAAGGAAGGAAGGAAGGAAAGAGGAAAGAAAGTAGGAAAGAAAAATAAAATGGAAAGACTCAAGAATTGTGTTTAATACAATAAGGAACCACAACTCCAGAGGACTCATGATGAAGCATGTTACCAACCTCCTGAAAGAGAGGTGATAAACTCAAGGTGCCGATTGAGATAGACATTTTTGGACACAGCCGATGTGTGAATTTTTATGTTTCTGTTAATATTTGTTTAGAATAACTTTTACCAATTCTTTGAAGAGATAAATCAAAGGTGAAATCAAATAAAGCTAAGATTATATAATATATATATATATATATATATAAATTTATATATATATATATATTTTAAAATATATATTAAATATAAATCCAATAATAATACATCAAATCTCTCATGGACCTATCTAAATTAAATTTAGTTAAGTGGACTATACTTGGAAAAACAATTTATTCAGTTAATTCCATACATTGATTTTTTTCTTTGGTGCTTGATCCTTAGAACACAGCATTTCTCTATACTTCCATTGTTCCTTGGCTATGAACCCACAGTTTTATCTATATACTACGTATCTCTATTTGAATATATTACAAATGAATCAAACTCAGCATGTCCAAAATTAAATTTATGTTCTTCTTTCTCCCAATTTGTCTCTCTTAATGGAATATATTATTATTCTTCTAATCAAAATCAGGCCTTTGAATATCTCCAAGACTTTCATAGTGAAAAGTAACCTGCATCAGACAGTAACAATGAAAATAGACAAAAAGAGTAAAAACAGCTCAAAGATTAAACCCACTTGTCCCTAGAAGTAAATGAGTACTCTGATTCACTGGCTAAGTTAAGGAGGCATTATAATTTCATAAACAGTATTATATTAATCACTAGTAAGTACATATAAAGCCATTCATGTTTAGTAGCTCACACTGAAGTAGCTAACAGATTCAAATATCAAGAAGGATTTTTCAGGATGAATCTATGTAAGACCAACATGCAGAAGTTGTAAAATAGAATATATATGAATACACATATATAATAGATATATATATGTGTGTATATATGTATATGTGTATATCTATGTATATGTGTGTCTATGTGAGGTCTTGGGGTCTTTGGGGCTTGTTTAATTGTTACTATTCGATGACTATATCCTCAGGTAGATTTTCTCCCTTTGGTCCACTTTTATCTTTGTAGTCATTCCAGGTATTTGAGGGTTTTGGAGGACTGGTATTTGGATACCTGAGGTTTTATCGAATGTATTGAAAGTAACTTTCAGTTATTCGCTATTGCTCCCCCCAAGATGAAGAACGAAGAGACCTTGTGACTGACAACCTGAAATCTTCCCTTTGCCAAAATGAAAACAAGGATCTGAGATATCATATTCTTCAAAAAAATAACTTTAGGTTCAATCCCTTGGTCTTATTTCAGGGTCTCATTCAAAGTAAAATCATTTTTCCACCATCCCCTTGTCATTTCCCCTTCACCTGACTTACATGAAGTGCCTGGACAGAATTCAACATTCTCTGTGTGTTTGAGAAATGTTTATTGATTGACTACTTGAAATCTTTGGAGCTAAACTTCTAATTGTTTTACCCCTTATTCCCTCATCACCACTGCCCTCTTACACCCACAGACATGATGATCAAGCCTCCAAAAATCTGTATTGATGGGTCTCTGATTCCTTGCCATCCCATCTCTGGCTTTAATACTTTTCTGGTACGGATGCTGTTCACAGACGTCACAGTCTATGGAAAAACAAAGGGACACCTGTCTATCTGTCTCCCACTATGAGATATTGTTCTTAAGTTTGAAAGCTTCCTAAAATAATGTAACCTTCCAAAAAACAATGTGCTTTGAATTTTTCTTGGTCCTTCTCATCTAGTGATGACTTCAGTTCTCAATGAAAATAACACATTGTAGCTGCTCTGATACATGCTAGCTGCCAGATACGCATGACTTCATTTTGGCTTACTGATGATTTGTATAGTGCTATTTATGGAAATAAGATGTCTCCTTACCAAAATACAAATAGTACAATAACTTTCTGCCTTTGATTCTAGAAATAGAAATTATAAATCTGGATAATGAATTTTCAGGAGCTATCAACAACTTTATGCTATCACCCATTGGTATAATGAAAGTGCTTTTATTCTGACCCTACAGTGATGCTTCCTTGAGTTATGATTCTGTTAGATAACACAAACTAAGCAGGGTTAAGACCTTTTGTTATTCAACTGACAGAATGCTCAGAACCACTGCCAAAAATTCTCAGTAAGTGCCATCCAAATTGATGATTCAGGAGCACCATGGTTTTTAGACAAATATTGTCAAAAATTGTCCAGTGTTTGGTGAAAGGTTAGCTTGTTGCTACAGAAACTTATGTGAAAGGGATATTGCCTCAGAAATATTGAATAGTGTCATGACCTTGGAATAGGCAGAATAATGACATTAGGGAATTATAGAAAGTTTCAATAGCTTTCAATGCCTATAGCAGAGAGCATGACCAAAGGGGTTCCTTCATCACAATATCCCTGATTGGAATATTAATTCATAGCTTATAAAATTACAACTCATAGCTGGCCTTATTTTTGCTATTTATTCACAGAAATCCAACTTGTTAACAGTAACATGAAAATTTTAGTCATGTCTGCCATTGTCTTTTAGCCAAGTCCAGTCGAATCAACTGTGACAGAAAAAAGGAGAGGGGGCAGGTTTGTATCATACGCTAAGCAAGAAACTTCCCAAGCCTAGTGTTAAAACAAATTACTAAGTGTGGTTTCAATGAATTCTAGGAGGAGAAGGAATATATGACCTCCAGTTCTAAGGACTGAGGCATTTTTCTCTCTGTTTCTCTTTGTCCATCTCATCAATCTTGGGAACACTGGAATAGGAGTTGATTCTATTCAATTCAATTTAACTATTAAGTAGCTGTCATAAACTGTGTTATATTCTGGGTCCATAAAGATAAAGAAAACAGTTTATTGCCCCTCAGGGAGGTTATAATTTCCTGGGGTGGAGAATTTGGAGTGTGTGTGTGTGTGTGTGTTTTGTTTAAATCTTGGTTATGATTTTGGACAAGACAACCTACTTGGGCATCAGTTTCAGAATTCTTTAGTTCCTTCCAAGGTGCAAATAATTTTACTGTTGCCTAAAGACTCATTATATATCATATATATAATTATATATATATATATATATATATATAAATATATTTGCAATGTATTTCTTTTAAAGCTATACATGTTGCGAAGTAAAATTATACAAAGCACTTTTAGTGGAACATTTGTATCAATGCGACCCCCACCCCAACAAAGAAAATAGCAATTTGCACATAGTAGGTGTTTAATCTATATTTGTTCAGTTTTTGTTGAACCGTAATAAGGCACATATGTTTTAAATAATTGTTCTGTTATCCTGACCGATTTTTTTTTCATCGTAAACATAAAGGAAATCTGAGAAACTCTGACCCTGCTCCCCAACTCTTTTGACCAGGTCTTTGTCAATCATTTTTAAACCCAATGCACCTTTTTCATGTTGTGATTAATACAATGCATAGCAATGATTTTCTTCTTGTGATGGAGAAAGAAGGAATTCTGGAATTATTAAGTAAAGAGATGAAATCCTTTATTTGACTGCTTGTAGAAGAATGCTGAAGAAGCCAAATCATATCATCTGTCAGATTCTCACACTTTGGGACTAGAATGGTGAAGAATTTGACAAGGGATATTTGTGTAATGTACTTCAACTTCAATCGCTAACTCAGGTTGGGAGGGGGTGTTTTATTGATGTGGGAAGAACAGGTTCCCCTTGAGAACTACATACCATGTTGTAGAACAAAGTAGGTGATGATTGTACCCTAGGGCAGAGAATTTGTAGTGCATTCTGTGAGAATTTGGGGGGAAAATATTCTCACAAGAGAGGTGGGAAGATGGAAAATTAAAGCAGAATGTCTCAAAAGAGAAACAGATAAAATGGATGAGGACACACCTGAGAGAAACTCCTGTCACTACTAACAGAAAGTTTCCCTCCCCCTCTTCCCCTCCCCTCCCAATGATAGTTTAGAATCTAAGCTTAAGGGTGGGAACTGCTTCGTTTTTTTTTCTTTGTATTCTCAGTACCTAGCACTATGTCTGACATATAGTCAGTGCTTAATATATGCTTGATTTATTGATTAAAGCAAAAGGTACAGATTTCCTACCTAGCTGCAGTTCCCAAGCTAAAAGACTGTGGTTACAAGATTTCAAGATCCAGCTCTTGAGATGTAACACCTTTAAAAGAATTTTTAACCTAAAAATCTATGGACATGAAAAGACTTCAGGGGGGGTCTGTGAACTTAAATGACCAAAAAATCTATATGTTAATGTAATTGATTCCCTTTATAATTCTATGTATTTTATTTTGTGCACATAAAACTTTATCCTGAGAAACCCACAGATTTCACCAGATTATTCTCTCTCCCTCCCTCCCTCTCTCTCTCTCTCTCTCTCTCTCTCTCTCTCTCTCTCTCTCTCTCTCTCTCTCTCTCTCTCCATATATATATATATATATATATATATATATATATATACACATATATATATATATTATATGTCTCTCTGACTCTGTCTCTGTCTCTGTATCCCTCTCTGTCTCTTTGTCTCTCTCTGTCTCTGTGCTCTTTCTGTGTCTCTGTCTCTGTTTCTGTCTGTCTCCCTATCTCTCTGTCTCTCTGTTTCTGTCTGTCTCTGTCTCTCTTGTCTCTGTCTGTCCATCTGTCTCTCTTTCTCTCTCTTTCTCCCCCTCTGTCTCTTTCTCTCTCTGCCCCTCCATTTGCCTCTCTCTCTCCCCCCTCCCTCTCCCTCTCTCCTGCCAAGTTCAGTGAATATATAATCAGATAATACCCCTTTGCCCTCCTCTATGTTACTATGCCTGTAATATCCCATAGAATGCAAAAGACTGGGCTCAAAAAACCATTTTGCCTGTTCTATTCGTCTATAGCATCAGTGGGATAATCTGTCTTTGAAAATGAAGTTGGGAGGATTCACAAGCCAAATTCCTTGGAAGTTGGGAAACAGGTGGTGAAGTGCATGTTGTTCCAATCTCATCTCTTATTATCTTGCATGCTATTTTAAGAAAATATCCTTTTGTTAGTGTTTAATTCTGGCTTGCTGGTAGTGGTCCAGAGGAAAAAAGGGAGCTTTCAGTAACGTTTGAATTGATGTTCAACCCAAACAAGTTCCAGAAACCTGAATGTACAGTCTGTTCTTTTGTTTGTTTATTTTTGTTTTCATTTCAAATCTGGAGGATAGCAGTATACGTATGTTAGAAGCCAATAGCTGAGAACAGGGACAGGTGTCCAGTGTCTTTTGGCCCTAGAGAGACTCTGTCTTTTCATCTCTGCCAATGAAAGGGGAGCAGACACAGGTCACCAAGGGGCATAAGTCCATACCAGACATCATCAATTTGGAAAAGAAACTTGGAAGCATTTATCATGTAATGGAGAACATTAATATGGAAAGGTGCCATATGGAGGAGGCCCTATTCAAGAAGGGCACAGATGCCTAATCTGTTTCTGGATCACTGTGGCCAGGGTTAGTTTAGAGCAATAGATGGAAGAGACAGCAAAAACATCTTGTTGTTTTCTTTATGTGACATTCTATCCTCTACCTCTGCCCTTTTGCCCTCAGTCTTGTAATACTCTTCCTTTTCTCCTACATGTTTTGGAAACCCTAGCTTCCTTCTATGTTCAACTAGACTATTACTTTATACAAGAAGTCCATCTTAATTTCCTTCCCATCCCCAAGCTGATCATATTTACTAGCATTAACTTACATGCACATGTTATGGTCCAAGTAGAATGTAAGCTCCCTCAGAGCAGGGACTAACTTTGTAACCTCAACACCTGGCACAGTGTTTTGCATATCACAGTTCTGCTTCAATTAAATGCTTGCTGAATTAAACTAAAGTCCTGAATATATATTATATAGATGTATATATATAGACAGATAGATATACATATATATATATATACATACCTACATATATGTCACACACTAAGCCAAATTTTTCTCTAAATCTATCTCTATCTTTATGTCTATTTATTTCTTTCCATTATAAATGACATTAAAAATGATTCACTATTTTTGCTGGCACTTCTCTAGAGAAATTTTCTTAGCAAGTCACCCTAGCTTTTCTATGTCAATTACTGTAAGGTACAAAGTTGACATGTACAAACTGAGGATTGGACCCTCAAAGAGTTCCCCACTCCTGAAATCCAAATTAAAAAAAGAATACAGTAAGGTCTGGTATCCCTTCCTTTTAAAGACATATCCAATTGGTCCTAGGCTCTTTGTAAAGAGGGCCTATTTTTCATTTCCCAGAAGTCCGAGATCAAAAGAGGGAAGAAGATAAATAAGAATACCGACACTTAAGTCTATATGTGGTCATGCCTTTATGGAAAACTCCATTAACATGCTTGGAATGGGTTTTGAGACCTACCAGTAAATCCCATAGATAGGAACCACATACAAATTCATTGTTAAGATTGAGCCCTCTAATCATTTAAAGCCTATCAGCTGACATGAAGCAACTACCTTCTTCAGAACCTTCTTCTCTGTTCAACAAACCCACTTTCTAACCTCCCTCTGAAACAATTCAAGTCTTTTCTTGATGCAACACACTCAAAATATTATCACAGAATGAATTCTCTAAGGTTGCTGCTGCTGAAAAATAAAAGGAAAATCTTTCTTTGATGAGGGAATAGAGGGAGCCTAAAATTAATTCCCCACATCGTTCTACCTGATTGAGCTGTCTCTTTCCTCCTTCTGCTTATGTTGCTGGGTTAATAGTATTCAAATTATACACCTACTCAACAGGCAGAACATTTCTGTCATTGGTACAGTTACTACTACACAGTTCACAGTTCCTGCTGAAAATGTTGAATATCATTATTATCCTCATCAACAATAACAAATTTCACATTGTTATTTTCCCCTGACATTAACTGCATGGTCGATAGTCTAAATGGTACTGTCATGTGACTCTACCTTTCTCATCACTGATCATAAATTACAAGAGACATGGATGTGGAATCAGAAGACCCTAGCTTAAACATTAACTCTGCTACATGCTATCTATTGATATGGCACTATGGAAGTCACTCAACTTCCCTGGGCTTTAGCTTTCTCGTCTGTAATTGGAAATGATTAGAGTGGGTATTGTTAAGTCCTCTTCCAACTTTAAACCCTATAATAGTTTTACTTCACCTATTTGGAAATCCAAATGTAGCTTTAATGACAAAAGGGGCCTTTTTTTATTTCTAGGCATCTCTTGTACTCCTCACTTTTCTCATCTGTTTTTTCTTTAAAGAAGGTAGACAAATCTTTTTTTAATGTTACTGCCTTGTCTCCAAAATTATCTCCACTTTATCATATATCTATATTGATATCATCTATATCTATATATATTGTTATACACAAATATTGGTAGGTTGTCCCTCCCCATTTGATTTGAGTTCCATCATGGCAGGGACTGATTTTGCCTTCCTTAGAAGTTTTTGGCAAATAGAAGGTATTTAATAAATGTTTGTTGACTTGGCTAGACCTTTTACAGCTCTAAAACTCTGATTTAGGTACTGAAGAGATTTATTATGCTTATTGCCAAATTAACGGAAAGCTTTAATAAACTAGATAACTGAGCATTCAGTCTTCATTAGCACTAGGACAAAGATTGGAATGTCTTTACAACCTGGGAAACTCAGAGCATAGCTTGGTATCTAAAAATTTGATTCCTTCAAAAATTCAGTGAGTTTCCCAAGACCAAATTTTGTATGAATTAGATCATATACTGTAATTTTCAAATTATTTTTGAAATATATTTTATTATTAATCTAATAGAATCCTTTACATTTTACATTATTCATCTTAATCTCAAGAAAGGGTTTTTTCTAATTTTGTAGGCACTGTTATTCTTAACCTTAATTATTCATTCCAATAAAGTAGCACATTTTGATATTGTTTGTGCTTTAGAATAAAAATTGTGGGATCTTAATTTCAACTAATAATTAATTGTTAGAAGATTATTACAAATGGGCATAGTGATCCCTACATAATAAATAACTAAGTTGAGATCACTGGGGGAAGGGTGAGAGGTGTTCATGGGTCCCAAACAGGTCCCCAACTGCCATTCCTTGAACTCTTACCCCTTTAATGAAACTTCAAAAAAGAAGCATGACACAAAGTTGTAATCAGCTTTGTGGCAATGACACTTGACTGCTCAAATGTCTTCAGTAGCTCTCTATTGCCTTCTAATTAACTATTTAACTATATTGTAAGCATTTAAGGTACCTCACAATTTTGGACCAGCCTAACTTGCTGTTTCTCCTTCATTATCAAAGAGGACCATAACAATCAGGGAGGTGATGCCATGATGTGCAAGTGAATTGAATATAAGTGAGGCAGGGCTAGGCAGAGTCACCAGCCTCACTTTTTCCTCAGGAGCCCTCTGGGTCCAGTGGCCAGATATGGATCAGGACAACTGGAGATGGCCCAGGATTCAATGGGGGACGTTGGCCTTTTCTGTCTTGGATCATACCTAACACTATTTTCCTCCTTAATGTAAAACCGTGCTGTTTCATCTGTTGGGTAATATAGTTAAAGTTGTAGTGATTACAATACTTTCCAAATAAATATACAAAATTCAAGTTATAACCAATCAGTGGTCAAGTCTGCCACCAGGTCTTAACAAGCAAGTGTTGGCAGGTGAGGGTGTCATGAATTGTCGGGAAGTCTAGCATGCATCAGCAAGAATATGTGTTTGTAATGTATTGTTTCAATGTGACACTATATGTTTACATGATGTAAGATAGCATCATTAAACTTTCAATGCAGGAAAAAACCCCACAAATTTATAATTAATTATTAAATTTAAGATGTGTCATTTAAAAAATTCTATATATTTTGAAATAACTCAAATTTCAAAAATAAAAAGTTAAAGGATTAGAGAAAGTAGATTTCCAGGGGGGCACTGAATATTTTTATAGGGGGCAGTAGGCCAAATAAGTTTGGGAACCTCTATGTATGAGGAAGCATTTGAATTTGGGTCTTTCTTAATTTTAGGTCCAGTACTCTGCCCACTGTACCACCTAGCTACCTCTACTGACTACCATTGTATTCTGCATACAGTAGGTTGGGTAATAATTTTCCAGTGAATTGAATTGGATATCCTTTGGTGTCCACCATTGTTATTTTGCATGAGGGTTATACTATTCTTGGAACAGTATTCATATTCTTCTTAGAACCTTCTTCCTTGCCTCCGTGTCTGAACAAACATCCTATGCATATGAGGAGAAAAAATTTGAATTTAAATTATTATTGATGATTCCATTAGAGTTGATTTATCCATCTCTCACATAAAAAAAGAGTGGAATCATGTAAATTAACAGATGTCTATTTATAAAGTCTACATAATTAATCCATTTGCTGGAGAGACATATTATAACATTTAGGCTTTTACTTAGACATACTCTACCAGAAACATTAGTCTTTTGGTTCATTCTCTGATGTCCCAGAGCAGATGTTTATGAAAGGCCATTTGATTTCTTAAACCCTTGCAGAGAATATTAAGATTTCTCAAAGAATATTTCATTAACTGATTGCAGAAATGCTCATTGCCAAATGCATTGACATTCCTATTGTAAACGATTTAAACAAAACATCTCATGCTTCCAATACTCAATCCCATAATTCTTCTTTTCATCTGTTATTGAACAAGAAGCTGTTACTCTCAATTGTTAGCTATAATAGGATAATCTAACCTCTTTTGACAGGAGAAAGCTGTACATTGGTGTCTATTGTTTTAACAGTAGAATAAAGCAAAAAATAAAAACAAAACATTGTGACTAAAGCTGGCAGCCAAATCTCAATCTTTAAAACCCTAAATATTCTTCTGAAGTCAATAAAGTTTGGAGATAGTCAAGATGATGAATGATGTATAGGTATAAGCCTACATTGAGGAAAATTAATATAAGCAGAGGGCAGCTAAGTGGTACAGTAGAGAACCAGGAACACTCATCTTACTGAGTTCAAATCCGAACTCAGACACTAGCTGTATAGCCCTAGGCAAGTCACTTAGCCCTGTTTGTCTCAATTTCCTCAACTGGAAAATGAGGTAAAGGAAACAGCAAACCACTCCTATATCTTTGCAAAAAAATCCAAATGGGGTCACAGAGGGTCACAAATGACTGAAAATGACTGAGTAGCAACAACAACAAATATAAGCACCATTTTAAAGTGTCCTCCTGAGCCAGACAGAAGATGAAAGTAAAATACCATGTTTGTAAACAAAGCCTAAGACATTTAAAATGTACTTGATTCCAAACTTATATAATAATAATTGACATTTATATAGAACTTTAAGGTTCACAGGCCACTTTATGTATCATCTCATTCCATCCTGACATCACTGAGATAAGCACTACAGATATTATTATCTCCAAGTTATAAATGAGGAGATTGAGGCTGGAGAAGAATGTAGAGGGAGGAAGGAAGAATTATGGAAAGCTGAATTTCCCATTGACTCATCTATCCTACTGATACAAGTTGGATAACATCACTCCCAATCTGTTCCATTGTTTTGAATACAAAAAGGTGTTTTCATACTTTAATGATATTGTGTCCAAAATGAATTACAAGAGCAATGACAGTAAACCTCTTTTTATCTTAAATCAGTCATCTGGGAGGAAGTGTGATATAGGGGAGAGAGTGCTGGACAGAGTCAACAGAAATTATTTCTGTCCTGAGATTTGCCTTTAACTAACAATGATTTGGCATAAGCCTTTCACCTTCTCTAGATCTTAGTTTTTTTTTTACTCTGTACAATGACAAATTTGGAATAGATCATCTCCAAAGTTGCTACTCTCTATAGAATCTCATGATTGTGAGCCTGTAGCAATCCTTGCCATTGACCTATTTCTTGCTTTCCATGACTTCTTTTTTCTTCCTTCTTACTTCCTTACTTGCTAATTCTCTTTTCTTCCAAGAGAGGCTTCCCTAGGAGGGAGAAAAGAAGAAAGGAAGGGAAGGAGGAAAAAAAAAAGGAAGGAAGGAAGGCAGGGAGGTAGGAGGAATAAAGAAAAGGAGTGAGGGGGGGAAGGAAGGAATAAAGGAATGAAAGAAAGAAAGAAAGAAAGAAAGAAAGAAAGAAAGAAAGAAAGAAAGAAAGAAAGAAAGAAATAATTAACGAAGGAAGGTAGGAAGGAAGGAAGGAGGGGAGAAAGGAAGGAAGGGATAACGGAAGGAAGGAACGAAGGAAGAAAGGAAGGAAGAAAGGAAGGAAAGAAGGAAGGAAATTCCCTGTGGTGGGAGAGCAAGTTTAGTGATGCAATCACAGTACCTCTGTACTTTTCTCGGCTGCAGTTTTCATCTAGAGTCAATTGACCTCCTAGTTCAGATCAACAACTGTGGGCCTAGGGACATCCATGCTAGGCAGGCAGTACAATCACTGCTTAACTTATTTACTAGGAATATGGAGACATTCTGATTGTGTGTATATGTATACATGAATATATGTACATGTGTATGTGCATTTATGTCTTATGTTCATTTCAGATTTTAGACATTTCAAAGGAACTATAGTCTCTATATTTGTAAAACACAGCAGAGATTGCCACATACTTAGCACTTACTAAATGCTTATTTCTTTCCTTCCTTCCTTCTTTCTTCCCTCCCTCCCTCCTTTCCTTCCTTCCTTCCTTCTTTTCTTCCTTTTAATTTTCCTCCCTTTTTTCTCCTTTCCTTCCTTCAATCCCTCTTTTTCTCCTCCTTCCTTTCCTCTCTCCTTCCTCCCTCTCTCCTTTCTTTTTTTCCTTGTTTTCTCCCTCTTTCCTTCCTTCCTTCCTCTCTTCTTCTCTCCTTTCCTTCATTCCTTTGTTCTTTTTTGCCTCCTCCCTCCCTTTATCTTTTCTTCTTTCTTTCCTTCCTCCTCTTCCTATTTCTTTCCCTTCTTTCTTTTCTTCTACCCTTCCTTCCTTCCTTCCTTCCTTCCTCTCATCCTCAAGGCTTAAGTTTATTTTAACCTCACTTTCTCCCTGTATAAAAACATTAGGCAGTGGACATCATGGTTTTGAGTCAGAAAAACCTGGGTTGGAATCTTTTCTCTGACACATTTATCCTATCAGTGCCCCAGATAATTCTAATTTAAAATTGTAAGTTACAGAAGCTTTGCTAATCTGCTTTGCTGAAGAGAATTTCCACACCAGGAACTCCCTATATGGAAGATATCCCAAGTCAAGACGAAATTTCACATTTTAGAGCGAGAAAATGGGTGGTGGTGACAATAATCATTTGTCTTACAGAGCTCCCTTTTGCACCCCAATACCTCAACACCATGTTGATCTCATTAATCATAAACGTGAAAGAATAGCATTGCAATGGGAACACCGATAGAATGCAGGCTACTCCCTAATTTTCAACTAACTTCTACAGATAAAACCACTTCACTCAATCTGAGCTGGGCAAAAGGCTTTACACTTCTTAAGGGATTATAAACATACTACACTTTCATTTTTTCTAGACTAGGAAACTGAAAACAGCCTACCTAGGGATTGACTTTTTCAACATAAAGAGGATTATGTACTTCATTGTGGTACATGCTTTCAAGGGGGAAAAAAGAAGAAATACCATTAAACTTTGAGTTTCTAAATTTTCTTTGATTCCAATAATTCTGCATGCATGGAAGCACTTGGCGATCCAATTAAAGTACTAAAAATTTTCCATGATAAATAGGAGATTACATTTCATCTTTTAATGTTTTGTATTTATATACATATATATGCTGTGTGTATCTATCAATTCCATTTCACTAAACTGAAAGATGGTTGAGAGCAAGAATCATTTCTATTCGTATCTCCCTGCACACGTATATCTATCTTATGTTTATATATGCATACATATGAACATATATAAACATATGTGTGTATATGTATATGTATGTGTGTGTGTGTGTGTGTGTGTGTGTGTGTGTGTACAGTGTGCGTGTGTGTGTGTTTTCCATGTGGGCTCTTAAATAACACTTTTTAGCCATGTCCCAATTGAATGGACTTAACCAAAATAATATCCAACAACCTTACCCCAGAACCCAGACCTCTAATTAAAAATGAATACCTAGTTCAATTCAATTAAAAATGATAATTAATTAAGCGCCTCCTGTGTCAAGATCATGGTAGGTATTGGCATCTCTCCCAACTTCCATCTATTTTTCAGTCAGTAACAAGGGGATTTTTCCAAAGTCTGTTTGACTATATCACCCTCCTGTTCAATAAGCTCCAATGGCTCCCTAATACGTCCAAGATCAATTATAAAGTCCTCTATTTTGGCATTTAAAACTTAGAATGTGGCTGATTCCTACCTTTCTTATCCTTATCTATCATCTGTTCATCCTACTACTCAGCCATATTAGCTTATTTGCAATTACTGGAACCCAACATTCCATCTGCCTTAGTCTCCTTACCTTTCCACTGATTATCCTATTTCCCATTCCTGGAATGCTCTGCCACCCTACCTCCACCTCACAGTTTCCTTGGTTTCCTTAATCCTCAGATGAAATACCACCTTTTCTTTTTTTGAAATGCCATCTTTTCTACAAGATCCTGCTGCTAATGTCTTTCCCTTTCAGGCCTTTATCAATTGTCTAGATTGGTACATAGGAGATATTAAAGAGTTTTGTCTTCCTCTCTGACCCAGGGCCCCAGACTTTGTGCCAATTAAGGTCACCACTGCTTCTATGTTTCCATTTAGTAAATTAAACAAGCAGCATCCTAGAGACATGACTTCATCAATTTATTTGAAATCTACCCCCCCCCACCTTTTTTAGTGTTTATTAAAATCTGAGGAAGGGTTTGACTTTATAGAGTAACTTGCTCTATGAAATCTGGCAACTTTTGATATTTATAATTTCCCAGAATTTTAATGGGTTGAAATTTAATTTCTATTCTCAGCTTCAATTTATTTCATAAGCCTGAACATATACATGCCATTTTCCCCTGTTTATAGCCATATTTAAAAAAGAAAAAAAAAACACAACCCTGTATTTAAAGTCTTTCCATGTTCAATTTCTTTTTAAATCTTAATCTTACTATATTTCTTATGAAAATTACATTTAGACCCAAAAATAAGTTTTCATTTATAAAAATTATGTTAGAATCGTATATTATACCTGCCATAAGATCCCATAATGCCCCTATCCCCACACACATACTAGCTATGTAACTCTGGGCATGTCATTTAATATCTTTAAGACAATTGGCTGCAGAGACTATGGCAGTCTGCATTGGTAAAGGGAATTTATTCATTGGTAATTCTCTCTATCAATATAAACACAGAACTGGTCCTCTATATACACACATAAACACATACATGCAAAGGTACTATATACTCTCTAAGGGCAAAGTACACATTTCACTACATTCTGTTTCTTAAAAGATGAGTTTGGGGGGGGGAAGTGAATAATCACTTACTCATAATGTCAGACACTGGAGATAAACTTCAGTTCTCTGACTCTAGAGCATCAGTTCTCTGACGTGTAGCATATTCTTCCTAGTTCTAAGATTTTTTCTTCTAATAGCTTTATGTGGGAAAAGAAACTCATCTCTATGTAGAAAATGACTGGTTAATTACATGAATCTTTGTTCAGCCACTCTTCCACAAACAAGTCTGAGCCATTTGTTCCTAATGGGTGACAACTCTGATTTCCAGTTATAATTCTCACTTCCTGTTATACCTTTACCCACTAATGGGTGGCAGGTCTATAGATTGTGAACACATTGCTTAAAGAGATAATTTTGGTCATATTAGAAGCACTGTGATCACTGATTTTGTATGTATGTATATATACGTATGTATGTATGATACATAATTTATATATATATATATATATATATATATATATAGATAGATAGATAGATAGACAGACATACCACCAAAAAATACAGTGACAAAAGAAAAAAAAAGATTTGCTTGAAGATTTTTTTTTCCATTTAGTTTGGAAGGTTAAATAGAATCCCAGATGCTGTGCTGAGAAAGAAAAAGTCATTTCAAGAAATACACAAGCAGCCAATTTACCAGCTGATGTTTAGATAAATGCCGGGAACTGGCAGGGCTCTAAATAATATTATGAGAATAAGTGATCTCACCTCACACAAAAGCTCTTTTCTTGTAGAGAATACCCCATGTGAAAAATAAGTGATATTTAACTGTAAGAGCTCTGACCGTGTTGAAACCCATTGCATTTAGAAAGCATAAACAGATTTTTATTAGATCACTGAAATCAGGACATTTGACAATACATCAAGGAATGACCTAAGAAGGATGGAGAGGCTTGGTTTTGGAGGATACAGAACTGCCCTACTGAGATAAGGAAAAGAAACTGAATATGAATTTTTATATTTCTAGAGAAGCTACTGGATGTGAGAAGTCTAGGTTTTA
Organism: Trichosurus vulpecula; assembly: GCF_011100635.1. Lineage (NCBI taxonomy): Eukaryota > Metazoa > Chordata > Mammalia > Diprotodontia > Phalangeridae > Trichosurus > Trichosurus vulpecula. Next base: position 382,645,941 of record NC_050576.1, read on the forward strand.
GGAGTTACGTATTCCTGGTCCAGTTCTGATTGAAGTCTATTTGCCAACTTAGGAAACATTGGAAATATTCTTTTTTTTTCTTTTAGCATTGCTGAACTTGATGGTGTCAATTTCTATATTTGCAAAATGGAGATGATAATGACAATAATATTGACCTATCCTATAGAGCTGTTATGACATGCAGTTGACAAATGAGTGAGACCTAATCTGAATGTTGACAGTTTGCTATTCTCCTTGGTAGGCAAATAGAAATGGGTTGTTTCTTCATTCATTAATAACAACTTTCAATTTGCATGTACTACAATTATAGAAAAGGATGCCATGTACTTCCCATTCAGATTTCATTGGCTCTGTCTATACAGCAAACACAACTAATTTAATGTTTCTGCCAGCTGATTCTAGAATCATTAATTGTTTTTGTTTCTTTTTTAAATTTTCCTTGGAGGAATGGGGAGATGTAGTATAGCATATTGAAGAGTAGATGGGGGAAACCCAATGCAGGAGGCTATGTCAGGGAACCTAAATTATGACAGAGTAATGTACCAGAGAGTCTGAAGCAGGATCTCACCAAACTCCTCAGGCTGGAGGTGTTTATTACTTGCTCTGTTTTTTCGGGGTTTTTTTTTTTTGAGAGAAAAAGAGAGAGAGGGAGGGAGAAAGAGAGAGAGAGACAGAGAGAGAGAGAGAGAGAGAGAGACAGAGAGAGAGAGAGACAGAGAGAGAGAGAGACAGAGAGAGAGGGAGTGTTTTGGTAGGGGTCGCTAACCACTAATAACTGGAAGAATCAGGAAAGGCCTCCAGAAAAAGGTCTTTGAAGGGAGCTGGGATTTCCAAGAGTTGCGTGAGTCCAGAAAGCACTTCAGGAATGAGCAACAGATAACTGGTGCTCAGGGGATGGACTGTTGTATACAGGAAACAATTTGGCTGGTTTGGCATAAGAGGTGAGTGGGCAAGTGGGGTTAATGTGTTGTCCAGGAAAGATAGGCTGGGGCCTGATTGTTAAGGCCTTTAAATGCCAAACCAAGTTGTGCATTTTACTAGAGAGGCACTAGGGAACCACTAGGAGAATTGAGAGAAAGTGGAAAGAGGCAATAGCTTTAAAAAGAGTATTAAAAAGAAATCCAGAGGGGCAAGTTTAGCACAAAAAAAAAACCTAAGTTGGGCTGCTCTTTTTGGTGTCAAACTTCATTAAATGAATTATCCTCAAGCCATGACTTTCCCTGCTTATCCTTGTGAGGGCTGCATCTATACCCTTTTGGAATACCTTCTGCATGATTATATTTGGATGTGAAGTCTGATTATCCATTCATGAAGTGATTAATTTTTGTTTTCACTCCCCACACCTACCTAACAGCTTCAATATAGTGATTAACCCAGCTATTTGCTGCTGGAAACAAACCACAACAGGACTTCCACTCTCTGTTTCCAGGAAAGAAAATACTGCATTGTTATCAAATACAGGAGTTTGGAGAAGGAGCGATTTAAATAAATAAAATTCCAATCTCTAACTCCAGAATCTAGAAAGTTTTGCAATTTGTAAATCTGTAAGTTTATCACCTATCTAGAGAAGAGAGAGAGAAGAAGAAGAAGAAGAAGAAGAAGAAGAAGAAGAAGAAGAAGAAGAAGAAGAAGGAGGAGGAGGAGGAGGAGGAGGAGGAGGAGGAGGAGGAGGAGGAGGAGGAGGAGGAGGAGGAGGATGGAGGAGGAGGAAGAGGAGGAGAAGAAGAAGGAGAAGAAGGAGAAGAAGAAGGAGAAGAAGGAGAAGAAGAAGGAGAAGAAGAAGAAGAAGAAGAAGAAGAAGAAGAAGAAGAAGAAGAAGAAGAAGAAGAAGAAGAAGAAGAAGAAGAAGAAGAAGAAGAAGAGGAGGAGGAGGAGGAGGTGGAGGAGGAGGAGAAGAGGAGAAGAAGAAAAAAGGAGGAGGAGAAAGAAGAGGAGGAGGAGGAGGAGGAGGAAGAAGATGGGGAGGAAGAGGAGGAGGAGGAGGAGGAAGGAGAGGGGAGGGGAGGAGAAGACTTCGAGTCAGGTTTGAATTTGTGGATAAATTATGTATATCGTTTAGGCAAAAAGCATTTGGCACTTACTGATAGGTCTACTTGCTGTTTGTGTACAGACTGGTCTTCATTATATTTACTTAAGCTTACTTTAAGGATTTATGACTTTAGCAAGATGGGGAAGTACCTTTCATCAAACCATCACAGCACTGGACAGAACGCTCCAGGTTCTGGGTTCCTTCCTCGGGTATGCTCTGGCATTTATTAAGCAGCTCTAGGGCAGGGGCTGCTTCATCTTCATATGTGTACCACCCCTAGTGGCGGCTTATGAAATGCTTGTTGGTTGACTGACTAATACTATAACGATTTAACAATAATAATAACTCACAGTCACATGAGGTTTAAAGGTTTACAAACTGCTCCCCTCACCACATTCCTGAAAGGCAGACACTGAAAGTATTATTATACCCATTTTACAGGTGAAAAATTGAGGTTCGAAGGAACAAAATCACTTGTATTTTGGTGTATAGTGAGACTGCAATAGTTATTTTGGGTATTAGACTCAGGCAAGGCCTTTGCTTGTTTCCAAAGGGCTTGAAAATTGAACTCTCCTAAATGTGAAAATGTCGTCTCCTGTGTGTTGCTAGCCACCAGGGTCATTAAACAGCATCATTGTTAACAAATGAAATTAGACATATCACAGAATAAAATCTTATGTGACTGTAATAGCCGAGGTTTCAGGATTTCAAAAATACACTTTTTAAAAAGTAATAATTTTAAAAGCATAAGTGGGCGGAGTGTTGGACTCGGAATCTGGAAGGCCTAGTTTTAAATTACACCTGTGACCTCTGTGTAGGCAAGTACTTTAATGTATCCTGAGCGCTTATGATTTATTTAAGTCAAGGAGAGGTTACACCTGCAAGTGATGTTGGGAATTCCTCTTATGAATTTTGCTTGGTAATGTCTTTCATGAAGTCTAGGTACTAAATGAAGTGAAACATATGTTATGAAGTATAAACCTATGTTATGATTCTTTTTAGTTAAAAGAATAATTTGTGGGTTATAGAATTAATAACTCAAATGTGATGTGTTTCATGTTATTAGATTTCTACAATTTAATATAGTTTTATGCCTTGGCATAAAAGAAGACATATCATCATTCCTGTCACAGATGTCTACATCCCAGAAGTAATCTCTGACAATATTTAGCATTGCTTGGGAAAGGAAACCAATTTCTTAAAAAAAATGGTTCAAATTGTTGGTATGCCTGCCTTAGCTATCATAACATAAGGAGAAATAGTTTCATTTTTTTGTTTTCTGGAAGGGATTTATCATAAAAAGCTCAATGCAAAATCTTGTCCAATTTAAGAATTACTGAATGTGTTAAAGAAACAAAAAGGAGATATAAGGCTTGAACAGAGATAGACTCAAAATACTTTTTTCCCTCATGAAAGTGATTAATATTCTCTATTAACCTGCTTGGACCTCAGTGGCTTCATGTGTATAATGAAGGAGCACAAGTAGATCATTCTTGCAGTCCCTTCCAGCTCTAACTTCCTACAATTCTATGATTTTTAAATTATGCATAGCATAGGATATTAATGGAAAAGAGAAATCCTTGGAGTCCTCATGCACAGTCTAGTTGGAAATAGAAAATGTTGAATGGGGGCAATTATTTAAATAATTTAGTGAACAACAACAAAATCCAAACCAAAACTTTCCACTTGATATATCCCAAAACTCCGGCAAATATAGTTTTTAACTAAAATTTTCCAAACAACTTGCTCGCTACACTTTACTTTGCAGATACTGACACAATTTAAATAAAATTCAGTCAATAGCATAACTGTTTTCCCTCACAAAAATTACCTGGAAATCTCGTTGAGCAATCATCATTATTTTCATTGTGGTGACCTGGTCTTATTCCTCAGATGTTTTACTCAAAGAACTAGTATTCAGAGAACTAGCACTTGCTATCCATTTAACCTTGGGCAAGTCTTTTAACCATTCTGCCTCCGAGTTTCATCATCAATAAAATAAAATCAGGTACCCTAATTCCAAATCAAGCATTCTTTTCACTTTGTCATCATTTATTATTTGATACTATAATTATCAACGTCTTATTCTCTTCTGTTCCAGGGCTACAAGAAGAGCTAAACATTTTATCTACCATAGTCTTGCAGTTTAGTATACTATATTTTTGTCTAAAATACAAAGAAAACTGACTAAATATTTACAATCAAGAAAATATAACTTGAACCAAATTCATTCATGTTTTAAAAGCATATTCCTCTTATGCTTATAAATCCCATCCATTTCTATACTGATTTTTATTTGTACTTGTCTCAACTAAAATCATTTGACATAATTCTGATGTCTGTCTATAAGTTGCTTTTTTTTATTTTTGAAAGCAAAATCAAAACAAGTTTTGAAAAGAAAATATTAAGTTTCATATGAGTTTTAAATCAATATTAAATATTTTCCCATTACTTGAACCCTTTCTAAATGAGTTTGATCCTCAAGAAAATAGTGTGCATTAAGTAGATGACTGCATATGTTTTATTGGGTACCCCGACATGCTACGTAGAATTTAAATATATAGTTAATGGTAGAATCCAACTACCTTGACAAATAATTGAAAAAGTTTCTCAACTCAAAGATAATAGAGAAAACTGAAAAAAAGAAAGCATAGGGGCAGTTAGGTTGTGCAGTGAGTAGATACCAGCCCTGGAGTCAGGAGGACCTGAGTCCAAATCTGGCTTCAGACATTTGACACACTAGACCTTGGGCAAGTCATTTACCCCAATTGCCCTGCCTTCCTCCCTGCAAAAAAACAAAAAAAATAAAAAAAATAAAAAAACAACAAATAAAAAAAAGCTTATTAGTATGTACAAACATCAAAGGATATAAACTAAAAATAAATAAAATATAAACAAAATTTTACTACAGTCAGATCCACCATACAGCCTCCTGCTATTAGGCTAATAAACTGACATGAAGGTTCAATGTCCAGAGATTCAGAAAACTAGGTTGGCTCACCTAGATATAATCATCCATCATTCCCATATACCCTCTCCAAAGCAAAAGCCTCAACTATCCCTTCCTTCCTCTAAACACTTCTCAAACTGCCTTTTTGTTATTGTTTTTGTGGGAGCAACTTTCTATGTGGAAACTATTTAATTTTAACAAGATTTCACCTTTATCAATCAGGAAAGGGCTTGTGATTTTCCTCAGTCAATGTTGTATTACCATTCAATCAATAAACATTTTTTAAGTGTCTGCTATGTGCCAGGCTTTTGCTAGGTACTGGAGATACAAAAACAAGAGAAACAGTCTTTGACTTCTGGGAGTTTAAATATCCACATTTGGGACTTGTTTTATTTTCTTTAAATCGAAGAGCAATGGAATGCCACAATCTCTGAAAAATTTAAGTTGAGGGTCACCCAAAGGGCGATAGGTTGGCACATAATTGACATTAGTAGCATTCAGCATATTTCCAACATGGAATTGCATAGTAATGCATTATAAGATATGACATCAGAAAGACAACTGAAAAAGAAGGTGAATAAGGAATAAGTCATGCACAATCCTTATACTATTGGTAACCACCCAATGTCATTAGTTCTAGTGAAAGGCCTGTAGGAAGATATAGACAAGATCTACACAGGATAAAAAAAAAGTTTTAGATGAGTTATTATCAGCATCAGTTAAGGGATCCCCATATTGATGATATCAGAGACATCAAAGTTTTGAAGAAGTAGTAAGAACATGTGGATGCATATCGGATAATGGGGACTCAAAAAGGAGTCTGAAGCAAGTGGCTGAAAACATATGTCTTCTATCTAGTCAAATGACATTTTATTCAGTTTTGTTTTTAATTTCTTGGAAAATAATGCAGAAGATGACTGAATTTTAAAGTAGACTAGTTTGAAGGTAGTTTCTTTACATATTTCTCTCTGTTCTAAAAGAGATAATAAGAGGATTATGAAACTCTATATTGAATAGCCACATATGATAGAAATTCCCTTTCCAACCCCTAATTGTAGAGCAGTAATTTTTTTCATATTTAGAATATTCTTCTTCTAGTGTTTTACTTTTGCCTCAATTCTTGTAAAGATGAAGGCAATATATTCTAGTGGAATTGTTCTAGGCTTGGGTCAAGAAAACATGTGTTTAAATCACCAATGGGACATTTATCAATTGTGCGACCCTAGAGTAAATTCCTTGATCACTATGTGATTCACACTAATCCCTAGCATCCATCTGCGAATTCATACCTAAATTCAATGTAGTGTTGGCAGAGGCAGAATCCACAGGGAGTTGATTATAATAACAAAATCACATAGACCATTCCCATAGCTATTAAGTATATTTGATCAATTAAAAGTGAAATGTTTGTGTGTTGCATTTGTGTGAGTTCTTGTTGGGGGTGGCCAGAGGTATAGAAATTGACTTACTCTAAGAAACTTTCTTTCCAATTAAGCTCAGCCAATCATTATCTAACACTGTCTATTTGTTTATTGTGTCTCTTTTTTAAGAGAAGGGGTTTTTTTGGGGAGAGGGTGTTGAGTGGGCAAGATATTGTTTAATACTGAATGTGTACCCCTATATAGCAGAATGTTTTGTATCCTGAGGGCATAATAAATATTTGCAAGTGATTCACTTCTAAAGAAGACAATTATATCTTTTCTGTGGAGTGGGAAATGGGAGAAATTTATACTTCATTGGAGCTGTGTGGGCATGTAAATTGCATACTCTGATGTCTATGACTGTGCGTCTGTTGTCCAAGTTCTCTCATAAATCCTTCACGTGTAAATGTATCATTAGATGATATATCTTTTATTGTTTTATGCAAAAGGGGTGAAGAAATAAAGAGGTCTGTGGATATGGGAGTTTGGGATAGGTGGACTTCCTGACAATTCACTGAAAAGTGCTGAAACTTTTTTTTTCTGTGAAGATCTTTAAGAAGATTTGAATTTTTATAGTACTATCTAGAAATACCTTTACTGTCCATATAAAAGCCAACTGAATAGCTTTACTCTTGTCAACATTTGTAAATATGAAAAAACTTTTATTGTACACTTATTGAATATTTGGATGACACAGACCTCAAAAGAATAACTAAAATATTGAATGCCAAAATTCGAGATGTCCAAAGGCTAAAACTTAGGATTATTCTAGTAAGAACACTTACTAGGGATAAATATAGGCTCCTGAACATAGGTTTAAAACTTAATTCTATGAGTAAAGAATAAGGGAGATATGGCTAAACATCATTTTATGTAAAAAAGGACTTGAGGGTTCCAGTAGACTTTCGGGGTCAATGCAAAGTGACCAGTGTGGCATTACTGGCCAAAAAATGTGACCTTAATTTGTATTAATAAAAGTGTATCATTCATAGGAAGAGATGTTAAAGTCCTGTCACACTCTGTATGGGCCAGGTAGGCATCTTAACTAATGTGTACAGTTTGGGGGTACACCAATTTAGGAAAAAAACATTGAGAAGCTGGAACCTGCCCAAAAGAGAGTAAATAGAATGGCTTAGGGACCTGAAACTATGCCAGGTTTCCTAGTCAAAAAAGCTAGAAATGATAAACCATTTTTATGTCTTGGATGCTTTTTGGTATTCTGGTGAAGTCTATGGAGCATATCTGAGAATTTTAATTGCAGAAAATAAAATACATAGGATGACAAAGGAAAGTAATTATATTGAAATAAAGATGTGATTTCCCCCCATTCAAGTTCATAGCTATTCTGAAATCTATGCTTTTGGGTCTGTGGACTGCAGATTAAGAACCAATGGTCTAGGAATGCTTGGTGAGGAGATGAAAGGTGGTTAAGAGATAATTACTGTCTCCAAATATTTTAAAGATAGCCATGTGGAAAAGCAGGAAGACAATTTGCTTGGATAAATGAGTAGAAGACAAAAGAAAGACAGCTTTTGGCTTGATGAAAGAAGACATTTCTTTAAGTGGCTGAAACATAGAATGGGCCTCAGGAGGCAGCTCCCCATTGCAAGAGGCTAGATGTCCATTTGTAAGAGATATAATAGAGAAGATGCATGCATCAGTTAAGAGTTGGATTAAACGATCTCTTTGGTTGCTTCTAACTGTGAAGTCTACTATTCTTTCACCAACAAAAAGAAGTTTTAAAAATTTACAATGGAATAATTCTTTTCACTCTTTTTTAATAATAATTTAGACACTATACCAAAGCCTCTGAAGGATATTTTATAATAAATTTCACTTTTGAAATCTCAATTTTTCAATAATACTTCGGTAAAATGACTCTTCATGCTGTTGCAGAATGTCCTGTCAAGGCCAATAACAGAATGTTCAACTTTTTAAATTTCATTTAGTGTTTCAAAGTAAGAGCCAGAGTTTCCAGTTATACACAAATTAAATTAAGCCTATCCGAGCCCCAATTATCATTCTGAATAGTTCTGAGCAAAAGCTACTCCAGGGTTAAGTGGTTTTCTAGCTCTGCATTCATTTCTGTAACAAGTGTTCTGTTTTCTTTTTTTGTTTTCAAAAATCACTGTTTTTCCCCCAGCGAGCAAGTGTTCCTCAAAATAAGCTATTCTTTATTTCAAGTTAAATGTATTTGTTATGGTTAAGGTAAATAAAGAGCATAGTACCTCAACATCCAAAAAAAATCATAAAATATTCAAACCATCTATTCCCAATTCTTTTACTGAGTGCTATAAAAATAAATTTATTTTGTAGTATATAAACATATTTAACAAACTATATTGAAATTAGCTAAAGAGTAATTATTACCTCAATACATGTCTTCTAATAAAATCACATCTTTTATAAGGAAGTTACCCTAATGAACCATCCAAAGCAAATACAGTTTTCAAGTAACCAGATTTTCTGGAAGATTAAAAAAAAGAACTTTATTTATGGAATCTTGAGATCAGATTTTTTTCTTGCCTATCAACATCCAGGGCCAAACCTCTGAACAATCTCTTCCTTCCTTAATTCTGTCTGCGCTGTCTGACATTCCAAAGTTGGTGTTGTCCTTTGCAAAATCAGGTTAGTTTTCAGGATGGTTTTAGCAAGCTGGATAAACATCATCCTGGGACTTCTGTAGCAAAAGGAGAGGGCTGTCTAAAGAAATATTAAGAAGTGAATAGGGCACTAGGGATCAAGGAGTCTGGGTAAGAGGAGGTCAGGGGCAAAGAAAGGACAAAAGCTATGGTATGCCAATGTCAAGAATGAAGCTAGATCTAATTCAGTAGATGAATTGTATCTCCTGATGAGACATATCAAGGAGTAGTGGATAGAGAGCTGGGCGCAAAGTCAGGAAGACTTGGGTTTGAGTCCAGCCTGTGACATCTAGTGGCTGTGACTATCTAGTCAAGTCACCTAAATTCACAGTGATCTAGAGAATATGTTGACCTATATTAATGGAGAGTTCCTCCCCTCTGGAATTCCCTGTTGTTGTTATTGTTCAGTCCATTCAGTCATGTCTAACTCTTCATAACTCCATGGACCATAGTATTCATGGAGTTTTCTTGGCAAAGATATTGGAGTGATTTTCACTCTCCTTCTCCAGTGGATTAGGCAAAGAGAGGTTAAATGACTTTCCCAGGGTCACATAGTAAGAGTCTGAGGTCAGATTTGAGCTCAGGCCTTCCTGACTTGAGGCTCCATCCTCTATCCACTGAGCCACCTAGCTGCCTCCTGTACGAGTTCTCTATACACGGTCTGTCTCATTCTGTTTCCTAGCTGGATGGAATAAAAGAGTCAAGAGATGGTTCTGAAATGTGAATATTGGAGAGTATCACCTTCTTGACTTCATCCTGGGAGTCCCTGATGATTAGTTCTGTTTCATCTACAAGTAAGGAAGAAGGAGCTTCTGTGTTTGCCCTCACTCTCAGACCTTCACCTTCAAAGTCCCCGGTAAAAAATCAGAGAATTTTTTGCCTGGCAGGAAGAGAACAAGAGAGTTATTCTCCTTACCTTGGGCATCATTGATATTTCTAACCCCTCAGTGAGTTTTAAGAGATATTATTTTACAAAGAGTGATGAACAAACATATTGTACCTTTCAACTACAGTCCTCTATCATTTTCATTTGCATTTTTTAAAAAAGTAGCTTATACCCTGTAATGGCAAGCAAAGTGGGACTTTTTGCTGTTTTTTTTCTTTTGGAGTGCTTCTCAGCAATAAGGCAATGAAGTGCCTTTGACTGAGTCTTGCCTTTGTTTGAATCAAGAGTCTTTGATCGAATCAAGAGTCCTTGATTGGAAAGAGTATATCTACTCCAAGGTTAGCATTTTGCTTTGGGGCTCACTCATTGGAAGAGTGTCTGTGTGATTTGGCTAATAAGACTCTGGGTAGCCCTTAAGGAGCCACCCTGCTTTGAAAAGCCAGATATTGGTGATTCTCTCTCTCTGGTAACTATTTCTGTATTGCTATGGTCAGACAGAAGCCTGTCTGTTGATTTGTGTTATTTTTTCTACTTGTAATTTCCATTTGTATTTGCTCTGAAGTTCAAGGTGCTGACTTTTTCCCTGAACTAAGTGAATGACATATGTATGTTTAATTAAAATAAAATTGTTAACCATTTAAGGTTGCTTTCCTTTAGAAAAGCAGATCAAAGAACCTGTGCTAGAAGCACACACACACACACACACACACACATTATCTGCTCATTTCTTACCTCTCTGCACTCTGGGACATCTCTGACTTCTCAACCTGCCTCTAGGAAGATCAGTATCCTGTAAGATCTCATCTGCCTTGTTACTCTAATCACTTCACTGCATTCCTCTGATTGACGAATGGAGTCACAAACTACCAAACTTCCATTTAGGGAGTGAGCACTGCTCAGAATATCTCTTCAATTCCTACCTGCACTACCCTGGACTTCTGTGACTTCTCCACCATAACCCCCCCCCCCCCGCCCCTGCCCTGCATAGGGTACCTTTCCTAAGATACCATCACCCCCTTAGTCACCTATTCAGTTTCTCTTCATGTTGTCTTCTCCATTAGATTTTAATCTCTTTGAGGGCAGGGGCTATCTTTCTTTTTTTTTCATATTTTTATTCCTAGCACCTAGCACAGTGCCTGATGCATAATAGACACTTCACAAATGTTTATTTACTATGTTAACTGACACATACACACAGTAGATTATATTCAATTTATTTAATCTCATAGGTTCATAGGTTCATAAACCTAACGTTGGAAAGCACCCTGGAGGACCCCAACCCCTTCATCTTGTTAGATGAAGAAATTGATTTCATTTTATGGAAAGTAAAGTCATTCCTTAATAGACAATCCAATGCCTTTTTTCAGTCCTCATCCTCCCTGAGCTGTGTAGGATCAAATTCTTGTTGACCAAAGCCCTCCTTTCCCCCTGTCTTTACACTGCATTCTCCTTCTTGTCCTCCTCTAGTCACCTCTTATCTGCCTCCTTTTTGAACTTCTCTTAGTGAACTCTTTGTATTGTGTTCCATATAATTCTATTCCCAGAACTCTTAAGTTTTCTCTTTAGTCACTTTCCCTAGGCAATGACATTCTGACCCATGGCCTGGACGATCACATCTATACACATGACTTGTATGTTCTTCCCCCTCCTCAACCTCTCTCCCAAGCTCCAGATGTAAATCTACTTCTCCACCATGCCCCAGGAAGCTCATTATTGAGAAAATCTCAATAGCAGACATCTAGATCTGGATATCTTAAAGATAAGATGCTCAAGTTCAACATGTCCAAAATGATGCTTTTCAAAATTTTCCCCAAAACTTTTGACTGTCTTTTGCAAAGTTAATAAAAACACCATTCAGTCAATGTTTCCCAAGCAAACCTTTCATCCTATCTTTCACATTTAAAAAAATGATTATATATATGTATTTAGTTTGTGGAATACAACAAACATTTCCTTTTCATCCAATCAATTACTTTGCTATTTCTTGGCTTGACTAGGTCCTTCTCTAAATTATTATAGCCAGTGCTGGAATACAGACTCTCTTGACCAGATGCCTGAACTATCAAACTAGCTTCTTAATAAATCTTCCATTCTCCATCCTTTCCATCCTCTAATGTCTTCTCCACACCACTGCCAAATTAATCTTCCTTTTGGACAGATCTTGCCTGGATTGGGAGATGAAACATCTCGGTTCAAATTCTGGCTCTGCCATTTACTACATGCGTGGCCCAGAGCAAATCATTTAGCCTTTTTGGCCATCTGTCAGATTACCCATCCATAAAATGAAGTGTTTGCACTGGATGTGCTCTAAGCCCTCTTCAAGCTATAAATCATCCATTCTATAATCCTGTTCCACACAGACCTTCCAATGGTTTTCCATTATCTTATGAGTATAAAGTATATTCCAATCTGGCAGTTCAAGCCTTCCATAATCTGACACTCACATGCCTTATTAGCCTTATCTCACACAACTTTCCCTATATAAACTCTACCCTTTAATCAAACTGGATGACTTACAATCCCCCATAAAATAAGAGATCATAACTATAATCAACTTTCTTACTTGAAAAAATGAAGGGTTGGAATCAGCTGATCATGAAAGTGCTTTCTAGTTCTAAATCCAACAATCCCCATTAATAATCAGGAAAAAATCATGATTATATCTATTCTAATATTACCATATTCATATATGATTTTATCTCCATTAATAGACCTTGAATCCTTAATTTTACAAACCACTTCCTTTCCATGTTAGCAAAAGTCAATGATTACCTCAAAGAGAAATCACCTTCACCTTCCTGTGACCTGACAAAAATAGGAATCATCCCAATTGTAGACTTTTCCTGTATTATATTTATTATAGAGAATTGCACATTTACATAGATGTCCTTTTCCCCTTTACCAGATTGTGAAGGCAGGGACCAAACCCTAGGAGACTTTGCATCTCCTGAAACCTTTATTTAGCACAGTGCTCAGGAAAAAGTGGTTGCTTTACAAATGGTTAATGACTATAGAAGTTAGAATTGAATTACATTTAATTGTGATTTATTTGACTCCTATGTGTAGCACTGAACTAGAATGTGGGAGAAAAAAAAAGATGAAATAACATAGTCTCTGACTTAGGAAACTGACAATCTAGTTCATTCCATTTTCTTCTTTTCTTTTTGATTTTTTTTTTTTTTGGATATGTAGTGTTGGGGATAGGGCATTAGATAGCGTGCTGGGCCTGGAGTCAGAAACACTCATCTTCCTGAGTTCAAATCTGGCCTCACACATTTACTAGCTGGGTGACCATAGGCAAGTCACTTAAACTTGTTTGCCTCAGTTTCTTCATCTGTAAAATGAGCTGGAGAAGGAAATGGCAAAGCACTCCAGTATCTTTGCCAAGAAAATCCCAAATGGAGTCATGAAGAGTCAGGCACAACTGAAAATGACTGGACAACAAAAACCACAATAAAAACAATGTTGAGGGTGGGAGGTAATGCTTTATACCAACTCATATTGTAGCTGTCTCTTGAACCAGTAATTAGGAAGGCAAAATGTTACTATGAGGGAAAAAAAAAGCTTAAAACCATTTCCTCTTTAAATGACAGTACAAAAATAAATCATTACAAATCTATGGGTTCACAAAAAGGGAAAAAATAAGAAAATATTCATTTCTATGGATGATTGAAAAGTTAATAAAGCAAACTTGTTGAAATGATTTTTAAATCTAAAAGCTCAAAGATTTAGACTTGTATATGCTATAAAACAAGAGCTTTTTTTTAAAAAAAATCCATAATTTAGTCTAAGATTCAGATAAAAGTAATAAGATAAATAAAATAACACAGGTTAGATGGTAAAATAATGAAGTCTTAAAACTAATAGAACAAAACAAACTCATTACTGGCAAACCTGGTAAACCACACCAGATTAATGAACATGTCACCAGAAAATGTTATCATATATCATTCTAGAATAGATGTCCATTTGCAAGTTTATCCTAAAAATAGAGAAAATATCTTCATTTGGGGGTTTATCTATTTTCAGATGAAGAGAAGCTCAAATAAAAGCTACTTCTCTTTTTTCCCCAACAGTATTACTATATATGGGGTTTGATCTCTTAAATAAAATATTCTTTGTTTTGTAAAATCTATAAAGACTTTTAAATTTAAGTAAAAACATTTTAATATTACAAATATATACATCTGTTTGCAAATGGGTGCATCTCTTTAAAATATACATTATATGGGTGTATGTATAGTAATTATATATTTATATACATATATTCATGAAAATGTATCTTAGGGAAATATTTGGCTAGTGACAGTTAATTTGTTTGCAAATGTGTTTGTTTTTAATGTGCTCGGCATAATCTTGGCAGTCTTTCTTGTCATGTATTTAAATCTTCACCTTCCATTTGTCTTAGCAAGATGAATTGATTTCTGGCTCTGATTTTAAACACACTGAAACATTTTTTTTAACCTTTGCTATTTCAGAGAATAAACTGTAATTATAATTTCCTCCCTTTCTTCTTGCATACATTTAAAATCTTTGAGGAAGGTGCAAATTGATTAGAATAAGTGAGATTTACATCACTTACAACATACTCTGTGAACAGTATCACAATTTCTGAAATTATTTTATTGAGGAAAAGGAAAAGACTTGGTTCATTATCTTATTGCAGTATCTTAACCTTCTCATTTTTCTTTTGGATCAAGTTTACATGACTCTTCACCAATGAGTTTTGGGGAAGAAAAAAATAACTCTAATAAAGAAAGGACATACACTCATATCTATGGATGCACAAACACAAACACACATGCAGATATATATATATATGTTATATATATTATATATATATATATATATAATCTGTATTTGTATAAGAATATGTATATATAACATCCACATTTATATACATAGACATATATGTGTATATAAACACATGTGTACATATGTATAATTATACATTTAATTGTGCATTGAAGATATTTTATATTGAATGAGTACATGTAACACATAAACATAGCTGTTCTCATAGCACACATACATACACATGTGTGTATACATATAAACACCTAATCAGATAATGAATAGATATGAGGACAATAGCAGGAAATTAGTGAAAGGGTGCTATAAGAAGGGACATTCTTATGGAAAATCCATTAGAAACCATATAGGTGGGATTGTGACTTACTGAGGCCTCAGTTGGGTAAGAAAGTGAAAAGACTAGGGCCCAAATGATGGCCAACTCAGCCAACCATCATTGACGTCACAGATGGATAGTTTTGCAAGAAAATGAATAGATCTCCCAAATGTTTTACAGATCTCTAGTATGAACTAATGAAAAAAAATATAGGCATTAAATATGTTATGGAAACGCAGCCTCAGGTAGGATTCAAGAAACACTATCCTAGAGACGACTTTTTCACTTGGTTTTGTCAGATGGGTCATGAGTCACAGTCAGAAGAATGTACACTAGATTTCTACTTTGTTCTGCTTAGACAGAGGACGTGGTTCTCTTCAAAGCGATTGCCCTGTAGGTGAAATGAAAACCCAAAAGGAGGCCATTAGAATAACTGCACCATTGGGCTGACCTCCTTTGTTGAATGAAAACTGTGTCCAAAAGCAAGAATGCAAGTTAGGAGAGGGTAAAGCCTTCTTTCTACTCAGAATGGAATACAAATGCCAGATACAGAATACAAAGCATCTGATTTATCTGATGTGGTGACTACAACTTAGTAGGTGCTTAGTAAACAATTCTTGATTATTCTAATTATTTAAATCTGCTATTTCTGGGGAGAATCTGCCATTTCTGTAAGTCAAACAGCATTTTTTCTGACTTCCTGTATCCACTTACATAATTACAAGAAGTATGTTTCATTAAAGTAGGGATGTTATAAGCTTCGTGAATTTTTGTGGGGGGAAGGGGTAGAGATTTAATTTTACTGTTGTAAGGAAAGCTTGTTAAGGTAATTTCTTTAACCAGTGAAGAATGACAACTGATCTGAAGCTTTAAATCTTACAGGCACTACCAGTTCCAGTACATACAGTAATTGTCAGTAGGCAGGATTTGAAATAAGTCTTCCCAGACCAAAAGCCATCTTTCTATTAAGAAGGAGTGCAGTGGTTCAACACAAGACCCCCCTCCCCAAGCCAACCCCCTCTCACTCAGGATGACCCAAGTTCAAATTTAGCCTCAGACATTTACTAGTATGACCTTGGGTAAGTCACTTAACCTTGGTTTTCTCATCTGTAAAATGGGATAATAATAGAATCTACCTCCCAGGATTGTTGTGAGGATCAATGCGATCATATTTGCAAAAGGTTTTGTGAATCTTAAAGCACTATATAAATGCCTCTATTTACTTTGCCATACTCCCTCTAATAGGAATTTTAGGTCTGACTAAAGATTTTTGGGCTGGACCTGTCACTTCATGGTTGTAGGGAGCTTCTTGAAAGATGTCTCCCTCTGCTGATATTTTTGGTGTTGTTTGTTGTTGTTGAGTCATTCAGTCAGGTCTGTCTATCCATGGCTCTTTGGACCACCGCACTCCAGGCCTTTCTAGCCTCCCCTATCTTCCAAAGTCTGTCCCATTCATGTTCCTTGTTTCCCTGACACTATCTATCCATCTCATCCTCTGTCATCTGCTTTTCCTTTTGTTTTCAATCTTTCCAGACATGCAACTTTCTCATGTCTGGCCAAAGTATTATTCTGCAACTTTGTCGTCAGCATTGTCTGAGGGTCCGAGAGATTAACAGGCTTGTCCAGGATCATATTTGCTCAGTACAGTCAGGAAAGGAGACTTGAACCCAACTCTTTCTGCCTCTAAAGCTAGCTCTCTGTCCACTGTGCCAGCCTACCCCCTGGTACTATATAGTATAACCTTAGTGAAGTGAATCTGTGTCGTAAAATCAGCTATGTGTGAAAAGCAGAGAAATAAATATGGCGATGGCCTAACTAGAAAGGAGAAAGCATTATCATATTTCATTCTCATCTTTTCAACCTATCTTTTTTTCTACACCTCTCTTCTTATCCTTCTTTCTAGTTTGCAGAGGTAAAAACAAACAAATAAACCACTTAGACTCCACTTCAGTTCCTGAACTTAACCTTTCCCTATTGTTGGGGCACTGTGCCCTGATACCTACTCTCTCTATTACCAACATCTTTAGTCTCTAACTGCCCTTTGTGCCCTCTGTCTTCAGATATGCAGAGGTCTTGCCTGTGTTGGAAATTTCTTCTTCGATCCTAACTTTTCCAACTATTCTCCTTAATTGCCTTAACATCCCTTTTAAATTTCTTGAATGAGTGGTCTACATTAGATCATCTTCAATTTTTCACCACCTAATCCAGGGTTCCCTCTGTTGATTATTTACATTTCATCCTGTATATAGCTTGTTTGTACATAGTTGTTTTCAAGTTATCTCTTCCATTAGACCATGAACTTTTTGAGAGTAGGTAGGTGCTGTGATATTTAAGAAATTTGAGAAATAGAGTTTCTAGATAATTAATCATTTTATTCATAATGCTCGCTTATGTGTGAGGTAAATAAATGCAATGTGAAGACTTCACAGGGGGGGATGTGTATAATATTCATATCTATTCACATAGAAATACAGAAGTCTTTAAAAATCAAGATATAGGGGAGGGGAAGATTCTGAGGCCATGAGAGTCTGATGGCTCAGCCTCCAGGAAAGTTTACCCTGAAACTTTTTGTTCTTTCTTCTGGTTCTGGTTTAAAGATTTGCTCAGTAAGAACAGGGTCATAATGACCTGTTTTTCTCTACTGTAAGGAATGGAGGTGTTCTCCCCCTCCCCTTATCCTATTCTCCTTATTTAGATTTATAGATGTCACCTCAGTTGTAATCATTAACTAAGGGAATGGGAATTGGAGTTTCTGTGCCTCAATTTCCTGGTTCTTTGTCTAGCTTTCGTGCTCAGATTGTAAGCCCACCTCCCAGCCAATGGTGAGAAGGGTCAGAGGTGGGCAGGAATTCTCTTGTGTTAGGTATAATTATGGGTGCCTTGCCTCTCGTAAAGCTCCTCCCTTGCTGGATTTGCTCCAGCAGGGGATGCCTATTTCTCGAGAATTGAATAAAATTTACTTCTGTTCCCACACTGAGATGGCTCCTTATTATAAATTTAATTGGTGAGGGTCTTTCATCCCACATGCTTACTATTAATAAAATCGGTCAGTGGCACTCTCAAATGGCAAAGATGAACCATGGCAGTGGGCTCACAGTTTATATGCCCCTGTTAGAGAAGGTGTTCTAAGGGTGGCAATCAACTGATTGGTTAACAATTAATGAGGGAGAATAAATATTATAATGAGAGGTGGACTTAGTCTATTGAGGGGCTATGGAAGGTGACTTTGGTTATGTCATTTACTTATAAATTGCCTAGGCTTGGGCAATTTAATCAAAGAATTTATCCCACCCAAACCTATGTAGAGCACAATGGGCTTCCCCACCTGGGTGGAGTCTGAATAAGATTGAGGAGAAAGTTAATTCAATCTCATTATCAGCAATGTCCTTCAGAGACTGAGCAACCCACAGGCTTCTGAAAA
Source organism: Trichosurus vulpecula (assembly GCF_011100635.1). Taxonomy (NCBI): domain Eukaryota; kingdom Metazoa; phylum Chordata; class Mammalia; order Diprotodontia; family Phalangeridae; genus Trichosurus; species Trichosurus vulpecula. Next base: position 382,664,418 of record NC_050576.1, read on the forward strand.
AATCCTCATCCTAATTCAATAATTATTAATAAGAAAGAGAAATAATCATTTTTCTCAGCACTATATTTTATGTTTCGTGTAATTTCCAGAACTTAGTACAGTCCCTGGCATATTGTAGACACTTAAAAAATGCTTAATGACTGACTGAAATCTAGTTTCTTTCTTACCACTAAATTAAGCAATTCTTTCTCAAAGTTAATCAATGACCTCTCTATTGACAAATCCTATGGATTTTTCTTTCTTTTTTCTTCTTCTTGATGCTCTACAATATTTCATACTGGCCTTTGCTTCTTGAAATATTCTCCTCTCGTTGTCTCCATGAATTCTATCCAAATTCTCTTCCTGGTTCCAAACACTTCTGTCTTTATTCCTGGCTCATTTCCTCCTCCTCTATTTTAATCATGGACATTTCCCAAGGTTAGTCCTTGGCCCATATCCTTGTTTTTTTCTTCACAGTCATGGTCCTTTTCAAAAACAAAGGACAAACACAACCTGTGAGTAGTCTTAGCTGCCTGAGTGGGGACCCAGTCAGTTGGGTAACTCAACTCTCCTCTGCCTTTCCTTCTCCTCTCTAAAGGAAGGTAAATTTTGATGGCTGGACACTCCCCAGTTAACTTGGGGTTTACTGGCTAGCTTCCTTCCTTTCTTCCTTTCTTCCTTCCTTTCTTTCTCTTTCTTTCTTTTTCTTTTCTCAACCATTTCACTCCGAAGCTCATAGATTGGATCACAACAGGTCCCTGCCCAAGCTCCACTTAATGGCTATATTTTGGGCTGTCCTGGCTCAGAAAGAATATCAGTGATAATTGTTTCTCTTTGACTAGCACCTCTGAGGGTCTTTCTCTCCCAGCCTGATGTTTTTTTTCTTCTGATTAAAGGGGCCATCCCTTGACTCCCTTCTTAATGAGGCCTATTCACTGAATGGGCCTTACCTCAATCAAAGTGAGACCCTGAAAACACCTTAGCCTAAAAAGGCCAGGGTCTCCCATTGCTCTCTGGACCATCTCCAGTCATCCTGGTGAATATCAGGCCACTGGACCCAGATGGCTCTGGAAGAGAAAGTGAGGCTGGTGACCTTGCACAGCGCCCCCCCTCACTCAAATCAAAGTCAACTGCTAGTCATATCATCATTTTTCCTGGTGTCATAGTCCTCCTTGAAAATGAAGGACAAACACGACAACAACCCTCCAGATGGAAGGTCATTCCTTTTCAAATTTCCAGCTCTCACGTCAATGATAATGTCTTCCATATCTGTATCTCTATTTCTATATTCTCATTTGGCCTCATTTCATCATCTGTAACATTAGTGAATTGCTATAGATGCTCCCTAAGGTATATTACACAGCTTAAACAATTTATGTCCCAAACTCAATTTATCATTTTGTCCTTAAACACACTACCCTTCCCAACATCCTGGATTTGTCAATAATACCAACTTAGAGATTCCAAACTCAAAACCCTGGTATCATCTTTGAGTTATTACACTTTATTCCCTATATCCATTTAAATCAATTCTTCAAAATCTCTCTTTGAGAGATTTAGACCCAAAGTGCAGGCCCATGTCATTTAGAATTATATTGATACCTCCCTTCTAGCCTTAATGATTTCAGTCTCTATTCCATCCTGCAGTCTAACCTCTCTTAGACTATACTTTCAACAACTTCTTTCTCAAATACCTTAAATGGACCTATGTTTTAGAGTTTCTATTCTAAATTCCTCTGCTTGACTTTCCCAGCCCTCTTAATCTGTCATATCTAATCTTGTCACCTTTACCCTATTTCCCAATACATGAGGTGTTTTTTTTTTTCTCTCTCTGTCATTTTACATGGGCACGCCATGTTATTTTCCATTTTTGTGCCTTTTTTTCATGTTATCTATTTTGAGAGAGGCAATGAGTAGAGAGCTAATTTCAGAGCAAGATTTGCTTCCAATTTCCATCTCTGACACAAAATGCTGATGCTACCCCAGGCAAGTCACTTAACCTCAAAATGACCCAGACAACTATTTATAAGACAATAGATTTCAAAGAAGGTATTGCTCATATTTGGTAGGAGAATTTCCTCACTGGGAGCTCCGTTTACTATTTAAATCATGTGTCCAATTTTTAAAAAATAATCTTTGCTTAGAATGCTCTCCCTTTCCCCCTACTTAAATGCTACCAATATTTTAGAGCCTCCTGGACAACAAGAAAAATCTCAAGTGCCTGAATTAAGATATTACAGAGGGTTTAACAGTAGTGAGACTGATGGTGATATACATTTTAAATTTGTAAACTTGCCCGCTGCATACACCAGCATATTTTTTTTTCCTTTTTTTAACTCGATATGAAGAGAAGCCTTGGAGAATCCAGGATCACCATACTAAGAAGAGGAATTAGAGCAGGGATTTGTAACCTTTTAGGGGGTCATGGAGCTCTCTTTAAGAATAATGCTTTTAAATGAATAAAATAAAATACATAGGATTACAAAGAAAATCAATTATATTGAAATAGTTATCAACTTTTTAAAAGCAAGTTCACAGATGCCATGGTTAAGAACCCCTGCATCACAGGAAGACTTTGGTGAAAGATATACCTTCCTACAGACTTGTTCCTAGACCCAGATTTGGCATAATTATCATATCAAACAGCTTCTCTGATTTATGTGACTTCCAATAATTTAAACTCTTCTTCCCAGGAGTTTCATCACTTGATGTATTATCTCTTTGAGCTGAAGTTTAAAGCAGAAGTGTTCCTTCTAGAAGGGAAAGAAAGACTGGCATATTTTGGAGTAAAATTCTTTCAACATTTTTTTTCTTCTTTCTAAGTTAAGATTCCTTTTTTTCCATTCTATTCAGTCAGGAAGAACTGAGTTCAAATCTGGCCTCAGACATTTACTAGCTGTGTGACCCTGGGCCAGTAATTAAACCTCTGTTTGCCTCAGTTTCCCCATCTACAAAATGGGGATAATGATGGTACCTACCCTGCTGGGTTGTGGTGATCAAATGATAAAATATTTGTAAAAGTTCTTAGCAAAGTGCTGGGCAAATAACAGGCAATATACAAACGATTATTCCGAGGACACACATTTTTTTTTTTTTTACTGACGTAAGTACTTCACTTGACTTTTAAAATGGTGTAAATGGAATCTGCCAGCTAATTAATTAGGTAAGTCATTATTATGAAGAAAAGAACAAAAGAAATGTATAGAAACAAAGTAGACATCGACAAAACAAATTGCCATCTAGGCAAAACACTTTCCTTGGCTCAAATTCAGTCTAACCAAATGTTTTTATGTTCCAAAAATCCATCCCTGTGAATAAAGGCTTAGACATAAGGAGATGTGACTCCTCTCCAAATTTCTACTATTTATTATAAATTTCTGGACCAATTGCTCAAAATGTCCAAATCTCTTAATTTTACTATCCATAATGGGGATACTGACTATGAAGGGCAATTTGTCAGTCACTCTTAGAAAGTGCATTTTCATTTAAATTTAGGGATATAGAGATGGGAGGGACCCCCAAGGGCATCTTGACCAAGCTCTTCATTTTTTTAGTAAGTTCAGAAGTAATAAGTGATTTGGTCATATAAAATCATACAACTAGCAAGCAGTAGAGCATTTGAATTAAAGAATATTCAAATCCAAGTCCTCTGACTCTAGATCCAGCAATCTATTCATTATCCCACATGGTCTCTACTTTGTTATTACATGGTTCAGCCCTCTTAATGCAAAAGCTTTTTCATATTTTGAAATATCTTGTCAGTTCTTTGAAATCCATTGACGGCTTTAAATGTATGACTTATCTAATTTGAAAACTGAGAGTGACCTTTATTTTTCCTTAGAAATAGCTGAATTCTAAGAGAAATCTAAATGGGCATCATGGGAAAACTCTACCTTCATCCTGATATTTTAAAACATATACCAGAGGCATGTGGAAAAGGGTAGCATCTTATTAATGTGGTTTGATGATGTGAATCTTATGTTATAGGTCCTTTTGAAAAGGATTAGAGATGTTACTAGATATGTTACTTTGTCACCATTTATGAGATATGAAAATTTTTCTGCCTTCATTTATCATGGAAGTTTTAAAATGAGAACATTGATATTTGATAATTTAAGGACACTGTCAAAAAGAAGATAATTTGAGTGAAGAGAATTTTTGAGCATCTGAATTATTCCTAACCATTTTGCTCCAATGAAATTGAATGGTGGTCTTGCGTAGCCATTTCTACAGTAGAATGCAATAGCATTTCTACAAGCCTAAATATTATTTGAATTAGTTCAAGTTTATGAAAAAAGCAAAATAAAAAATTATACTGACTTTCCTCCAAATCCACTTTATTTTACAAGAAAAAAACTATCATATGAAATTTAAAAGGTGAATTTAAGACTTTGGAATGAAAATCACTAAGTAGTGGTGTTGGTCAAGCCATTTTCAGTCATGTCTGATTCTTTTTGACCCCATTTGGAGTTTTCTTGGCAAAGATACTAGAGCCGTTTGCCATTGCCTTCTCCAGCTCATTTTACAGATGAAGAACTGAGGCAAGCAGGATTAAGGGATTTACACAGGGTCACCTAGCTAATAAGCATCTGAGGCCAGATTTGAACTCAGGAAGATGAGTGTTCCTGACTCCTCCCTTGGCACTCTATCCACTGAACCACCCATAAAACAGTAAGAAGGCTCAATTAGACAATGTTTCCAGGTTATGAAAGGACTTGGAAAGTTAACATCCATTAAACAATTACTTCAGTTGAACATATTTATTTGTGAAAACAAATTTCCAATTTTCTAAATCAATGATACAGTACATTCTCCACCAAAGTTTTCCTTTGATACCTCATAAAAGTAAAGATGATGCTGGGTTCTCCAAGGCTATGCTATAGAAGCACTAACTTTGACAGGTACTACTGAGATGGAAAAGTTTTGAGTATGCATCCTGCAATGGAGCAGCCAAGGCAAATTTTGAGGGGGTTAATACCAGGTTGGCCAAAGGATGATTATATATCTCGTGGCCACAAAATCTCTGAACTCATATGTGGGCTGCAATCTGCACAAGTAAAGGGAGTACCACATGACAGAAATGATGGATCTATGATGTACTGATATAATTCATAAAGTGTTATATGCAACATCTGTATTCGCAACATAGAGACTATGTACAAAAATCAGTCTCAACAAGGTCAAAGATATAAACAGAGACGATGAAAAGAATTCTGAGTAGGACAATCCAAAAAATTGAGTAGGCTGTTTTGTTGGTTATGAATTATTCAGATCAGCCTTCTGTATTGATTTAATTCACTGGATAATTGCTCAATTCACTTGGCTTGTGAAAACGCAGTGAACATAGAGACTTTTATTACCTGCATTTTCTACACAGAAAAAGGAGAAGGGAAAAAGATCTCCTAACTGACTGTGAACATTTAGTGGAGTGTGGCCTTGTTGTTTGGATTTCTTTGTGAATTTTTACTATTTCATTGTAAAATTTGTACAAAACCTCCATGCCCTAAGAAATACCTAAACAAATAGGTTCTATGCAAATAGAACCAATGAATGTATGTTGAGTTCATGCTGACCTAGGGTCTTTTCTTCAGATTAAATAATCAAATGATTTTAATCATAAGAAAGGAAACTATAAATACAAAATAGTCTAGTAAATGAAAAGCTCAGAAACATAAGGTTAAGGAAGCTTCATCTTCAAAATCATGGGGTCTCAAAAACTCGGTTTGAATTTTTGAGCCTTTCATTTTGTTTAAACTGTTTCTTCATTTATATATCTTCGATTTATCTACTTTAATACATATTCCTAAAAAAATTAGCCTCAACTTTCTCTGTAAAATGGAGATATCAATATCTGTAGTGTCTATGCTACAGTTTTGTTGAGTCTCAAATGAAGTATTATATACGAATGATTTTCAATCCTTAAAAATGCATATATTTTTTAAGGGGCAGAGTGATTTAGTGGCTAATGCCTGGAGTCACAGTCAGACACAAGGGTTTTAATTGTACTTCAGACACTTATTTGGTTATATTAACTGAGCAAGTTACTTATCTTAACAGTCTCAGTTTTCTCATCTGTAAAATGGATAAAAATCACACATATATAATCAAACAATGTATATAAAGTGATTTACAAAAACCTTAAAGCACTATACAAATGCCAGTTATTATTAGTATCAGTATTAGTTATTTCTCTCTCTGCTCTTTATTTCTGTATTATTATATTTTGAGGGTGGATGTATACCATTATTTAAATCATTAATGTTTTTCCTTACAATTTCAATCTGAGTCAAAATAATATCATTTGATTTTACCAACTCATATCTTTTTAATTCCCATGATTCATAAACAGAGGGAAAAATACTAGAGAAGGGAAAAAAAGTTTAGTATTTACAAAAAAAGAACTGATTAGAAATTATTCACAGTGAATAAGAATAACATGCACTGGATAAAATTAAGCTAAATAGTTTTACTGAATTGTTTACTATGGGAAAGAGTAGAAACAATCAAAACAACATGAATTTAATGAGGAAGATGTGAATGTTAGGAATATCTTACTGAGCTTCAAAAATCTTTAAAATTATAAAAATAAAATTATAATTATTTATCTATATTTAAACATATTTATGGCAAACCCTTGTCCATTGAAATTTCACATTTTACAGAGTCCAGAAAAATAAAATCTTACAAAGAATGACATTTAATAAATCATAGCAATGCTTTCAGTGGGGCACCTCAGTGGCATAGTAGATAGAGCACAGTGCTTGGGACCAGGAAGAACTATCTTCATGAGTTCAAATCTGATCTCAGATTTCCTAGTTGTGCAAAACTGGGCAAGTCACTTAACCCTGTTTGCCTCAGTTCCTCATCTGTAAAATGAGCTGGAGAAGGAAATGGCAAAGTACTCCAGAATATCTGCCAAAAAAACTCCAATGGGGTCACAGAGAGTTGAACAGGACTGAAGGATAACAAAATTATTCCCAACTATTAATTAAATTAGAAATGGAACACAACACAATATAAATCTAGGTATCATAGAAAGATAAAATTTAACATTGCCTCTGATTTCTACATTTTTGATTTTACGAAGTATTTGATTTTATGCTGTATTGATTTTTATAATTGTTAGTATCTGCCTAAACTCACTTCACTCAAAAATGTGGATTGTCCTTATCTGAATAAGCTTCAAGTTATTTAATGTTTGGAAGAGAATGTTGTTTCCACCCATACAGTTAAGCCTTGGGACATTTGCTTATTATCTGTAAGCCTCAACCAGCTTAAGCTGGTGCCATCCCTACCAAAACACAATTGTTGTGTCCTTGTATTTCCATGTATAATTAGGAGAGGTTTGATCTCCTTGCAGCAGAGATAAAAGTCTGTAGTTCTGGTCTCCTAGCCAAGATCTCAAGAGGCAGATGAATCCCACAATATAATGAACATTTCTTAATTGTCAGAGAGAGGCATGATCAGCCACACCACTTTCCACAGCTGTAGCCAACTGTGATATTTCCCAACTACCTGGACCTTCTCCTTTCCTGTGTGTTAATAAAAAGGTTTCCCCACCTTCTCATGGTGTTTGCTGGTCTTACTGAGGTGGCCAGTATAATCTGCTTTGTTAACAGTTATATGCATCACTGTTTATAAACTGATTATTTTTGTAGAACATACTTCAGTTTACTTTCATGCCATAATTTGCTCTCATTCATACAAGGGATGAGTGTTTATGTTTGGGGGAAACGGATAAATAATATGACGATGACGGTGGTGGTGGTGGTGGTGGTGGTGGTGATGGTGATCCTGTATGTTAAAATATAGTGTTAATAATAATAACACTTGATATTGCATGAATTATTTTATTTTGCTATCATGGAAATGTTAAACAATTCAGTATGTATAATCCTCTTATGTTCTGCTAAATGAATTTATTTCATCGCCAAATTATTTTCAAGCTGCCTTCTTCTTCCTCCCCACCCATCCACTGCTGGGGTTCAATAAATATTCAACTTCTATGACTTCAACACAGGAAAGTCTTTTTCTACCCACAGGCAAAGATTTTTGACTATTGAAGCAAAGGTAAATCGGTCTCCTTTCATGTGTAAGAAAATTCTTCGCAAGCATGGTTTTTGTTCCAATTCCCTGACATTCACTGAAAAGAGGATTTCACTGTTTTTGTTTTGTTTCCTGGCAATGGAGTCTGGCTTTTTGGAACCTAACCAAATGCTTAATTAAAAGTGAAATGAATATTCCTTCATATCTCACCTCTTTCATCTAAACCCTAAAGAAAAAGGAGTGGGAAGGTGACAAGATGATAAATTAAAAAGCAGACGGCCTGGACACCTCTTGGGATCTCTGTCCTTTGCAGTCATTCCCAAAGCACAAAGTGATGCATCCCTCAAGCACTGATCTGCACTCTTAGTGCTTTAGAGATGGAAACCAAGCATCAAGGGTTATCCTGTTTGTCAACTCTTTGCATAACATTCAATTCCCTCCCCACCTTCAATTTAACACATTTCTCACAAATACCAGGGTATGACACCTACCCTGGATGTTAGAAAGTGACAGTGGACATGAAGACTTGGGTTATGTGCCAGGATATGCAATACTCCTTTCTATTGTAATGCTGTATGTCATTATTTTGACTTCCTGGGGAAATTAAAGACAATTTTGCAATTGGCCAAAGAATAAACCTATGTTTTTCTTTTTTTTATTTCCTTCGTTCATTCCTTCCTCCCTCCCTCCATCTCTCCCTTCCTTCTTCTTTTATTCATTTATTTTATTTATTTACTTGTTTGTTTGTCTATTTGTTTGTTTGTTGCAACTAACAATTCTCATGTTGCATTTTGAGGCCAAAGTTATTTTATTTAAGCGCAGGGCTGAACTGCACTACTCAACAAATTCCAGTGACTTGCTATTGCTTCTGGGATAAAATATAAACTATTTTATTTGATCTTTGATGTCTTTTCCAACTTTGTCTTGTTCTGCCTTTTCGGCCTCATTATTTTTCATCCCCTTCCCATACTGTATGGTTCAGCCAAACTGGCCTCTGTCCCTTATATATGGCACTCCATTTCTCATCTCCATGACTTTACATTGGTCCATTCCCCATGCTCAGAATTAATTTCCTCCTTACCTCCACCTCATATTCACTTATTCATAGAATCAGTCTTCCTTCATGACATTGCTCAAGAACAGCCTTCTACACAAAGACATTCCTGATTACCCTCGCTGCTGGTACACTCCTTGTTCCCTAACTCCTAACTGTATTTTGTATGTCTCTGTGAGCTCCCTTGCCTTTCTTTGTATCTGCAGTGCTTAGCAGTGTCTGGCACATAGTGGGCATTTTTACATGTTTACTGATAGGCTGTGTATACGAACATAAATACATAATCCACTTGGTTGTGATCACGAATTAGAGCCATAAATGAATCTTTAAACTGATTTGACAGCTTTTATAGCTACCACATAAATTATAGAGCAATCACAAAGTACCATATAACCTATCCTAATGCATAATTGTGATGAATAGATTTTGAGTTGCAAGGTAACTTTACGGCTTATCTAATACAACCCCCATATTTCAGATCAGGTAATTGAGACTCAGTGAGGTTGAATTACCCAAAATCACTCAGGGAGATTCAAACCCAGATGCTGTAACATCCTAGTCAACATTTTTTTTCCCCATCGTACCTTACTTTCTCCCACTGTTTCCATACACTTATCCCAAGACAGATTTCTTAAGAAGATTGACGTTGTTCAAGCCATTGTATAATGAGGGGAAAATTGCCTTAAGACATTATTGCATTTCTGGCTAACTGGTAGAATATAATCATGAGTGTCAGTGGGAATCAGCTAGCAGTTAGGTTAGTGGGATATTAAAAAAAAACTTTAGGAAAAAGAATCAATTGGAACATGATGCTACAGCTATTAGTTTCTTAATGATCTGCTTACTACTTAAAATCAGAATATTCTGATTTTCTTATTCAGGAGAAGAACCAGGACCAAAGGCCAGAAAACTTTTTTTCTTGTCAGTAGACTCCATAAAACTGATGACTAAAGCAACAGATTAAAGAACAAACATTGAAAAAATCCTTTTTGTGGACCAAACTCTGATAAAAAAAATGAAGAAATACTTATGTATTTACAATATAAGCTTATAAGTCATGCATTTCCACAATGGCATGGAAAAAGGCCATTCTAAGAAGTGGGAGCATCATGAGGAAATGTAAAGCAATGTGGATATGCATAGCACTATGGGCAAGTGAGGAGTGAACCAGTTTGGCTAGAATGGTGGGAGCGAGGGGGATCCATAGTAGAGTAGAAGAAGTAGGGAAGAATACGATTGTAAAACTAAGTGAAGGTGAGAGGAGGGCGTCCCACACTGTGGATTAACAACAATATATGTATTGTGTCCCTGTCTTACCACCTACTACTAAATATAATTTTATATATAGATAGATTCTCAAAGCATACGTTTTGAGTTATACTTATCTGTGATGTGATATCTGCCATGACAATTACAACGTAACTGAATAGCTAAAGTGAACTGGCCGTAGTAGAAAAACACTTTAAATACTTAAGGCTAAAGGTGTCCCAATAGGTTAGTCATTCACATAACTTCTAGTCAGTTAACTTATTTAATGATCTGCTTCTTCTCTTAGTTTTACTGATAATTTGTTTTGGGCCATTCTCTGTTAGGTATTTCCTCTGAGAGGAAATGACTAAGGACAATTTTTCTCTGTTTACTCATAAATTTATATATTTTGCAACCATGAGTTCTACAAAGAAAAAGGCTAAAACTTATTTCCTCCCTTCTCCTATAATCACAAATGGTTTTGTATAACTTGGATGGACAGGCATAAGGGGTCCAAATATGGAATCTGATGATTGCAATGTCTGTGAATGAATGAATGAAGTGGACCACTTAGAGAAATTTGCCTTTGAGTCATGAGTTAAGGTTCCTTTCTGCTGTTTTAAGATAAAATGCTTACTATTTATGATTGTTTCTTACAGGACTAAATTTGGGCTTGGTTTTTGATAAAGGAAGTGTATTGTTATTGAGATAAATACCTTATGAAATGCTGTATGAGTGAAGAGAAACAAGAAAGTTAAATTACGTGGGTCCCTTGGACCCATTCAAATGTGGATTTAGGTTTAATTCATTGGTAGAAAGATATAAAGATTCCATATGCTTTCTAGTGTGGGAGGTCAAGTTTTTTCCCCTTTTATTTAAACTAATTTTTTATTAAACTTTTGAAAGATTGGCCTCCTCCATTTTGATTTATAGTTTTGAAAATTAGGGCTTCTGACTTATAACTTTTGATTTATGACTGTAATTAATATCTTCTAACATTAGCCCTTCATAGGCCTTCAGGCAAAGTCACACAGAATCTGACATTGTTTTTTTTTTGTTGTTGTTTTGTTTTGTTTTGTTTTTTCCATTGGAGTGGGAAGTAAGAAAGTTAAGGATGAATATAGGATCTTCGATTTTCTTAAAATTTCCTACTTCTTATACTCAATCAATGACTAGTACCAATTAGTTCATTATACTTAATGACTAAATGAGACTTTACTTGAGAGATAAAACTTCTAGGGTGTAGTCAATTCTTCCTTGAAGTCCTTGTTCCTTTTCTAGATTTGCAAATGTTTATTATTTCAGTTAATGGAACTACCATGGTACCCGTCAGTCAGGTTCCCCTTTATACCACCTAAATTGGGAATAAAACTTGGAACTAATCCATGTTGCAGTGATTTACATGTCCACTATAGTTCTTCTAGCTTTTAAATCATGGGCAGATCCCCAAACTCTATGTTGGCTGTAGAAATTGCATGGCTTTGCAGGGATGCTGTGGGCCAGGACTAATCTGGAATAGCTTTTGAATGACTCAGGGCATCTTAAGCTCAGCAAGACCCAATAGATTCGGAAACTAACACATGTCCAAACTGGTAGCCAGAGGGGGTTTTGCAGGAAATCTTGTTCCCTGCCATGCCCTATACATACCTGCTTCTATACAGCTGCCTTCAGCTTGCATATCCTCTTCTTTGCCTCTGCCAATTAATAGCCTAACTCATATTTCTAGCACAAACATGTGCATCTATCACTTCAGAAGGAATAGTTTAGCCCAAAGGGATAGGGAACCTGTAACCTTGAGGCCACATGTGACCCTCTAGGTCCAAGTGTGGCCCTTTGACTGAGTCCAAGTTTTACAGAATAAATCCTTTTTAATTAAAAAAAAAGGCCTTAATAGGCCTTACTGAGCAGACTAAAGGACTTTATAAGTCTTCCCAAGCTTTATTAATTTAAGGCTGATAGGTTCTGCTATAGTAGAGATAGCATTTCTGTACCAACTGATCATTCCCTGATATCAAAATTTAAGAAAGGATATAATTCTAAGGGTATAGTGCAGTTTTAGTTTCCCTACTGGGTGCCTGTATATTTTATAGTTTTCCAGGGTCTCTTACAGATTCTTTATAAAATCGTAGTTTGTCAGGATCCATGATAAACCCTTGAGACTAAAACCTCTGTGAAAACATCTTCTGGCATATTAAGATAGATACAGTAGGGAAGATAATTCTTGAATGAATCTGAAATCTGAAAATGTTAAGACTCTGACTTTTTCTAACCCCAAAGGACTCTACGGTAAAGCCAAGACAAGTTGAGTATACAGATACTCTTGGAGTGGCACAGTTAGATGAGGAGCAATAAAATAGTAACATTGATTTAAAAAATTGAAATATCTAATGAAAAACATTCATTTACAGATATCTAAGCGTCAATTATGATATCAACCTTTTAAAAAAATTTTCCCCTGAATAATGAAGAACTATGGTTTTTCATGATCTGATTTGATGCATACTAAACTTTTCCCCATAGAAAACAAATACTTTAGCTTTTAATCCCTACATGTGATCACTGATTCAGATATAAAAATTATACCATCATTTCTTGAGTTTTAAAATTCTATCCGGGCTCTTCTATCTGTCTTGTCAAAATAAGATCAGAGGTAGGGGCCCTGACTGTGCTCTAGTTAGCAGGTCAGTTGTTATTCAAAGTTTATTTCTCACAATTACACAGCTAGGAAATTTGGATAGAACTCCAAAGCAGTAATGGACAGTAGCTGTAGTAATATGAACTATAAATCCAGAGTTGTATATCATGGATGGAGAACAAGGAGACCAGAAGCAGGGAAAGAAGAAGGTTCCCAAAGTAATTAATGTGCATGAATTAAGGACACAGTTCTGGGGAAGACAGAGACTTGGAAGACAATTGTATAATAGGGCTACCCTACTGAGAGAGGGTCATCCGCAATCCTGGACAAATAGAAAAGACAAGTGATTCATGTTTGGGAATGTCCCACTTCTTATAAGACAACATCTATGAAGACCCAAGGAAGAAACAGTCGGTATTCGAGACAATCACATACTACTGTTTCTTCAACATAAACAAAAAAAAAAGAGTCCTTTCTCATTTTTAACACAGGAAATATTTTTGTGCCTTGTGTTAAGACTAGAGGTGGCCATAGCAAAAATAAGGCAGAGATATCTATCTATCTACCCATCTATCTATCTATCTCTATGTACCTCTTCACTAAACCTTATCAAACTTTTGGTCTATTCAGCCCTTTTCAAGGATTTTTAATATTTTTTCATCTATTACTTCAATCTGTCCTTTGAAAGAGGTCCTTAAATTCCAGTCCTAGGGCATTACAAGTTTCACATATATTTCTGTAAATTATATTGCTTTCCTCCCAACAAGTGAAGATTATACACATGCTACAAAAATAGAAGTTTTGGTTGCAAGAGGAGGGAATGGTGCTTGCTCCCTGGGTGACCTGGGTTAAGGCACTTAATCTCTCTATGCCTAAAAGACCAGAAGATGCTTTTGTCCCATATCTAAATCTGGTGAGCCTATCTCCAATATGTTCGTTTTATTCTTGTATTTTTAGTCATGTCCAACTCTTTTTGACCCCATTTGGGGTTTTGTTAGCAAAAATACTAGAGTAGTTTGCCATTTCCAGCTCATTTTACAGATGAGGAAACTGAGGCAAACAGCTTTAGGTGACTTGCCCAGGGTGACACAGCTAGCAAGAGTCCATGGCCAGATTTGAACACAGGAAGATGAGTCTTCCTGACTCTGACCCCTGTGCTCTGTCCACTGCACCATCGATGTGACAACACACTTATCTAACCTTTGTCTACAAAGCAAGTTAAATCCGGTATGTTCACACTTACATAACTCACATACTGATTGATTCTTAACTTTCAAAAAAATCATATGTATAAATAATAACTATTGGGCAAGACAGCTGTACCATTTTGGCATCTGACTTAAGAACATATTCTTTTTGGTGAGAGAATAAGTTTCAGTATCTTTCTGTACCTTTCCAACCTACATTTTACAGCTTTATCCCTACCCCAAATGTCAAATATATTAAATTCTCCATGACATACTCTGTAACTTGGGTTTCAAAGCTCTTTCCCTATGGATATCTTTATGGTCAGATCTATTTATTGTCTTTGATTGCTGTGACACTTAGCTATTTGGAATCCATGCAAGTTTAATTTACAAAGAAAATGCATTAACATTCTCCTTCCTAACTCATATGGCACTATTCTTAGTAGAAAGGAAAATCAGTGATAACCTAGGAAGATTATTTTAAATTGTCCTATTTAATAACAAAAATAAAAGAGTTGTAAATAATATACAATGTGATTATATCAAAAATAAATGTCATGACCACAATAAACTTGGTATGTTACTAAGTTTTAAATATCCTAGAGCCACAAAGGATGCTAGCTAACTCTAGTAGCTTAGCTAAGAAAATTCATATCACTTCTCTTTACCTTTGTCTATTACTATGAATGTGCACTTCTTTAATGCAAATATAGAAATCAAATTGTTAATTTATTTTATGATTCCCAAAAATGACTAAACACTCCTGGTGAGCTATAATTTTATTTTTTTTCTGCTTTCTAACCAATTACAATATATTTAATTACTTGAGAAAATAGTAAATAATAGAAAGTTCTGACTTGCATGCTGTCCTCACAAAGAACATTTTGCAGCCCAAAACCAGTTTCCTTTGAAAAGCTGAACTGCCAAATTCCCAGGATGCTAGAACTATTGTTTCTTAACCTATCAACCTCCAACCTACCAAATGTCAAAAGCTTCACTGATCTCTATGGTAGACCTATCATACACACATTTGAGAAAGCAAAAAGATGAAATATAATTTCTCCTTAAATTTTTTTGTGTGCTATCCACTTGAAAACCACAAGAAACAAGAAAATAGTAAGTGTTTACCTTCTTTTACTCTCCCCAGTGACTCAATCTCAAATTTAGAGTCCTCGAGGATTATCTTTGCCTGCTTTGCAATTTTACCCAGATTCAACCCTATTCAATTTTAGTTTATACTCTCCCTGATTCAATTCAACAGACATGTATCAAGTGTACACCAAGGCATTCTCTCCCTGCAGGGCACTTGGGATAAAAAGATGAAAAAAAAGACAGTCCTTGCCTTCAGGAGTTTAAAATCTAATAAAAGGATAATAGCATAAATAAGTGTAACAAAAAGTTGGTCAAAATAGAAAAATATTCTAGAAAGACTTCATTTGCAATAAATCAATATTCCATTGAGCAGGCCATGCCATTACTCTTATGAGAATTAAAGTGGAAGTTACGATGGAAAGGTTCACCTTCAGAAACATAATGAAACAAATATTGAGATAAAGCTCACTCATTTTTTTAATTGAGCATCAGGTCCTGACCAAGGTGTGTCCAATTGGTTCATCCTCATCCGCAAAACCATCTTAGTTTAAGTCTAAAATGTTCCCTTAAGGCTATACCGATTCTGGAACCAGCCCAAGATTTAGGAACTAGAGGAATAATTAAGAACTAGAAAGGTATTGTAATTACAGCATGAGATAAGTTCTAAATGTTATCCTCAATTTAGATAAAATACAGAAGAGTTAAATGAAATCTTGCCTGTAGACATTCTGAAGAGATGAGTGCCTGACAAATGAATATTTCATATGTAAGTATTGGTTGATAAGCCACTTAAATTATATGTTGATTAATAAGATTTGAGTGTTCATGATGAAAAAACTAATGGCACCAACCCCCCCATCCAACCCCATAGATATACAGCAGGGGTATCCATACTTATTTGACCTACCACCACATTTACAAAAAAATACTTTGCATCATTTCAAAAAATATAAAATATATTTTTAAAAAAATATTGCATCTTAAATTGAATAATTTACTGTAAATTTGTGAGCTTTTTCCTGTATTGAAATTTTGATAATGCAATAATGCATCATGTAACCATATTGTATCATATTGTAAACAAGTCATTACATGCATATATTCTTGCCAATGCATGCTGGACTTTCTGACAATGCACAACATGCTCACTTGCCAACACTTGCTTGTTAAGATCTGTCAGTGGACCTGGCCACTGATTGGTTATAAATTGCATTTTGTTTGTTTGTTTAGAAAATAATGTAATCACTACACCTTTAATTCTGTTACACAACAGATGAAACATGTACAATGGTTTTATAAAAATTTCTTCTTATGCTTCCACCACCCCCTTATTTTTATTCAATGCCCCACAATTGCACCTGAGGGTACTATCAGCCCCCACCCTGGATTATCACAGCACCTCCCAGGAGGTGGTATCACCCACTTTGGGAACTAATGTAGAGGCTTTTTTCAGAGACCATATAACGAAAATGTGGTGATTAGCATATAGCAAGCCATTGCAGAGAAACTGATCTCACATATAATAGAATAATAAAAGTCTAAAGGCATGTTCAGAATTTAGAAGTTATCCTTTGCTGAGTATTTGGCATGGCTCTATAGATTTGCAGAGAATATATATCATAAAATATTAGGTATTCTGCTACTAAAGGTTACCAATACTTTAGTTCACAAGCAGCATAGCATGAAAGGTGATTCAAGGCCAATGTCATTTGCAGCATATTTCAAAAGTCTTGGGATAATAACCATACTATTCATTTCTAGTTCCCAGGCAAATAGCTAAGCCCTGGCTTCACTGTACTGCTATATACACAACTGCAGAGTCATGTAATAAGTTTCCAGATTCTTTGGGGAGGAGAGTCTGTGTCTGGGGGGGGGAGGGTGAAGAGAGAGAAGAACAATTTCTTCTTTCCACTCCTAAAAGGATGAGAACAGAAAAACTAACTTTAAAAAAGCACATATGATATAATGAGTTGATCTGATCAGCTGTCATAGTATAGGGCTAAAGAGAATGATTTTCATCGTATCTACTAGCTAATTTTCAAAGCTTTTATACACATGGATGCATTGCTTAGTCTAATGGTTGTCGTTTAAAAAATCAGTTTAAATGATAAGGTGGTTTATTTTTTTTGTTTTTTATTAATGTAAAAAAACTTGGTTGATTTTCTAAATATTACTAGTATTTGGACTTATTAAAATATTCAACCATTCACAGGTCATATTATGGACCAAGTTTCAGGCTTCCCAAGCAATTGTAATCAGAAAGCAGCCTGGGACTAGAGCAAGTTAAAAGTAGATTGGATGTAGTGCAGGTTTAAAAAGTATAGGGCAGCCAAGGTCCAGCAGAGGGCAGTAGATAGTTACCTACTAAATATGAGGAGACCCAAACAATTCTCAGCTAAGGGAGCCAAAAAAAAAAAAGTGGAGAATCAGCATCTAATAAGGAAATACTCTTCTTTGAGGGGAGAAAACATTACCAAGTCCAGAGGGGGTAAAGTCAGACTGACAGGTTGTTTTTAGGGAGCCAGGATGTTGGGTAGCTGGAAGAAACAGGGAGAAGGATGCCAAGGCTGAGAGCCAAGGGACAAGAAGGGCATCCAGGGATGAGAAATGGGTCATTCTCAGTCATTGGGGCAGGAACTAAGAAGTGGGCAGCAAAGTCGGCTTTGGATTCAAAAAGGCAATTAGTTCTGGCAAAAAGCATCAGTGGATCAGACTAATTTTGAAAGGTTCATTGAAACCCTTCTTCTCTCCAATTCTGACTCCAATCAGACACCACAAATTTTGACCTAAGCTATAGGAGAGCTATCCTGGGATTGGAGGATATATATGTGGGATCACAGGGTCACAGAGCTGGCTTTGGAAGGGACCTCAGAAGTCATCTAGTCTAATTTCTTTATGTTATAGCTGAAGAAACTGATATGAGATTATTTTTTTCTTTTTTTTCCTGTTTCTAAGAATAATGCCACATTGAATGGAATAACATCATAAGAAGCAGGCATCCAACCAAGAGATCATGATCTTTCTATAAGCATTCTATAAACCAACCAAATAAACCAAAAAGACACTTTATTGGGGTATGTAAAATTTAATATGGAAAAAAAAGATTTGTTTTGGTTTTGTCAAGTGTTTCCTACCTATACTTAAAGTGGTTCCTATCTGAACTACTTTTGTGCCTTGAGCTGTTGAAATACTTAGTCTTTTATTTTTTTCTTACAAAATTATGCATATAAAATATAATCTTTGCTATTATACCTCCAAACTTTTAATGTAATATTAAAGTTACATTACAATAATAAAATCTCTGTGCTTTTTGTTCAAGCATTTAATTTATTTTTCCCCAAGAGAGAAATACTATTTCTGAGTAGCTAGAGAATCTAGTAGAAAATATTATACATCCATATATACACACATGATATGCGCACTCCCACATTTTTACTCTAGTTTATTTTCATAGAAAGTTGTTTTTTCTTTGACAAAATGAAGAAAATGGTAGCAAGTGAATTTCAAAACAGTACTTCTATAATTTCCTTATATCTCTGCTCTTATGTAATTTTCACATGCAAGTTTTTATTATCATTTTCTCTCAGTTTGGCTGAGCCAATATTAATTGAGGTTTGGCTCTGACTGCTTAATCAGTCTATTGTGCTTTCTGCTAGGATCTCTTCCTCAAAACCCCATGAAGGAAAGAACAGAATGGCCAGCAGATGAATTTATCAAACACACCAGACATTCAGAGATAAGGCTTTGTTTAATAGTGTAAGGACAGCAACCAGATTGCTGAGAGGCAGCAACATAATTGATATGCTATAAAAATAAAAACCAAATATGAGGAATAGCAATCGACTGTTCAGGAACCACATAATCATCAGCTTTAATAGTTGCTGAACCTGGGGAGTAATCCAAATAGAATGAACACACACATATGTTCATATATACATATGTGTGAATATACACACATATACACAGATATATACACATATATACATACACTTACACATATATACGTATGTATGTACACACATATTTAGCTAAGGGAGCAAACAATATACATATATATTTGTATATATGAATTTATATATATGTATATATCACAATGAATATGTGTGCATGTATGTGTGTGTGTGTATATATGTATATCTCACAATTATGTCCCTGACTTATTACCTAGCAAAAATTGCTATGCACATAGCAGGCATTTACTGAATTAAAGAATTTACAGTATATAGTAAGTATATATTTTAGCAATACTGGTTAAGAGAGAAGGGTCAACAAAGAGATTGAAGAGTAGCTCAGGTCAGATGGGGCGAAGATAATGGGAAACAGAAAGAAGCCTGAACTCCTGATAACTTTGCTTCTGATTTTTTTCTGACAAGGAGAATGGCCTTTGGCCAGAAATAAGAGAACAAAAATGGCTAATGGGATGTTGAAACCAAGGATTAATAGGAAGACAGGATATCTGACTGTCCTTGATGAATTCAAGTTATCAGGCCCAGACAACCTATATCCCATGGTGATAAAAGAACTGGAAGATATTGTTGTCGACCTGCTGTCAATGAAAGGTTAAGGAGAACAAAGGAGGCATATAGGAACCGAAAAGGAGAAATGTTCTTAATTTCTGAAAAGGGAAGATAGTGGAAGTTTTAACTATACTCTAGTGAGCTTGACTTTGATTCTTGGCAAAATTCTAAAACACATTAGTAAAGAGGACGGATTCGTCAAGAACAGGTCATGTCAAACTAACAGGCTTGTTTTTTTTATGAGGCTACTAGGATGCAGCAATACAAAGCAGGGGACTACTAAAGATATGATTTATCCAGATGTTATCAAAGCTCTTGGACAGAGCCTCTCGTGGTCTTCCTGGATGGAGAGATGTGTTCAGCACAGTTAGGTGGTTTTGCAATTAGGTAAATGGCCAGCCCCAAACAGTAAGCCTCCTAACTGGTCTTCTCATCACAAGGGTCTTCACCCTCCAATAAATTCCCATCAAGCTGCCAAAGTGATTTTCCTAAAGCACATGCCTGATTATGTTATCCTTATATTCCATAAACTCCAGTGACTACTGATTACTTCAAGGAACAACTAAATGCTTCCCTCTTTGGCAATTGAAATCCTTCACAACCTGGATCCTACTTATCTTGCCAAACGTTTTACACAGCACATTTCTCTTCACTCTTTGGTCTAGTCAAACTGGCCTTCTTACTATTCCTTATTTATTACACTTCATATCCCCTCTCCATGCTTTTGCACTGGTCCCAGTGCCCAAAATGTACTCCTTCTGTTCCTCCATCTTTCAGAATCTCTAGTCTCCTTCAGTACTGAAGTGAACTACCACAGGAAGCCTTTCCTCATCCCTTTCTGCATTCTTCACCCATCCACCCAGTGCTGTCTTCTAAATAACCTTGTTTATCCTTAAATTTATCTTGTCTATACCTAAATATAAAGGCTTTGCCTTCCCAGCTAAACTGTAAACACCTTGAAGGCCAGGGATATTTTCTTTGTGATATCTGTATTCTCCTTTCTTAGCCCAGTCTCTGTCACAAGCTCATGGACTGATTGGTATTTATTAAGTGCCTATTGTATGCAAGGCATCTTGTTATAGGTTGGAGATTTGAAGACAATAGCAAAAAATGTCCCTTTCCTCAGAGAGCTGGCTTCTAGGAAGTCGATTCCACGCTGAGAGAACCTGGTCAATGTGTGAGTCAGTCTCCTGGTGGTGAAAGAGCCTCCTAGCTCTAGGACATCAAGGATCCTGCTAGTATCAGCAGAGATAGAGTTCAAGGCACCACTTGGGGCCTTCCAAAGGAGGCCAGAGGAACAATGGCAACATGGGTTTCAATCATTTCTGACTGATCTATATCTGGTAACCTTTATGTATTGCACTATACATTTGACTCTGACCTGCTAACCTAGATTTTCACTGCTTGGATATCTCTCTAAGGCATTTTTAAGCTTTAAAATTCATTTGTCTGTGACTAAGTCACTGTGTGATTTTTTTTGAAAAGTCAGTTAATTTCTCTGTATCTCAGTGACCTTACCTCTACACTAATGATAACGCTGTCTGTCCTACTGATTTCACATGGTGGTTTGAAGATCAAATGAGACAATGCATATGAAAGAATTTCAAAAATTCTAAAGTCTCATACAAATGTAAGCTATTTTTATTATGTCTCAGGTGCTTCCTATTTTGAAGAACTTGACTGAACTTCACTATGGGACTTCTGGAGTCTGGGGAGCATACTGCTTAAGGATTAGTGGTTTAAAGACGCTCTCTTAAAATACCAAAAGAGATACTTAAAAAAGCAAACATGATTTTAACCTAATTTCATTTTAGAAGCTGCAAAAGCAATGCTCTGAGAGATTAAAGTGCCTTACAGTTCAGTGAAATGGACACAAGTAAATCATAAAGTAATGGAGCATGAGGGAGAAATTATATCACTGGAGAAGCTACTTTTTGAGAATAGTTCAACCAGTAGTACGCTGGGACAAGCAGGAAGCTTATGTCTAAAGCCCTGAACCACTGCTCAAATCTGGATTTTCCTCCTGTTAAGGCTCAGCACTGTTTGAACAGGTAAAAGAGATGGAAAATTGGTAGGAGGGAGGAGTAAGAAAACAACCTAATGCCCCACAAATCTCTTGCAAAAGGATTTCTCTGGGAACAAACACATTAAAAATGAAGACATTAAGAGGAGAATCTATTTTCGTAGATACCAATGGACATCTCTTGAGAGATAAGTCTGCTGACAAAATGGACTTTTGTGCCCTCCTGAAACAGTAAGTTTGAGAAACAGGAGGATTTTAAATGTTAAAAACTTTTGTTTTGAGAAATTCACTTTTCCAATGTTAGTGTCTAGCTGAACCAGAACTAGCATCATTAAGTAAAGTAATAACTTTATTTTTAAAATTCTTTGTCAGGTCCCTCCTCACCCCCTAATCCTCCAAATTATTAATTATTTTTAAAGTTTCTTTCAAATTATTTATCCTTTTTCTTGCCAACGGAAGAACATACAGGGTGTTAAAGGGTTCTCAAGGAGTGGGCCATTAACACTTATTCATGAATTTGTTCTGGTTACCTAGGAACAAGATTTTGGATATGAGAAAAGGAAATGAGAACCAAAATTTAGATTTTAGAGTCTGACAAAATGATTTCTAACCTTTGTTTTATAAAACACCTGAGTATCTCCAGTAATTTTAACTGTAGTACAATTCTTAAAGATAAATTAATTTTACTTCTTTTTGAGGAAAAAAAGGAAATGCAATATAATACTTTTTAGAAGGAGTTTAGTTTTACAAAGATTAAACAATGAGGGCATTGCAACTTCAGAAATTCTGAAAATCTGCTTTCAAGAGTTTTTGGTCATCCTGTTAATAAGAAATATGAACATTTAATAAAGTCCTGTCTCTCCTGAACATCTGCTTTCACTATATTCTTAGGAAATACATTTTATATGCAAACACCAAGATTCTTTTGGAGCTAAGGTCGCATAAAATCCAGCAGCCAATGTGAAACCCTTGTCCTATGGTTTTGCTTTGTTTTTTGAGAGTCAAACTTGGAGCACACTGGGTGTCTGTCTTCTTGCTGTTCTGATATCTGTTACTGTTGATTTGGGGTATTATGAAATTTTAGGTGTTATGCAAAGAAATGGAATTTTCTGGTTCAGGCAAACAAGTACTTATTTTATTTTATGTTGACTGTACTCTTAGCCTTTTTTGATTATTGGGGATATGGGTCTTGGCAGCTTGGTGGTTATATTAGGAAGAAGACTACTTTCTATCAGAAAAAGGGGAAAAAAAAACCAAAGAAACAATTTACAGAAACCTCTTTCATAAAATCCCATGAAGGGATTAAATAACATATTTGAGGAAATTGATTTTATTGGATGCATTGCTGGTTATATTCCACCCCTGTTTGTGTATACCCACTTAGTATCATTTCAGATGTGTACATCTAATAAAATACTGCTGTGATTCTAAGCATAGAGCAGAAGCCCTGAGTTCAAGGCCCCAGTGAACACCTGGCAATCATTTCCCTGCCTCATAGACATCTTTAAAGATCCCTGCTGGGTCAATCAGTGCTCCCAGTGTTCTTCTAGTGATCCAAGAGGCATTTAGAAGCTCTGTTACCAATTACTTTGTAAGTCAACATGCATTAATTGAGCAAAGTTTATCAGGCAGTTTTTCACACTTAAATGGACAATAATACATTCTAGAATGCAAATCACCCTTGCTGTAGCCTGAAAAAAAAAATTCCATGTGGAGGGTCTTGCTTGTGAATTCTGCACAATAGATGGGCCAATGACAAAACCAGAGGGGCTGCTTAAGTATCAGGGAGTGTGCTACTCTGAAATGTGTCCTATATTGTTTGCCTTAATGCTTTTGTCTTTTACATTCTGCCAAGACAATACAAAACTGTCCATTTAACTCATTTCTTTCTAAATCTGTATGAGAGAATTAAATGCATCCCCTGTCTATCAAGGAAGAATGTTCCTTGAAATGAATGTTAGGATTCTTAAATGCAAATTGTTTCATGGTGAGCTTAGTTTATTTATTTTCTTTATGGGAATACATTTTATGGAATGATTAAACATGATGGGTAAATTGTTTAATAAAGAGATGATAATTCATATTTATATGGCACTTCAGTATTTATAAGACAGGCAGCAAGTTATAGGGAGAAAAAAGCCAACTTCTGAATCAGAAAGATCTGGGTTCAGGTTTGGCCTCTGAAATAGTACTGTAGGAAGGGCAGCTAGGTGGCACAGTGAGTAGAGCACCGGCCCTGGAGTCAGTAGGACCTGAGTTCAAATATGGCCTCAGACACTTGACACACTTAGTAGCAATGTGACCTTGGGCAAGTCACTTTACCCCAATTGTCCTGCCTTCCCCCCTCGAAAAGGAAAAAAAAAATAGGACTGTATGATCCCAGCAAGTCAAGTAACCCTCTCAATATTCCAGGCAACTCTCTAAGGCTATTGATTGCAGATCAGATGCTGATGTGCATTAGTAAAGGGATTTTCCTTACAAACAGATCCCTCTGTAAATGAAACCACAGTATAAAAATCACTAATCCGAAAAAGAAATGACAAATGCCTTCCCCACAACTATCTCTGAGATATCTCTCTCTGAGATAGTGCAAAGTATTGTTACAGATTAAGAAATTTTATATATGAAAAGAATAAGGCTCAGGGAATTTAAATGAATTATTCTGGGTCACACAGCTGTTAAGTCAGAGCTAGGACCTTAAACCCATGTCTTCCGGTCTGAGGACCCAAGTTCTTTTTACAATAGTATTTTCTGAAAAATACTCATTTTGTGTCACTTTGTGAAATTACTTTAATGTGCATGTAGCAGTTTTTTGAGGTGGTAGCTGTTATCTGTTGCTGATCAATGAACAAAAAATTGAGCTAATATCTATTAGTCACTGTGAAGAACCATAACTCTTCCTCTTCCACATTTTTCTGTTAGGAGGAATAGGTATTTTCCCATTTGGGGTGGTTAAGAAAGGGAATTATTTTTAAAATTGCCCTTCCAGATGTCAATCATCTTTCTTAAAGGACTTATTTATCTTATTGTTTTGATATTAGCTTTATTTGTTGCTGATAAGTCATTTTGCCTAAGTCCAAATTTAGTTGGGAAAAAAAAAATCAGCTATGCAGTTACACGAAAATTTATTTGAGAAAAAATATAAGATTTGCAGTGGCATATATAGTGTCTTCAAACCCTGAAGAAACCTGAAAAAAAGTCTCTGTCTTCCCAGGAAAGGTCACATTCTCAGGTTTCTCTAGAGTCTGACCATACACAAATCCTGGGAAACCAGGGGAATCAAAATTCTCAACTTCAAAGTCCCATTTTTTATTTGAATCAGCTATGCAGGTCAAAGGAATTGATCACATTTGTAAGTTCTATCCTCCCTTAGAAGCTGGAATTCAATGAGCATGCTAAACCTTGTAAGAAAGGAAGTCCCTTTCCATTCCTGTCTCCCCCCACACCTGCTCATCACACACACACACACACACACACACCCCTCCAGTCTAAAGAAATGGGGCTGAATATTTGGCCATGTGCAATAGAAATGTGGTGGCAGTGCAGATCTCAGTAAAGCTTTAAGACACATAACAAGAACATAATAGCCCAGAAAGATAGCCCACACCTATAATCAGTGCTACTAAAGAAGCTGAGGTTGGCAGATCTCTTTAGCTCAGGAGTGCTGGGCTTATACAGGGTTAAGGCTGATTTGGTGTCCATACTAAATCTGACACTAATAGGTAAGCCCTAGGTTGTACAAGGCCACCAGGCTATCTAAGGAGGAGTGAATTAGCCCAAGTTAGGAATAGAGCAGGTCAAAGATTTTGTGACAATAAGCAATGGGATAAGGCCAGGCCACTGAACTTTCAGCCTCGGTGAGATAGGAAGACCCAGTCTCAACACCAACAAAAAATTGCATTAAAGTAGTGTTGTGCTTGAATTTTATTTTTGCAATTGAATTTTAACAAAATGGTAAACTGAGGCAACTCTCCACACAAGATAACATTTATTAGCAAGACCATGCAACCTGTCAATAAATGAGTCAATGGTTGCCTCCATTGATAACAAAGGTTCTTGAGCAAAAGGACGGATTTGTCTTTAGTAGACTTCGGGGAGTATAGGACAAGGAACAAACAGGGTAGATGACATCATGGAATTAAGGGCAATACAATCGATTACAGAGCTGAGGCGCAGGAAACAACATGATTGGTTGGAAAGTTGGTAACGGGGACTCACAATGAACCACATTCTTTTCTCATAAGACTAAGAAGCGCTCTTCATTTGAGTTTAGGTGTGAGACAATGGCCCAGACTTTTGGACAGCAAACCAGATATCTTCGAAGGATAGTTTGGTAAAATAAAGATATCAGGCCCAAACTCCCTTGGTTTCTCACATATTCTCCAAAGTCAGTTAAATTCCTTAAGTCAGGAGAGCTGGATTTTAAAGCAACCCATTACAGACAAGCTAAACTTTGAACTAGGTTGTATTTGTCCTTCATTTTCAAAGAGGACTATGACGTCAGGGAAATGATGACATGCCTTGTAGCTGACTTTGATTTGAGTGAGGGAGGGCTACGCAAGGGCAGCAGCCTCACTTTCTCCTCCAGAGCCATGTGGATACAGTGACCACATATTCATCAGGATGACTGGAGATGACCTGGCCTTTTCATGCACTCACTTAGAGTAAGGTAACGACCATTCAGTGAATAGGCCTCTTTATAGAACAAAAGCAATTTCAGAGCAAAATCAGTTACTTGTAAATAGGATCAATAAGAAGATGATACAGGATCAACTTTGATCTTCTCACTAGAAATGATTATGAGTAAAAATGAAAGAAAATATTTATTTTTTAAAGTGCTGATGGGGATAGTATAACAAAGCAAGGACTGGCATTATGTATGTTGAGATAATACTATGCAATATTCTTAAAATCCTGACTTCACAAAAATATGCCCAGATTAGACAATTAGAGATCCAAAAGTTTGTACTGAGCCTTACTGTTCCCCTAAGAGGGGTAAAGTACTAAGCCCCTTAGCATGAATTAGTTTATTCTACTTCTTTCCCAGTGACAGGAGGCACTGGGGCTCCTGGGGAACAATGTCAGTTTGCCAGAAGTGGGGTGGGGTGGTGGGGAGAGGAGGAAGCTGCCAAAAACAAACATCCCACTTCAGAGTTTTCTTTTAGGATAAAGCTGCCTGAATAGTTTTCACATTTGGCAAAATAACCGATGTCTTTTACTATTTATGTTAGGTGATAATTTGTTAATTGACAGGCTAGGCTCAATCTTTGCCTTCTTAGGTCTTTACTAGAAATCTTTATGTGATGACTTTAACTACTTTACCATTTGGGAATGGTCCCTGGAGGAGTTAAGTATGAGTGTGAGTAATCTGTTCTCATGGGATACTACTCAGGGTGGGTCACAGTCAAGTACCTATGATTTCCAAGCATGCTCTACAAGTGGATTTCTCTCCTATCCCTCCCTGCCCTCATTCACTGGGGTTCCATATTTAGTGGAAACCAAAAAGATAGTTCTGAAGCACCATCAAGAGGAGAGTACAACATTGGGCTCTCCCAAAAAAAGAGCTCCAGTTGTTAATTTCCAGAGATATAGACCTCTGAGTTATTCTCTGGCATTTTAATTAATTAATGAAATTAATTAAAAGTTAAATTATTATAAAGAGAAAGAAATACCACAGATAAATTGATTATTTAAAAAATGTCAAAGGTGAAGTAGAAATCCATTGTAGATGTTAACCAACAACTTCACAAACATTTACTGAGTTCCTAATACCATATGTGTAGGTACTACATTAATTCTAGTTACTGAGGGAAATGCAAAAAATAAATAAGACATGAAATTTTATCTTAAGGAGCTTAAAATCTGTGATTTTGCAATCTTAATTTTATTTTGTGGTCCTTTCTCTTTACTCTATTGAAATCTTTTTGTATATTATTTTTAAGCTCTGCTTACTCCACTCTGCATCAGTTCATGTAGCTCTTTCCATGATTCTCTATATTCATTATATTCATCATTTCCTAGAGCACAGTAATATTCCATTCCATTCCATTCAAATTGTACCTCAATTTATTTAGCCATTACTTAATGAATGAACATCTAACTGTTTTTCCACAATTCTATTCTATCAAAAAAAGTTCTACTATAAATATTTTTGGGACTTTCTTCTTATCAGTTACCTCTTTGGAGTTCAAGTCTGGTAATGGACTCTCAGGGTCAGATACTATCGGCATTTTCATAATTTTCTTTGAAATGTTCTAATTTCTTTTCCAAAATGGTTATCTTTAGTCTCAGGAACTTATGATCTAAACCATGATTATAAATCAAGGGAGATTTGGATGAATTGAGTTGAAATAAAATGACAGAAAATGATTCACTCTTGACTCCTGTAATCTTTAATAAATACATTGATAAAACACAGTCTAAAATATTTGATTCATAATCTAATAACCTACCAATCAATCAACAAACATGCTTAAGTACCAGATGTAGTGCTAGTTTACATCATTTTGTAAAAATGTAACAACTATACTCAAGCTCAATCTAAGGACAGTTCAAATGAGGTGATGCCAGTCCTTATAACTACTCAAATGGTCTTAAGAACAACCTTTGGTATTCAAGGCTGAAGATGATGTCTTTTATTAATTACTTTTAAAGCAATGCCAAACCTATAACCATTTTATTGTTTCTCAAAAGTTAGATAAGCGAGGCAGCTAGGTGGCGCAGTGAGTAGAGCACCGGCCCTGCAGTCAAGAGGACCTGAGTTCAAATCCAACCTCAGACACTTGACACACTAGCTGTGTGACCTTGGGCAAGTCATTTAACCCCAATTGCCCTGCCTTCCCCCCTCAAACAAAAAGTTAGATAAGCACAATTAAACAGCAATTGAATTTTAATGTTAAAGTGGTCAAGAGAAAGCCATTTGACCTAAACATGTCTGTTGAGTTTGCAGATGAATGGATTTCATGATATAATTCCTTTTGTAAAATTGTGAAACTGTCCATCCACAAAATTCTTATTAAATAAAATTCTAACAAAATGGTTTGCAATAAATAAATCTCCTTTGAAATTGACTACCTAAAATAATTTCATAGTTTTAAAGTCTTTCTGGCTATTTCTTCAACCTCTAATAACAAAAATAAAAAGTAAAATCAACTATATTTTATTTTTTCCATAAAATAAAATGGACACTAATATGAAAATAAGCAATTCCTTTATTTACCTGGCAAAATTCTATTTATCATTTCCTCTGTCTTCCTTTTATATTTGTATCCCTAACATTCATCATAGTACCTAGGACAGAATAAGCACTTAATGTTTTTTTTCCTTTAATTCATGGGTTATTCATGTATACATTTAAACTCATTGAATTAGATATCTGTTTTACCCATTTCCTACTTTTTGAAGAAGCATTGTAGCATAATGAAAAGACCGTTGGCTCTGGAGACAAGAGAACCTATTTTCAAGTCCTTTGTGTGTGATGGTGGACAAAACTTAACCTCCCATGATGTCACCATCTGTAAATCTGATGGATTAGATGGCTTCCAAGGTTCTCTCTGGCTCTTGATGTTCAGGAGCTCCCATTACCAGCTTCCTTCACCTTTCTCTTTCCCCCACTAAGCATATAAAAGATTAGATTGCTTTTGGTTTTATCCCATAAAATAGTATATAATGAGGGACTTTCTACCACGGCTATAGAGAATGCAAAAATATATGTCTTTCTAAATTTAGACGTGTTTATGCTGATGTGAAAAAACTACAATGCACATCACTGGTGGAAAATGAGCACAGAGTGTTTTGAATCTAGGTTGATTATTTTTATCTGAATGTATTTTGTTTTCAAATGAGGAGTGGGTTTAATCAGAGATAATTTATTATATTAGGCCATAATAAAATTTATGAAAATAGGGTTCTGATCTACAAGCTAAGGCTTGTTTCATAAAACTGCCATAATTTTGAAGTGACCCTAAAGCTAATATAAATAAGCAGAATAAGTTTCAGAGTCAAAGAATAGAAGATTTGTAAAGTGTGTGTAACTGTCAATTCTCAAAATAACTTGTTCACACTAGAAGTAAATGCAATAAGGAAATCTATTTATACATATACACACATATTTATGTGTGTATGTATTATATATGTACACATACATACATATACACACGTATAAATATCTATATATTTAAAAATATATATGCATCTATATATACACAGACACAAAATCTCCTAAGAAAATATGGACTTAGAAAAATCGTAATAAACTATTGTTTCCATTGCCAATCACCAATTTTTCTCAACTTATTTACATAGTCAAAACCCTCCACTTTAAACAAAACCTCATCAAAACCTCTACAACACAACATTTTAAAATGGCTTCAAGAATTCCCTACTAGTAATTCCAAATAACATCAAGTTAATTAAAATAGATTATATTGAATATTAGAGTGCCTTTAATTGACTTACAAAAATGGACAAACACTAGAAGAGTGAACTTCATTCTTTTCTGCCAACTTCTGACTCTTCATAAGGGCCATGATCAGCTTCCCCTAGCCACATATCAGAACAAAAAGTCTATGAAAGGATTTTTCTTCATTTGTTTTCTTTATTGTGACTCCAGATGAGAAATCATGGATGGGTTGCACTCTGTACTACTGGAATATACATAACAAAAGAGTGCAAGTTTCTTGAGGACAGGTACTTCATTTTTTGTTTTCATGCTCCTACAACCTAGCACAGTATTTGGCACAGGGTATGGCATTTAATATTTATTGAACAGAATTGATGGGAGAAAAGATCCATTGAAATTTTGAAGTAATTGAATGTGACTGAATATTTGAATTAAGGATTATACTGAAACTCCTTGAAATCTACAATGATCATATTTTTGTCACACTTGAAAGTGAATGGGTAGGAAAAGGAGAATACAAAGAAAGTAAACAGAGGTATTAGTAAGGAAGGGAGGGTGGGCAGGATTGAGCGAGATGATGGGAATATGAAATACAGCCAAGAGAAAAAAATAGGAAGAACCCAGTTGGGACATAATATAAAAAGAGGCCCTGACCTTCTCCAACTTTTGCTTCCGTTCTACATGAGGCAATTTCAGGGCAAGCAACTCCTCCTTTGAAACAGTGCTTTTTATCCCAAACTCTGAAGTTGTATTGGGAAAATTTGGA
This sequence comes from Trichosurus vulpecula, assembly GCF_011100635.1. Classification (NCBI taxonomy): domain Eukaryota; kingdom Metazoa; phylum Chordata; class Mammalia; order Diprotodontia; family Phalangeridae; genus Trichosurus; species Trichosurus vulpecula. The sequence continues at coordinate 382,695,366 of NC_050576.1, forward strand.
CTAAAAAAGAATTCTGGGGCTGTGGTTGTAGTACACTAGTGCCACTGATGTTGATGCCAGTGGATGAAAGACTTAATTGGTCTCACTTGGGATGACTCAGTTCCACCCTCCACCCTCTATTCCTGGCAGCACCTCTGACTAGGAGGTAATGAGTTTTGGATCCTGGACTCAGTTATCTCAATATATGTATGCTCCAAATGCTACTATACCTGCAACTGCATTAACAGGTAGAAACAGATTTAGATCATAGAGCAAAAGGTTTCCTGTGTATGTTTGTTTTCAGAGGATTCTTTGTGGAATCCCTTTCAAACAGCTTCATGAAAATGAAATGACCTATAAAACTGGACAGTTAGAGGTTCTGGAACTCCAAAGACCATCTCTCACCTCCATCCTTTTCTATAGGACATTCCAACATTCCTGGAATGTAGTCTCTCTTCATCTCTGCCTTTAATAATCCTTGTCTATCTTCTAAAGGTACCTTTGGTATCTCCTTCTTATGTATAGAATTATACCCAACATAACAGAGTTCTATGTTTTCCCAAATATTTCTAGAGCACTTTGTTTGGATCTCTCTTTTGGTATCCTTCATCACCAAATGCGATAATATTTGTAAGAAACAAAAAGCTCAGCACAGTGCCTGGCACATAGTAGGTGTTTAATATATGTTTATGAGTGATTGATTGATTGCCTGGCACATAGTCGGTACTATATAGATGTTTATTCCTTCCTTTCTCTCTCTGACTTCCTTGTGCTATTTACACATAGTATTCCTCCTATTAGAAATTGAAGTGATGGGGGGCTTGGCCCCAATTCCAAGATCACATTTCTCCCTAGCCCCAAAACACTATCCCTGACAGTTTCTCCCCAGCTCAAGGACACTATGCCTAACAATTCTCATGAGTGGGCCCCAGCAAAACACTTATCTCTCTCCCTGGTATAGTAACAAACTGCACCTATAGGAATTATTAGCTTGAACTGGCTTTGTACTAGCTCATAAAGATATTCAATAACCACTGGGCTATCTATACCAACTCCCTACCTCATTATATGCATCCTGGACTCCTCACTATGTATATCCTAGACTTTAGACATATGTATACTCCCTACATCTATCTTGTCTAACAAGACATTGATTGGTGGCAGACTGGTCATTTCTCAGGCAGCCGTGACGACTAGTTGACTTAGTGACATTGCAGGCCTAAAACCACATCTCCATGTAGCACCTCTTTGGGCTTTTTCCAGGGAACTCTTGGTAAAATGCGTGTACAGTAGATACTAAAAGTGCATGTTCCTTTAAGAACTGACCACTCCTTAATCACTCCCTAATCCTACCCTGAATCACTTGGTTAGCATATTTGGCGCGTGTTTTATTATAGTTTATCCTATATGAACTTTAGCTGTACCCCTTTTAGATCACAGGTTCCCTAAGAACTTTTGCCCTCTATATAGTGTATCAATAAACTTTTGCCAACTGGACTTAGATTGCTTGAGTCTGTGAATTCATTCCAGATGACCCTGTCTGGGAACTCTGGTCTTTGCGGTTCTTGAAACTTTCAAACCCCATCAGAAGGATTTAAACTCTTTGAGAGCAAGGTCTGTTTCATTTTTGTTTTTCAATCCCCAGTGCCTAATATAGTGACTTACACATAATAAGCACTTAATTAAAATTCACTAAACTGAATGAATTGTTTAAGAAATGCTAGTTTAGTACACTCCCCTCAGAATGTAAATTTAAATTAATTTTATTCCCATTAACATCTGTTAATGGTTTTCTAACACTTCTTTAAGATATCTGTTGGGGATGGACCTGTTTTCAAAGTAATATTCCATAAAAGTGCATGGAATGTTTGAGGCTTATAAATGTTAAAAGCATGGAAGTTCCTAGAAAAGCTTTGGAGCAGTTGAGAAGAAAGGCAAAAATTACTGACGATGTTTCCAAATTGTTAGTATTGCAGACTGCTTTGTCCATAGTCTTCTGAGAATTAAATGTTGACTTTGTAATACCTATTAATTAGAATTTTAAGGATCTTGATTTGTATTACTTTTGGGGAGGGTTGGGGGAAAAATGTATTGTGAGATGAAAGGAATCATAATATATTCTGATCCTTGTAAAGTTTTCAAGAGATGAAATATACAATGATGTCCTAAGAACCTTTAGGGGTTCTGGAAGACAATATTTATTTCTTGAATCATAGCCCAACTAACATATGAGCAAAGACATTTTGTAGAGACAACTGAGTTGCAAAGCCATAATAATGTTTAGTTTGGATGGTACCTTGAAAGATCATTCTTGAAGAATGTTTGTCTTTGGGATATGTCCAGTGGTCAAAGTATTTGATCAGGAAAACCTGATGGAATATAAAATTCTGCTTTTATTTTCATACTCCTGATTTTTTTTCCCAACTTACAAGTGCTTGTTGTTTCAAATGTGTATTGACAATAGAGCGTGGGGGAGGGAGGGTGGCGGGGGACAGGGGAAGAGGGTTGTCCAATAATATTATTAAACATCCTCACATGGTAGCCTTTGAAAATGAAAGTTGTCCCAGTTGTGCTGCCTGTCTGGTTGCTTTGCTATTGGTGGTGAAGGCGGCAGATTCCACAGCATCTCTCAGCGCTTGCCAATTAGTTTTTACTAATTAATTAGACACTTTAATAGCACTTCTGCTAGAGCAGCAGCAAGCTCAATAATTGGCCCCTATTAGATCATTTCACATTTCTCAGCATACTAAAACTGCAAACATCTGCAATGACATTGGTTCTCTTGTTTTGCTAGGTTGATCCATCAATGTAAAACAGTTGATAGCAGAGCAGAAAAAAGTCTTGAATTGGATTTAATTATGTTGCAAATAAGGATTTCATATTAATTGTAAGTCACTTTCCACATTCCATTCACCTCCAGAGAGTCAAAGACTATGTTGTCATTTCAATAGATCAATAGAGCTAATAGGCATAAATGTAAATAGAGTATAATGGTGTTCGTATATTCCCAGAATAATAGTCATGCTTAAAATGTGTGCAGAACCTGATTCTAAGCAGTGGACTTGGAAATAATGTAAGACTTAACATCATCGTTCTACTTCCTAAAGTATCTCTCCCATCTGTCCCCTCCTCTGTCTCATTTCGGACTCACTTTTTACTTTGAATAGACTGCCCCAACAATCCATTAATGGGTCTGTCTGAATCTAGTTTCTCCCCAATCCAATCCAGTACTGCCATCAGTTACATCTTCCAAATACATAGCTCTGATGAATTTCACTCCAGCATTCATTAGTCTTCAGCAGCTCCCCCCTCCGTTGCCTACTGAATGAAATTCAGATTCCATAGACTGTCATTCAAGGTATACAGAAGCCAACCTACCTTTTTAAAATTTTCTCCCTCTATTACCCTTTAGATACCATTGATTCTTACCACACTGGACTACTGACTGTTCTCTGAACGTATCTTGACTACCAATTACTATCTCTATGACCTTGGGCAAGTAACTTCATTCTGTTGGATGTCAATTCTCTTATTTATTAAATTAGGAGGTTTGATTGATCTTAAAGATTTTATTTCAGCTTTAAATCTTTTGATTCTGTGATCCACTATGCAATACATTCCCAACTTTTTTGCCTTTGTTCATGCTGTCCCCAATCCTTGGAAATAGCCTCCCCCACCTCCAACCTCATCACAAATGTCAAGTGGAAGAATTGAATGGACATCTTTATTTTACCTCTGAATTTATTGAAAAGGAGTCTAGTTTATCTCCATTATAAATAACAGTAGTTCATGGTTTTAGACATATATTATTTATCATTTTAACAAAGGAGCCATTTATTCCCATTTTTCTACAAAAAATCTTACCCATTCTTCAAAGGCCAACTTAAATGCCACCTGTGCCTCAAAACCTGACCTGATGGACCACAGTTGGAAATGAGTTCCTCACCCTTACCCTGTGCTTTTAGAACATAGATTGGACCTATAATTTCTTTCGAATGCAAAACTCTGTAGTGAGGAAGATGTCCAACAATGCAGGTTTACTCTTGCAGATCAGATCTTCCTCAACGTCTTATAGTCTCAGTTGCATAGAGCAGAGGTATCAGATATAGGGCTCCCAAATGAGGCAGTAACCAGATTAAATTATAATTGGGAAACATTTAACAAAATAAATAAAAATACAATAAAACACGGGTAATATTAATATGTGGTTTGCTAAGTCAATATGTGGCATCAGGGATCCTCAATTACGGTTTAGTAGTCCCCTATTTGAATTTGACACCAGTGACTTAGACCACTCAGTGAGCGTTTAAGTGATACCTTCCAGTGTCCCACAGCCAGCATGTGTCAGACATGAGACATGAATCTAGATCTTCCCAACTTCAAGGCACTCTCCATGTGGCTTAGTGGATAAAGAGTTATTCTGGAACATAGATGGGCTCTTTCTAAGCTTAGATAAATAAGAAGAGCAATGAAGAAGGAGAAAGTGGGGGACAGGTTGTGTTATAAGAAATATGAAATGAAACAGAAGGTGAATGGAGATAGCCTATCGAGGGGGAGGGGGTGAGAAGAAGACATCTGGCTTGATGTCAAAAGGAATTACAGGGGAGTCTTTACAGTTTTAAGCTATGATAATAGGTATGATGCCCTCTATACTTTCTTTCTAATTAACTATTGAACATTTTGTTTTCTGAAATAAGAAGCAGATGATTAATGCTGTAAAAAAAAAAAACATTTAAAGAATCATTCACGCACTTGATTTTCTATCTAAATGAAAAGAGCCGAAAGGAATAGATAATAAATATTATTTTACATTTACACTCCATACTCACTTGCAGGTCTATGCGCTATATCTATGGACAATAATGGTTATTGCTGCAGCCTCTGGAGAGATATACCTGTATTATTCCAACTGTTTAATTAGGAAACTGAAGCCAGGAGCATCTAAACACAACTGGGATTTTGTCATTAACAGGAAACAAGGGTTTAGTTCAGTACCTGAAATTATTGAATCTATAATGACTATGACCCTCCTTCCTCTCTCTCCTGATAGCACTCCCTGCCACACACACACACACACACACTTTTGCAACCAATTCAGAAGATTGTGGGAATTTTAGAGTTAGAAGGGACCTTTCCAGTTTCCACAAACTCTATGTCAGGGAACAGATACAAAAATCTAAGGACTTTGGTAAGCCTACCATTTTCAAATTATTGGAGATACGGATGTGATTGTAGTCTAGAGAGATTATGGAGGACAAGCCAAGAGGCTGCTAGAATCAATGAAAAACTGCTTTGCCTCCTGCAAACGTTTGGAGGTTGGTTGTTGAATGGCAATCAACAACTACCACTGAATCACAGAATGAATGGAAGATAGTGATGTGAAATAAGTCTTCCTTTCAAAAGCTGGTTATTCAAATCTCTGCCACAAGGTAAGATGGCCACTGGAAAAGATAAGTGCTTTAGAATTAGATAGGGAAAAGCAATGAGGAAGGATATTTCATAAATAGAACAATTACATATTGGCACGTATTATAGGAGACAAAGCCAACTAAGAAAAAAAGACCATTTAGAACAAAAATGAAAATAGTTCAGTTTAATTACAGAACGCCCTGAAAATCTTCTGCTATGGCAGGGAATCTTAATCTTTCTTTGTGTCCCAGATTCCTTTTGCAGTTTGGTGAAGCCCATGGAAGCATTCTCAGAATAATGTTTTCTAAATTATTAAGGGGGATACTGAATTTCAGTCAGAGGTTAGTGAAAATAAATATGTATTTTCTCCCATCCAAATTCATGGATCCCCTGGAACCTATTCATGGAGCCCCAGTTAAACCCCATGATCTATGGTCCATTATTTTTTTCCAGTCTGGAATAAAATAGGGATAAAAGTACAAAGCAATAATCTAGAGGATTGGCTTAGTGTCTGAATAAGGGGAAAGAAGAGAAACACCTCAGCACTTTCTATAGATCAAAAGCAGAGTTATTTCCTTCTCCCTTGAATGTCAAGGATTATCTAAACACCAGAATGTTTCCCTATCTGTTTTTCCCCTCACTGGATTCTGGTCAATGGTACAGCTGTGGTCAAGAAAAGGAAATTAGCTGGGTTTTGCAGTAAAACCAAAGAGATGACCACAGCAGCTGGTACTGATGAGAAAATCTATTCATTGGCTAGGAGGCTTCTTTCATCTATGTTTGTTGCCTTGACAGCTATTGTCTACTCCTTTCTACAACCACCACCACCCCACCCTGTGCCCCCATCCCACTCCCTCTTCTCAAGGTATAATACTCTCTCCTTGGAAAAGGTCAGAATTATATAATAAAGGATTTTGCAGTAGGATGAGTATAGCATGTGGGATTTAGTTTTATCTATTGACTCTTATAAAGGTTATAATTATAGGAAAGGTAAACTATCTTCAATACAAGAAGTTTAATGTAGAAATGAAAGGAAAAAAACCCACAAAAATAAATCAACCATGTTAGAACATGTTAGGACAGGGTGGGTAGGCCAAAACTTTAAGGAGCTTAATGACAATTTTTGAATGATCTTTTCACAGTCCATAATGGCACTGAATATCAAGTAGCTTTGAGATACCAGGCATCAGTCTTATTTTCTGTTTGAATTCAATGTCTGCTTTCCACAAATTTGATCTTCTGATAATGGGCTAAACCATGGTTGAATGAAATAAAGACCTGTGGCAAGGAGAGACCAGTGAACCTTCACATAAAATAGTCCTTTGGGAACAGTGCTAATGGAATCACTTTGGAAGACACCAATAAAGGCTTTTGTAGTGATTTAAATTCCTGAAGTGGAATTTATGGTCTAGAAAGGGGGAAAAGCATATTATTTTGTTTGGGGAAAAAAAGGCTGCAGGAAAAGTCAAGAAAGCAGCTTTTTACTTTGCAGTGAAATGAATAAACGGACTAGTGAAGACAGCCCAATATACATTCTGTTCTTAAATGAGGCAGTGATATTAGAAGACATTTTAATATCACTAGAACATCACCTCACAGGGACAGGCCAATCAAGCATACTATATGTATAGCATGGACAAGGAACCATGTGGATAAGGAAGCCTGGAGGGAAATAGCATAGCAACATTTCTATTTTGCTTTAATCTGTGAAAATTTAGAGCAGCCCTAAATAGTCAAGTCAAGCATGCTGACTCTCAATATCGTGGTATTCTGGAAAGGTATTTTAATATATAGAATACAAGAATAAGACTTGCAAGGTGCTGAATTACTACATTGTAATGGCAAGCAAAGTGGGACTTTTTACTGTTTTTTTTCTTTTGGAGTGCTTCTCAGCAATCAAGTGCCTTTGATTGAGTCTTTGATTGAATCAAGAGTCTTTGATGACCTGCTTAAGTCACAAGAAAGCCTAAGGCACATAAGTTTGAGTCACACGGTTGTGATACCCTCTGACCTTCAAGAGGCATATATATCCTCAGAGGTTAACATTTTGCTTTGGGGCTCACTCACTGGAAGAGTGTTCCTGTGATTTTGCCAGACAAGTCTCTGGGTAGAGGTTAAGGAGACCCCTGGCTTTGAAAACCCAGATGTTAGTGCTTCTCTCTCTGGTAACTGTATGTATTGCTATGGACAGACTGTTAGAAGCCCTGTCTGCTGATTTGTGTTGTTTGCTCTGTTTATATAATTTCTGCTTGTAATTTCTGTTTGTGTGTTTCTCTAAAGTTCAGGGTGCTGACTTTTTCCCTTAAACTAAGTGAATGATATATGTACGTTTAATTAAAGTGAGATTGTAAACCCCTTAAAGTTGCTTTCCTTAGAAAAGCAGATCAAAGAACCTGTGCTAGCAGCCCTCCTGTGTGCTGGTGTTGTTGGTTTTACACCTCCACAGCAGCTGCAAGAAGCATTGTTTTTACACACATTAAAGTTCTAAATGAGTTAACCAGATATTTGTCATAATGAAAACAACAAGAGGCAATATAAAGGAAGATAAATGGACAATGGAGTAATATGAAAAACTTGAGAAATGACATAATAGGCTTTCACAATCTTTGAGACTGATTAGATTTTCCAGTTTTAATTCATTTAATCACTTCTAAAAAGGAGTACTTGCTGTTTTTCAACATACTTAAGGATACTTAGGTCATATAGGCAGTCCAGAGGTTAAATAACTACTCCCTTACCATATATTATCTTGATAATTAATCATGTAGAAGGGTCAATCATTTAGAAGCTGTGATATAAAAAGGATGAAATGTATGAATAATTTATAAAGGTTTGTCTCACAGGATCATTTTTTTTCCACTTCTTCTAGAAAGGAAAGACCTGTCAGTGAAATGACAAAAGAAAACAGGTTCAGAAGAGGAAACTTTGAAAGAAACCAAAATCTGGAGTTCATTAAGGCATCATCTATTCTTTTGTTGGTGTTGTTGTTCAGTCCTTTTCAATTTTGTCTGACTCTTCATGACCCCATTTGGGGTTTTCTTGGCACTGATACTGCAGTGGTTTGCCATTTCCTTCTCTAGCTCATCTTACAAATTTTACAGAAGAATCTGAGGCAAACAGGGTTAAGTGATTTGTCAAGGGTCACACAGCTACTAAGTGTCTGAGGCCAGATTTGAACTTAGAAAAAGAAGTCTTCCAGCCTCCAGGCCTGGCACTCTATCCACTGTGCCACATAGCTGTCCTCTATATTCTTTTGTTACCATCAGCTAAAACTCTCTTTCTCATCCGTTGTAGCTCTGTAGATCTGTCGCACATAGTTGCGAAAATAGTTTGGGACACTCAAAGAGTAAAGGACTTGTATATTATCACATGGTGAAAATGTACCAGAGGCAGGATTGGAACCCTGGTTTTCCTTACCTCAAGGCTAGCTTTCTATCAACTCTGCCACATTCCCTCTCATCTCTGTGCATAAATGAGAGAGACATGGATTGTAAGACAGAGAATAAGTGGTTCAAAAGCTGGCTGAATGTTCGGACCAAAAAAAGTTGATAAATGGACAGATTTACCTTAGTTCAAATCCAAAACTCAAGAGCTATATGACCCTGGGCAACCCACTTAACCTTTATCTATAAAATGAGCTGGAGAAGAAAATAGAAAACCACTCCCAAATCTTTATCAAGAAAACCACTAAAGAGGTCATGAAGAGTAGGACAAGATTGAAATGATTGAACAAGTAGGATCATGGATTTAGAGTTTATGGGGACCCTGATAGTCATATGATCCAAACTCCCTCACTTTACATGGAAGGAAACTGAGACCAAAGAGGTTAGGTGACACAACTAAGGTCACATGGCTAATAAGTATCAGAGCAGCTGGGATTCAAACTCAGGTCCTGTCATACATGATGTCTGACTTGATTTCCACTGCATCACAAACTTATCATTCTCCCTTATATCAACCCCTGATTTGTATAGGTATAAATGTCTCTCCTCCATGAGACTAGATGTTTTTCTTTCAGAGCAGAGTGTATATCCTGTTTCCCCTTGTATCCTCAGCACCTATTATATATAGTGTCTTCATCATAATTGTGCACTAGTAAATATATATCAAATTGAAGTGAACTGGAATGATTGCCTTTTTTTGTCACTAGGAAATTGTAAAACTAACCTCGCTTAGTTTTTTTTAAATTAATTTTATATCGCAGTGATGCTATTAAAATTCTCTCTAGGGAGATTTCATATAAAATGCATATAACAAATTCACAAAACCAGTAGGGAAACTCAAAGCCTAGAGAAGCTTATTTGGGAAGTTTTGCTTGTCTCTTGCATGGAAGGGAGCATTTTAAATAGGATGACAAGAAAAGTCTGCCAGATGAAGAACATGTCCAGAGAGAAGACTGGTTCTTTGATCATATCTGGGAGTAGCTATGGATTTTGTAGTGGGAACAAGTTATGTTTTGGTAAAGAAGAAAGTCATGGGGAGTAGTGATGTCTGCTTTTCTGACCACTGTTAAGTATGGCTTCAATTTTAGAAAAGTCAGTTGAGTTTGAGCAGGGAATTGGGAGAGTAAGCAAGTTTTGTATAGAGAGAAATACAGAAGACATTGACTGATGACCAAGGAGCAAGATGGCATTGTTAAAATTTCAGTAAAGAAATGGTGGGGGAAAATATAGAAAGACAATTTGAAATATAGAAATACTGTTCTAGAGTAATATTTAAGTTTAAGGAAGCACCTTTCAGCTAAGAAGAAGAAAAGGAAGGAGAAAGGAAGAAGAAAAAAAAGCAAAAAAAAAAAAAAAAGAATGTTAGCAAACTATAAAGTAGGGTCTCTTTCAGGTCTAGACCTGATCAAGGAGGGAATAAAAATAGCAAATTTTACCTTGAGCATAGTGGTATGAGGGTGGGGTTCCAATGATTATCCTATCAAATTAAAAGTAAAACACCTTTGGTGGGTAAGAAAATGTTTTAATTTCAATTGAATCAACCAGAAATAAATGTGAGGACTTTGGGGTCATTCATTATATTATCCCCCAGGCTTAAAAGAAGCTAATTATTATAACAGTCTATTACATTGGAATCTGTGAGGAAGAACATCAATCCTGAGAGTTCTTTAAAAGTTCTCAAAAAACCTTTGATGGTAATTTTCCAAATTATTGAATGAGATTGAAGTTAAAGGTAGAAATAATTTAGAGGTCATTAACCTAGTGCTTGATTATTCACAGGTCTGTAGTATAAATGCCATGTGTGTGTGTGTGTGTGTGTGTGTGTGTATGTGTGTGTGTGTGTGTGTGTGTGTAACAGCAATGCTATATACAGCTGCTGTGGGGGGTCTAAGACCAATAACACCAGCAAACAGGAGGGCTGCTAGCACAGATTCTTTGATCTGCTTTTCTAAGGGAAATAAACTTTAAAGGGGTCAATAATCTTACTTTAATCAAACATATATATCATTCACTTAGTTCAGGGGAAAAGGAAGTACCCTGAACTTCAGAGAAAATACAAACAGAAATTACAAACAGCAAAGACCAACAGAGAAGGCTTAAAAAGTGTCTGAGAAATTAGCACAGATCAACAGCAGACATATCCAACTGACTACAGCAATACATACTTAGTTACCAGAGACAGAAGCACCAACATCTAGGTTTTCAAAGACAGAGGTGGGGGGCGGGGGGGCGGGGAAGCTCCTTAACAGCTACCCACAGTCTGGTCTGGCCGAATCACAGAAACATTCTTCCAATGAGTGAGCCTCCAAAGCAAAGCCTTACCTCAGTATTTATACCCTTCTCAGAGCCAGAGGGCATCACAACCCTCTTGACCCAGTGCCTAATTAGAAATTAGCAAAAGGTGTGGGCCTTCCTATAAGCAAGCTTCCCCCGCCTAAGGCAAGTCTCTCCCCCAATGGGCTCCAAGTGAGGCCTATTAATGGGTGGGGAAGATCTTGAAATCTCTTTAACATTACAGAGTGTGTTATATTTTAATAGAGGGACTATCTCTGGGAATAAATGAAGCAGCAGAATTTAGGATCCAGATCTTAGCAATATAGGTGCTTTTAGATGGAATGAAGTAGTTGAATGAAGAATTTTTTTTAATTGAGTTAGTTAAAAATTGGATAATCACCAGAAGTACTGAATATTTCACCCATTTTGGGAAAATGGCAAAAAAAAACCAAAAAGACGGGAAGAACTCAAGACAATAATCTCTATGCTTTGTCTGAACATCCTAGAAACTGGATATGAAAAGAGGGTTGAATTCTTGACGTCAAGGAAATAGAAATGTAGTCTGCTGTATCTGGCTTAATTCTTGTATGACATGGAATTTTAAACTATCTGAATAGCATGGATAAATTGGAGTACTTTGGTTTTACATGAAATTCTGTCAGCACTTTGAACAGAGATGGTATTACAATCTTAGACTATTAATTCCAGTGAGGACAATTTAAAAATAGGCACAGACCATGAGAACTAAGAACAGAACTAGTCTAATCAGTGAAAATAGCCTCCCATCAAATCATCTTTTCCATGATATTTATTCTCAGACATATACATGATTAGCAGACTTGGCAACATTGTGATTTAGAGTAGCAATTTTTGAAGTGACTTGGTTTAAAAAAGCAACAACAAATTTTGGGCAGGGTTCAAAACTATCAGCTCCACTGAAGTGTACACATGTACGTTCAGGGGAATGAATAAACTCATGGGATATAATGATCACTATGGCTCTACTTTTGAAAAGCCTATTTTCAATTTTAAATTAAATAATATGATTAAATTACTGTTTCCTCTCAGAAATAAAGAATTTAGACACTAACATTTAATCCATATTAATACTATCAGAGACTAGACCTCAAATCAGTTGGACAACCCTTTTGAGTTACTAACAGTTCTCAGACTTCACTTTGAGACCCAGCAGTATCACCCCGAGGTGATAGGAGTTCAAAGAATGGATTTGTTTCTGAGGTTTCTATTAAAAAAAAAAGAAAAAGAAAGAAGAATTGAGGGAAATTTTTTGTTCGTAGAAGCCAGTGGGAATCCTAAGTTTTGAGTTGGAAAGACTAAGTTTTTGCCACTTGCACGACCTTGATTAAACCATTTTCACACTTACTATCTTCCTGATCTGTGATTTTGACAGTATTATTCTGAGAACTGAGGACACACTGTTTCTAAAGGAGTTTGAGAAGCAGAGGCATTTAAATCTTCCGATTTGTGGTATATTATTTTGTACTTTACACGTCAGCTTCTAATTGTTATCGACTCCTTTGGTTTATTTTCTTTCTTCCAACCAAAATGTAAGCTCCTTGTGGGAGGAGCTGATTTCTCATTCTTTCACATCTATTTGTAACTCTTTGTTAATAATCCATATGGAGTAAATACTCAGTCTCCCTTGTTAGTTACATGTTGGGGGTAATGGTGGTCTCATGGGAAGGGGTCCAGTGGCTCAGATCTGAAGGGCTACCACACACTTCATAATTCACTTATTTCTCTTACACACCCTATCATTTCTAGTGTATAGATTAACATTTCTTTTTTTTAAAAAAAGTAAGAGGTAAAATATAGTATAGTATTTAAAATCCATACGATTGAAGCAAGAAATAGTGTACCTTGCAGACAGGAGGAACTTAATAAAAATTGGTTGAATTGAGTTAAATTTATCAATCACCTAAGCAATCTGTTTATAAAGTTAGTGATAAACACTTGGGCTTGTTAGCCATCTTGCCAGCTAAATTATGGTTTCCAAAAAGGAAGCTGCACATTTCCCTCTACTTTTTTTTTCCTTTTGTCTTGATGATGCAAATCTATCAACATTTATATCTTTCATTTTTTTTGGTGAAGTATTTGTCTTATCACTAAGTATTCATCTCATTTCTTCAAGAAGAGAGATACTCAAATTTAAGCTTCTGAACTAGCAAAGAGGTTCAAAGGGCTCAAATCTGGGAGTGGAAGAGAGGCTCTGCATTCAGAATGTGACAAATAACGGGTAGGTAGGATTCTCTATCTTAGCATTTGCTGTCAGATTTCTCATTTACTCTGTTGTCCTGAAAGGTACTTAATTTAAGCCAATGATGATAAGGCAAAAATTTTATAGTTCATTTATTCTTTGACTCAACCAAGACTTCCTGAAAGACAGTCTTATTGATAAGAATGGTAACAAGAGAAAATATATTAAAATTCATCTTCAACCATGATATTTCTCAACCATGAATCATTCCCACTATTACATATTGGTTACTTTTTGCCCCATGGAAAACATTTTTTTTATAAAGTTGTCAAATTAAATGACTCTTTCTGCTAAGGAGACCTGGCTACTAAAGGACATTTGGTATATGGATCTTTTATGTTTGGAAAGGCAGTGAGAACCCCCTCAGCCTCTTGCAACTTTTGAGTTTAATTATCTTGCCCCCTAAGTCATTGGCCCAAAATACGGTAAATCTTGTATTTCAAAACTTATAAGCAGAAGAATCTGCCTGGTCAAAGGTTCTGAATGCTGGGTCTATGAAATTTTTAAAAGTGTATTTTGATAACTATATTTCAATATAATTGGTTTTCTTTGTAATCTTATGCATTTCTTTTTATGCACTTAAAAACATTAGACTGAGGAGGGATCCACAGGTTTCAGCACATTGCCAATGGAATTTATTTCATGATTTTTAAAAACTTAAGAACCTCTGGACTAGCTTCTGCATGAAGATTAGGTGTGCATGGCCTTTTCCTGTGATTCTTTGAACACAGCAGCAACTCTCCTTAGCATTAAGGCCACAACTTTGAGTAAAAGGATCAACCGATGAGGTTAATCAAAAGAGGGAGAGAAGAGGTCATTTCCATAGATCAGTTCTTTTGGCCAAGTTATATAGAAAATGATGGGTTTTTTCAAGCATTCCATTACTACTTTTTTTTTTCAATGGAAAAACAAAAACAAAAAAAGGAAGCTCATCAGAATACTGACCATATTTCAAACACATAATGTCTCATTTTAAAATCCCCCTTCTTGTTGGCCTCTCCTAAATCCCACATGGACGGATATAAGTCTTACACTCATTTTTATTGGTGCATCATTTCAGTCATGTCCAACTCCTCTATAAACCTATTTAAGGTTGTCTTAGCAAAGATACTGGAGTATTTTGCCATTTCCTTCTCCAGTTCATTTTAGAGATGAGGAAACCGAAGCAAACAGAGTTAAGTGACTTGCCCAAGGTTACACAGCCAGTAAGTGTCTAAGGCCAGATTTGACCTCATGAAGATAAGTCTTTCTGACTCCAGGCCCAGTGTTCTATCTACTGTGCCACCTAGCTGCCTATCTTATATTCATGCAGATTTCTAACAACTATAAACCTTTTCTATAGGATTCCCCATTAACAAAAATTATTTGAGCCACTATTTTTTTTTTGTAGATAAAATAGGAGGTAACATACATTTTCAATGATAAGGAGTAGATTTTTCCAGCCTAGTTAGTAGGTGTTAAGAAATACCATGCTTAAGACAACCAGAAATAAACTGTCTCACAGTACTTTTAACATAAATTCCAATAAAGCAACAACAATAAATCTTGACAGTTCAACTGCAGATGAATTTGTCCTCAAATATTAGATAGTACAATATAGAACCTACTATGTGATCTTTGTTAAGGCTAAAATACTGACATTCTCTTGAGAATTTTCTCTTAATTCTCATACTGGGATTCTCTTAAGAACTTGTGCTGCCAGTAGAGGCAGAAGGGGTTCTTAAGACAAAGGAGCAAGATATGATGAAAAATCTCTGGATTTGGAGTCAGAGGATAAGGGTTCAAATGCTACCTCTCTCACTAATTATTTAATCTTGAGCAAGTAAATTAAAAACTTTGAGGCTTAATCACCTCATCCATAAAATTAAGAGGTTAGATTTGTCTCCTCATCTGTAAAGTTAGAGATTGCCACCACCAAGGTGTTGGCCCTCATGGACTATATCAATAGCCTTTTGGTGGTTCTTCATTTCTGAAATCTGCCCCCACTCCATTCCGTCTTCTACTCAGCTACCAAAGTGATCTTGAGGTACAGTTCAGACTCTGTTCAGACTCCAGTTACTCCCTATTATTTCCAGAATCAAATAAGAATCTTCTTAGGCATTCAAAGCCCTTCATATCCCACTTCCTTTCCTCCCACCTAGTCTTTAAGCCTGTGACACCAGGCTCATTGATGTTCCTGAAGTAAACTTACTCCCTCTCCCAACTCAAGGCATTTTCACTGGCCATCCTCTAGGCCTAGACTTCTCTCTCTCCTCAGCTTTACCTGCTGGCATTCTGGCTTTCCTTTCTGGCCCAGCTAAAATTCCATCTTCAACAAGAAGCCTTTTTCGATACCTCTTAAATCTATTACTTTCACTTTGTCATTTGTCTTCAATTTATCATATATATATATATATATATATATATATATATATATATATATATATGTATATGATATGTGTGTGTATATATATATATATATTACATAATCGTTTGCATATTGCATTCCTCCATTTGACTGTAACCTCCTTGAGAACAGGGACTATATTCCACCCCCCCCCAGTCTTTGTATACTCAATGTTTGACACAGTGACTATCACACAGTAGGCACTTAATAAATGTTTATTACATTAATTGACCAGATTAGGGGTGGGGAACCTGAGGTCTCAAGGCAGGTTCCCCTCCCTTGGACTAGATTGATTCTAAAGTCCTTTCTAGCTCCAAATCTATGATCCTAAGACATTTTTCTCTATCTTAGGTTTAATCCTTTTTTTGTTGTTGTGTCGTTTCAGTCATGTCTGACTCTTCATGTCCCCATTTGGGGTTTTCTTGGCAAAAGTACTGGAGTAGTTTGCCACTTCCTTCTCTAGCTCATTTTAAAGATGAGGAAACTGAAGCAAACAGGGTTAAGTGACTTACCCAGGGTGACATAGCTAGTAAGTGTCTGAGGCCAAATTTGAACTGATGAAAATGAGTTTTTCTGATTCTATAACCAGTGCTCTATCTGCTAAATCACATAGCTACCCTAGGCTTTATACTACCATTGCTAATATAGTGTGATGTTCTAATTTATACAAAAAAATCTTCTAGGACTATGAACAGTCAGCTATAGAACCATAAAATTATTGATTATTCACAAAAGGGCAAAATCTAGTGCTACATTCTTCCTTTTCAGTCTTTATTAGAGCTGAGAAAATACATCAGTAAGAAAAGCTTTTCCAAATACTGATTTATATCGGCTAATGTGAAACATGCTCAAAGCACAGTTAATCTCTACTCTGTTCAAAAAATTACTTAAGAGACCTATTTAGGCTTACCTTCTCCACCCTAGTTTGCTAGTTCCCTGGACACCACTGAGACCACTAGAAACTTTTTTTTTTTCCTATTGAGTTCATGAGAATTTATTTTTAACTCTTGGACAAAAGTCTGTCTAGCTTTCTGCCCTGTAGAAATCCATGGTTATTCTCTTTTGAGGATTAAATAAGTATATTATTTTTATGGTCAATATTAATGAAGAAAATAAGCTCAATTTTAAGAATAGGCTGATTCTTCTTTTGTCCCCCAAACAGCAGAGACACTATACAAATATATACACACACACACACATATATATGTATTTACGTATACATGCATACATATACACATATATTCATATATATATATATATATGTGTGTGTATGTGTGTGTGTATGTATATATATATATATATATTACTTCAAAAAGAAAACCAGATAAATGATAGTCTATTTTGGTAGCATCTTAGAAACCTTTATACTTAATGGGATTTTCCTTTATTTGAGCAAACTTGGCTAATTTCATTCTTTGTGATTGAGAAATAATTTTGTGAAATTTCCTATTAAATGAAACAAATAGCCCTAAACTTAATGCATATTTGGCTTATGAAAAACCTATACATATGAAAAGTTGTGGCTCATCTGAGTTCTATTTGCTTGAGAAACTCCCTCTCTCCCATGATGTACCCTTCCCACCTGAGCCACGGGCCATTTTTCCACTAGAGCCTGTTTTATGAAGGAAGTTCAGCTGTCAGGGTCTCTACCTACTGCCCTTCCCTCCTACACTACTCCCTTGGAGCTCAGAAGGGTTCTGGTCTTAGTAGGACTCAAAGTTTAAGGCTTCAGTCTTCAGAAAGTCAGCATTCAGAGTAGTTTGTTCAGTTCTAATGAGTAAGCTCAGAATTCATCATATGAATCTGGAACTTCCTCTGGTTCAATTTGCATTTAACAGGTTACCTTTCAGGTAATAGACCTGAATGGCCATTTTTGTTTGGATCTTTTGCTTTTTCTGTTAAAGATGACTTACAATGATATGAACCCGATAGCACTGATAATGATTGTATTTCTGTAGTGATTTATAGACACTTTGGGGGCGACTATTTAATTTTCCCCAATTCAATGAGATTTGATGTTAAATGAAACAAAGTAACATAATAACATTCAAATTAAATTAGAAAAAAATGTTCAAATAAGCCTTGTCTTCTTTTAAAAAGCAGGTTCATTTAGCAGAAGAATATTGTCCAATGTAAAAAAAAAATACAGCTACTGAGAGAAGAAATTGCCTTGGCCTTTTGTAATTAGATTTGAACTACAGAATAAGGAGCCAGATACTAGGAGATAAAAGGAAGACAAAGAGATAGAATGGAGGTAGACCATCTTCCTCTTTCCTCTTCCTCCATCCCAAATGGAGGAAATGAAAGTAGGCTCCTGTCCTAGGAATGGGAAGGCCTAAAGCCATATGTTCAGGGAAATTTCTTTTCATATTTCTTTTTGCATTAGATAGGAAGCAGAAGCAGGAACCTTATTTGTGCTTCAGCATGTCAATGGATAAAGTTAAACACAACAGTTTAGCTAAGTAATCTCCAACCTGCCACAGATATATACTAATTGCCAAGTCCTTTAGATTCCAGGTCCTCATCCTGTAACTCCTCTTTTCCCTTACTTCTACCGTCCTAGAAAGTACAAACCCTCCTTAAACTTACCTAGTCTACTGAAATAGCCTTTAAAGTAAATTAGCCTACCCGTCTCCCTCTCTCCCCGCTCCAAATCATCCTTCATAATGACAAGAGATTAATCTTGTTTATGTACAGATTGAAATTGTGTGGCTTCCAGTAATCCCAATCAGGGCAGGATTTTTTGCTATCAAGGGCCTTTAATGAGTCTGGCCTTTGTTTGAATGGGGCAGGTAAAGTGGGATCTTTTGTCTTGGAATGTTTTTCAGTACCGTGTGCCTTGAGAGTCATGGATTTGTTGAGATGCGGTGCTTTCCCACACTTTGGTTTCCCACACACTAAATGCTAAGTCAGCCCCAGCCCTCAGAATCCTGAACAGGGTACATGTGTTGGAAGGTTAACGTTTCACTTTTTGGGGTATACTCACTGAAAGAGTGATGAGACTCTGAGCAAGCTGTTAAAATATTCCCCCCAGCTTTTATAACCCAGACAGATGTTGGTTCTTCTCTGATAATTATGTATGACTATGGATAGAATGGTTTGTGCTATTTGATCTGTTTATATAATGTATGTGATTTGTAATTTCTGTTTGTATTTGCCCTGAAGTTCAGGGGGCTGATCTCCCCCTGAACTAAGTGAATGATATATGTATGTTTAATTAAACTGAGATTGTTAACCCCTTAAAGTTTGCTTTCCTTAGAAAAGCAGATCGAAGAACCTGTGTTGGCAGCTCTTCCGTGTGCTCTTGTTGTTGGTCTTACACAGCCACAGTAGCTCCTAGCCACATTGTTGTTACACTTCCATGCTCAAACATCTTTAGTTGCTTCCTGATACCAACCAAATAAAATTTAAACTCTTTGGACTCACTTTTATGGCCTTCCACAATCTCATGTCACCCCACCTTTTCAGACGCACTTTGTTGTTCAGCCATTATGGTGGTGTTCAACTCTCTGTGACTCCATTTTGGGTATTTCTTGGCAAAGATACTGGTATGGTTTGCCATTTTCCTCTCCACCTCATTTTACAGGTAAGGAAATTGTAGTAAACAGAGTTAAGTGACTTGCCCAGGGTTGCGCAGCTAGTATCTGAAGCCAGATTTGAACTCATAAAGATGAATTTTCCTGATTCCAAACCATGTGTTCTATCCACTGTGCCACCTAGCTACCCCCTCCTGACCCACTACTCTCTTCCATGTGCCCTTTTATATAAAATGTACTCTTTGCTATCAATTGATGTATGTCCCATGTTATCCTATGCCTTTGATTATCCCATTGCCTATGCCTAAAATACCTGTTTTCCTCATACACCTATCATTTCTATCTTTTGAAATCCTTTAAAACTCAACTCTAAAGCTGTGCCCTTTCTGAAGCCTTTACTGTTCTATCTTAGAAGAAAAAGAAAAGTAGCTGACTTTAAGTTTGATTAGAGAGATAATAATCTCTTATTTAAGCCTAGAAGTTTATTTTAATTCTTACTTTATAAACCTCATATCCTAAAACTTTTCTAAGAGTGCCATTTGAATCTCTGTACCTTTACAAGTTCACTCCCTAATCCCATCACCCAACCTCAGTTACTGGGTAATCACTACCTAAGGAACCATCATCCTATCAAGTGTTGGCTACTCCAAAACGTAGTTACATAATATTCCCATTTTATAGACTATCTAGACTATTTTATAGACTATATGACTATCTAGTTCAGATAGAGAATGACATAAACTTTCTATTAAAAGTAATAGCTTACTTTCTATAAATGTTTTATTCCCTGCAACTCTGTGGGGGAAAAATAGTTTTACAGATTGGAAAACAAACTCAGAACAATGAAGGGACATTTACATAATCTCATAGCTAGTGAAAGTTGGAAGTGGGACTGGAACCCAGGTTACCTGAATCCAAGGTAAGTGTTTTTCTCCACTTCACCAACTTTCCTCCTCAAAGTCAAAATTCTTAAATTAAATTCTAATCTTTCAGTTTATTGTTCATTGCAATGAAAGTGTCAAAAATATTGCCATGTGGATAGTACAATTTGCATTGGGGCTGTTTTCCTTGTATTGAATTGGTATATGAATGGGTGAATAGTCTTTCAGCTGTTCTTTGTTAGAAGAGAGGCTGGAATCATGTGTTGAAGAGAGCTTGGGAACGCAGGTTTATTAAGCAAACTTTAAAGGAGATTTTGTTGTTGTGTCTCAGATTACTCCTTAATTCTAATTTAAGGTATAAGAATATGAAAGTGAACTGAATCACTTATAGTAATTACATGCCTTTAGGCAGCAGCAATTTTAGAAGCTTTAGGCAAGTTTATTTTCCATTTCAAAAAACAAAACAAAAAACTTTCTTCTCTTCCCCTGCTGTTTTCTTTCCTCAAACACAGTTAGAAAGCAGCATATTTGAATTGAAAACAAGATAAAATCTTAAAATGAAACAAAAGCAATTGATTCTTTTTTATGAGTGACATAATTTATATATTTTCTTCAAGAAAAATTATTTTTCTTCATTTCTGAATGGTTAATGAGATAGAATACAGAGCTTAAGGACACCAATTTGTTAAGGAATAGTTATGCTTTTATAAGTAATGTTATAAAATAAATACTATTTAATTCAACAGGCAATGAAAGATCATAAAAAGTAAGCTGTTTTCGGTGAGAAAATCATTACTCAGATTGGAATGAGGCTTCTGAAGTACAGCTTCTGGTTAAGCTGACCTAGTTTGGACTTTTCATGAGGAGTTTGTCCAGGGTAATTGCAGATTTTTGTGTGAAAAGGCAGCAAATCTGGGAGGCAGCACAGAATTACTTTATCTTTTTGTTTGTTTGACTATATCTCAAGGACTACCTGTTCAAGGTCTAGGGAGTTCTGCCTTCGAAAAGTCTCAGAGCAAGAAGAAATCTACTACACATTTATAATGGAAATTATGTTTCTTTCAGATTGAGAAAAGAATGTGAAGGACTATGAAAAAGAATAAAGGATGATGAAAAAAAAAACTGAGGCTACAAAGTAACCCAGGAAAACATTTGAGGGTGCTTAGGCTACTGGGATTTACCCTGGTTCCTGTTTTTTGGTATATTTGGGGGGGTGGGACAGGTTAAGGAGGAGAGGTATAGGGGGGTGACCATCAAATTTTATCTTAGATTTGTACTCTACCAAAATGAAAGGAAGGAAATTAGGAGCAAGAATGTTTTTTTTTTTTTAATGTAATCTGTTATGTAGCACTTTTGCTGGTATGGATTTACTGTGTATATTCATTCTTATGTCTCCTTATCTTAGCTGCTAAAAGAAAAGCTTCATGAAGATTTAGCCTTTGCTGTGTCTACATGACATGACAATAACTGGAGGAAAAGTGAAAGTTGTTGGGTAGAGGGCATATCATGAAAAGAACAGGTTGGATTTAGAGTCAGAAGGGCAGAGTTCAATTTCCAGCTCTGACATATCTCTGGAAGCTTGGACAAGTCACTGAATTTTTTTTTGAGCTTCCATTTCCTCATCTTCAAATGGGAGAAAGGATGATGGCAATATTGATGATGCTGATACTGATTATTGTCTTACCTTATGAGATTTTAGTAAATGCTTTGTTAACTGTAAAGGACAATACAAATGGGAACTGTTATCTAGAGCTATTGACTATGTTAGAAAATATCAAACACGGGCAGCTAGGTGGCACAATGAGTAGAGCACTGGCCCTGGAGTCAGGAGGACCTGAGTTCAAATTTGGCCTCAGACACTTCACACACTTACCAGTTGTGTGACCTTGGGCAAGTCACTTAACCCCAATTGCCCTGCCTTCACCCCTGCAAAAAAAAAATCCTAAAAAAGAGAAAATATCAAACAAACTAGCTCACTTTTCCTTTCATCTTATTAGCCAGTTCTCCAACTTCTAAGCAAGCCACATACACTTAGAACTTCTTCCCTTTGGTTTGTGAGAACATTTTTCTTTCTTCATGTAATTACCTTCCAAAATCCCTTGCTCCCCATGAAGTTCCAAACTCTCCCTAATAGGAAGGGAAACAGTAAATGCTCTTACCCTGCCCTGTTCCACATTTCCTTTCCACTTGATAGCTTATCATCTACACAACTTCTAGCTTAAGCTAGACATTGACATTTTAGAGTGATATAACATTTTTCAAACCCCCAAAGATTCTAGAGGTCATCTAATTCAACCCTCTCCTTTTAGAGATAAAGAAATACTTAAGTGTTTTTTAACTATATCAACATAGAATTTATCCAATAAGTGCATAAATGTGGATTTTATGAGAACATTGGTTGGAGGTTTATTTGGCACTGAGGATGGGCAAAAAACATATAGCTCAGAATATAATGAGTTATATTTACATACATTACATTTATTACAACATATATTTGAATCATCAGACATTTTAATTCTCTTATGTTGACCCATTTTCAAAGAGAAATTAATAATAACTTACATTTATCTAGTGCTTTAAGGTTCACAAAGTATTTTCCTCACTAGAAAAATGGAAGGAAGGTTGGAGAGGAATAATTACCCACATTTTACAGAAGAGGAAACTGAGTTTCAGAGAGGGTAAATGAATAACTAGCTTCTGGCTTCACAACCAGAATGCATCAGAACTAGGAGTTAAAGCCAAATTTTCTGAGTCTAGTGGTTCGTTCTTTCCCCTAATCCATATTGCTTTGCTCTTAGGAAACTCGTTTGCTTGGCTTATAAAACCTGTCATAACCTAGTCCCAATCTTTGCACAGTCAGTAAACATTACTCCCTTTACCATACTCTACAATCCAGCCGAACTTGCCTTCTCTCTGTTCCTCATACAGGATACTCCATCTTCTCTCTCCATGTGTTTGCATTACATACTCCCTGAATGATGGAACGCTCTCCCTCTTCCCCTGCACTTCATAGAAGCCCTTCCTTCCTGACTCAATTGAAACCCCACATTCTACACGAGGCCTTGCTTGATTCCCTCCACCGCTAGTGTCCTCCCCCATTGCTTCTTAATTTTGTATTTGTTCTGTATATACTGATGTTGTCCCCTTATTTGGTTGTAAGTTCCGTGAGATAGAACATAGTGGGTTTTTTTTTGTCTTTGGGTCTCAAGCACTTAGCACAATGACACATAGTAGGCACTTAATAAAATGTTCAATAATTAGTTGATTAGGTAATTACCACTAAATTTTTAAATAAAAATTTATATGTAGTTTAATTCACTATAGTTATGGCAATTTTATTAGAAAACATGTGATCACTTATAAACTTCAACAAGGGAATGTATATTCTTCTTCAGGGCCTTTCATGTATGATGCCAAAGTAAAGTATTTATGTATGTACATACTCTAGGAATATAAAAAGACATTCCTTTTTTGGTTTGTGCTTTCTTTACTTGAGCAACTTCCATTCCTTCTTCCCTCCCTACTTCCCTTCCTTCCTTTGTTCATTTTTTCTTCCTTTCATTTCTTCTTTCCTACCTTTGATTCCTTCCTTCCTTCCTTTAAACCTTCCTTCCTTCTTTTGTTTCCCCACCCTCCTTTCCATAACACCTTGAGGACCCAACCCTGCTGCTGATCAGCAAGTGAGTTCTGACCTGCACCAGTAAACCTGGCCTCGTTTGTCCCTTTCCTAGTTACCTGGTAATGCCCTACTCCATGGGGTCTCATTCTATTGGTGTTAGACTTAGTGTAGATACCTAACTGCTATTGTAGCCCAGAACTCCCGAATGAAAGCCACAGCCTTCCTGGTAACAGGGACTATAGGTATGGCTTTACTTGATTTTTCAAGAAAGCAATGTCATACGTTAAGAACCAAAGGGATTAATTAATATTAAAAAACTCACATTTATATTATTAATTAGTAGATTATCAATCAATATAAACTATAATATTATCAATTAAAAACAACCTCCTGTGAAAGAGGCTTCATTGCACTTCTCAATCATGTAGAAACAAGTTCAGAGATATCGATGAGCTATGGCCCCCCTTAATAAGGTCACAGTGATAACTAGAAAATCATTGTCTAGAAATGCTAGACCTAGAAATCAAGTACTTCATTGTATTCAAGAAACTCTCCTGGTTCTTAATGTATGTAAAGTAAGCCTTCCATCTTTTCTATGCTTTGTATCTTTTGTCACCCCTTAGAGAAAGTGATTTGTCACTGAAAGAAGAGACAGAACAAAAACAAATAATTGTTTGCAATTTATTAGACCTGAACAAAAGATGCCAACTATTAATAAATGCCATTATAATCTTCAGGCATTTCACATTGTATTCTTTATTTTTTCCCTCTGATATTCTCTTCCAGACAGTAAAAGAGTTTGTTAAACTTATCCAAAACCAATTGCAATCTGACTCATTGTATGGAACTGATGTACAATGATTAGAACGTCAATAAAAAAAATAGGCCTTATTGATGTAAGTGTGCATGAGTGTTAAGCAGCAAGTTAGGAAATCCTGGTTCAGATTAGGAAAAAGATTAATTATTAAAGGAAAAAACATCTATTTACCATACAGGTGAAAATCTTCCCCGAATAAAGGACTCTTGTAATAGGAATGTGAGAAGACTTGAAGAAAAAGGAAATATTTTGGAACATGGAAATTAACCATCAAGTCCTACCTCAATCTGTCCCTAACTAGTTGTACAACTTTTTAATTAGTCAAAAAAAACCAGAGATTCAAAATATGTTGAAACTGGAAAGTATTTTGGATTCCTTGGGTCAGTTATTTCTCCTCTTTACACCTGTTTTCTCATTTGTAAAATGAGTCTGTTGGACTAGACAATCTCTAAGGTTCTTTCCAATTAGGAATTTATAGTCTTATGAACTTCCCCTCTTTCTTCTGTTTTTTAGGCTTTAAAGAAAAATAAGTAGGTTCTATCATCTTGCCTGGTTTGGAGGAAAGGACACTTCACAAGTGGACTTGAACTTCAAAATTTTTAACATTTTAATTAAAGACAATTCATGATAAATTTTGGTCACTATGAACAAAAATCCCCAAGTAATATATCAAAGGAGTAAGTTGGTTATAAGTGATAAACCAATTTAAGTAGTTTTCTGTTTGCATAGTGAGTATATTATATTTTAATGTTATTATATTTTGTTTTTCTTCCAGATTGTCCCAGATTTGCATTCCCAATCTTTTGTTCTCTCCTCTCTTTCCTTGGTGAAACTCACCATCTTGGATTCCAGTTTTTCTATTCTGTCCATTACTTTTGCTGTTCGGGTCATGAATTCTGCTTTTATAATTCTCGTTTCTCTTTTAAACCACTCAGGAACTTGCATTGTGATTCTATGTTCTCCTCACATTCCACTGGGTCCTCTGTCTCATTAAGTGTTGGATCATTTCCCTTTGTTCTGCAGTTCACAGATGCCTGAACTTGTTACTAGATCTGGAAGTCATATTTCTTTCTGCTATTAATGTTTTCCTTGTTGATTTATCTATTTATGTTGAAGGGCTTTGGGTTTTCTTCCTGAGATCTTTGGCAATTTAAGCCCCCGTTCCCACCTCTTATTCTCCTCTATTGTTCACTTTCTGACTCTCTTGACTCCCTCCTCTCTGATGCTGGTTTCCTTGGAGGCTGAATCTCATAGAATCTCAGCCCTCTTCTCTTGTTCAATTGACAGTACACAAATCGAAGTCTCTGTTTCAAGTCCTTTGGATGGGCAGAACTGGCCCCAGCTGAATGCTGTAATTCCTGAATGGAATTAGTGGAATGCTGTATAGCTGCCCCCTCCCACCCTCCAACCCCTCCAAACACAAATAGCAGACACACACACACAGACACACACACACACAGACACACACACACACAGACACACACACACACACACACACACACCCGTTTCTAGGTGTTCTGTCCTGCTCCCTCAATCCCTCAGTTCTTTGACCTAGCAACTGCAGTTTTGAGAACTGGTTTAATTCTGGTATTTTGGGTCTCTGAGGCTTGGGGTGGGTAAGGAAATGGGGGGAGTCGGGGTGAGATATGGTCTATCCCTAGCCCAGACACATGCCCTGCTCTTCTTCCCTCTGTTCCTGGCTCTCTTGAAGAAATCTTTTGTAGCACACAAGCCTGCATGCTGCTTAGTGGACTGTGTAGTCCCAGGTTGCTTCACTGGAATACCACACAGGCATGCTGGCTGTCTGTTGGGTCATAGCAGACCTCCTTAGCCTGGAGCAGGAATCTCCACAGTGTTGGAAAGAGGCAGAGGGGACTGGCAAATGAGGTTACATTTTGTTGCAGGGACTTTGTATATTTTGGCTAGTGGCATATGAATGGGAAAGGTGTGCTGAGTGAGGTCAACGTAGAAGTCAGTTCATGGATCTGTTTATTTTTATATTCTTTGGGATTCCCAGCATACTAAATCATGGAAACAGCTCAAGTTTCTTTATGTTTGCAACATAATTTGTTTTGAAGAAGTCTGAGCAGTTGAGGGGATCAGAAAAAAATGTCTAGTCTGTCCTCTTGTTTAACCTGTGATGCAGAAAGTCTACCAATTCCACTTCATTTTTAAAATGTTTCTTATACACCTAAGATGTGAAAAACACTGTGGCTGAGGAAGCCACAAAGTTAGATAAGAACCAGAGTTCCCATAAAGAATATAGGATATTTACTATCAGATCAGATTACAAACAAAAATAAATGCATTGGAACTGTGCATAATCTGTGTGAGGTCCAAAGGGGAAAAGGTAGTTGTAGATTAGGGGCATGAGTAAAGGTTTTAAGCTTTTACATTTTCTTCCTTTGTTTTGAATTATATAAAGCAGACATTATTTTAATTAAAATCTAGGCATCTTGAATTTCACAGTAATTCTGAGGACTGAGAAAGTTCACAATAGGCATAGAATATTTTTTTCTGATGCTTTTGTTTTTTAAATGACTAGATTAAGATTCCCTAACACTTAATCACATCCTATTCCATTTTCCTGTCTGTATGTGCCAATGCTTGAGGAAAGCCTCAGCAAGAAAATAGCTCTCCTGAAACACTCTGACCATAAATGATGCAGAAACTTAGCTACTCAAGAGAACTGGAGAGGCCTGGAAAAGGAATTTTCTCTTTTCTTTACCTAGAAGTGCATTACTTCTCCTCTCCCAAGTGTAAAAAGGAAAAGTTAAGTCTAATATCAGAAGAAAATTAAATCATAAGTTGTTCTTTTTCCCCAGGTCTGCCAGAAGTTCTGGTAGCGTAAAATGACTTCCACTTACTCATCAGAAAAATACTGAGTGCACTGTTTACAAGGCAATGTCCTGGGGGCTGTGTTTGTTGAATCCCTCAAAAATCGTAATACAGTAGGTGGTGAAAATAGTTTTATCACCAGGCATTGATATCTAGGGAAGATCTGCCCTGCCCCACTACCACGCTCCTCAGTGACTCCTGTCCTCCACACCAGGTTGGCATCCCTAAGGTCCTGTCACTATGGCACCCCTTTTGGAGAGCCTTTCCTATAACCCCTGTGGTGATTAGGGCCTGAATTTCCTCTAATCTGGCTTGTTTGCACCCATATCTTCTATGAAATCTCTTTCAATCTAAATCTATTTCCCTGTTTTGTAGAAGCTACAATAGGGATATAAGTTAAGAAACTGTTATAATGCCTCCAATTCAGGAGTATAAAATACCTGAAATAGTGTGGTGACAATGGGAATGAAATGAAACTCATATTTGTAAAAGGCAGTGCAAAGGAAGAAGTAATAATACTTACAACTAATTAGATGTAGAAGATAAGATATTCTAGGGGACCAGTTGGAAGACATCCATTTTTTAGCCTGAAACCTTGGAAGATCTATTGCAAAATTCTGAGAAAAAAAGGCATAATTCAACACATAATAAACAGCCTATTCAGAATTCTGTGATGATGGGAAAAAAGGAAGCTGGTGACAATAATCCTGGTAGGAAATGAATAGAACTAGTCCTATAGATCTAAATATAGGAGTAGAAAGTAAGAAATCTATATGGAAGATGTTCTGAAGAAACAAGGAGCCAAATTTAGCATTGGAAAGACAATGAACAGGACAACCAGGAGTCAAAAGATTTCTCAGAAATCCCTTTCTTAGTGGACTTATGATATGATAGCTTTACTTACTGTAATGGGAGGATTTTGACAGAAGAGAGGACTTAGATAAGACAAATTCAACTTAAAGTATCTGTAGTTTTATATGTATAGGAAGTCTTTCCATCAATATAGCTTGTGCCCTATCTATAGCTTTGTAAATAAGTCATAGAAAGAAGTGTAAGTCTGTCTCTTGCATATAATCACACAGTAAGTGTCAAAGATGGAATATGAATCCAAGTCCAATACTCTATCCACAACTCTGGAAATTTTTCATAATGTTATATGCACATAGGATCATAAGATAATTGACCTGGAGCTTGAAAAGACTTTAAATACTGTCCATTCCAACCCTCTCATATTAGAGATATTAGAGGCACAAAGTCATTAAATGATATATGAAAATCACCATATAAAAAGTGATCCAGAAGAGAGTTTTTATCATGTAAAAGAAGCACCACTATTACTCTATGGAAACCTATTGTGTCCTCCTTCCCAAATGTTCCTAAATATAGTAGATAACAAAGTTTTTGAATTTGTCATGCATGTTCTTGTGGAAGACTTGCTTATTGAATTTCACAATTAGGGTCAATCTTTTTTCAGAATCACATAACGGTTCTCAGTGTCAGCCCTTTGATCTCATGTCAAGTAATAAATAAAATATTTAATTAAATGTCTATTTATTTAGTTACCATATTTGGAAAGAAAACTTTTATGCAGCAACTAACTTTCAATTATAAATAGGCAGATTGAACTTGGAATGAAGAAAAACTATAAATAAAATTCTATTTCCATTTTTTAATTGAACACCACAGGGAGCTTTCCCTCAGCATCTTCCAACTTTGTCTTCCTACCAGCTGATGAATTTTCTACAAAATATTTGGAAATTCACTGACTTTTTTTGAAATATTAAACTTAATATCCTATTGACTTATAAAGATGAGCTTTGGTCCTTTAATAATAATATATCTTTACTGAAATACTTAATCACTTTTGCTATAGAAACTTGGTATTCAATAGACAGAAAGATTATTAGCCTCACTTTCAAGGGTCAAAATGATGGGTAGCTAGATTTCTAAATGGCAAAGAAATGAAAAATTTATCTTCCATTAATATGCAATGGTGAAACATCTTCTGATGAATCATTCTGAAATCAGAACAGGCAAGTTAAAAGGTATTTGAAAATAAGAAATGAAACCAAAGACAATAAATTTCTAGGGAGGATTCCCTAATAACATAATATGAATGTAAGAATAAAATATTTTAAGTAGAAAGATAAAAGGAATGTCTAGTGGATATAAATAAAAGGCAGTGCAGAGGATGAAAAAGTAAAGGAAAACTTTGATTGACAAATGACTAGAAGACCCAATCACTTAGAAGGTAAAAGAAAAAGTGAGAAAAAGTTGGTTAAGTCATGACAGCAAATAGGTAAGGGCATATTTTCTCTTCTCAATGAAAATGAAAGATTATTATTATTCTTTTTTATAGGAGCCAGATAATATCTAGTAATATATTGCAATATGGAGAAAAGGTAGAAGGATAAAGACTAAGTAAAAGAAAATATTTAGGCTGAGCTATCCTTCTGAATTGAAAATACTACTTTCAGTGCTATCAGCCTTGATATCTCCTGAACATAATACTTTCCAATTCACTAGTCCTCCCAATAAGGTGTGAATTTCAATAAAGGACCAATGACAAGATCTTATGAATTAATTAGCTTTCTGGTTATTTTTTTCCCCATAATCTTAGGAGTTGTCAGGCTGCCCTACTATTAGGTAGTTCTTTCATGGAGGATGCTTGAGAAAACATGGATTTGAATAGCACAGGCACAGAAAGCATAGGTGAGAGATGATAAGCCCCAATAGAGGGAATGAGATCACACATATTCATTACTGAAGTGTACTTGTTGTTTTGAAATAAGGACCAATGCCATCAAAGGATGATGTTTTGACTCCTGAGTGAATTGGATTTAAGTAAGGCAGAGTTGCCCAATGTTATTAGCCTCACTCTCTCTTCCAGAGTTATTGAAATCTGGCAGCAAGACAAAATCAAGACAACTGGTGATGGCTGGGAATGCAGTGGATGACCTTGGCATCCTTGATCTCTGACCAAGCTCTAAGTGCTCCATAATGTCTACTTCAGACACCTTCATGGCTATTGAAACAAATTATTCTTATCCACCTATTCCACTGGGGAAAAGTTTACATGCTTGGGGTAGACATCCCTCTAATCCACCAACAGATTTGAGGCCTTCAGTCAACTTCAAAATGGTTCATCCCATCTGCTGACATGGTTTTACCCAAGTGTGGCCGCTGTACATGCTACACCTTCATGTAGCCACAGGTAAGAGTTGAGAAGCAAGTGAAAACCAAAGGTGAGTAAGTAGCCCTGAAAAAGGCTTGGCAAGCCCTCACATCAGAGTTCCTAGTCCTCTCTGAACAACTTATACATCCCTGAATTACATTAAGAAGCATGAGGAGTGATCATATTCTCTGGATTAAAAATCGTATATATGGTTTCACAAAGGATATTCCTTTTAGAAATACTCGTTAGAACTCATGTACTCTTTTTACTCTTTCTTTTTTTTAATGTAATACAAGGTACAATTTGCAGGATGGGAAAGGGAAAAGTAATATGTTCAGAAATGAAAGTGATACAAAATCCAAAATACATCAATTAAAGTAAGATTTTTGAAAGTTAAGTATCTTTTGGTTCTGAAATCTGTAATGTATCTACAGGTACATGACAATTTAAACTGGACTCAAAGATCCTTTTCATTTTTCTTTCTACCTTATGTGGCAGAAACCAAGAAATAATAATGATAAGAACTGGTATCTAGATAGTGATTTCAGTTTTACAAAGTCCTTGCCTCACAATGGCCCAGTGAGGAGGGTAAGGAACCCACTTACACTAGACACTAGGTATTTTAACAGCCAGACTATATAGATATAGCTGAAGTTTTGATAATGAATTATTGTGTCATTCACGCTAAAAGTCAAGCAGTTTTAATCATTCCTAATTTATTTCCTTGGGGTTTAAGTGGTAGAATTAGAGCTCCCCAAAATAATTAGTACCACTGTCATTTTGTACCCAAGACTCTCAAAGTACTTTCAGACGTTAGTCTGTCAAACCTCAGAACACCCTAGAGAGTCAGATAATATGAATTTAATAGGAGAACTTGGGTAAAGAGAGGTGAGACGGATGGTCTAAAAGGTCACACAGCTTTGGCAATTTCAGGAACTCAGGAACTAGGGCTGAGAATGGAAATATTGACTTTCTTATAAATGACTGCGTCTATAATATTTACACTTTCTCAGCTTCAGATGATTTCCAGGCCATAGTACAACAGCTGTAGCTTTAAAGCTATAAATTTAAAGATTTGACTATAACAATTGAGGAACTTGTTCTCAGAAACAATCTCAGGAGATATGGAGACCCTTCTAGGCTTCACAAGTTTACTCAACTTCTTATTCCCATTTTTCCCCCATGTGGGGAATCATAGAAACTAACTAATAGATGAATGAATGAATTTGAAACAAGTCAGTTTCTTTCTTAGTCCCTTCATTTCTTTTTATGATCTCTTCTCTTTTCTCAGTTTTTTGGCCATATGTCTTCCTTCATACCTATCTATAAATCATGTTGTACTTAGACTAGGCTACTTTCTGTCATCTGCCCTCTTTATTCTCTAGCTACTCAGACAGAACTCTTCTATGAATATTATATAATCTCCCAGTAGTGACTGATTTGCCTCTTGTCGTGCTTTCACCTCTTAACTTTGTCTCTATTGATTGTCTCATCTTGTCTGTGTACCCTGTATAAGAGAAAGCTACCAAATCCTGTTTGGTTAATGCGCTGCTTGTTTGGAGCATTTAATATTTATTATTCAAGGCTTGCATTATTTTCTGGTGCAAGAAAAAGATTGTCACTTTACAAGAGCTGAGTGGTATTCAATCCACAATTAACATTACCTCCTGTAATAAGGGAGATAATGAAAAATTATTGCTGAACCAGCACGGGAACCTTAATAGACTACTGTGCAATCAATATGAATGGCATGATCTAATGATAAGGGAAAAAAGAAGGAAACCTGAATTAGTGGGCCTGGAATTGGCCCTGAGGGTAGGTCATGGAGCTCACAATCCAAACTATCCAAAATTGATGTGTATCCAGTCCTATTTTTAAAGACCTCCTGGGATTAAGAAACAGCATCTGTGGTTCAGAAAATGAATCAGGAAAACACTTTTCAAACATGTGGCAAATTGGAAAATGCTTGCCTACTATAGGACAGGGTGAAATTAAATTGAGAACAAATGTAACCTAACCTAGTTATGACCCAATGGATCCTATGCTGCAGATCCTCAGAGACTCTTAAACAAGAACCTCAGAAAACTAGGACAAGGATGACTTGTATAAACCACAAAACTGCTGAGGTATCTTTTGAAGTTTTCTAATTAACCTGGTTATAGCTTTATTTATTGTTATTCTGTTATCCTATATAGAAAAAAAGGTGAAAGTTTCAAACGAACCATCCAATTTAATTTGACAAGCGTATATTAAGTGCTCGTTGTGTGCCAGGTACTGTGTTAGGCATTGGGGATAGAGTATCAAAAACAAAATTGGCCCATCCCTCAAAGACAGCATACACTCTATGTATGTATACGGTAGTGGGAAAACAAATGTATAAGTATACGTAAATATACAATATATGCAAAAAGAAATACTAAGTCGTTTTAGGTATGTCTGTGACGGGTGGGGGAGGAAAACAGGAGTGACAGCCTATGTAAAGACATGGAAAAAAAGAGGGGAATATTGTGTACAAGAGACATAAATTGGGTCCAAAGAAGGATGAAAGAAGACATTATTGATCCACTGTCAGGATGGCAAAGCTTCATTTTCCTCCCCAAACCCATTCCAAGATAGATAAATATGAAGACATTTAGACTGAGCCATCTCCATTCTTCTCTCATCCCTGTTTGGAAAATTTTTATGCATTCATAAGATCATTGGTCAGAATTGGAAGTGCAATATCTAGTTATAGATAAGAATGAAACCTATTGCCTAGGGATTTATTAACCAGCTTAGCTTTATTAGCCTCATATGTTTGCTAAGTAAATGTGATTATTTTGAATTTTAAAAGAAAGAATGCTATACAGTTGACCTTTTTTTTTACTGAGATTGTCAATTTTGGAAACTCTAATCTTTATTTATTACTTGAGGAACAAATTCTTATTTCTTTAGAAAATGGTCCATCAAAATTTCTATTTTAAATTCCTTTTGTCCAGGGCTAACAAATCAGCTACAAACATTTTCTCACTCTGAAATTTTCCATGCAAGTTGGAACTCAAATCTATTTTCCTGCTCTTAAATTTATTTTTTTCTTTGTCCACAAAGTCTTCTATTTACATAGGATAACTGGACATAAAAATGGTAAAGTGAAAAGAAAAAAAATTATAATTGATAAAATTGAAGTAACATACTAATTCATACCAAAATTTCGTGGAATAAAAATATAAATATTTAAAAATATTTGAAAAGTGATATATTGGTCATCATTAAGTTCAAAATGGCTCTCCTTAACTAATGGAAGCAACAGAAAGCAAATTAAATAATACCTAAATTTTTTTAATGATTAAATAAAATTATATTTCTCAGTGAAACCAAATGGCTTACACATGGAATAAAAATAAAATCTTAGAGTTCAAAGGGACCCCTGAAGATACCCAGTGCAACCTAAACTCAAATCAGGAATCCCAGCTATGATATTCTGTATAAATGTTCATCCAGTCTGATCCACTGATTATCCACAGAGAAGCAATAATAACCTATTCTCTGACTTAGTACCCTGTTTGTATATAAGAGGTACATGAAAGTGAAAAGTGGGGGAAAATGACATCAAGATTTTAAACATTGAAAAATGGGTAAATGGTGGTGGCATAGAAGGGGAATACTAAAGTCAGAAGGTACAGCAGGCATGAACATGAAGGTAATAATGAGATATCCTGTAGATGTCAATGAAGTCCATTTGTGAACCACTAGTTACCAAGCAACTATACCTGAAATAGAATTATCCTAGGGAGGACTCTAGGGAGTAAGGAGCTGGGAGAACCAGTGTTCCAATAAAGGTATTGTAAATCAAATAAAATCTGTTTGGGAGTTTCCTTGATGGGGAGACAAAACAAAATGAGAACTAGCAGTCTAGTAGGGAGAGGAGTATATAGCTACTGGAGATGAAAAGGGCTTCTCTTAAAAGATCATAGAATTCATCATTCAATATGTGTCAAATGCTCACTGTGTATAGAACACAAAGGTAAGTATTAAGCATATGAGTCTAGGCAAATGAGAAATAAAAGAACAGACCTCATTTGCCTCTTTTTGTACCCTTAGCACTTAGTACGGTACCTGGCATATAATAGGTAAATGTTCAATGAATTGATCTGAAATGAAATTATGTTAACCCAATAGGAAGCAGCATAGCTAAAAGAGAAAGGGAAAGAGCAGGTGTGGCCATTTACTGGACATTTCCAAACAAGTACAGTTTCCTGCATCCATTATATAAAAACAAAAGCCTTCATCAACATATGTGAGAGATTATGGAGAGTGTGTCTTTCAAAGCCAAATGGCTTCTTGGTTAGAGCACTGGTCTTTGTCTAAGAAAAGGTGATTCTGAGTCCTAGCTCTGATAATTGCTAGCTACAGGGCATTACACAAGACCTTAAACTTTTCTGTGCCTTAGTTTACTCATTTATGTAATGTGGATGTTAATACTTAGATTATGCAGCCTGTAGAGCCATGTGGAGTAAAGAATCTTAGAGCAAGGTAGCTATGTAATTGGAAAGTTATTATCATTATTATTAAACACACACACAAGGAGTAAAAGAGATATATCATTAAAGGCTTGAAATTCCATCGTACTACAAAAAAAGGTTTGGCTGCAAAGGTCTTGTCCACACAGCTATTTTCCCGTTTTGCATCTGCTACTATGCTCAACCTGAAGAAGGCACCCAGAATTGCAATCATTTCCCATTCTCTTGGTAGATTCATGCACTCTGGCCCTCTTCATTTAGGCTATCTCAAGAGAGTCAGAGCATAGTCACACTGAATGAGCAAGCCTGTGATTCAGATTCATTGGGAGTTGTATGTCTGAGATGACTCCTTCTTCCTTAAGGGCTTGCTTGTTAAGGTTTCAAGCATTGTTCCCTGCTTTTCTTTGCTGCTTCTGACCTATAAAGGCCTTTTGGGGATGGGAAAAGTAATGTCCAGATATATTTGTAGAGGTGAAAAGTGAAATTAAGTTGAATTTTCTTGGGTTAAA
This sequence comes from Trichosurus vulpecula, assembly GCF_011100635.1. Classification (NCBI taxonomy): domain Eukaryota; kingdom Metazoa; phylum Chordata; class Mammalia; order Diprotodontia; family Phalangeridae; genus Trichosurus; species Trichosurus vulpecula. Next base: position 382,731,009 of record NC_050576.1, read on the forward strand.
CTGAATTTCTTACTCAGGACTTAGACATAAATCACAGGCTATACTTTTAAAGTCTGAAATCTGGACATGAATTGCATTATATATGAGGGAGAGAACATGCTGCCACTGAATTTCCATTAATAAAAAATTTTCAATTAAATTATAAATTTTGAAAAATCTGAACATGGCTGGGATCGAGTGTGTCATCTAAGCAGGAGAGATAACTAGACGACTATTTACCTGTCAACTACTATTTCCTAACTAATCTGGAAATTACAATTACCACAAACAATAGCTACCATGCCCATTCTCTTTTTTGTAGCTTTGGCTGAAATATGATTTCCGTATTTTCAGTGAGGAAGGGGAAATTCTCCTGAATTTGGAAGTTATTGAAAACAAGGGAGGGGTTATAAGTTAAATAATTTTCCATAGTATCGGGGATGTATAAACTTGTTTGTCCTGTATTCAATTAACTTCAGTTCAACAATAAATTAGTATGGGTTTATGTAGAGAGCAAGCATTGGAGGAAATTAAAAAAAAAAAGAGATAAGATGCAGTTCCTGTCCTCGTGGCGGTAGTCTATTATGGCAATCAAACATAACCACAAATGATTTTAAGAACAATATTAAATGATAAATAAAATTTAAAATTACAAAAGAAATTGTTATGTAAGAAGAGGCAGTGTGATGGCGGCTGTTGTGTGGATGGGCTTGGAGTTGCAAAGATGAGTTCAACTCTTCTCTCAGACCTTTTTTAACTATGAGACCTTGACAAGTCACTTTAACCTGTCTGGCCTTCAGTTTTGAATCTTCAAAATGCGAAAATGCACAAGGTTTTTGTGAGGTTCAAGTAAGATAATGAATACAAAACATTTTAAAAACTTGAAAGTGCTACATAAATGTATGATTCTTGTTATCCCTATTCTTCTAATCATATATCTGATAATAAAGTAGAATGACTGTAACAGGTCATTACCCTATAATTATTCTTTTATTAATGTTCAGCTGACTATTACTTTTTGTAATTTAATAAAAATATCATTATGTAAGTTCGTCTTCTATAATCTCCCTGAAAAGTTTTTGAGGGATAACTCTAGTAGCAAACAGTGGAACCGGCACAATCTTACTGTTGGCACTGTTACTGATGGTTATTGATGTTGCTGTTAATAGTTATTACCCACAGGAAGAGCAGGAAAATCTTTGTGGAGATTATGGCATGAGTTTTATTTTAAAGGATGGATAAGAATCCAGCGAGGTCAAAATGGTAATGTTCTAGACATAGCAAACAGCATAAGCAAAGGGAGGTGGTAGAAAAATACTATACACACACACACACACACACACACACACACACACACACACATATATATATATATATACATACATACATATTTAGGGTACAGTTTGATTGGAATGTAGACTGGGTAGAAGGCAGTAACATAAGATAAAGCTAGAAATATAGGAGTCAGATTGTATTAGGTCTGGGATGATAAAGGAGTAGGTAATAGAGAATCATTGAGTTTTCTTATCTATAATTTCTCTTTCAAAAGGTTTGGATAATGAAAAAGATAATTGTTTATGTGCTATTCTACCACCTAGTAATTAGATTATATTACAGTCGTTTGTACTTCACCAACAACCCAAAACCCTTAGCCTAATTCAACCCTGACCTTTGAACCAGACAAGAATATATAGCAGACATTGGTAAGCTGGTAACTAGTTTGTAAGCAGGATGATGAAATGAAATCTTGAATATTGGTGAATCTCAGGCGAGAACTATCACGTCAAAAGTATTCCAATGATTTATTTTTTTTTGAGGGGGGAAGGCAGGCAATTGGGTTAAGTGACTGCCCAAGGTCACACACCTAGTAAGTGTGTCAAGTGTCTGAAGCTGCATTTGAACTCAGGTCCTCTTGACTCCAGGGCTGGTGCTGTACTCATTGCACCACCTAGCTGCTCCTCCAATGATTTCTTTAGCACTCAGTCTAAGGAACTTTGTAATCATTGACTGTGACATATATTCATTATATCAAAGTATCATAGATGTACAGTTGGAAGGGAATTTAGAGGTTATCTATATATCTATTATCTATCTATTTTCTATCTTTCTATCTATCCATCTATCTATCTAGCTGTTTATCTATCCTTCTTTCTATCTATCTATCGTTGCTAACCCTGTGAATCCAGATTAGTCAAGTTCATTATATTGAAAGGAAAGGAATAAGGACTTCCTGTGATTGTACTAGTACAGGTAACTCCTAAATGAGGAAATCCCTTCTATTGACTACATTAGTGGATACGTAAATCTCCAAATCATAAGGGCTTTAGGATGCCAAATGCTAGCCCTACAGTTGATAAGTCAGTTGTCTGTAGCCATCACTTAAGGTTTAAAAAAAATTGCTCAAACTCTCAGAAAAGATCAGCCTCAATTTTTCGTATATTGTCACTGTATGATTTTAGACTAGATTAGTTAAGCAATTACCCAATTTTGCTATTTCAAATAAAGAGAGGAAACAATTCCTTAAAAATTGGGTTTTCAAAACAGGATTTTGCTTTTTAACAATGCTGACATGATTGATGTTGACACACTGGCAATGGAAAGGGGTAACCTGAAGTCTTGAGATGATTAGCTGAAAGGTTTCAAAAAGAGGTAGGTGACAGGAACTGAGGCAAATGAATAGGCAATATTGATAAGGCAGAATTTGGTGGAATAAAATTTTGCCAGAAAATGTCTCACCAATTTTATAGAAATGACCTGAATCAAAAATAGATAGAACTTAGAGTCCTAATGAGGCTCAGTGTATTAATGTTGACCATATTTAAATGTCATAGTGATCATTTTACTCTGACCTCCTCATTTTGCTTGTCTTTTTCTAACAAATCACCTGGATTTTGAAGATATCACTTGAAAATAGTCTTTTCTCTTCTTGAATGCCTTGAATCCTTTTGATAAAGGACACTAAAAATGTTAAAGTGAGACAGTTTTCATTTATAAGCTTGCAAATAAGGGAGCCTTGGCTTTTCATTGATCTTAAGAGGTAAAAGGCCAAAGTGAATTTCTGTTTAAAAAGGTTTTTTTTCCTGTTTTGCTTTATTTTTTTTCTATTTTATTTTTTCTCATCTGGTTTGTAATTTCATTAGTATGGGAAATTTTTGGTATGGAAACTGTTTGATAAGGCAGGCTGAAAAATCGTATATGATTTATGGTCTTTGAGATTGTCTAGGACATTGAGGTTATTTGCCTGGGGTCTCAAAAGCAGTGTGTTTTTCCAAGCAGTACTTGAATCTAGGAATCTCTAGTTTGAAGGCTGGCCCACCTTCTACTAGGTCAGGCTGTTTGTTCTAGGTTACAAATAGTCATGTGTCAAATTCCCCTCCTTCCATATACACTTACAATATAGATACATAGAGAGAATTTGACAGATAACTTTAACTACACACACATACATACACTGTGTGCACACGTGTGTATGTGTATGTGTGTGTGAATTAGCTGCAACATTTTTTTAAAAATTCTGAACCACCTTTTTTCCCCTGAACTCACATTATCAGTTGTGTCCTCAGGGCATATGTGTTTATTTACCAAGAGCATAAGGGAAAAAAAAATAATAATCAGGAAGGGAAATATAGACAATCCACTGAAACAGAGAAAACAAAAATGCTTTTTAAGCAAAGTAGAAGTGAATGAGAATTATGCAATACTAATCACCTTCCCTTGTCCCAGACAATTGAAAGTTGACTTTTGCCTTTAAAATAAAATCAGGCAAAGAGATGAAGCCTATGAAGTCTTCAGATCTGATTTTTCAGATGCACCCTTGGACTTAGAGAGAATTAAGCAACTGATTTACTCAAGGTCACACAACAGGTCGGTTGGAAAGCTGAGATGAGAACTCACAGGTCCCCAAGTCCCTTCGTTAAGGCTTTGCACTCTGGAGGATGGCTGGAAAATAGTCTAAGATCTATCCCCAAGTGGAATTGCTCCTTAATTAGGGACAGTACTACCCTGAGAGAGGATGATCTGTTCTAACCTCAGGGTCACCCAAGGCTCCCAGAGAACAGCCTCTCTCTGTTTCCCTTTGGATGAGAATTCTTCTAGTCAGATGCAAGAAGAGAGGCTTCATCCTTAAGGAAGAAAAGGAAGCATGCCCAGACCAGAAAGGACAACAAGTCTTCTTGAAATTCCTCCTCTTCATCCCACTCCAATTCTTATGGTCTTTTTTGGTTTTGTTTTGTTGTTGTTGAAGATAGGGCAGGGATGCGGTAGGGAGGTTGGTCAGATTCATTTCCCCGGGGTGTTACTGGGAAGGATAAAGAATGGGCATTTGTTGAAGCATTGACAGAAGTCTGATAGTGAAATCTTTTTTTCTTTGTTGGAAAAAAGTACAATTTGAGGGAGTGAGTCATAATAATGACTTGTGTTTGCAGAGCAGAGTACAATTTACACAGTACTTTCTTTACGATCCTATGAGGCCCATGTCATGCCCATATAGTTATTCCTATCTGCCAAATGAGGAAGCTAAGATTAGGTAAGTCTTGATGAATTAACTAAGGTCACAAAACCAATAAATAATGTACCTAGGATTTGAATCAAAACCTTCTGAATCCAAGTCCAGTATGAGATATTGCTTTTGTAGTCTTTTTTTTTTCTCTTCTAACTTTAGTCAGGTCCTGTGGCTTTTACATCAGGTTGTCCATTGTAAAGGAACTCTTTTGGGTGCATGTGAAATTTCTTCTGTGTATGGAGGACTCCCTTCATTGATAGATGAAAGCAGGGCACTTATAATTTTGAGCTTTAGAGAGTAGATGGAATGAATTAAATGACTTGCTTATGGCCACCTTGCAAATAGAATGTCAACCCTGGTATTGCTGACTGGTCAGGATCCTCTCTATACCTTACTCAGTGGTGGGATTCAAATAAATTAACAACCAGTTCTCTCAAATAAATTAACAACCAGTTCTCCACTGGAGGACGGGTGCAGGCCCTGCCTCTGCTAACAACCAGTTTGCTGAGCTCAACCTAAAATTAGGTACTTGTTCTGCTGAACTGGTGTGAACCAGCTGAATCCCATTACTGCCCCTTATTCCATCCTGCCTTTCCTTAGGATTTATCTACCAGAATATAGACAATAAGTGATATGCAATGAGGAAATGAATAATTAGGTAAGAACATGTTGAAAATTAACTAGAAAAGTGAGCCAATTAAGAGTGGGAAAAGGCATCCTCCACAACAGTTTCTGACTCTAGGATTTTATGAAGTATTAAAATCAGGACTAGAAAAACGTAAAATGTCCCAGTTCTGAAGAATAAAGGCATGTGGGTATAGTTCAGTCAACTATTGGATAAAATTAAGCAGAGATTGATAATGTTGTTTCCATGATCAATTAATAACAGTTAATATTGGTGCATTACAGCATGAACAAGTTTATTTTATATAATTGTGACTTAATAAAGAAGTGTGTACTACAATATAATTAATTTGTTGGGAACCCTATCTGTGTCACCAAGCCATAGTCTACATTCATTGAATCAAAGTCATACTCTTAGGGTCAGAAGATCATAAAACTATGAAGTCATCTAGTCCAAACTCTCATTTTGCAAATGAGAAAAATGAGGCTTAAAGAGGCCTATTCCAATAAATATGAGATTTTTCTTTGAGAGAACTTGAGATCAAAGGGGCAACCTTGGGCCAGATTGTGAGGTAGAGAAAATTTGTCTAAGACAGGTACTAGTCAAATGACATGTCCAGGGCTACAAACGTGGAAATAAATGACAGAGCTACAATCTCAGCAGTACATTTCATTTGCATGTGCACCCAGAGGAAAAAAAAATAAAGGGACTATTGATGATTCAAAAACAAAGGCTGATGTCTTTATCCTTCAAACTAAAATTAAAAGTTTTTGTTAATTAACATCTAAATTTTATTTAAAATGAAAATCTTAAGAATGAGATGCAAAATGCCCATGTTTGGAGACACTAGGATACGTTGCATATGCTTTCCTCTGGAGGTATGATTGAGGTCTGCAGGTACTCTAAAATTAGTAAGGACTGATCTCTCCAGGGATTAGAAGAAGGACTGGCATAAAGCATAATGATTTACAAGAAGAACCAAATATTACCTCTAATGAGCTATCAATTTGAAAACAAATACCAATAACTGATAATAGAAAAATAAACATGACCTTAATTTTCAAAACTGCATATTATTGTTTAAATGAATACTCATCAAACTATTCTGCTGCTTCATCCCAATGCAAGAGTGATTTTGAAGGCCATTTTAATGATATATAAGCTTCATAGGTCCTATAAACTGGAAAGGCTTTGAACATAGGGCCAGCAAATGCCTATCAGGTAAGAACTAGCTTGGTTTTAGTTCCATAGGCTCATAGCCAGATGGTTAATATCAGGTGGTTAATTGTTTGGGCCCCAACAACTCAAGGAACCATCATTAGTGGTTTTGACCTATGCTATTAGGATGCCCAAACCAGTGAAATCACACATCATTCAGATCTGTGATATCTCATCATTAGAGCTCATCAGAAGTAAAAGTGGCTTCCATATGAGGATGTACACTTTCTACTACTTAAAATATTCACAGAGGCCGAATAATTATCTGAACTCAATACTCAGCAAAAACATGGTGTGATGTAATGACTATGGAATTGGAAGTAAGAAGTTTGGGATTCTAGGCCCAGCCCTATAGCTAAAAAGCTGTGTGACTGTAGGCACATCATTTGATTACAATTTTCTCACTTGGAAAATGAAGAGGTTGGAATACACTATTTCAAAGATCTCATCTAACTTTAAAATCATCTATGAAATCTAATATCAAGTTGAAATAGCTTTGTAATAATGTGTGATGTTGGATTATCTTTGCCACTGCCACATTTGCAGTATTTTTTGAAATGATCTCATCATCTTAATGATGTATGAACCCTCAGATATCATCTTGGCAGATATCCTATGACATGTAGAAATTACAGGTTATCAAAAATGTCTTGACTCTTTCATTTTCTGCTCTGTAAATCTAGTCAAAAGTTGATTGAATCTTATTTACATGAACTTTTCTGTACCCTCTTGATACAAGCTTTGCGATTTTTTATGGCTCTCCATTGACCTCAAATTCAACTTTATTTTTACCCCTTGTTACTCCTAAGGTTGTTACAGGACAACTTGGACATTAATAAAACACATATATAATTCACTATATGGGATAGTTGCATATCTAAAAGTCAGAAATCTGAAGGTATGTTTTCCATGTTGAATTCTAATGTTAAAATCAGAATATGTTCCCATGGGAAGAGGAATTGTTTCAATAAACAATTCTTTCAAAAATCATATTTGTGATGCCTTTTTTGAGGAGGAGGCACCTGAGTAGGTTCTTGAAATAAAAGAGGGACATTTCACCATTTGGTTAATAGTATATTTATGTTGACTAATGTTCTTTCCAAATTAAAAAAAAATCACTGGCATTATACACTAGAAAGTTGACATTCTAAAATATGTTTTGTTTAGGTGTCTCATATTTTTCCACTTTGGATGTAAATTACAATTACAATGTTCCAAGCACATTTCATCTAAGAAGAACATGGAAGTATTTCATCCACTATGGAAATCTATATTTATTGAAAAAAATTAATGTGAAAATGATTCTTTTTTCTTTGCTACAACTTGCTAATCAGATGCCAGAGCCAATCTTGAGCCAATGTGAGGTAAAGTTTTCCTAAGGTGGTTTCCTACCTCCTCTTTCAGTTCCCTGAGTATAATACCCTTCTACTGCCTGTCCACTGGTCATTAGAACTCCTAACTTTGATGTTCTACCAGGGATTTCCCCTTCCTGAAATGTTCATTAATTAAATAAAGTCATTCGAGGCCCAATTTAGGAGCTACTTCACTCCCCAGGTAAAAGGGATGTTTTGTTTATACTTTGCCTGGAAATTTCATTTGCAGTTTTGGCATCCTTCCTCATATAATAATTATTTGTTTTCATCTCTTTCAGCCATATTAGACCCTGCTGTCTAGGAGCTTAGAGAATATGCCAGAGCTATCTTTGCATCCTGAGGCATGCTGCATGCATGAGAATTTTAATTTCCCCTAACTTTTGGAAATATATGTCCAAGGACTAGTCCTCTAGTATTAGACGGGATGTATATGATGGAATAAGTCAGGTAGGTCATCATGGCCAGGACAACATTGGCATAATGAACAACCACAAATAAATTTCTGGAGGGTGCCAAGAAAAAGCATACTAGACAACTATTTAATGATGAGCTAGCCAAAAGCAGCCTCCACTGGAGGAAGTATTTCATTCCACAGACCTTATGTCTGAGTAATACCTACTTCATTTCACTGACATTATGTAGGGATAGTAGAAAAAGCACCTGATTCTCCACTACGTGACCCGAGTTAACATTCGGTCATCAAAAATGACTAGTTTGTTATTTGCACGGATTACTTAAACACTATGAACTTCAGTTTTCCTCATCCACAAAAGAAAACTTGCTGTCTAGCCACTGCACCAGTATATTAAGAATGTTGAAACAATTTTCCAAAAGTCTAATAAAAATTGCTTTGCTTCAAAAAATTAAACCAAGTTTTAAGCTACGTTCACTTCCATTGATTGTTACTCAATGGTTTGTCTTTCTTTGGTGAATATGGTTTAATCCTTTGCTGTACGAGTTGTTTAAAAATGACAACAACAACTAATTTTGTAATTACTGTGTTTAATACTGTTACTTCTTCAAATGACAAAGAACTGCATTATAGGGCAGCCTTAGAAAGGATAGAAAGAACTCTTTGACAGGCTTCTGACATTACCTAGGGGACAGGTGGAAGAAATTATGACTTTGAATAGTATAAATTGAAACATGCAGGTGAGGGATCTAGTTAGCGCTCCTTTTTTCCCCTTCTTAATGATCTATTGATAAATGGAATCCAAAAAGTGAGGCCCCCTATTGAATATTTACTACTTGGCATGAAATATTCAATTCTTCCAGACTGAACAAGAACTCTCAGAAAATAAAAAATTCTGCATGCCAGGAAGTTCATTTCCTCCTTTGAAAAGGACTATTGTAATTCAGAAAAGCTGTAGTATAAACCTGAATATCAGGCTTGTAAATGCAGAGGCCCTGATTGATCCAAATTGACAGTTCATCTCTCCCATTAAAGACTTCAGGATTTTCAACCTTGTAGTCCAGAATTCTCTCTAATGAACTGACAGTGGTTCCCCTGTCTACTTAACAGCTTGTCAAACTCTGCAATATGCTTAGGATTCAGTATTCCTTACTTTTGTCTTTTTAAGAAAATACCCTCAAAATTAAAATAAAAGAAAAACAACCTAATAAAACCATGGGGACAAAGAAATACACCCCCACCCCACCCCAGGGAATAAAGAAATTCCTAAGGACAATGTGTCCCAATAAGAAATCTCTTGAAGCTTCTTTGAAGTTAACAATTAAACATATATATTTTATTTAAAAAAAATAATTCAGTTGTTGCTATTCAGTCATGTCCACAATTTTTTGTGACCCCATTTGGGATTTTCTTGGTAAAGATACTAGAGTGGTTTGCCATTTCCTCCTCTAGCTCATCCTACAGATGAGGAAACTGAGACAAACAGGTCTAAGTGACTTGCCCAGGGTCACACTGCTAGTAAGTATCTGAGTTCAAATTTGAACTCAAGAAGATAAGTCTTCCTGACTCTAGGCCTGGCACTCTATCCACTGAACCATGTAGCCACCCATAAAAATTAGGTAGACAGACAGATAGATAAATACATCTATCCACCTTTCTATCTATGTTTCTAGTTCTAATTCTGTCATTTACTAGATGTGTGATCTTAGAAAATTCATTTAATCTTATCGTGCCTCCTTTTTCTTATATGTAAAATGCAGAAAGTGGTCTACTAGGTGTTCATTTTTTTCCCAGCAAATCACAAAGACCATCTACTAAAGTATAGAGGAGTTAGTTACTATTTGTTTCAGTGAAATCACTGATTCTTTAAGGTCACCATCTCTAACTGAAATATAGAACTCATCAATTTCAACCCCCCCCACCAAAAAAAAGACTACTCCCTCATTCTTATTTTTGTTGAGGATGCCATCTTTCTCACACCCTGGTTTGAAGGCTCAAACTTACTGTTCATTGCTTCTTGCTCACTACCAATATATCCTCAAACTTGCAAATCCTTTGAATTCTCTCCCTAGGACATTACTTGAATTGGTCTCATGTTCTTTGCTCATAATGCTGCTATTCTAATTCAGACACATATGGATACTGGGAATAAATCCTTTTAGCCTCCCTACCTCCAGTCTCTCCTACCTGTCCATCCTTTCCATACTACCCAAACAATTTCAGTAAAACACAAGCTTAACCTACCACTCCCCCGATCAAACATTTTTAGTGAATCAACTTTGTTTTTTACGTTAATCCTCTTTACTCTTTCTGTACTACAGCCAAACTGAGCCATTACTGTTTCCTGAACTCAATGTACCATTCCCTGACTCTTTGAAATCATGTCAGTCATCTTCTGTGATTGGAAGGAGTTCTTGCTTCATGCTTAACTATTAGAATCCTTTCTTTCAAGGTTCAATTTGTTACATCTCTTTGTGGAGCTTTTCTTGATTCACCTAGCTGGAAATATGATCTCTTAGCTCAGATATTGCCACAGCCCTTGGTCTGATTCGTTCTTTTGTCCCTGCTATAATCTATCTTGCATTATACATATTTGTTAACATCAACATGTTATAACATTATTGGTGGATTATATATTCCATGAGGTCAACAACTACGTATCCCAGGCAGCCAACTTGGAGAAGTCTCATAATATAAAGTGTTTATTGAATTAAGTAGAAATATTGAAGTATGATATCTGCTCTCCCTAAGTCACAGGTTGAAATGGTGGTCAAATGGAATAATATACATGAACACTTAGAGATGTAAATTTGGTCTTTCTCCACCTATATCTATGTATGCACATATAATAAATCTACATATTTATATTTCATAAGTTCAATCCAATCCTTTAATGAAAAATTTTGAAAATAAATTTCTTTACATGATATTACATTTTATTGACATCTGAAACAACTATAAAAATTAGAATTTCATTGTTTCAAAGTTTCTGAGATTTTTTTTTCATATGTACCCTCTTGGGACAATTTAATATTTTCTGTGTTTTCTTTACTTCACCCAGAACATGTCTTGCAGGTGCCTGATAAATTACTATTAGAATTATAAAATTCTATTAGAAAATTACTAGTAGACAACTTGGCACCACTGAAAAAAGTTGTTTTTCATTAAATAATCAATCAATAAGTCTCGTTATAATGAATCAACAAATATTTATTAAGCACCTAAAATATAGGAGGCACTGTGTTAAGAACCAAAAATCCAGAGAAATGGCAAAAATAGTCCCTGGCTTCAAGGAGCTCATATTCTACTAGGGAGATGGCATATAAAGATCAGAACATATGCTAATAATAAGATAATGCTATTATAATAACAACATAAAATATAAAAACAACAATAATGATGATAGCTAACATATACAGCGTTTGCAGGGTATTATTTTTATGCCATTTTAGTGAAAAAAAAAATAAGAAAAGGTTTAGTAACTTGCACAGGGTCACACAGCTTAGTAAACGTTTGAAGCAGGGTTTTAAGTCAGGTCTTCCTGACTCTAGGTCTAGCACTTTTTACACTATGTCATCTGGTATACCTCTTGATAAATAGAGAGTAGTTGTAGAATTAACCTTATAGCACTTGGCAATAGTAGCTGTGGCAGGGGAAGAGAGTTGAGAGGAAGAGCATGAAGAAGAACCAGAACAAAAAGGCTAGGAGAGTGCAACAAAAAGAAATTAGGCAGGTATAGTTGAATTGTAGAAAGCCCAGAAAGTGGTAAAGGAAGGTAAGAAGATTGGAAGGCTAGGAAAAGAACAGGTTGTAAAAGTTTTAAATTTGAAAAAAGGACTTTCTATTTGATTTTGGTGATGATTTGGACATACTCAAGTTTATTCAGCAGGGGACTGACATGGCCAAACCTATACTTTAGGGAAACCACTTTGGCATCTGTGTGGAGAATCATTTCATGTGGGGAGAGATGAGGTAGGGACATGCATTAGGAGGTCACTGTACTAGTACAGGTAGGAAACAATGAGGACATGAACTAAGGTAGTGTGAGTTGAGAGAAGAGGATGTATAGAAGAGATGACATAGAAAAGGAAATCACAAAGTGAGTTGGTGATTTCACCAAGATTGTGAGCATGGGTGACTAGAAGAATGGTGGTAGCCTAGAGAATACTAGGAAACCCAGGAAAAGATAAGGTTTGGGGGAGGAAGGGAGATAATGAGTTCTGTTTTATCAGTGTTGAGTTTAAGATGCCATATGGAACATCAAGTTCAAAATGCCCAACCATTAGTTGGTGATGAGGGGAGGGGGCTAGAACTCAGAAGAGAACCTAAGTCTAGTTAAGTAGATTCAATTGAGTACAAAGAAATGATAATTAAACCCATGGCAACTGATGAGATCAAAAAGAGAATATAGAGAAAAAAAAAGAGCAAGGTTTTGTTAAGGTCCTTAACTTGGGGTCTGTGAACTTTTATACACACACACACATACATGTACACATATATAAATATAATTAGCTTCTTTGTAATCCTATGTATTTTCTTCTATGTAGTTAAATGCATTATTTGGGGAAAGGTTCAAAGGCTTCACCAGATTGCCAATGCCAGATGACACAAAAAGTTAAAAATAAAACAAAACAAAAAAAACCCTGGCCTACAACATAGCCTTGGAGAAAACCCTCAATTAGTGGGGACTCAGCAAAATGGACTGAGGAAATAGTCAGAGAGTATATTGTTAATGTATTTTTGCTTAATTTGAAGAACTTTCCATCTGTTAATAGGCCTATGTGATCTTCTTAAATCACATGGAAGCCTTAGTCACAGGTGGTGGGAGGAGCTTGATGAATGGGTAGAACAGGAAAGGGCGGAACAAGAAGCAAGTTAGTCTGGAGCAGTTAGAGCTGAGGGAGAGAGAGGAAGCCGCAGGGTGCTAGCTGTCAGTGTTTGGTGTTTGTTTGTGGGGAGGCTCTAGGATAGAGTTGCTCCCTGCTGTGATAATGTGTATTAACTTCTTTGTTGCTGTGATGGATTCGGTTTAAGGGTGTCGGGATTTGGGTTTCCAGTGTCTGAATCATTGTCTTGCCTCTGTCTTCTATATGGAGAGTCTGTTATATTTTGCGATTCAGAAACATGCCAGCATATTCATAGCAATATCAACTGCTGTGTATATTGGCTTGGCAATACAGAGAGGTAGGAGGAAAACCAAGAGAGTGAAGGGTCAAGAAGATCCAGAGAGGAAAGACTATAGGTGAAGAAGAGGTGGGCAACAGTGTCAAATGCTGCAGAGAGGTCAAGAAAATGGGGATCAAAAAGAGATCATTAAATTTGGTAATAGAGAGATCACTGGTTACTTTGGAGAGAGCCAAATTTGGACTATTTATGTACTTGGGTAGAAAGAAACTCGTCTACCCTGCTAATGCTTTTCTAGGCCTCCTTATACCCGATGTGAACCCTATGTTTCTGCTTGTTGCCATACTACTTAAAAGGTAGAAAATAGTGAGGCAGCCAGTCTTTCTGATGCCAAATGACTAAATCATTAAGGGATATGGGATGCATGTGGCTATTGACTTAGCCTCACTCACCCTGCCCCCACCCCACCTTCAATTATTAGTCCATGGAATGTGAATAGGGAGGCTATGTGTTACAGTGAAAAGAGCCCTGGACTTGGAGTCAGGAGCGAGTTGGCTTCAAATTTTGGCCAATGCACTTTGACAAGTCATTTTACTTCTTTTTTTTAATATTAATTAGTGTTTTTTTCTTAATTATTTATTTGCTTGTTTGTTTTAAAACACAGAGACATGTGTGTGTGTGTGTGTGTGTGTGTGTGTGTGTGTGTGATACTACCTCCTTAAGGCTTAGTTTCTCTGAATCTGAGGATTCTAATAATACAAATCATCATTTATGTCAGAGTAGCCATTATAAATCTAAAGTGTTATGCAAATATTAGCTACTAATTAATTTCTTCTATTTTTTATTTGAGCTTAAAATTTCAAATCAATAAAAATTTCATTCCATGAGGGAAAAAGAACACATCCAAAATGCATTGTCTGAAACACCCCTAGTGACCTTTTGATATAAAATGAGAACTAGAATGAGAAATTGGAAAGCATGCTTAATCGGAAGTCAGAGAACCTGAGTTCAAATATTAACCCTGCTACTTACCACATATACGACTTCTAGCAAGTGACTTCCCTCCCCTGGCCCTCAATCTCCTTGTGTTTCATAGATGAATCTATCTTATGAGTCCTTTGTAAATGAAGGAAGGAAGCAGTATGGTTCAGAGGACACAGCTTTGGTGTGGTAGTTAGGAGACTTGAGGTTGTATTTTGACTTCACTAATAACTAGTTATTTGAATATGGGTAGGGTACTTGCTTTCTCTAGGTCTCTTTTCTCATCTCTGAAATGAAGAGTTTTTAGGCTCATAATCATTAAGGTCTCTTCCCAACCCTAACAATCTTTCAATTTATAAATCTCTTTTTGATTACGCAATGAAAAAGCACCCCTCTGGGGCAGACATTTGATTGTATTAAGAGTTTAGCCTAGATGCAGTACATTAAGGATCTCTACAAGGTCTTCCACTTTCTAAGAGATGAAGTCCTTGGCAAGAATGAGAGACAGTAGCATTGAGCCAGAAAAATCCTGAAAACAGACAGGAGAATTTTAGGGCTTGCTGTTCACACTACTTGAACAATATTATTCTTTGAAAAGTCTAGTTCTTATGTTCTTTCTAATTCATTTAGTTCATTGCTGCCAAATAAACTAATCACATGTGAACATAATTACAAAAAAAAACGAATGAAAAGAAAGATCTTTTAATTCCACTTATTAAGACTTTTGTAAAGTGAAAAACTGTAATGGGGGAAAAAGCTTTGGAGAAAATAAAAAGCTTGGGAAGCTGCATATTGTCTCAGCTACACTGAAAATGCCATGGCCTTTATGCACTTACAATTCTTTGTTTAAAAAAAAACACAGACAACTGATGATTTCATAAACTGTAGCCCTCAGCACAATTAAATATTTTACTAGCTTTTACCTGTACAATGCATTTTGATGAAATGCTAAGAAATGTAGAAAATATTCCTACTTGAAAATTTTTATCTAGTAGCATTTGGTTCTAAGCTGAACTGCAGAACTAAAAATTAAATGTATACAAAAAATCAGCAAGGGGATTTGTTAGAAGATAAATAGATGAATTAAAAGAGAGATAAAAACAAAGTTTTTGCCTTCAAGGAGTTCACTAATTCATAGGCTAGACTATTATCTATCTCTATCTAGATCAGAGCATAGACAACATGTTAAATGGGAGGTTCAGTGGCGTCTTTGAGGGATGGTGGTAGTCAAAGAAACCTTCACAAATCTCCTACCTTGAGCAGAGACTTGAATACTAAATGACTTAAGTAGGGAGAACAGAGGGTAAACACTTTTGTTTTAGTGAACAGTGTAAAGAAATGTGCAAAAGTGGGAAGACATGATGAATTTGGTATCAAATACATCGAAGATATGATCTAGAGAAGCAGTAAATTTTTGTTTAGAGAAATAAGTAGGCACCAGATTGTAGATGATCTTTATTAAACATCTAAGGAATTTGGGTTTATCCTTTAGTCAATGACAGCCAATGACAGGTTTTTCACTGAATACAGTTATAGATGATATAATCATTGAAAAATTAACTGACCTTGACAGAATTGATATAAGGGAAGAGGATAGGAGAGAACCCAAGATGGATCCAAATCTTGGACATAGATGATATTCTTGGACAATGATAACACCTTTGGAAAACATGAGGAAGTAAAGTGGAAGTGGATCAGAGGTGTGTTAAAATAAGTTCATAACAGTTTATGAAATCCAATTGTTAAATTATCAGTGTGAGCTTTTATACCTCAGAAATCAGCAAACTAGAAACCAAGGTTTAATAT
Source organism: Trichosurus vulpecula (assembly GCF_011100635.1). NCBI lineage: Eukaryota > Metazoa > Chordata > Mammalia > Diprotodontia > Phalangeridae > Trichosurus > Trichosurus vulpecula. Next base: position 382,747,028 of record NC_050576.1, read on the forward strand.
ATTATTTTGTTGACCATATAGATTTAAGAAAGTAATAGAGAAAAATGTTAATAACATAGATTAAACTTTGAAGTGTTATACACATGTGTATACATATATATGTGTGTATATTCATATTTATACATATTTGCATATATTTATATAATATTTATGTGTTTACATACATATATGTATATACACATACATGTGTGTGTATATGTATGCCCCGCCCAGAGCCATACCCTCAGAGTAGATTAAAAGAGAAAGCTAATAAGACATAGCCGTACCTCTGCTAAATCCCATACACAGATAAAAGAAATAGGAAAAAGTCCTATATGCACTAAAATATTTATTGCAGTCCTTTTTGAAATGGCAAAAATCCCTTGAAACTAAAGGATGCCTGTCAATCAAAGAATTACTGAAGAAACTGTGGCCCATGAACGTAACGGCATATTGTTGTCCAATAACCAAAAGGGGGAATAGATAGTTTTCAAAAGACATTGAAAGATTTATATGAATTGATGCTAAGTGACTTGAACCAGAGGAACAATTTATATTCTAACATCAATATTATAAAATGAACAATTTTGAAGAATTTTGTAAACTGATGGAGAAATAAATGAATGGAACCAGGAAACTATTACAATAATAAAAACTTTGAAAGCTATAAGAACTATGAGTAATGTAATGGTCATCTGATTCCAGAGGGCTGATGATGTTACCCACCTGACAGAGAGGTAATAGACTTACGGGGAAGAATAAAACATATATCATTGTGAACACAGCCAATGAGGGACAATATTTTGTTTGACTGTATATACATATATATATGCCCACACATATACACACATACACACATACATGTACACATATACATATATAAATATATATTTATACATATGTGTGTTACAAAGAATTTGTCTTTTTTCCCCCTCCCATTTTTTCCCCACTGGGGTAGGCCTGGGAGGGAAAGAAAATAAATTTCTTTTAATCAAACAAAATACTTTAGAAATAGAGCTAGAGAGGTCAATAAGTGTGAAAAGTTGCATATACTTTCAGAAGAGGTCACTGTATTGTTAGTTTTTCTTAATTTACTTTGTCCAAGAGAACTCTTAATATGGAAATATTTACAATGTAGAAACAAAACATGTCAATAAAACTTTTAAGAAAGAGAAAATGTAACTAGTTTGATGTGAATATGTTCAGAAAAAAAAGTGAATTTATCTTGACTTTTTATGGTAGCCTGCCAAATTTCTTTCATTGAAAGATAAAATACCAAAGCATCAAGTTGAAAGGCCTCTCAGGTGACCTAGGGAAAGACCTTAGGGAAAAAAAGAGTGTCCTACAAGTAATGACATTCAACAGAGTAGGATAGTGCTAGAGTTTGGTATTAGAGCCCAGTTCAGCAATCTACAGACCTTTACTGCCCTATCCTGCTTCTTCATTTACTTCCGTGATCTCTATCATACAACACACCCATTTCATCCACCTTTATGGATAAGCCATTGATAAATATTCAAAGAGTTACATGAAGTGCTGATTTTGGTCCCCCTCTATAATGGGGTTGTACGGCAATTTTTTTTTAAGTTTAAAGTTTCATCGCATGTGTTTTCAGCTAAGATATTCATTCATGCCTAAGGACGGAACATAGAAAAGCCAGATTTTAGCATGGAAAGGGACTTTGGGAATCACTGAGCCTCATTTTATATCTGAGGAGAATGAGGTTGAGAAAACTCCAGTAGCTCGTAAAAGTTAGCTCATGGCAGAGCCAGCGTTAGAAGGCCTCATTCAATTTGCCCAGTTTAGAGTTTTTTCTACTGTTATACTGCTCCTCAAAAAGTGATATAGCTATTAACTTGAGGGGAAAAAGTGCAAATTGACCATAATTTTGAATGCCATCAGGAAGTTTGCTCATCAGTAACAATGTGCAATTAAGAATTTTTTTGTATATCTATTGTAATACAGCTATAACTAGAGAATAGAAAATAGATAAATAAAATGCTTTTCAGGTAAAAATAACATTAGTAATTCTACAGTCTACATACAGTAGGACAACATCATTATGATACTGGTATGGGGAGAACAGATAAAACACACACACACACACACACACACACACACACACATTGTAGTAAGACTTTGTTATAGTGAGAGATATTCTGAATATTACTCCAGATGTGGGAATGTGGTTTGCCCTGCAATACAGCCAGGTACTTTTTCACCTAGAAATCATACACCTCTAAACCATCACTTTACCTCATTCAAAGGTAATACCTGCATCCTTTGTCTCGGGCTAATAACAAAACAACTTTGTAAAATGACATTGACCAAACTTTACCAGCACCAAAGGGATATCTCCAATCTTTGACAATTTCTTTTCAGTTATATTTATAACACCAAAAAATGCAACTTGGCATTCTAATTTCCATATTATAGATTAAAAGGGTTTCTCATACCTCCAGATTGTGTGCCAGGCTGTAGAAAATATGGCAATTCTTTTAAAAAAGGGGGGGGGTGACTCTTTGTAGTAAACAACCTACACTAATTTCTAGTTTCAATTTCTAAAAATGGATGCTGTATGTAATACTAATTTATTATGATGTCTAGTAAGTTTCCTGAATGTGAAGCTTCTGAATGTATTATTGATTTTTTTTAAAAATCAACTTTATTCTGCACTCAGAACATTTCGTGTAGCCTAAAGATGTCCAATTTTCAAACCCCTAAATAAGTGGGGCAATCGTTTATGTCAACAGAAAGTAAGTTGCTCTCAGTCAGTCAGCCAATGAGCTTTGTGCTAGGCATGGTGGTAAGCACTGGGGATACAAGGAAAGGTAAAAAGACAGTCCCTGCCCTCTAGAAGCTCATAATATAATGTCCCATCTAAAGACAAGATTGATCTTTAAGTGAAAAAAAAAGCTTTGAAATACAGTCAAACAGTACACATTATAAAATGTATAAATTTAATTAAAATATACAAGCCATTTTACGGCTTAGGATTATCTGATTAATATATTCATAAAGCCTGTAGCATCCAAAAAAAAAATCCAACAACACTCCATTAGGATTAGCCCCCTCCCCCTGTTAAATTAACTTTACAGACATCTAATGGATTTCTTAATTAGACATTGTTATTAACAGGAATATTAAATGATTTCAGCATGTCTGACATCTACACGTAATAAGGATGAAGGGCAAGATTTATGCCCCTTTTTTCCTCCCACCCAACCCTAAGCTTTTAATAACATTACAAGTTTACTGCAATTAATTATTCACCTGTCAAAGACTAAATAAGGAACAATCATTGTGTCTGCTTGAGGAGGGACTTTCTGTTTATTCTGAAAGAGGTGCTGGCTTCCTGCCTTGCATCTATTACTTTCTGTTCTGCAGAGGCCACTGCAGTTCTGAGACTACCTAATCATATGTCTCTCCACTATTTTTTTAATACTATCACTTATTTTCAGTATCTTATGCTACCCACCTCTTCCCCTCCTTTGCCTTTCCTGTTGTAAGACTCAAACTTACCATTCATATGAAGAAGAGAGGTAAAAGTCCAAAGCTACAAAAAGAAAAAAAAGAGAAGAAAAAATATCTTTGTTCCAGACAAAGGTACAAGTGACCCCATTGTCTTGGGAAGTACGTTGAAAAGTAAAGTGAATGATTATTACTCTTTCACTACCTGATGTCAATCTATAGATCCCATGACTTACTGATATTAAATTTCATTGTGTACTCCTGTGCATTGTAGGTATTAAAAAAAAGAAATTATAAATCAAAGCACACAGCCTATCTTATTAGAATGAATGCCATTTGAAAGAACAGCTCTCAGAAAGGTAAATAGTTCCAGGGCCAAGCCTCTAGCCCAGAGCAATTGTGCTCGGTAGATCAACAGTAGTGCCAGAAGTCTCTTGTTCTGAACAGAGTGATTGGTGAAGAAAAGGCACAAATATTGAGACCCACATTCCAATTAACTTTGCCACTCACTGCAGTGTAACTATGGTTGCAAACTAAGAAGCCAAAGGAGGCATCAGATCAGGATTCAGATATTTGCCTCCTTTCCTCTCATGCTTTAAAAAGAAAATATAAAATATAAACCTCTATTACAAATACCCAAATTAACTATACATTACATTTGAAGAAAGATGCTATCTGCATCCAGAGGAAAAAACTTATAAATAGAAGTATATATATATATATATATATATATATATATATATATATATATATATATATATATATATATAACTTTATACACGTGCACCTGTGTGTGTGCGTGTGTGTGTCCAGTGATAGCTATTTCGAGGACATGGGGGGAGGAGAGAAAAAAAGAAAAGAAATTTACATGATAATTTTATTGTATATTTGAAATGAATAGCAAGTTGTGCATATTAGATTTGCAGTTTCATGTACAATTGTTTTCATTATTTTATGCTATGGAAATGCTTGTTTTATTCCATAGATTAAAATTAAAATTTAAAAAAAGAAAGAAAATTTAAAATGGTAAATTATTCAAGTGCATACAATAGTCACTAAAATGAAACATCAACCATATGTATATATATAATTATAGATAATACTTAATAGATAGCTTTCATTTAGCACTTTAAGGTTTACATAGATTTGTTCACCAAAAAAAAATCTCCTGAGGTCACCAGGGCAAGGATTATTATAACTCTTTTAGAGACAAAAATAGCATTAGAAATGTGAAATAATAATTTTTGAAATTTCACATTTAGGGGTGATAGGGTATAGACTCTGGAAACCTCCTTGAACTCTCCTTGAATTTTCCTATTTGATTAAGGTTCTGGGGTTTGCCTGAGGCTATAATACTCTCAACTGTCCTTTCATTGTCCATGCCCAGTCTCCCTAATTCTCTGTTACCCCAAACCTAGCCCAGCCTTTATTGTCTATTACCTCCTGATTGTGTCCAGCTTCTTCCTACCCTTGATCTTATCTAGACCCCTTACCTTCAGTCACACCAGCCTATTGGCCATTCCCATCAAGATCCTCCCCAGACCACTTATCCAGTCCTCGATCCCTCCCACAGTTTTTCTGTATATAAGATCCATTTTGTTTCCATTAAAGTGCTCAGATTCTAGGGCAGCTAGGTGGCGCAGTGAGTAGAGCACAGGCCCTGAATTCAGGAGGACCTGAGTTCAAATCAGGCCTCAGACACTTGACACACGTACTAGCTGTGTGACTTTGGGCAAGTCACTTAACCCCAATTGCCCTGCCTTCCCTCCTGTAAAAACAAACAAAAAAAGGAATAAAGTGCTCAGATTCAATCTGGCTGTTTGCCAATACAAGTGTGACAAATTCTCAGATTCCTTAAGAATCTAGCCAATGCTGAGATTCCTTAAGAGTTTGGCCAATATGATGGATTCTTAGAATCATGCCCACCTTGGACGGTGTTTTAATAAACCTTTCTCTTTTCTTTGACTGGAAGAAGGGTTGGGTCAAATTCTTTCCTGCAGGACCCACCTGTTGCTATTTTTTAGAAACTTTTCTTTTATTATTGACCTTTGAAGACACAATAATAGGGAATGCTAATGGAAGGTGCACTTGGTAGGGTGTCTGTGTGTGTGTGGGTGTGGGTGTGGGTGTGGGTGTGTTCAGTTGTTTTCAGTCTTGTCTAACTCTTCATGTCCCCATTTGGAGTTTATTAGCAAAGATACTGGGGTAATTCACAGCTTGCTATTTCCTTCTCCACCTTCTTTTACAGATGAGGAATAGGATTAAGTGACCTACCCACACAACTAGTAGGTATCTGAGGCAGGATTTGAACTCATGAAGATAAGTCTTCCTGACTCCAGGCCTGGTACTCTATCTACTGTGCCACCTAGCTGCCCATACTGCGGTATACTTCATATTTATATTACTTTGTATAATCCTCCTACCTTCCTACATTGCCTTCCTAACCATGACTCCTACCATATATAATGCATATATACATGAAGAAATGTACATACACACATACACAAATACAAACATATACATACCCTTTCCCCCTGATATTTCTCCTTTGAAAGGAATATATTTGTATGTATGTTGGAATTGTCAATTCAATGTCTTTCTTCAAATTTCAGTCCTGTTATTTCTATATTCTATGAATGTATGCTCTCTGAAGGTAGGAACCATTTCAGTTTTTGTCTTCATATCCCCCTTGCCTAGCAAGTGCCTGGATCATAGGTGATGCTCAACAAATTCGCTCAATTAATACATGAACGAATGAATGAGAACCTGCACAACAATCATCCATCAAATTAATTGAAATCTTAAGCCACACAAAAGTCTCACTTTCTCTAGCACCTACTCTCAGTCTCAGAAAGTACCATTAGAACCAAAAGATCTTTTAAAACAAACTTCCAAACCTTACATAAAGAGCCATACTTGTTATTCTTCTGAGAAAGGACAGTGGTGAAAACAACTCTTTGGATCCAATTCTTTGCCGTTATTTGGCACAGTGGCGTTACTGACCTGTTTGACTTAACAAGGAAGAAACATTCATTTGTTTCTCCCAAGGTAGCCCCTGTTCTTTGAGTCTGAAGAAAAGAACTCCCTTATCGGGCATAAAAACTTCAATAAACATAACTCAGAGTATTTTAGACTTTAAAACATGAAACTGATTGCACAGCACACAGACAAATCCAATTTATTGGCTTGTTTTATTTTATTTTTTAAATCCACACAATCCAATTGCAGTTATCCGAGAGAGAAATTATGTGCCTCTCTTCATTATTCAATAATTCCCCCTGGAAAAAATGAACGAAAGACACTCTGTATCTTTTACTTGAAAAGGTAGTCAAAATTCACTAAATCAGAGACCATAGGAGACCTTTACTTATTGTTTAACATGACTTTCCAAAGAAGAAACCTATTTCTCTGCACTAGATAAATAAATATCAAATGGCAAGGTTCTTTTAAACCAAATGTTATCTTCTACTTTGAGATTAATACATTCTATAAACCTGATTCCCATTCACTTTTTAAAAACCGTTTATCTTGTCCATATATGGAGTTCCCCACAGGGACAACAATTCAGATTCTCAAAGAAATAAAAAAAGTGGATATGTAAAATATAATGGGATTTGGAAATGTTGTAAATTACATAAGCTGGTAAGATAAATTCATCAATAGTTATGCTCATGAAAGACATGTGTGGCAAAGCAGATAAAGAATTGTCCTCAGAGTTAGGAAGATCTGTGTTCAGGTCATGTCTCTAACATATATTGAATATGTGATGCAGAGCAAGACACCTAACATCTCAGTGCAGGGCTCTCATATACTGTATCTTGAGAGAAATAATTATTAATAACCAATGATTTGGAGAGAGTTGGATTTCCCTCTTTTTCTTTTATCCTCATTTCAAGACCTGTCTCTGAAGGTTAAACTAAACCTTCTCCTCTATCTGGCCCCACCCAACCTAACTTGGAATCTCTAGTCTGATGTGAATTCCATTCAGTCAAGCTTGGGTGGAGATAGATCCTTTTGTCTAGATTGTCCAAGACTGGGGGTGGTCTGGGTATAGGGATAGTTTCTCCTTCCCAGAGTGACAGGACATCATTCTCATGCACTCATTGGATTAAACTCACCTCCCTTTGATAAAGTCTTCCTCCCATTAAACTGTTAACCAAATAGATCTGATTACTGTCTGATGGAAAACCTACTCTTTGAAGGACATAGAAACTGTGAGCCCACTGCCATGGGGGGTCTTTGGTCTAAAAGAGATGGCCAGATGACCATCCTTTTATTAAGACACTAGCATTATTAATAACATTATTAAATTACCCATAAATTATGTCTCTTGATCCTTTTTAATCTCCATTAGTAGAGGGCATTTCCTTACCTGCAATTACCTATAAAATAAAAACACAGGTTCAGGCACATATGTGTGTGTATATATCCATATATTAAGATATGATAATCAAATGTATGTAGGGGGAGATAATACAATCAAAATGTATTTTTGCAGGGTTTCTTAGATAATTCAATGTTGTACATGGCAGTGACGTGGTAAGTACAAAGTAATTTAAAAGTTATGAAAAACTAGTGAATGCAAAGCAGTTCTTTTAAGGATACTTGATACTATTAACAGTGGAGACCCTTCATACACTTTTAGCTAGACATATTTTGGGTATTCGGACATCTTTTCTTTGGCATCGCATATGATGGGATTTTCTTTTGCAACGACATTTTATGATTGCAAGAAATATGCAGCATTAGGATATTATTCTTGTTGGCTCTGAATTCCCAGTGGAGGGAGAATGCTTTATTTCAAATTAATCTTGATGCATAAATGAGAACATATGTGTCAGTAGTCTAAAATTAAACATACCCTGCTTCATAAAAACATTTCTCTTATAAACAACCATACTGTTGTCGACAAAGCAAATTTGAGAAAAGCATTATCTTTCCTAAGGTAGAATTCGAGTTTCTTCTAGGAGTCATCTTTGGTGATGGACTTGGACAACAGTACTGGCCTAAATTGTCTCTTGTTCTGTTTTACGAACTATTTTTATCTTCATGCCAAGATAAGAATTAGACAGGGAAAAAAATTTGAATTTGATTTGGTTTCTACAATTCCTTCTCCATAGGATAAATTATCTTGGCAATATTTTCTAGAGGCAGTAGAAAGGCAGCATGACATAGCAAATAAAGGACTGCCCTAAGAATCAATGTGACATGGGTTCAATTCCCACTTTTGACACCTATAGTACTGACTGTGTGACTTGAGGCAAATCACTTAACCTCTCTAGAATCAGACCAAATAGATAGATACATATAGATAGATATACATACATATATGTACGTATCTTTATCCAAATCTCTCTCTCCGTCTCTCTGTCTCTCTCTCTCTTTTACACTCACACATATTTTCATCCTTGATTTCTGTATTTCTCTATATATATTTACAGTAATAGTTTAGACCAGGGCTTCTTAAACTTTTTTCTATCCCAAGGACTCCTTTTTGCATTTTGGCAGGGTACCTTGGCATTGTGTGGCCTGAAGGCATGCACAGTCCAAAGTGTGTATGCTTTTTGTTCAGAACCAAGGCTGCAGTGAAGTTGCACAATGGAACAGGGGCATGTGCTGCCAGAAACACCTCAGATTTATTACATATTTGATTTTGAAGTAATTTTTGGTCATTACACTTTCAGAAACTCTTTACTGTTGCCAAATTTTTCACAACCCCACATGGGGTCAAAACCCACAGTTTAAGAAGCATTGGTTTAGACAACATAAACATATAGACAACATAAACATATAATAGATAATTCATAGAGGCCATTCTTAAGCACAGCTATCTTGGACAAATGCTGCACATGGGTAATGAGCTTGGCCCAGATTTCAACAGGAAGAATACCTTTTTGAAAATACACAGTTCTTTTAATGTCCACAAATTTCTTCCTGAAACAAAGCCTCTGTTTTTAATGCCAATATTCTTCTAGTGGTGTTCTATGACTGGTAATCACAGAATACCACAGTTTCCAAAAGGCAATGGACAGACTAATGATAAGCATGACTAGGCCACAATCCGTTACAAATAAGAAACAATACCGGAGAAGTCATCAGAGAAATTCATGGATGGGGTGGTCGTGATGATGTATTCATATAGGTAAAGTGATGATGGGCAGTCAATGGACAACCCAAATATTTCACTGGTACCATTGGAATCTGTATGATGTCAAGAAAAGTAGAAAAAGGCCCTCAGCATACTGAGAGACCCCTTGTGGTGAATTTATGGGAGAACATGAACATGAATCCCCACAGGATAGAGTGGAAATCTTTTCCACCTGCTCTAAATTCTAGTACCTTTACTTTGTTAATTATTTCCTTTTTTCCCCCTTTATGTAACTTGCTTAGTATATACATTAATTTTCCCTATTAGATTATAAGCTTCTTGAGCAGGGACTGTGTTTTTCTTCTTTTTGTATTCCTCATGCTTAGCACAGTGCCTGGAACATAGTAGGTGTTTAATAAATGTTTATTGGTTATTGACGGGAATAGATGAGTTTTTGTTTGTATGACTGGGTAGAGAATCCATTTCAATGAGATCACGTATCAAAAGTATAGGACCTCATGATAACAACAAATGAGAACAGATTCAGTTCATTCATTGAATGAATTTAAAAAAAAATTATACTTATTAAGCATTCTACTAGGTGCCTGGTGTGGTTCTAAGTGCTGAGAATACAAAGAAAGATGTCTTCTTTAAGCATACCATTATGAACAAAAGAGAGAAATTAAAGAGAGAGAAAGCCACCCAGAAAGTAATTTCTAAAGGTCACTGGTTGTGTCAAGGCATTTCCACATATTATCATTCCAGTTTGTTCAGTCAGTGGAAGGGCCCTTTGTGGGAAATGCCAGTGACTCTAATATTATTTTGTCTCTGTGGTGGGGCTGACTGTTGAAGTATAATTCTTACCATAGGAGCCTAGAGCTCTAAAAAGAAAAGTCAGATCATAGGTGTTTATAGATTTTCCCTCACCAAATTTAAAAATAAAAACAAAGAATCTTTACTTTGGTAATTGTCAGAATCCCCTTGGACTCAGAAATATAACTACCTTTTTGGCTTTTCACATGAGATTATCAAAATGCTGATGCAAATTTTAAAACAGCAGAGAGCACTGCCTTCAGCCTTCCTAGCAAGTTATTATCAGTAGCCCACTAATGTTTTTATGTTCTCAATTGTCCTTTGCTATGATGCGAATCAACAGGGAATTGGGTAATCTTACTCCTTCAGGTGCAGGCAATTTTGAAAGAATGGAGTCTTTACTCCACCTCGATACCCTTAATAAATATCTAATTATTTCTATTTAAGTAAAAAAGGAATCAATAGACAGCATAAAAATATTATGCTAAGGTTTTCTACAAACAGATTCATTGAGAGGAAGACTCTGGATCTTCATTTACCTTATACATGAAAGAGCTTAGTACATTGTTCGTGGACTTATCTTATTTTTAAACTATAGAATTCTCGAATGCTGCTTTGATTTTCTACATTTATAGTCTATAATTTTTAACTCTTCATAGAGAATTAAATGGTCAGAATAACTTTCTTATTCCATAATATCCACAATACTCCATTCTGTGGCAAGAGCCTTTGTTAGTTGATTTGTTTTGTCTAGCTTCCCTAGCCTGGGCTTACACGACTTCTTTATGATTTCTCCTTAACAATGATAAACTATCCTATCACCTTCAAGTACACCAAAGTCTTCCCATCCTAAAACAAACAAAAATCTTTTCCCAGACTCTATCATCCTTCCAAGCTATTGTAGTGCTGCATTCCTGTTTCCTTTCTTGGCCAAAATCCTTGAACTTCCTGCTTTTCCTTCTCCTCTTCACTTGCAACTCAGCCTTTGAAGACTGTCTTCTGACCTCAGCACTTGACAAAAACTATTCTTTACAAGGATACCAATGATCTTTTAGTTTCAATACCTGAGGGTCTTTTCTGTATTTATCCTCCTTGAATTATCTGATGTACTTGACACAGTTGAAAAGTGTCTTGAAAACTTTCCTCTCTGGGTTTTTTTGACACTACTATCTCTTAGTTCTGCTTCAATATGTCTGATTGCTCCTACTTAGTCTCCTTTTTTGGTTCAATATCTATATAATTCCCCCTGAGGGTATTCCCAAAATTCTGACCCAGATCCTCTGCTCTCATCTCTTTTCCCTCTGAGTTTCCTCTTGATAAACTCATCAACTCCCATGGGTTTGACTATTCATTTCTATGAAGATGAAGTATCTATCTATGTATACACATAGATGTACACATGCATATACATACATACAGATATTAATATATACATTCATTTAAACCCCTGTCTCTTCCCTGAACCTTAATTCCATATAACCAATTGATTATTTGACATTCCAGACTGGATGTCTTGGAGACATTTAAATTCAAAACAGAACCAGTTATCTATGAAACAGAACTCATCTTTCTCCTCAAACCCTCTCTCCTTCCAAATCTCCCTGTTTCTGTCAAAGGTACTGCCATCTTTCCAGTTGTTAAGGTTCATATTCTTGATATTATTCTGGAACCTTAATTCTCCCTCATAATAATAAATTATTATAGTATAATATAGTATAATAACAAATTATTATAGTACAATATACCATAATAATAAATTATTATGGTATATAGTACGTATTATGTTACATATAATGTATAATACAATATAATAATAATAATAATTCCCCCTCTGTAACAATCCAATCAGTTGCTGTATTTTGCTGTTTTTATCTTCACAATATAGCCCACCTTCAGTCCCTTCTCTCCACAAGCTAGCTACCAGCTTAGTTCAAGTCTTCACCACCTCTTGCCTACACTATTATAACAGCACCCTATTTGATCCCCCTGTCTCGTCTCCACATTCCCAATGATTTGTTGCCAAAGGAATTTTCCTTAAGCACACTCAAATGGCTTCAGGGGCTTCCATCTTACCTCTAGGATAGAAGTATATACACCTCAATTTAGCTTTTAAAGCCCTACCCAATCTGACCCCAGTCTGTCTTTAGACACTCGTTTGATATTACTCTCCCTGTACTCTGTGATCCTGGTAAACTGGCTTCTCTTTATTTCCTACACTATTTGGCAATGACTTTCTTCCATACCTGGAAAGTACTTTCTTCTACTTCATAGAGTATCTCTTTTCTATTAAAATTAGAAACAAGAGGCAAAACCCACAAAATAGCAGAGGGAAGCAGGGATCCAGCCCAGGACAGCCTTGATGGTCACTGGATGAGGTCTATCACACAGGGAGTGGAGAGGAGCGGAGCTCAGTGTGGGAGGCAGCAGGACCAGCCAGATCAGGAGGCGGGCAGAACAGGCCCTAGCACCCTGAATGAACGAGCTGTGGCAGTTACCAGACTTCTCAACCCACAAACACCAAACACAACAGAGAAGGTTAGTGGGAAAAGCTGCGGGGGACAGAGTTTGCGGTTTGGCCACCGCCCCAGGGGCAGGGAGAGGTGCAGCTACAGAACTACAGCTGCAGTTACTTCCAGCCCCAGGCCCACGTGGTGGGAGGAATTAAGTGGCGGATCAGAGCAGGAGTGAAGAGCCTGCTGAAGATTTGCATCAGGTCCGGGTTGGTGGTACTTGAGGAAGGAGGAGTGCTGGTGTGGCAGAGCTGGCTATATAGAAATAGCTCTGAAATCAATGGCACATCCCCTCAAGCTTGGAACAAAGTACTCTTTGCTCTACAAGCAGTCATACTCTGACAAAAAAACTCAAGGGTCAAGTAAGTTGGCTGGGAACATGGCCAGGTAGAAAAAACACACCCAGATTCAGTCTCAGACTTTGGAATCTTTCTTTGGTGACAAAGAACACCAAAACATACAGCCAGAAGAAGTCAACAAAGTGTAAGAGCCTACACCAAAAGCCTCCAAGAAAAACAGGAACTGCTCTCAGGCCATGGAAGAGCTCAAAAAGGATTTGGAAAAGCAAGTTAGAGAAGTAGAGGAAAAATTGGGATGAGAAATGAGAATGATGCAAGAAAACCATGAAAAACAAGTCAATGACTTGCTAAAGGATACCCAGAAAAATACTGAAAAAAATATTGAAGAAAACAACACTTTAAAAAGTAAACTAACTCAAATGTCAAAAGAGCTCCAAAAAGCCAATGAGGAGAAGAATGCCTTGAAAGGCAGAATTAGCCAAATGGAAAAGGAGGTCCAAAAGACCACTGAAGAAAATACTAACTCAAAAATGAGATTGGAGCAAGTGGAAGCTAGTGACTTGGTGAGAAATCAAGATATTATAAAACAGAACCAAAGGAATGAAAAAATGGAAGACAATGTGAAATATCTCATTGGAAAAACCACTGACCTAGAAAATAGATCCAGGAGAGATAATTTTAAAATTATTGGACTACCTGAAAGCCACGATCAAAAAAAGAGCCTAGATATCATCTTTCAAGAAATTATCAAGGAGAACTGCCCTGATATTCTAGAGCCAGAGGGTAAAATAGAAATTGAAAGAATCCACAGATCACCTCCTCAAATAGATCCCAAATAGAAATCTCCTAGGAACATTGTCACCAAATTCCAGAGCTCCCAGGTCAAGTAGAAAATATTGCAAGCAGCCAGAAAGAAACAATTTGAATACTGCAGAAAAACAATCAGGATAAAACAGGGTCTGGCAGCTTCCACATTAAGGGACTGAAGGGCTTAGAATACGATATTCTGGAGGTCAATGGAGCTAGGATTAAAACCAAGAATCACCTACCCAGCAAAAACTGAGTATCATGCTCCAAGGCAGAATATGGATTTTCAATAAAATAGAGGACTTTCAAGCTTTCTCAGTGAAAAGACCAGAGCTGAATAGAAAATTTGACTTTCAAACACAACAATCAAGAGAAGCATGAAAAGGTAAACAAGAAAGAGAAATCATAAGGGACTTAATAAAGTTGAACTGTTTTGTTTACATTCCTACATAGAAAGATGATGCATATGACTCTTGAGACCTCAATATCATAGTAGCTGAAAGGAATATGCATATATATTACATATATATACATATATATATGTGTGTGTGTATACATATATATACATATGTGTGTGTGTACGTAAACACACACACACACACACAAAGGGCACAGGGTGAGTTGAATATGAAAGGATGATATCTAAAAAAAAAAAAAATCAATTTAAGGGATAAGTGAGGAACATATTGAGAGAGGGAGAAAGAGAGAAATAGGATGGGGTAAATTATCTCGCATAAAAGTGGCAAGAAAAAGTGATTCTGTAGGAAGGAAAGAGGGGCCAGGTGAGGGGGAATGAGTAAATCTTGCTCTCGTTGGATTTGACCTGAGGAGGGAATACCATACACACTCAATTGGGTATCTTACCCCACAGGAAAACAGGAGGAAGAAGATAAAAAAGGGGGGATGATAGAAGGGAGGGCAGACAGGGGGAGGAGGTAATCAAAAACAAACACTTTTGAAAAGGGACAGGGTCAAGGGAGAAAATTGGATAAAGGGGCATAGGTTAGGAAGGAGCAAAACATAGTTAATCTTTCACAACATGAGTATTGTGGAAGGGTTTTACATAATGATACGCATGTGGCCTATGTTGAATTGCTTGCCTTCTTAGGGAGAGTGGGTGGGGAGGGAAGAGGGGAGAGAATTTGGAACTCAAAGTTTTAAAAACAGAGATTCAAAAACAACAACAACAACACAAGTTTTTTCATGCAACTAGGAAATAAGATACACAGGCAATGGGGGCATAGAAATTTATCCTGCCCTACAAGAGAAGAAGGGAAAGGGGGATGGGAGGGGAGTGGGGTGACAGATGGAAGGGCTGACTGGGGAACAGGGTAACCAGAATATATGCCATCTTGGAGTGGGGGGAGGGTAGAAATGGGGAAAAATTTGTAATTCAAACTGTTGTGAAAATCAATGCTGAAAACTAAATATATTAAATATATTAAAACAAAAAAAAAACAATACTAACAAAAAAAATAAAACGTAAGGAGCATTTGTTAAAAAAAAATTAGAAACAAGAACAGTCTTCTGCATGGAGTCTCTCCTGATTCATCCCCACAAGTACCAGAGCCCTCCCTCCCAAACTACCTTGTATTTAACTCTTTGTACATATTTTTAGACAAAACCAGGAACTAAATGAACATGAACACAATTACAAAATGCTTTTCCACAAATAAAGTCAGATATAAACAACTGGACAAATATCAATTGCTCATGGGTAGGCTGAGCCAATATAATACAAATGGCAATTCTACATAAAGTAGTCAATTTTTCATTTGATATTTATGGTGCATAAATTTATTATGCATTTGTTGCTTATGAGTGGAGATTGTTGCATTATTTACTCTAGCACCTAGCACAAAATGCTGCGACATAAGTACTTGTTAATTGGTTATAGCCTAATCTTTCATCAAAAACCATGAAATGCAATCACAGTTATAGAAATATAATAGTATATACATTTCATGAATGATAGATTTATTTTTTTCTTAGTTTTTGTTTTTGGCCAAAACTGTGATTTCATCACTTCATCATTCACTGAAGAAAACTTCCTCCATATATGCAGATTAGCAGCTCATCTGTAACTTAAATTCTTGGAAAGTTGCATGGTGGATGTTGAGAGGTCAAGTTTTTTAGTCTGCATCACAAATCTAGTAGGTTTCAGAGGCAGAATTTGAATCCAGGTTGTTGTAACTGTGAACCAGCCCTTTATCCACTAAATTAGATTGTAGACATGTTACATTTGGGAAAAAAAATATGTACTGTAAATATAACACTTTTTGTCCTTCCTGACTAAATGATAAATGAAAAACTCCTGCAAAGATCAGAAGTTGCAGATGAATTTGAGGCAGTTTATCTTACAAAGTGCAGCAGGTCAAGTAAAGCCATTGGAATTTTAAAAAAATCTCCTACAGTACTATTTATCCAGTATTTCTGTTTTATTCCTGAATCCTTTTTGTTAAATTCCTACTTCCAAACTCCATCCTGCTATAAAAATATGATGCTAAGTCCTCAGAGGCTTGACCAGTGATGTATGGCATTTAGTATCTCACAGAGAGCTAGAACACAACTGGCAATAAACTGTACAGTCCATTTGTTGTCCTTGGTCCAGTATTTGTAATGACAATTTAGATTTGAAGATCTTTCCCACCCATTAATAGGCCATGTGACTGTTTACATCACAGGAAGCCTAACTCACATGTGGTGGGAGGAGCTTGTGAGAGGAAAAGGAGGGTGTGCCACAGGAAATGCTTAGAGGTCTGTGAGAGCTGAAAGAAAGAGCAGACATGTGCTGTGCTGGGAGTGTGTTTGTGGGAAGACCCCAGTGAGGGGGCAGAAGGTTATGGGATGATGAGGCTCCATGCTGTGATATTGTGTTTTAAGGTCCTTGCTGTTGTGATAAAGTGGGCTTACTGGTTTTGGGAGTTGGTTGCTGCTTGCATGGGTTGGACTTATTGGTTATGGGATTTAGTCCTCTTGAGTCTGAATAAATGTTTTACTCCTTCGATCTTCTATATGGAGAATCTCATATTTTGCAATACAGAACTACATAGGCATATCCACAATTATTGTTGATGTTGTGTTTATTGCCCTCCTAATATAGCATTTCTCAATATAAAGACCCTAATCACCAGATTGGCCATAGGGTCATGGTGTTTTGGGCCATAGCAAGTCTTTGAGACCATGAACCAAATTTATAGAGGAGCAGCAAACTGCATCAGGGGAGAGAACAGATATGAAATGAAATGACCTAAGTTTTCTAGGATCAAAGCTTATTTTCCCACAGTTTAGATCTGTGATTTCATTGGTGTATAATACTCCCAAAGTGGAAAGCACTGTTGTTCACCACTTAAGACCAGAAAGACTCAAATTTTTTTTATTATAATTTTACTTTGAAATAAAAAAAATAATCATTCTCACTTTATTTTCTTTGCCTTATGGACAGAAAAAAAATCACTGTATCAGCTTGGTACTTGGAGATGTGTTCAAATTCCTTTCAGTCCTTCTAGTTTGACAGTTTCTAAGAATTGCCTGGGGCTCTGAGAGGTGAATTTTCCCACCTAGGGTCACAAAGGTGGTATGTTTGATAGGCAGGACTTAAACCTGGATCCTTCTGATTCCCAAAGACAGCTCTCTATCCATTATACCACATTGTTTCTCTTTTTGTTCTATAACCTCTAGAAATATGCAGACCAACCAAAAATTTGATGTTTTAGGTTAAGAATATTTTACTTTCTTCTCTCTCTTTTTTTCCTGAGGCAATCCACATAAGTGACTTGCCCAGGGTCACACATCTAGTAAGTGTCTGAGGGTGGATTTGAACTCAGGTCCTCCTGATTCCAATGCTGGTGCATTGTGCCACCCAGCTGCTCTCACTTATAAATTTTCATCATTTCTTCCTTACAGGAAAATTGAGGTGGATTTCCATAATTCCATTGCCTTCTGGACAAGTCAGCCAGGAAGTGTTACAGTGGACCGAGTGTTAGATTTGGAGTCAGGAAGACCTGATTTCAAGTGTGGTCTCATACAATTACTAGATGTGTTACCTAGGCCATTCACTTAACCTCTGTCTGCTTCCTTTTTCTCAATTGGAAAATGGGACTGATAATATAAACTACTTCTCAGGGTTGTTGTGAGAATAAAATAAGAAAATATTTCAAAAGTGTGTTTTAAACATTAAAGTGTTATATAAATGCTAGTTATTATTATTATAGACATGTAAGAGTGCTAAAGTCCTATCATCACACTTTCAGTGGACTTTTGTTGTCGTTGGGTGGTTTAAGTCTTGTCTGACTCTTCATGACCATATTTGGGGTTTTTCTTGGCAGATACTAGAATGGTTTGCCATTTCCTTCTCTAGCTCATTTTACAGATAAGGAAACTGAGGCAAACAGGGTTAAATGACTTGCCCAGAATTAAAAGCTAGTAAGTGTCTGAGGCTGAATTTGAACTTAGGTGTTCTTGACTCCACGCCCCATGCTCTATCGATTTTGGCATCTAGCTGCTCCAAGTCTCTCAAACCTGAGCTTTAGTATTTTCACCTCAATTCTGAACTATGTATACAAGTGACAATAGTAAAGCAGTAAGAAACTACTTATCCTTTTTTGGCTAAGTATAAGGTAAGAAAAAGGTAAAAAAATGGTATGAGATTAAACTGCTAAAGGTTAATATATATATCCTGTTCAAAGTACTAAGAAGGAAAATTATCTAACTATAAATAGGAATTTCCTGACAGGAATACATCACCTCCAGAGATGTACTAAAAGTGAATGCATTTTAAATTATGGCTTAAAAAGTCCCTATTCTTTCTATTTTTGTTGAATTATAGTCGGTGCTGAAATCCTAATCTTGCATTTATGTACTTCCTTTCAGGTTGACAAATACTACCTTTCCACTAAAAACATATGGATTTAAGTTTTTTAATAGGTGGGAAATGAATATGCTCTATGTATATCTCATTATTAAATCTCCCCAAAAGATTCAAGTAAATTAATAGAATTGAATCAATGAACTGCACAATAATTCTTTTATTCTAGTAATTTGTCAAAGTAATTAGGTATAGAAAAGATTTATTAAGTCATCTGATTGTCTAATGTAGCATCATTCACTAGAGAAAACAATTTACTAGCTTTAATTGTTTCTCCACATGGCAAAGGAAAGTGTAATAGGATATTTTCCCCCCATAGTCACCCTAAATTTTCTGAGTTCCATTTCATCTCTGCTATTTGTGTGGCCATATTTATCAGTTGAGTTTCTCTCTTCTAAATGCTATTTTTCTACTCTAAAACAAGCAGGGTGTTGAAATTATTCGGGCAAAAGCACTGGTAACATTGCCCTCAGTAGGGACTGGCCATCTATTTCTTCCCATTACTCTTCTCACTTCATATTTTTTACTACTTTCTCCTTTAATCCTCTCTAACCCACCCATTGCCCACATCAACCTTTCCTCCATGTTCCTCAATGTTTTCATGCACATAGCCCAGGCCAGATCTTCATTTCCCTTGGAAAATAAAATTGCAATCACCATCTTTCCTAGGTCCAAAATAAGTGGATATGAGAAAACAATAGAACTTGGTCATTTGCTCCTCAATATATGACCTTGTCCCAGAAGTGAATGAATAAATTGATGAATGAATGAAAAAGCATTTATTTAGCATTCACTATGTGCTAAGTGTTGAGGCTATAAATACAAGCAAGATAAATCTCTGCCTTCTAGGGTCTTATATTTTAATAGAGAAAGACAATTCATATAGAGGAGTAGTAGCAAGGGAGGAGTATTTTAGATAGGGAAGTCATAGGGAATTATAATTGGAGCTATAAGATGAGGTGAGGCCCTCAAAATACCTCTGAACACACAGCCATGAATGCTACCATACTCCCTGCCACCTGAAAGCTACAAATCACTCTTTAACCAAACCTAATGTTTGTATCTATTACTAGTGAGGAAAGAGGGTTTTACACCACAAAATAAGATGTATAATAAAATAGTATTATTTTCCTTTCCAAAATAGAGTTGTATTAACAAGGCAAGAAAACATATGCAGATAAATCTGGCAGTATATGGTAAACTAAACCTGTCATCTTTCCTCAAGTAATATCCAGGATTAATAAAATTAGCCAATCAATGTTCAATATTAATTGGTACACACTAGTGCCTTTGACAGAGCTGAACTGCCAATAAATTCAGTTCTAAATATATTTCTTAAGAGTTTATTATATTCAATTCATCCTAGGTTCTGGAGACATTAAGGTAATGCTAATTAATAATAATAATGACTTACATTTATATTATACTTTAAGGTTTATTGAGCACATTATATATATTATCTCATTTGATTCTACAAAAACTATCTTGTAAGGTAATTTAAATTATTTTTCTTATTTTGCAGATGAGGAAACTAATGTTAAGTGTCTCTCTCAGAGTTACAGAGGTAGTATCCGAGATAGGATTTGAATCCAGGTTTCCTTGATTTCCATCTCCAAATCTTATCAACCTAACATCCTGAGCAAGGAAATTACATCATGAGAGATGAACATTTTGGATGTGGTAAGTAAAATTAATTTAATATGGAAGGAAGAAGAAGCTGGGAGACCAAATAAGTGGCCATTACAATAATCCAGTCTGAAATTGACGCAAGTCCTGTGAACGGTCAGGTGACAAATGTGAGAGAGATTTTGGAGGTAGATTCTAGAAGGACCTGGTAACAGATTAAAAATGACTTGTGAAGGACAGGAATTAGTCAGAAATAGTTCTGAGGTTACATACTTGGTTATCTGAAAGGGTGATGGCGCTAAAGACTAGAACATTTAGTCCACCTCTTACACCATTTTACAAATAAGAAAATAGGTCTAGAAAAGTGAAGTGATTTTTATTAGTTCAAGTAGCTAGTAAGTGGAAGCACTGAAATTCAATTCTAGGTCTGCAGACACTCAGTTCTACTGTACCAAACAAACATTTGATAAATATGTTCGAATTGATCATTGCGTAAGGCAATTCATCATACGTAGATATGAATAGATAAATTTGCCAAGTCAGTTTGAAAAAAATAGATATGAACACAAAATTGACTTTGTATTCAGAATTCAATCAATACTGTTATTGTCCCTCCCCCTTAATTTACATGGAAAATTAGCTAATCCCTCAGACTTAGAATGTTACTGAACAGATATCAATAAACAGCCACTATTACTGAAAATTAACTATGAAACATTTATGAAAAACTATCTAAACATTCGTGTTGTTTTGGTTACTATATTTGTAAGGAATTACATACCTGGAGACTTTCCAGGGATTGGGCATTATTTACAAGTAGTGATTGGATTGATAGAAGTATCATTTTAGTGGTTCTAAATTCTCAAACCTGAAGACCCATTTCAACTTTGAATTTGCTTCTTGGGTTAAGATCACAGCAAACGAAACTTTCTGTATTTCTTCTTCTTCTTTGTCTTCTTCTTCTGCTCCTCCTTCTCCTTCTCCTCCTCCTCAACCTTCTTCTCCTCCTCTCCTCCTCCTCCTCCTCCTCCTCCTCCTCCTCCTCCTCCTCCTCCTCCTCCTCCTCCTCCTCTCCTCCTCCTCCTCCTTCTTCTTCTTCTTCTTCTTCTTCTTCTTCTTCTTCTTCTTCTTCTTCTTCTTCTTCTTCTTCTTCTTCTTCTTCTTCTTCTTCTTCTTTTTCTTCTTCTTCTTCTCCTACTTTGTTTTCTTCTTCTTTTTTTAATGTTATAATGCAAATGAAACCATGCAAAAATAGCTATGATGCTGTGATGGTTTGAGGGAAGGACAGCTTTGTAAGAGAAACGTGGCCTGCTGGGAGAATTTTGGAGAAGTCCTTCATCAAAAAATCTCTCTTCTTACATTAGATTCTTTCCAAATTTTTTTAACATTTTTAAATTGTGAAGCTTTTACAGAAGTATTATATTTTAAATAGGCCTTTGTTTAGTATGGTAGAAGGATTGACATGTTTCAACATCAGAATAAACATTTGTTTTTGAGAAATAACCACTTAGGCAACAAAAGGACGGGGGTATAATGATAAAAATATACTTCCACATGGGGGAAAATTGTCATAAGATTCTGGTTATTTGGAATGAGAGGAACAAAATCATATGAGAGATATTTATAACTAAATTATGAGCTCGTTAAAAGAAATGTTTTATAATTTGCCCTTTTATTTCTCTAAGTCTGTAGCACAGTGCAAAGTATGTAGTGAGTGCTTGATAAGTGTCTGTGTAATGAGAATATGATTTACTAAATAAATTCATATTATATATTAGAAATAGCCAAGAGACAGTTTAGTATAATGGATAGAGGACTGGCCTCAGAGGTAGGGAAGACATAGCGGTTACACTGCCATGGGCAAATAACTTATACTCTCAGTGCTAAAGGAAAAGCTTTAAGATACAGAACAGCTACTGATCTATAACAGCAAGGTAAATTTTTTTTTGCTGGATAGAATAATTGGTCTGGACTAAAATAAAAACATTTGGATGAGGTTTGGTAGACTAAATATTAATTTGATTTGGAGATGCTGAAACAGTGAAAATTTATTCTACCTCATTTTTAAGCATCAAAGTGCTTAAATGAAATCAAAGGGTTATGGTTATATTACTGATTCTACCCTGCAAAAATTACACTGATATTTGACGACTTTACAAAGGCCTAAAATGATAGTCTTTTTTTCAAGTTGCCTGATATGTTACTTTTTGTTCCCTCTGAAAACTAAAGGCAGAAAATATTCAAGGAACTAACTAACCTTTAATTATGGGAGGCGCGGTGGGGGGATGCTTAGTAAGCTCAAGTTTCAAATAACACAAATTGTCGATGATTATTTTCTAAAGGATACAATGCCAAGATATAACAAATGAATAGGCATGCATTTCGGGGTGACTGAAAGAACAAGAATAATATTTTAAAAAAATCTTTCACCTTTAAAATTGAGAGATGATCTCTGTGAAAGACACTGGCATTTCAAAGTAAAAATATTATTGAATCTCTTCATAAAACTGTTTTGAAACACAGAAACTCTCATTGTGACTCATTCTATCATTTAGTCCTTCATTTTCCCCAGAATAACATTTGTCATAATGCCTCATACTATCTATGTTCAATAATCATGTCCAGGCACTCACAGCCCGGTAGCTTAGTTACAAGTTAACCTATCACTCTTGATAGCTTGGTGGTTGTAGAGTGGGATTTTTGAGTATGTCTGTTTCCAAGTTACCTGCCTTTTCTAATAAAACATTTGCAGATGAAGCCAATTGTACAATATGTCCTTATTTGATATTTCTTTTTAAATTGCATTGTGTCAATATGCCTGAGATAATAGAGCTGTAACTGAAACCTCATGGTTTCAAACTAACCTGAAGTAAATTGTGAATTACTAAGGAGTCTAATGTATGAAAAGAAATAGTCTTATTATTTTAATTCTAGTAATTAAAATAGTAATCTGAAAATCTAGTAATCTGAAAAATATTGCATCCAATATTTGTGTCTCTAACATACATGGTCTTTAAAATAGTTTCTGCCTTATCTCCTGTAATACTTTTCACATTATTATTTGTTTAGCCAATTAAATTTGTTTTCTTGGATAACCCAAATACCCAGCTTGAATGATCACAAATTCCAAAGTATTTGATTCTGAGCTAATAAAGTCCATCAGGACTTGTGAATGTTGTGCCTTCACATGTGGTGAAAAAATGTCCTCACCATTCTACAGAGGGATTGAATGGAAGTGTATTTCTTTATCTTGGTGATGATGTCTTGTTCAGGTTTTATTTCAGCATACATTGGGTCTTACAGGAGGGTAGGCTTTGGGAAGCACCCATTACCAATGAAAATTTATGATCAATGATTAAATGAACACAAATTCTTGTGAAGGATGAATATGATGTAGAAACCATCCCTCTTTGTTGAAGGAAATTAGCAGGCATGACCGAAAACCAAAGAATCCAGTTTGGAGTCCAGTTAGGCTAAGTTATCAAACTTTGGGATTAGTTGATGGGCAACTTCTGAACATTCATTTAGAATCTGTAACAACAATGCTGCTAGCAGCTGCTGTGGAGGTGAAAAACCAACAAAAGCACCCAGAAGGGCTGCTAGCACAGGTTCTTTGATCTGCTTTTCTAAGGAAAGCAACTTTAAGGAGTTAACAATCTTACTTTAATTAAACACACATATACCATTCACTTAGTTCAGGGGGGGAAAGCCAGCACCCTGAACTTCAGAGAGAATACAAACAGAAATTCTAAGCAGAAATTATATAAACAGAGCAAACACACATAGAAATCAACAGACTGGCCTCCAGCTGTCTGACCGGGGAATTACACAGTTACCAGATAAAGAGGCACCAACAGCTGGTTTTCAAAGCCAGGGTGGCTCCAACAGCTACCCAGAGTCTTGTCTGGCCAAATCACCAACATTCTTCCAATGAGTGTGCCCCCAAAGGCAAAAGCTAACCTCTGAGTATATATGACTTCTTCAGAGTCAAAGGGCATCACAATCATGGGACTCAGACCACATGACCTAAGCTTTCTTGTGACTTAAAGGCTTTCTCAGTCAGAGGGCTTCGCAACCATGCTACTCAAACCCATGTGATCTAGGTCTTCCCTTGATGTAAGCAGGTCATCAAAGACTCCCCATTCAATCAAAGATTCCTTAGTGCTGAGAAGCACTCCAAAAGGAAGACAACAAAAGGTCCCACCTTACCTGCCCTATTCAAACAAAGGCAAGGTTCATTAAAGGCACTTGACTGCCTTAGCATTCCAAAAGAGAAGACAACAAAAAAGTCTCACCCTAATTACCATAATGGAATCCTAGAAGTTTAAAAATGGACACAATCTCAGACAAAAATCCATTCAATTCCATTATTTCACAGATAAAGAAACTGAGACCAAGAAGGGTTATATGGCTTGCCCAAAGTCACATAGCTAGTTGTAGTGGAGTTCAAACTAGAACCCAGGCCTTCCAGATGTCAGCTTTTTATTGCTTTTATTCAAGGACCAAAAGTTCCTCTTTTCCTGTGTGACTTTCTATTATAATAATTAACTCATTTATTGCCTATGAGCAATATAACAATCCCTCAGATCCATGTAGCTCTTTTCCTATGCTGCTTTAAGAAGTTTGTATCAGATGAAAAGTTAGGAGTACAATCACAATTACTCAGAGCTCTCAGGAAAATTCTGAATATTTATGCAGAAGTTTGCCTTTCTGCCTTAATTGACCTTTATATTTCTGCAGTTAACCCCCTGGCCTATTTGTTGTGGAGGCAAAACCCAGTTTATTGAAAATGTTTGGGTAAAGAAGCAGCATGGAATATAACAAGGTCTCTTGATAGATAAAAGGGGCAGCTAGGTGATGCAGTAGACAGAGTGCCAGGCTTGCAGTCAAGAAGAATAGTCTTCCAGAATTCAAATCTGGCCTCAGCCACTTATTAGCTGTGTGATCCTTGGCAAGTCACAATCTTGTTTGCCTCAGTTTTCTCATCTATAAAAAATAAGGTGGAGAAGGAAATGACAAACCATTCCAGTATCTTTGCTGAGAAAACCCCAGGTAAAGAAGTGTTGGACCTGACTGAACGAATCGATAGATAAGCACAGGAATGGGAATCACAGGGAACAAAGCAGACCTTTTCTCTCACCCTTCTCATACACACCTCTTGGCTTTCTTGGCACCCTTCAAGACTTAGCTAAATCTTCACCTTGTGCAAGAGAACCCTTTCCTGTCCACTCCCCTATCCTCTTAATGCTCCGGCATTCCTTCTGTCACTAATTTGTCCTGCATATACCTTGCATATACATAGCTGTTTGCATGTTGTCTCACTCAACAGACTATGAACTCCTAGAGGACAGGGGCTATTTTTGCCTTTTTATTGCTTCTCCAGTGCTTACCATAGTAAATGCTTAACAAATGCTTGTTGGCTGACTTTTCTTGGAACTTTCCCTCAGTCCTTGAGGAGGTGACTACAATTGCTGGCATACACTCAGATCCCCTATTCTGAGATACCTATAGGGCCAACAACACTCCTTTGTTTTTCCCTGCTCTTCCACAGGTTGGCCCTATTTTCTCTTTCTGCCTTTAAGGTGTGCCCCTACCTGGACTGAAGGTATTTTTCTGGATCTGTTTTAGATGTCACCAATCCTTCCTCTTCACTGCCATGCAATTGAAACCATCTCCTGCACCAGATGCTCAAATAACCTGGCTGATCTGAACTGGTCTCTGTCTTATAGATGACCTACAGGGCATGACCAAATTTCCCTAGCCAATCCAAGCATTCTTCTTATTTATCAACATCGCTTCAGTTCATCCAAGGATTTTTCACACTTGATCTAAAGGCTTTGATTGACTGGCTGAAATGTGTTCTCACCAGGTAATATATTAGGGCAAAGAATTTTATAGATAATCAATGAACTGCCATCCTTACACTGGACACGATAATAGTTACTGCCTAAAATTAAATTCCCTTCAATGGAACCCCTTGGCTTATCTTTCATTCCTCCAGTGATTTTCTGTGTCCAAGAAAATGGTATTTTGATTTCTACCCAGTTTAGATCTACAGCCACACAAAAATGTCTTTGTGCTTTAACCAGTGCCCAGGAAACTTTTTTTTTCAAATTCAGATGCAACCCACAGGAAAATTTGAATTCCTATAGGTCAGTATTTATCAATGTCTGAAGCATTTGATTTCTTAGTATTCTTTGAAAACCCTCTTTAAATAAAAAAAAAATATGAAATAGATACAGTTATTAAAAGTGAAAGGAGAAGAAAACTAGAGTTATCCTGAATTTTTCAAGGAAAAGAAAACAAAACAAAAGCAAATACTAAGACCCTCAAATCAAACAAAAAGCAGTCTTCATGGGTTCCCTGTATTCCTTCTTAATAAGCATTCTGACAGTTTGAGGCTTGTGTTTGTTCTAACTCACAGAATCCGCAGGTCATAAAAACCAAAAAACACATGAGAAAAGAAACTTTATTTTTTTATAATAATTATTTCTAAATTAGAAACTAATGAAAGACAATATGCATAACAAGCTCCTACAGGGCACCCACCACATCCACGCTTTCCTTTGTGCCATCTCCCAGTGCTTAATATTGTTCTTTGTTAAAAAGCTGGTGACACTGTCTTCTACCTTGGTGAAATACTAATGATCTCCCTTTTTTAAACTCTCAAATTAAAAACATTCATTTGGCTCCAATCAGTAACATTTTTATAGGATCATAGATCTAAAGTTGGAAGAAATTGCAAAGGTAACCTAGCACAACCCCCTTATTTTAAAGATGGGGAAACTGAGGCCCAGGGAGGGGTCACAAAGGTAGTAAGCTGCAAAGGTGGAAGGATTATTCTGATTCCAGATGATCCATCCCACTAGAATACAATCCTTCTCCTTGTCCTGGTTCCTTAAAAAACTCCATCCAATATCTGTCACAGCAGCTTCCAAGAGTGATAAAATGAAAACAACTCTGGATTCAAATGGTTGAATTCAAATTCTGGCTCTCCCACTTACTAATCTGTGCAGCCAGGGATCCCAACAAAAATAAAGTGTCAATGAAACAAAAAAAAATGGTGGGGGGCAGCTAGGTGGCGCAATGGGTAAAGCACTGAGTTCAAATACAGCTTCAGACACTTGACACTTACTAGCTACGTGGCCTTGGGCAAGTCACTTAGCCCCAATTGCCTTGCTTTCCCCCTCAAAAAAAAAATTAATCTCTTTGTAATCCAAGATTATTGTTTCTAAAATGAAGAGGCTGGAATAGATGACTTCTGAGGTTCCTTCCTATTCTAAATATGTGAATTACAGAATCATGTTAAATGGCAAAAGACTAGAAATACCATCTTTCCCTCTCCACGCAACAACACCTTCCAGAAAGGACAGGCTACTCCTGCATTATTGGATAATAAGGAGATTGGCAACTCCCCTACTGACATCTTCTCCCCCTGGCAAAGCAGTGTCTAATTAAGCAACATTCACATCTATTAAAAAACAAAACAAAACAAAACACAATTTAAAGAGACTGTATTCCTTTGCTTAATTCCTTCTTCATTTCCAACTAGGTGGCACAGTGGAGTCAGGAAGACCTGAGTTCAAAACTGGTCTTAGACACTTATTAGCTGTGTGACCCCAGGCAAGTCACTTAACCCAATTTGCCTCAGTTTCCTCAACTGTAAATCAAGCTGGGGAAGAAAATAGCAAAGCATTTGTAAGGCCAATCTGTAAGTGAAAGATCTTCCCTGTCCACTGAATATGCCTCAGGTGAGGTCAACAAAGGGAGGTCTGATTAAAGGCAGGTCCACACCCTTTCACTAACTAGGTATGAGGCTCCAGGCCCCATACATTTTTGCTAAGTAGGCTCTGAGCCCTCAGGGCCCTGAACAGGATATAAGGGGTTGGTATTTTGCCTTTGGGGACACACTCATTGAAAGAGTGATGGTGACAAGTAAGCCATTGAAGCAATTTCTCCCCTTTACCCTCCCCCCACTTTGAAGATGCAGTTGCTGGTGCTTCTCTGGTAACTATGTATATTGTGATTTGGTCTGACAGAAATGTTGATCTGGTTTTATTGTCTCTGTTTGCAATTTCTGTTTGTATTTGCTCTGAAGTTCAGTGTGCTGGCTTTTTCCCCTGAACTAAGTGAATGATATATGCATGTTTAATTAAAATAAGATTGTTAACCCCTTAAAGTTGCTTTCCTTAGAAAAGCAGATCAAAGAACCTGTGCTGGCAGCCCTCCTGCATGCTAATGTTATTGGCCTTACACAGCCACAGTGGCATCAAGCAGCGTTGTTATTACAGCACTCCAGCATCTTTGCCAAATGGGGTCACAGAGTTGGACAGAACTGAACAAAAACAAAAAATTTCATCTCCATGACATTTTTTATTTTACCCCTAGAGAGCATGGGTAATTACCTCTTAAGAAATTATGTTAGCCATCTTTAGCAAACAGAGCCACACTGCTAATTTAAATTACTTTACAGTAATGAGTGTAAATAAAAGCAGTGTTATGAGTAGTGGAAAGAGCCTTAAGGTTTCTGATATCAGTCTATAAAAGACCTCTAGGGAATTAACAGACTCATATCAGAAAGGTGATACACAAGCTTCAACTTCTGAATTGGTATTGAAAAACCTCCATTCTGGGGCTACTGAAGACTTTTGGAGGCTATTCCAGTAATCGCCACCATTTCTTTGAAAGGTAATCTCTAACAATAATCCACTGATTTGTTAAATTTCCTGTGTGTGTCTGAATAAAGCCATGACATTTAATAAGAGATAGCAGTAAGGGAAAAAAAATAAAGTTATGCTAAATCATCCAATAGAAAGCAACAGTTGAAATCACTGGACTAAGAGTCAGTTAGAAGCTCAGTTTTAAACAAGGCCTTAATTAAAGATGTTTGTCCATAGAGCAAGCAGCATACAACTCCTGCATCTAACACATATGATCCTTATGACTCTAAGGTAGTCATTAGGTAGCATAAAGGAAAGAGCTCTGGGCCTGGACTCAGGAAAACTTTCTAGTTGATACTTATTGCCTGTGTGACCTGTGGGCAAGGCACTTAATCTTTGTCTTCCTCAGTTTCTTCAACTATAAAATTGGGAAAATCATAGCATTGAGCTTACAGGGTTGTTCTGAAGATCAAAGGAGATGTTTGTGAAGTGGCATTGTGGCTGGCACATAGTAGGTGTTTCGTAATTGGTTTTTGCCTTCCTTTCCTTGGTAGAGAGTAGGGGAGAAAAAGTCAAAATATTATTGTCAAAGAGGTGCTAAAGTTTATTCTATTTTCCTACTGAAAGAATGTAAGTCCTATCAGCAATACCCTAACTCTGGCACCTCAGGGCAAAGCTTCAATCTCTCATCTTTTGTTGTGGCCTGGGTTTGAATCACAGCTTTGTCACTAAGTGACTGTGTGACCTTGAAGGAGTCATCTCATCCCTCTGAGATTCAGTTTCATTGAGTGAAAAATGGGGGAGAGAGGGATACTGGGGTTAATGATCTGTAAAGTCACATCCAGCTATGTGATCTGTGCAGCTATGCAACTTTTTTCTATCTAGCTTGATTATATCAGTATAAACAAAGATGGCTGTGACTGGTAATGAGCCACCAAAGCATAACATGATTCTTATTAAACATTTTATGTTATTCCTACAATATTTAATTTCATAGTTGAGAATAGATTTTTGTATTCTTAAGGTCCACAGTCATGGCTCCCTATTGGTAACTGCCGTCCACTCATGTGTATGTGTGGTTATCTTCACTCATTCCATCACCCTCAATGCCTTCAGCTGCATAGTGTGTTAAAGTATAATGGAAAATATTGCCATTGGTGAAGTGGAGTGAAGGTCTCTGCTTGAACAGAATATACAATCAGGCAGGTCTGGCAGGCGAGAATGCTGTATGCTGGTGAAGTAGTGTGCAGAATACCTAAGTAGGAAAGTAACTAAAAAGTGAGACAGGAAGAATGCCAAGCAGCTCCCCTGAAGGACTGGAGACACTGTACTATGCATTTGAAAATGTTTAAACACACATGGTTATTAGGAAGAGGTTTTGAGCTGACACTAACCAGTGAGACTATAATTAAAAGGGTTTGTTCTGATAACACAGGTACAAAAGAAAAGGATGGACCAAAAAAAAAGAAAAAACACATTTGGTTTAGCTTGAGTGATTGTTGCTATGCTTTAATTATCTCATTTGGCAGTCACCAAAGAAATCAATCAATCTTTTAACAGATTGCTTAATTATTTAATAAGTCATACCTTCTAAGCAGTGGAACATGGTTCTAAAGTCAGATGATTTGTCCATGTAAATGGTTATTCAAAGTTTGTTCCATGAAGGAAAAATTTCAAAATGATTTTTTTTTTTTTTGCTATTTAGGAGGCATTTCACTATGCTGAAAGTATCTTGCATCCAATAATTAATAAAGATGACACTGATTCAACTTTTTCTCAGATTTCTTCAAATTACAAAGCATGTTATAGGGCTTTATTTGGAATTAGAGGAGTCAGCTCTGCCACTTACTATCTGTATAACCTTGGGTAACCCACTTAACATCTGAGTCTCAGTTTCCTCTCCTATAAATGGAAGAGGTTAGACTTCTTCGATACTTCAAAGATCTTTTCCAGCTTCTAAGCAATGGGCCTGTCATCCTATGTCTGAATTCTGATTCCTGCCAGAATCCCTGGCAATACAATAGAATGTAAATAATTCTGGGCAGGGGAGTGGGGAAGCCAATTTGAATCAGTAGAAAGACAACATTTTTAAAGATATTAAGTTTTATTACTTTGAAATTTATTTAGTAAGAGAGATGTCTCTAAAAATGCATCCTTAAGCAGTATACCTACAGATTTACAATAATCAATGTATAAAATTGATTTGTTATTAGAATACTATGTATATGTGTAAATGTATAGGACAAAAATATTTGAAAATTATTCACTCTTGCAAGCAGTTTAAACATACCCTCATCATTTCTCCCCTTTTAAAATAGAACTATTAGCTTCTTTAGAAACTTATCTCCCTCCCAATTCCCTACCCCATCCCACCCAATTCTGAATTATAATGGCGGCCTGCAGATAAGCTCTGATTAAATTACTCCCAAACTCTAAATCAGGGGTAGGGAACCTGTGGCCTCAAAGCCACACGTGGCCTTCTAGGTCCTCAAGTGTGGCCTTTGGACTGAATCCAAACTTCATAGAACAAATCCACTTAATAAAAGGATTTGTTCTGTAAAATTTGGACTTAGTCCAAAAAAACTCACCAAAGGACCTAGAAGGTTACATGTGGCCACAAGGTCACAAGTTCCTCCACCCTGCTCTAAATCAAAAATGTTTTAGTAAATTTGTGTTACATTCATACAAAATACTGCACCATAGCCAAAAAGTGAAAAAAAACAATTGTGGGAGTTATAAAAGCCACCTCTATCCAAATCCTCTTGGAGTTTCTAATCCTGGTCCAACGAGACCTATGGCTCTCAAAGGTGATTCCAGTGGAATGCAAGATTGTGGCTAGTTCAGCCAACTTGGAAAGACTAGGAGGATAGGCTGGGCATGCGACAGTGCATCTGGAATCTAGCTAACTCTAGAAAGCCTTTTTGTTCCAGTGTGGGTAATGAAATATTTGTAGACATAGAAACTTCTGAAGGCTGTCTCTTAAGATACTTTGGAAGATATTATACTAAGATACTGCTGAAATCTTGGATGCTTAAAACTGGAGATTCATATTTTTATATTTAAACCAAGCCCTCAAACCAAACATTTTAGCTAAACGGTCCTAAAAACAAATCCTTCCATATAAAAAATCTCTAACAGACTTGGTGTTCACCTTATTGGGCACCTACCTCCCACGGTTGTTGTGAGGAACTGATGTGAAAACATTTGTTCCTAAGCAAAGTGCTTGACATGTAGTAAGCTTTTAATAAAATTTTCATTCCTATCATTAAAAAAAATAGTAGTGCATAGTGCCTATGTTTTGTGCTATAGGAGTTCAGGTGATTGTTTTAAAAAATATATTTAATCATAATTTGGAATTGTAAAAGAAAAATAGGATTGCAAAATATAGTTTTCATCAGGCATGGAAGAAGGATTTTTTTTTTATCCAATTTCACTTTTTACCATATAAGCTCAAGCTGTTTTGTAAGATAGCATCAATTCATATCTGGTTAGTCATATCTATTCCTTCAGATTAGAATTTGCCTGCTTGTCAGCAGGCAATTAAAGAGAAAAATCAGCTAAGATACGGAATAGAATACAATACAATAGATACCACATATGCTGCCCAAGCCAAGTTTTCATCCTCAGGAGTGGTCTGAGATGTGTTCAGTTTCACAATTTATTTTACAAGAGTTTACCTTCCCCCAAAGAAGTGAAACTATATAATTACAGTTTTTAAAAAATGTTTTAGGGATGGAACATTTATTCTTTGAATGTAGCTTCATGACCAGAGGCTAGATTCTTAAAAGGAATATGGTTTTACCCATTTTGCTTTGTAGAAGCTGAACAAACATACTTTATTCCTATTTCTTCTCAAGTCACTTTTAACTAAGAACCTATTGATCTTTTCAGATTCCCTGAAAATCTTTAGAAAACATTTTCTTTAAAAGCAATTAAAATGTACCTTTGCTGAGTCACATTTGTCTAAATGAGTTATAAAACTGATAAACAAAAATATGTCTTCTGAAATTCTCACGACTATTATGCAGCATGAAAGAGAATGAAAGCTATAATTCTAAACTAATGGAATTGATTGCAGAAAATCTTTCTTGAAGTCCCCTTGACAGAGGGAAATTAAGGCGACCAGAATTTCTAGACTATAGGCATTCTTAAGAGTTAGCAATGTATAGTGGAAATAGCACTAGATTTGAAGTCAAGATTGTAGGATCATATATTTATATGTAGAAGGGACCTTGAATGTCCTATGGTCCAACTCCCTGAAGAAAATGAGATTTAGAGAGGTTAAGTCACATCCCCAAGATTACACAAGTGACAGGGGCAGGATGGGTTTTAATGTCAGCTGTTACCACTGTGACGTGCTGACTCCTCCAAAGGAAAATGATATTTATTTTCTTTTCTCATTAGTATTATTATTAGTAGTACTATTAAGTAGTGCAATGGATAGAGCACGGGGCCTGGAGTAATGGCTACCTTTATTCAAATCTTGCCTCAGACATTTGCTAGCTGGGTGATCTCAGGCAAGTCATTTAATCTCCATTTGCCTCAGTTTCTTCAAGTGTAAAATGGGCATAATAATAGAATCAACTTTCAGCGTTGTTGTAAGGATCAAATGAGATAATATTTGTAAAGCGATTAGCATAGTTCCCGGTACATGAGTGCTTAATAAATGATTGTTCCCTACCAATGCTTGCTATTTAAGGAATTGTGATAACTATATAATATATAGAAACATATATTTATACACTGTGTCTATAAGTATAAAGCTTTTTTTTAAACATTCTACTTTTGTATTCCCCCCCCCCCCAATAACTGTAGTATGAGTATTACATGATTTGATGCCAACATCACTGCTATTAACAATTTATTGGGGGTGGAGCCAAGATGGCGGCTGAAAAGCAGGCACTTGCATGTGCTCCCTGACAGGTCCCTCCAAAAACCTATAAAAATGACTCTGAACAAATTCTAGAGTTGCAAAACCCACGGAATAGCAGAGGGAAGCAGGGCTCTAGCCCAGGACAGCCTGGATGGTCACTGGGTAAGGTCTAATGCACGAAGCTGGAAGCAGAGTGGAGCAGAGCCCAGCGTGGGCTGCATCCAGAATAACCAGACCGGGAGTCAGGCGGAACAGGCCCTAGTGTCCTGAAACAGTGAGCTGTGGCAGTTACCAGACTTCTCAACCCACGAACACCGAAGACAACTGCAGGCACAGAGTGAAAGGGGTTTGTGGTCAGCCACTGCCCCGGGGATAGTGGAGGTGGTGCAGCTCTGAGGACAGAACTACAGCTGTACTTGCTTCCAGCCCCAGGCCCACCTGGTGGGAGGAATTAAGTGGTGGATCAGAGCTAGAGTGCAGAGCCTGCTTAAGATCTGAGTCAGGTCTGGGTTGGTGGTTCTTGGGGGAGGAGGAGCACTGGTGTGGCAGAGCTTGCTGTGTAGAAATAGCTCTGAAAACAACAGCCCAGCCCCTCAAGCTTGGGACAAAGCACTCTATACTCTACCAGCAGTTATACCCCATCGAAAAACTCAAGGGTCAAGTAGTTGGCTGGGAACGTGGCCAGGCAGTGAAAATGGACTCAGATTGAGACTCAGACTTTGGAATCTTTCTTTGGTGACAAAGAATACCAAAACATACAGCCAGAAGAAGTCAACACTACATCAAAAGCCTCCAAGAAAAACATTAACTGGTCTCAGGCCATGGAAGAGCTCAAAAAGGATTTGGAAAAGCAAGTTAGAGAAGTAGAGGAAAAATTGGGAAGAGAAATGAGAGTGATGTGAGAAAACCATGAAAAACAAGTCAATGACTTGCTAAAGGAGACCCCCCCCAAAAAAATACTGAAGAAAATAACACTTTAAAAAACAGATTAACTCAAGTGGCAAAAGAGCTCCAAAAAGCCAATGAGGAAAAGAATACCTTGAAAGGCAGAATTAACCAAATGGAAAAGGAGGTCCAAAAGACCAATGAAGAAAATACTACCTTAAAAATTAGATTGGAGCAAGTGGAAGCTAGTGACTTTAGGAAAAATCAAGATATTCTAAAAACAGCAACAAAGGAATGAAAAAATGGAAGACAATGTGAAATACCTTATTGGAAAAACCACTGACCTGGAAAATAGATCCAGGAGAGAGAATTTAAAAATTATTGGACTACCTGAAAGTCATGATCAACAAAGGAGCCTAGATATCACCTTTCAAGAAATTATCAAGAAGAACTGCCCTGATATTCTAGAGCCAGAGCACAAAATAGAAATTGAAAGAATCCAACTATCACCTCCTGAAAAAGATCCCAAAAAGGAACCTTCTAGAAATATTGTCACCAAATTCCAAAGCTCCCAGATCAAGGAGAAAATACTGCCACCAGCCAGAAAGAACCAATTTGAGTATAGTGGAAACACAATCAGAATAACACCAGATCTAGCAGCTTCTACATTAAGGGATCGAAGGGCTTGTAATATGATATTCCGGAGGTCAATGGAACTAGGATTAAAACCAAGAATCACCTACTCAGCAAAACTGAGTATCATGTTCCAAGGCAAAATATGGATTTTCAATAAAATAGAGGACTTTCAAGCTTTCTAAGTGAAAAGACCAGAGCTGAATAGAAAATTTGACTTTCAAACACAAGAATGAAGAGAAGCATGAAAAGGTAATCAAGAAAGAGAAATCATAAGGGACTTACTAAAGTTGAACTCTTTTGTTTACATTCCTACATGGAAAGATGATATATATAATTCATGAGACCTCAGTATTAGGGTAGATGAAGAGAATATACATACATACATACATACATACATACATACATACATACATACATGCATACATACATCTATATCTATATCAATATATATATATATATATATATATATATATATATATATATATATATATATGGACAGAGGGCACAGGGTGAGTTGAATATGAAGGGATGATATATAAAACAAAATAAAGTAAAATTAAGGGATGAGAGAGTAATACATTGAGAGAGGGAGAAAGGGAGAGATAGAATGGGATAAATTATCTTGCATAAAAGTGGCAAGAAAAAGCAGTTCTTTTGGGAGGGAAGAGGGAGCAGGTAAGGGGGAATGAGTGAATCTTGCTCTCGTTGGATTTGACCTGAAGAGGGAATAACATACACAGTCAATTGGGTATCCTACCCCACAGGAAAGAAGGAGGAAGGAGATAAAAAAGGGGGGACGATAGAAGGGAGGGCAGATAGGGGAGGAGGTAATAAAAAACAAACACTTTTGAAATGGGACAGGGTGAAGGGAGAAAATTGGATAAAGGGGGATAGGATAGGAAGGATCAAAATATAGTTAGTCTTTCACAACATGAGTATTGTGGAAGCAGTTTGCATAATGATACACATGTGGCCTATGTTGAATTGCTTGCCTTCTTAGGGAGGGTGGGTGGGAAGGGAAGAGGGGAGAGAATTTGGAACTCAAAGTTTTAAAAGCAGATGTTCAAAAAAAAAGTTTTTGCATGCAACTAGGAAATAAGATTTACAGGCAATGGGGCATAAAAATCTATCTTGCCCTACAAGAAAGTAAGGGAAAATGGGATGAGGGGGAGTGGGGTGACAGAAGGGAGGGTTGACGGGTAATGGGGCAATCAGAATATATGTCATCTCGGAGTAGGGGGGAAGGTAGAAATGGGGAGAAAATTTGTAATTCAAACTCGTGAAAATTAATGCTGAAAACTAAAAATATTAAATAAATAAATAATGATTTAAAAAAAAACAATTTATTTACTGTGTGGGATGGAGTGGAAAGCACTTAAAGACTATGTGCTTGTAGAAAGTACTGAGGATACAAATAGAAAAGCAAGAAAAACCTTTCTCTCAAGGAATGTGCTTCTAATTAGTGGAGACAACACATATAGGAGGATTGAGTTTCATGGCAGATAAAAAGGGAAGGTGTCCACTAAATGATGGGTACAGTGTTTAAAATAAACATGACTCCTCTGTGCCAGAGGAACTGAAGCAAGAAGATGGAAGGCAAAATGAAAAAGATATGCAAGCAATATAAGTTGACTTCCTACTCTCAGAAATGAGGGAAGAAAAGAAGGAAGGATTTGCTGGTTAGAGAAGATGAAGGAAAAATGAGAGGATGGATGAGGGAACTCATGTAACACCATTGATATTTTTTATTGGAATATGGCTTGAAAATCATCATGAAAGCCTCATGTCAATAACATCATCTTCGTTTCAAATTCTGGTGTGGAGTGGTTGTCATTTATGAAGGAAGAATATTGGACCAATCATCATCTCTCATGGGGCACCTAAATCATGGGATCAGAGATTCACTGATGTGAAGTGGAAGGGACTGTATAGACCACCCAGTAGTACAAATTCCTCATTTTACAACCAAGGAAAGTCACAGTTTGAAGAATTTCAGATCATTCTCAGGAAGAAAGTAACACCAATTTACATAGAGGATAGGCCTGAGAAAAAACTCTTTCCAAATAGCACAGGAAATGAAATAAAAATGAGGTCTGCTATTTTCAAGTAGAGCATCCTATGATATTAAATGCATCTTGAAATACAGTAAAAGAACTAAGAAAAAAACTTTGTTCCTTAAATAATAATAATATGAAAAGATTATAGTTATGTTGTACTGTTAAGGTGTAAAAACACTTTGTCCATATAATTTCATTCAAACTAAGACTATACATTTTTATAAGTTTTTTTTTTATTATAAGAAGATAATAAAGTAATTTTATTGGTCTCTGGTTAGTGCAATCAGCTATGCAAATTAATCCAGTCTATATGCATATGTCATCAGCTCCAGACTGGACTACTGCAATAGTTACATCTGAGCCACCAGACTGAAGATTCGAAGATTGTGGGAAGAACAATTAGGAAGCTATTGCAATAGTCAAGCATCCAAAAAAAGGGAAAAGGACCTATTTGCACAAAATTTGAGCAGCTCTTTTTGTGGTGGCTAAGAATTGGAAATCAAAGGGACGCCCATCAATTGGGGAATGGCTAAACAAGCTGTGGCACACGATTGAAATGTAATATTATTGTGCTATAAGAAATAACAAGCAGGACGATTTCAGAGAAACCTGGAAACACTTGAACTGATGCATACTGGAGGGAACAGAACCAAGATGTCATTGCACACAGTAACAACAACATCGTTCAATGAAGAACTGCAAATGACTTAGCTATTCTCGGCAATACAATGATCCAAGACAATCCCAAGTGACTAATGATGAAGCATACTATCTTCCTCCAAAGAAAGAACTGATGTTTGAGTAGAGATTGAAGTATGTTATTTTTCACTTTCTTTTTTTTTTTTCATTTTTTTATTTATTCAAGTCTTCTTATACAAAATGACTAATATGGAAATGTTTTTCATAATCGTACATGTATAACTTATATCTGATTGTTTACCATCTCAGGGAAGGGGAGGGGACAGAAGGGAGAGAGGAAGAATTTTGAAAAAAAAATAATCCATGCTGCAGGTGATAAGGGTCTGAACTAGGGTGGTGGCTATGTGAATGAAATAGTGACGGATGAGAAAGATGTTTTGAAAGTAGAGTGAATTACTGGGGTTAAATTAGATCAGGAGTTTTTTAACTTGTATTGTATCATGGATCCCTTTGGCAGTTCTCAAAATGTTTTTTGATGGAAGGAAATCCTAAATTTCAATTAGAAGTTAGTGGAAATACAATGTAATTTTTTTTTCCATCCAAGTTCACAGATCTCCTGAAATCCATTCATTAGCCACTTATGGTGTCTACAGTCCCAGGGTTAAGAATATCTGAACTGGATGGTCTTCAAGGCCCTTTTCAGCTTGAACATTCAATAAGTCATTGAATTTCGTTAAGTAAGAATAGAGATCTTATTTTCTTATGTCAATAAGGAGCCTTCAGATTTTCCAAAGCTACTCTCTATATTCTGAAATATTACCCCTGAGACTTTAGTATACAGGCTGAAAGTTCTCTAAATAGTGCGATGGAATGAACCACTTTTAGTAAAGACTTCCCCAGTGGACTAAATGTTCCCATTAGGAACTTGGAAAAGTGACTTTTAACCAGATATTTTGCACCAGAGTAGAAAGAATACTCATTCACTTCCAGGTATTTTGCTTTGTGCTTCTTGCTCAAGGGCACTGCAAATCAACAGAGAATTCAAGACACGGCATTAGTACTTCATTTTGTGTCTTATATACAGGCTTTAGAGGACATTTTTTCCACTTTGTTGCTATATGCCATATCATTGGTCCCTTTGGAAATTAGGGATTAGGAATTGGCTAATTTTGTATGATTACATTTATAGAACTATTCCCAGACAAGACTCCTTTTTAGCACAACTTGCAAAGACACAAAATGGATGCTGTTATTCAAAGCCACTGTGATTCATTTTAATAAAATGACCTCCCACCCCTCTCATTTGGTAGTAAGCTGAATAGCAAAGAGATTCCCAAGCCAATCAGTAGGAATCAAACTGAGTGACATCATTAGGAGATTAGAGACATTGGAGGGTTCCACATAAGTGCTATTTAGGATTGTTTTGTAAAGAGTGTTTGTATAATACAAAAACATTAAAAGTGCTAGTTTAGTCACATGCGAATTAAGGATTTACATCAGTAGAATATAAGTTCCTTGAGGGCAGGGCCTATGCTTATAGTATGGGGTTCCTAGTAGCAAGTTGATGCTTATCAAATTGAATTCAATTGAGTTAAAATGGAATCATTCTTGGTTTTGGCAAACTTTATCAGTAGACCTACCAAAGGGACATCTACTAGCCTGTACTTTTGTCATTGTGTTTTTTAGTTTGGATATGTGATTTCATCCATGTGGAGAGCTCCAAATGGGAAGGCTCTCTCTATCAATAGAAATCAGCAAGTCTTCTACAACTTATAGTCTTAGAAAGTTGCCTAAGGATACTAAGTGGTTAAAATACTTGTTTATGGTCACGTGTGTCAGAGTCAAGAATTTCATTCCAGATTTTCTCACACCAAGAACTATCCTCTAACCATTATCCGAATATAAAATTCATTCAAGTTTGTTGTTTTGATATCATAAACTGAATATACAAAATGAGCTAATGTGGTCCCTCAAACTTAAGCACACCCAACTTATTCCCTTGGGTCTGGAGGCCAACCACTTAAGATCATTAACTCATACATTAGAGATGAGTTTGTCGTTCAATTTGAAAAGGACTATGACATCAGGGAAATGATGACATGACTTGAGGTTGACTTTGAGTTGAGGTAGAGCTGTGCAAGGTCACCAGGCTCACTTTCTCCGCCAGAGCCATCTGGGTCCAGTGACCTGATATTCATCAAGATGACTGGAGAAGGGGGGTGGGGTCCCGCGGTGGCGGGGTCGCTATGTCGTGGCTCAGGGCGGCATGCGCGAGACCCAGGCAGGACGGGGGCGCGGACGCGGACGTGTTCTAC
Source organism: Trichosurus vulpecula (assembly GCF_011100635.1). NCBI lineage: Eukaryota > Metazoa > Chordata > Mammalia > Diprotodontia > Phalangeridae > Trichosurus > Trichosurus vulpecula. The sequence goes on from NC_050576.1 coordinate 382,787,553, forward strand.
GACGAGGCAGACGAGACGCTGCCGGCGCAGCGGGAATGGAGGAACCGCTTGGAGCGGCGCGTTAGGGAAGGTTATAGAGATGGTGTCAATGCTGGGAAAGCGGCTTCAGTCAAAGCTACAAGAAGGGTGCCATTGTCATCATCGGCTATGGCCAGCTCAGAAGAACCCTAAGTGCTCTGCTCTCCTGGTGTGGCCTTCAGGATAGCAGTTCACCTTGGATCACTCCAATAAATGACCTTCTGGACGTGGTGGGCCAGCGTGAAGAGTCTGTGCTCCAGCGCCTGACAGCCGTCCCTCCCCAGCCCCACGTGGCAGATTTGTTGGATTCCATCCAGGATATGGACCTTTGTCCCTCGGCTCCAGCCCACGAAAAGATCGAAGAGGAAAGACTCAGGAGGCCTCATACTGACTTAAACACAAACTGCTGCCAGGAGGTCGACCTGAGCAGTGGTCCCTGTTCTCCAGGCCATAGAACACAGAGGGGGACACATCCTGAAAAGCCAGGCTTCTCCTGGATCGTGGAACAAACCGCCAGCATCATGGAACAGCTGGGCTTGTCCCCGGACATCCTGGAGAACATTGAGCGGCTGGGACACTAGCTCCACTCTTTCATCACAAATAGTATTTTGAAATCCATTTCATAGAATTTATCTTATCTTATCAGCAGTTGGACCAAAATATTTATCAAATTCCACTGTGATCTATTCCACTGTTACTGGTGTGCTTGCAGACATTTAAATTCGACCTGACAGAAGCTTCTTCCTCCATGTGTGGCCCTTTGCACCTGCCCATCACCCCCCACTGTGTCTGCTGTCTTACTCAAGTAATACTGGTCTCTGCTCCCTCATCTTATGAACAAGGAATTGGGGGAAAAATTCTTTAATCACAGAAGAAATTTCCCCCAGCTCTGCTGTAATTGTGAGTCTAACGCACTTTATAAGCGTGTTCTCGTTGTCCCGCTGTCGTTGACTGACAACTAGAATTCTCAGACTTACTAACAAAAGCGGACCAGGGCTAGGCACACATTTCTTCCCTGGTTGATGTCCTTATTACCGATCTCATCACAGAATCAGAACTTAACGGCCAACCCCTAAATCTGACGCACAAAAATTGCTGGAACTTTCATTCTGCACATGCATAGATGAAAACCACTCACGTTTCTTTAGATTGTTACAGCCCGTAAGTCGCATTAGTCAGCAGCTGCCCACCAAAGTGGGTCATATCCCCATTAAGTAGATAAGATACCCAAGGCTCCTCCAGCCAAAGGGACTTACCTGTGGCCACACAGCCTCGAATATCTTAGACTGCAGCCATTGTGGAATGTCCCCCCACCCCTTCCCCAGCTGTCTTGGTGAAAATGAGGGAAATGTTAAAATACCGTTTCTGGTACTTGCTTAGCTTTACTCCAACCAAATTTGTTAAGAAATGAGAAGCCCTAATGCTTGCCACACCCCACCCCTAGCTGCTGCTTGAGTCAGGAGTGACCCCAGGCTATCTGTTTGAATCTTCTCCATGAAGGAGCTCACTACCTTGGGACATCTCCTCAGGGTGCCCTGACTGTTAGGAAGTCCTCATGGTGCACTGAAATCAGCCTTCCCTAGCTGGTCACTGCTTTGCCCTCTGGTGCCACACAAAATAAGGTTAAAGTGCAGGTGAACCCCCCCAAAACTAAAGACCCACACGCAGTCTTTGTTTAACCTCAGGATGTACCTTGTTGCCTTTTCATTAAAGCAAACAAAATGGGGCAGTATTTTGATGGCCACAAGTGACCATAAATTGGTGAAGATTTTTCTGGGATTTTGTTTGACCCCTCTCTTTGAGCCACAGCATGGTGTGACAGACAGTGGCTGGCCTGGATTCAGAAGACACATGCAGTCCTCTTGGTCCCTCCTCATGGTGTGCCCATCCCCACCTCCATGGCCTGAACATCACATCCTCCAATTGTGCATCCTTCACTGGGTGCGGGATGCTAGTGGCCACCATGGCCTCTGGTGACTCTTTGAGGGAGGGTACCTCCCCAGCACCAGCCAACAAGCTGCCAACAGTGTCCCCTAGCCCAGAGTCCAGTAGGCCTCAACGATGGGGGGGGGTCATCTCAGTGCAGAAGAGGGTGTTAGTCAGTTAAGTCCCTGTCTTCAGGCATCCCGGGGATGAAGCCTCATAGCCATCTCCCAGTCCCCTGGGAGCATTAGCCACACCAGCACCCAGGTTCTACTGAGGCTGCCGCGTCAGGCTCAGCCCCGGCTCTTAGCTGGGGAAGTCAAAGCCTGCTGGTGTTGTTCACACCTGCTAGGAAGGGAATGGATGGGGTCTGAAAGGTTCTCCTTTCGCCCCTCCCTCTTCCTCCTCCCTATCCGTCCCCCACCCCCACCCCCCAGGCTCTGGAAAGGGAGGAAGCAATTCTTGCCTCTCCTCCCACCCCTGCCCCAAGTGGAAATCCCAATGCTGTCTGCTGTCTGAAGCACAGGGTCCTGATGCCAGCAGACCTTCCCACCCCCCGCCCCGGCCAAACTTGGCTACAATTAGGCCAGAAACGTTTCCCCACTAAACTGAGCTCCTTAGGAGCCAGGATTGTTGTTCTTTGTGTCCCCAGCAGAGTGCCTGGCACACATTAGGTGCTTAATAAATGCTTGTTGACCTACTACAAATTTCCTTTTTTACGTTTGAGCTCATCAATAAATTGTCCCTTTGAAAAAAAAAAGATGACTGGAGATGACCTATGACACAGTGGGACACCCTGGCCCTTTTAGGCTTAGGCCTTTTCATGTACTCACTTAGAATCAGGTAAGGTCATAGATATAGAGATGGTAGAGACCTGAGAATCTATCTAGTCCACCTTCCTCCTCTCCTTTTACAGATGAGGAAACTGAGGCCTAGGGAAATAAGGGGACTCACTTAAGGTCATACAGGTAGCATACTCCAGAGCCAGTGCTACTCCCACTGTACCAGAAAGAACAAAGCACATTTTGATTGCTTTATAGTCTAAGATCTAAGGTTTGAATACTAGTTTTTCTATTTACTATACAAACCCTGTGACTATTGGCAAATTAATTAAGTTCTCTCAAATTCATTCACCCACATTGTAAAATGAGTATTAGGTAACTTATACTGTCTAGTTCACAATGTTATTATGAGAAAAAATATTTTGTAAGCTGCTAAATAAATAAAAAGTAGTATTATTTATAATAGGATTCTATGACCTGGAACTTGTTGTATTAGAAATGGGATAGCTGTTTGCTTTCATTTCAGTTTTTACTTTGGCCAAGTGGAATCTATGATAGCAACTGCCTAAAACAAATAAACAAAACAGAACAAAATGCCTACATTATTATAGTTTAAAAAAAAAAACTACAAGGTTCATGATTTCAGATCTGAATAGGTCAATGTAACACAGCTACAAAATTATTTATTTATTTCTATCCAAAGACTCCTCAAAGGACCTGGGTTTGAATCCAAATTCTATCACTGACAATCTGCAAGACCTTGCATTAGCTACCAACTATCTGCAGGCCACAGTCGCCTAGCTATAAAATGAGAGGTCTGGACCCTCCCTGTTCTAAATCTATGATCCCATGAACCCTAGCGCTCCTCAGCTTTTTTAGCTTTTTGCCAAATAAAGACTTGAAGAGAGTGCTAGGAAATAATCCTTTCCTACTGCAAGAGAGCCAGAGGAAAAATGGTACCATTCTGGTCCCTGGCAGAAGAAACAGCTGCTATATAATTTTGTTATAAAGCTATTTCCTGCTACTAGAGGGTTTGAAATAATATTTACGCATATAATTCTAATTTCATTTATTTTATCCATCCGGGCCTAAATAAAAAGCATAAATTAATCCATTCTGAATATGTCAGACAGATAACTGCTTTAGAAAAAGCAGGAATTAAATGTTTATAAGGATTAAAATTTTTAAATAAAATACCTTTTTTCTAAGGACTATAAAATATATCATGGATCTGAATTTGACATACTCTTGTTATTCTAGATCAGGTTTTCCATTTTTTTTTGAAAGTTGTTTACAAATCAGTAAATTTACCATAGCTCCTAAAACATTAAGGGAAAAATGGGTTAAATGAAATTGGGTGAAAAGGGAGCTTTAAAGTAGAAAGAGACCAACAATGATACATAAATTACTTGTAGCGATCATGCTTTGAGAATTTAAAATTCTCTCTCTCTCTCTCTCTCTCTCTCTCTCTCTCTCTCTCTCTCTCTGTGTGTGTGTGCGTGCGTGTGTGTGTCTCTCTCTCTCCCTCCCCCTCCCTGCTCTCTTTTTTCCTTCCTTCTGTCCTTCCTTCCTTCTGTTCTTCCTTCCTCTCTTCCTTCCTTCCTTCCTCCCTTTTTTCCTCCCTCTTTCCCTACTTCCTTCCTCCCTCCCTCCCTACTTCCCTCCTTTCCTTCCTTCCTTCATACCTTCCTTCTTTCCTCCCTTCCTACCTTCTTTTCCTTCTTCTCTCCCTCCTCTAACTTTCTTTATTTTTCTCCAAGATCTATACTTTCATCAGTATGATGAATTCCTGAGGTGTATGCTCTCTACACTGATGGAAATCAAAAATTCTAAGTCTTAAAGAGTTATGTGGTGCATCACAAAGTTAAGTGACTTGCCCAAGGTGAAATAGCTATAATATACCAGGGTCTGGGCTTGAACTCAGGTATTCTTGACCTCTGACACTCAAGAAAAATGCAAATATTTCTTGCATTGAAATACCTAATTGGTCTCTAAGGCCTCTAATTCTAAGACTCAACTACTAAAGTCTCTGGGCCTCAGATCCCACATCTATAAAATAAGGGGTTGGATTACAAGACTTTTAATGTTCTTTTAGATGACTATTAGAAAAAGAATCAATAAAAAAAATTAGAGTTGTTTCTAGCTTTGAAAATTCCTACTAGTAAAATGCATTCTTACTTTGATTTTTTCTAGGTAACTACCATTATGATCTCAATAATATTAATTTCCCTTAAAACAATTGGTTCTTCCAAGGGATTTGTAAGCTTTGTACTTTAGGTATCAGATAAGTGGCTGCATGATAGAAACTGATAACGTGTCAGATTCATGGGTATAAGGAGAATTAGGAAACTGCAATTCAGAACGTCTTCAAAAGATCTAGGTAAAATGTCAAAATAGTCAGAAAAAATGTTTGGACCCAGACCATGCCTGTAAAATCTCCTAGAACTCTCAGTGCATTCTGATTCTATCTCCTTTTGGCAAGGTTGGTTGAGGGCCAGATATAAAACATGGATCATGTTTGCAGTTGAAAGCCTAGTGAAAATCATGTAATTTAGTGTTGAGATACCATCTAACTTTAATATAAGATTCTGACACTGAAATTCCAATCAGAATGTCCACAAGGTGGAGCAGATCAGTATAATTAGCTGAAATAAAAATCATATTATGTCAGTATATTTGTAATATTTGCTAAGTTTTCATTCCATTATCAAGCCCCTGTTTCAGTTTTAACCCTACCTACCGAAGCTGCTCTTTTGGAAGATGACGATGACCTGGGCTTACCTAGTGGTTTGTTTTTTTCTAATTTCTTCTTCTTAGACTTACATGCACTATATTACGCTAGTTTTCCAAAGTGGAAATCATGGATCAGGAGTTTTTTCTATGAAGTCTGGATTTAGTCAAAGTGCTGTACTTGCGGACGTAGAGGGCCACATGTGGCCTCGAGGCAACAGGTTCCCCATCACCACCACGAATTTATCTTATCTTCTCCCTCTGCTTCATCTTCTAAGCACAAATTTAATTTAGTTCAACTTATATATAACAAATATATCCACACACACCATATATATACATATATTATTATAGATAAATAAAATAAGCACTATGCCAACAGTTATTAATCGCCTACAATAAGCAAGGCACGACACTAATTATTTGGGCTACAAAAGATAAAAGAAAAGGAAAGGAAAGGAAAGGGAAAGGAAAGGAAAGGAAAGGAAAGGAAAGGAAGAAGAGAAGGAGAGGAGAGGAGAGGAGAGGAGAGGAGAGGAGAGGAGAGGAGAGGAGAGGAGAGGATAGGAGAGGAAAGGATAGGAGATGGGAGAAGAAGAGGAATAGGAGGAGGAGAAGAGGGAGAAGGAAGAAGAAGAAGAAGAAGAAGAAGAAGAAGAAGAAGAAGAAGAAGAAGAAGAAGAAGAAGAAGAAGAAGAAGAAGAAGAAGAAGAAGAAGAAGAAAAGAAGAAGAAGAAGAAGAAGAAGAAGAAGAAGAAGAAGAAGAAGAAGAAGAAGAAGAAGAAGAAGAAGAAGAAGAAGAAGAAGAAGAAGAAGAAGAAGAAGAAGAAGAAAAAGAAATAAGGAGACCAGACTACTGCAATCTAGGGCAGACATACTGAGAGCCATAGGGAAATGGCAATAGAGAGAAAGTTTTGGGGACAACTATAAGAGATTTCGAGGTGGACTCAAAAAATTTGGTAGCTGATTGGATGTAGATGAGAGAGGTCAGAGGTGACCTTGAGGTTATAAGCCTGGGAAATCAGAAGTTTAGTTGAATTTAGTTAGGCATAGGCTGAATTTGAGCTACCAGTGAGATATTCAGGTTATCATCTCCCCAGATCTCTAATTCTCCCCCCAACTATGTAATTCTTATCTCATTTGATCTTCACAACAACCCTGAGAAGTATATATATAATAGATATGTATATATACACATATATATATATGTGTTTAATATATGTATATATGTGCATACATATATATATATATACACACATATATTATTTAACATATTTTAACATATTTAATATATCTCATTTAATACTCACAACAATCCTATGAAGTAGGTGCTATTTATTATTCTCATTTTATAGATGGGGAAGTTAGGCTCAGATAGGTTGTTACTTCTCCAAGGTCATATACACTTCTTCAGAACTTCCCTATTATTGTCAAGGGTGCTACTATCTATCCAGTCCCTGCCCAGGTTCTTTTCCACGGTCTCATCCTCAACTCCTCATTAAACATATTTAATAAAGTAGCCAATCTTGTTATTTTAGGCTGTATAACATCTCTCTGGAACAACAATGTTTCTAGCAACTGCTGTAGAGGTGAAAGACCAACAACATCAGCCACAGGAGGGCTGCTAGCATGAGTTCTTCGATCTGCTTTTCTAAGGAAAGCAACTTTAAGGGGTTAACAATCTCACTTTAATTAAACATGTATATATATATCATTCACTTAGTTCAGGTGAAAAAGCCAGCACCCTGAACTTCAGAGCAAATACAAATAGAAATTACAAACAGATCAATAGACAGGCTTTTATCTGTCTGAACAAATCACGATACATACATAGTTACCAAAGAGAAGCACCAACATCTGGGTTTTCAAAGCCAGGGGCGGAGCTGCTTCAATAGCTACCCAGAGTCACATTACCAACACTCTTTCAATGAGTGTGCCCCCAAAGGCAAAACGCTAACTTCTGAGTTTATATACATATCCTCAGTGTCAAAGGTGTCACAACCATGCAACTCAAACCTATGTGAACTAGGCCTTCCCTTGAAGTAAGCAGGTCATCAAAAACTCCAGATTCAATCAAAGATTACTTAGTTCTGAGAAGCAATCCAAAACAAAGATAACAAAAGTCCACTTTGCTTGCCGTTACATTTGAAAAGCAGTACTCATCAAAGGTATTTGATTACCTCAGCATTCCAAAAGAGAAAACAGTAAAAAAAAAAGTCCCACTGTAAATACCGTAACACTCTCAGATATTTCTCCTCCTTTCTACTCACTCCTTTACCACTTTAATTCAGACCTACATCACTTCTTGCTTGGATGATAATAATTACTTCTTTCTCAGCCTTCCAGTCTCAAGCTTCTCACCACCACTCCAATCTACCCTGAACATAGCCACCATGGTGATTTCCTTGAAACAGCGATCTGCCCATACCATTCCCTATTCAATGCTTGAATATCTTCCTATTACCTCTAGAATCAATTGTAAACTCCTCTGTTGGTACTTGAATTTCCTTACAACCTAGCCCTTTCCTATTTTTCCATTCTTCTTACTCATCATTCCTTTCCATACATTTTGTGATCAATTTGCACTGGCCAGCTTGCTGTTCTCAACATAGCAGGTTTCATCTATCCTGTGTAACTTGGCACTGGTTGTCCCCATTCCAGGAATCACTAACTCCTCACCTCTACCTCTTGGAAACCCTAGTCAGCTTAATCACCACCTTGTATACAAAACTCCTCTTGATCTCCCAAACCACCAATGCCATCCCTTCCCAAACTGCTTTGTATTCATTTTGCATACATTGTGTATATATTATACATGTATACATCCCTTTGATAGAATATAAGCTCCTGGAAGGCAGGTATTATCGCATTTGTGTTTCTGTATCCCCAGGACTTGATATGGTGCCTGGCACACAGTAGGCACTCAATAAAGAAATCTGTCCTTTCAGCCCAATCATCACATCAAATACTGAAGGGGAATGTGATTGGTATATTTATAGAGCAGAATAGCTTGATGGCCAAAAATATCCATCGCTTAGAGTAGTTAGCAAATGGATTTTTTAGAGAAGCAGTTCTAACTCTATGGACCCAGTATCCCTCCTTTATATCCATTTCTTTGTCTGTAAAATGGGAATAGTAATATATAGTAAAACAGTAATATATAGTAAAATGAAGATAGTAATACTTCTCAGGGTTGCTGTGAGGATTAAATGTGATAATAATTATAAAGGACTTAGCACAGTGACTGGAATATAGCAACCACTATGTAAATATTAGTTATTATAATTGTTATCTTTAAAAGGATTCGGGGGCCCCAAAGGGCTTTTCTTTGAGTTATATCTATCAATATTTACTATATTAGAAATTAAAATGTCTTAGTATGGATCTCCTTTATGGATCTCCTGAAAGGATCTTGGGGACCTCTAGCAATCTACAAACCACCCTGAGAACCTTTGCCTTATCAAGTATTGCTTATAAGGAGGTGAGTTTTTTAGCATATGTGGAAACCCTCAGGATGACTGTGACCACGAATTACACACAACCTACCTAACTGCCAGATCCTTCAGGAGCCAACCCCTATCCCTAAGGCTAAAGTACATTTTTAGGTGAGTTTTGAGAAAGTCCCAGTGCCTTCTTCCACCCCTTCCTTGATTAGTATTGTAAGTGATGTTAAGAGAAGATAACAGCAAATGTATGTGGGTGTGGGCCGGTGGCTATGGGAGCTGCTGTTTCATGACCACAAGGATATAGGGTCAGGAACACTATCCTCTAATTTTTGGAAAGACATATCTTTATTACTACAGAGTTTTGGTGTATTTCATGCATCACCGGCAGTGACCCAGAGGTTGATCTTGGTTCAGTTATTCAGAACCCCAAAGGGTTTCTGTTTCCTTTTTGTCATACCAAATTAATATGGAGGGAATTCTGAAATTGTTCCATTTCATTAGATGCAAGCCTGAACCAGTGGATGACTGTAAGAAGGCCATTTCAGAGGAAAGCTATTCTCTCAGTTGTAGCAAATAGTACATTGTTAGCTACCTTTCAGATATAAAGGGGGGGGGAGAGGTAGCATGCCCTGTATGTAACTGTTGTCTGAAGATTAAATAAAAAAAATTTATCTTGCATAAATTTCAGGCTTGAAATCTTCTGATCTATGCAATCCACTGCAGTCCTTTTATGTTGATTTTTATTTTTATTATTATTTTTTGCTTCATTTCAGACTTATTCTTAAGCAGAAAAGCAAAGAGATAACAATGAATACACAATCCAGTGTCTTCATTATATATAGAACCATGTTTAACCCGGAGTGTTGGGGGGGTGGGAGGAGGGGAACAGAAAGAAAGTGAAAAAAGAAACAGGCTCTATTAAGAGTGGAATGGGGAAGATATATGTGTCAGGTAAAAAAATCAAAAAGGCAAATAAAAAAGGAAGTAGGAAACAGGAAAAAAATTTATTTAAAATTGAAGAGACAGTGGCAGAACACAAGGAAAGGGACCCAGCAGGAGGGAAGATAGTAGATGGAAGGTACGGTAACAACTAAAACTATAAAGGAGCAAGAAAAAAGTAAAATGCAGGGGAAAAGAAAACTAGAAAATTATGAGTGGAAGGGAGAGAAAAGGATATAGGAGGAAATAGCAAAAACAATTTAATGAAGTGAATACTTCACAGAAAATGAAAATAAACAAAGTGCACAGAAACAAAGAGCAAGAAAACTAAAGCAAACCCTGAGGGAAAACTGAAGGAACAACTCAAGAGTGTAGAATCATAAAAAAGAAATATTAGGGATTTAATAAAAGAGGCTCTCTAGGAAAGTGGCTAACAACGTATGCTAGAAAACAGGCTTAGCTCCAGTGTAGTAGATAATTTGCACGTATACCAGCCAGAAGTGACATTCATCTCTGTGAGGCCTCAAAAATGGTAGCACCAGCCAACTAAAAATTGATCAAGGACCCTAACAAGGCGGTGTGGTGGTAAAGAAGAAAGCCACTTGTCTGAGAAGCATGGACGCTGTGTTCTAATCCATTTTCTGTGACCTTGGGCAAGTCATTTTCCCTCTTCAGACCTCTATTATTTCATTTGAAAGTGGGTGAGTTGGATTCAATGATTTCTAAATTCAGTTCTAGCTCTAACATTCCATGATTTTTGATGGAATACTCTAACGAATTCTTATGTACATGATCTGAAACTAGCCTTGTTAGGTCCTTATCATTTCTCCCCTGGGCTATTACAATAGCTTTATAAAGTGTTCTCTTTGACTCCAATCTCTTCCCAATCCAATCCCCCCTTCACACCACTGGCAAACTGATATTTCTAAAACATAAATCTAACATGTCACTTTCATCTCCTAACCTGATTGCCTCTCACGTATAAAATACAAAATCCTCTCTCTAGCATTTAAAATGCTTCACCATCTGGCTCCCATTTATCTTTTTTAGTCTTAGTTCATGACTCTCCCTCATGCATTCTCCATTGCACAGTGCATGGCACGTAGTAGGCAATATCAAAATATTATTAGTATTACTATTATTATTATTAGCATTACTACTATCCTTTTGGTCACATTGACCTATTAAGCAATTATTTGTACATGACATTCCACCTACCCATTATATACCTTTGCATTACCGGTCTGTCATGTGTAGAATGTATTTCCTAAGTGCACAGGCCAGGTGGCACCTCCTTCTACAAAGCCCTTCTTGATCTTTCTCTCATATTTGTTATTAACCCTCTCTCCCTCTTGAAGTTCTTCTGTATATGGTTTATATTTATTTATTTGGGCACATATTGTATTCCCTCTCCTCAGCTGGAATGAAAGAAAGCTTCTTGGGAACAGGCCTTTATTTATTTATTTATTTAGTTTTTGTGTGCTCAGATACAGCATGCACTTACTAAAATGTTTGTTGAATTGAAAAAAAAATTGAATCATGTAATCTAAGGTAGGATTGGAGCCTTTGGGAATAGATTTTGCCAGCTAGAATTAGAGAATGATAATTTTTGATGAATTAACTAATATATAGGATCTGAAACAATGTAATATATGTATATATGTATGTATGTATATATAATATACACATATGTGTGTTTACATACATGATATATAATACATATTCTATGCACACATATACACTGGACTTTTGTTTTTCATAGCATCCATCAACTTAGCGCAGTCATTTAACACATTTCAGAATTTTCATTTAATAAAGTTTATCAATATATGAATTTGTAGGTCAGGAATTTGTCTCTAAAAATTTAAAGGCCCAGATTCAAATCCAGTCTCTGAATTCTAGTAACTATATGACCCTAACAGAGTCTTTTATTTTTCCTTTGGTGCTTCAGGTACATCCCTATGACTAATATACCACCTAGATAGAAGGAGTTCCCCAAGTAGATGAAATCTCCAAAGGTTTCTAGGATATGATCTGGTTGGGATAGGAAAATTCTAGCTGAGATGATAAAAAGAAAACAAAAAATAGTCCTATTCCTGGCATATGATGTTATTGGACCTACCTGAAGCAAAGTGTGATCTAGCAGTAACAAGAACAACAAAAAACCCCCAGCTCATTTATATGAGACAAATAAAGTCCTAGGGCAGCACTTAGTGCATTGTAAAAGGTAATTTTCTAAATGGCACCCCTGTGTCCTGGAAGCGGAGGCTACATTCACTTTGATGCCAATTTATCTCTTTTAAGTGAATAGTTTAAGTCCCACAGAGCATTTCCATGCTGGCAAATTGCAAGTGTGTTATTGAAAAGCTCTGGCAACTAAAAGTACTGTTTTAGTTTTTTTTTTTTTTAAATGTGGCTGTGACATTTCTTTCTCGTTTTCTATTTCGCCTCCTCACACTAGCCAACCATATTATTCTCCTCTTCATGGTCAGCCAAGGAAGAACTAGGGTTACTTATTTAAGAAGGTTTCCATTGAGCCTGAGCTCTTCAGCAACTTTGCCTACAAGATAACTATTAGACTTTCCACAGTGGCAACCTCTCCCTCCACTTTTTAACTTACTTTCATTTCATGAGGATGACTTTAGCTCTTTATATACTATTTGGGCTGTGATTTTCCTTTCCCTTTCCTTCTGGGGACCATCTCCAGTCATCCTGTTCTATATCTTGCCACTGGTTCCAGAGGACTCTGGAGGAGAAAGGGAGGCTGGTGACCCTGTACAGCCCTCCCTCACTTAAATCCAATCCACTTACACGTCATGGTATCATCTTCCTGATGTCATGATCCTCTTGGAGAACAAAGGACAAACAACAACAATCTTTCCTTCCGATTGCTAATTATCTTCATTACCAAAAAGTAAGGGATAGCAAAGAGAAGATGAAATCAGGAGTCAGGCATCACAATTCTGCTATATATTCTGTTTGTTACATGACATTTGGCAAGTCATATAACATATTGCAGTTTACTTAACTGTGAATATGGCTAAATAATGCCCAGCCTACCCACCTCACAACATTCTTGCAGGAGTTCTATTTTAGAAAAGACTAACTTAGGAGTTTTATTCGTGTTATATTCCTGACATGAGCAAGCATGGAAGCTTTATTTATTTATTTATTTTGGCTGACACCATCATTTCAATGCTAGTAAACAGGCTTACATTTGGCTGTGGCTAACAGAACTGTTTTATTTTGCTATTTCTTGTTGAATGACTCTCTGTTGAAAATGCCACCTGATAAGGTTGAATATTCCTCTTACCCTATAGCCCTTTAATTTGATCTCTAGCAGAATACGACATAAACACTAACTTGAGCAGCCTGGCTCTCAAAGAACAGCCCGACGCTGTCATTCAGGACATCGATGTACAGCATGCTGCTTGCTTAGCCAAATCCAGTTACAGATTTTTGCTCTGAATTTCCAATTAGAATCCTTGGCTGCATATGGGGCTTCCCCAATGTAAGCTAGTACAGAATTTGGATGTTCTCCAGGTCAGTCATCTGCATGTCATCCCCAGGCCCTGATCTAACAGTGCAGCCACTACAAAACAGTCCAGGATATCCTTGTGCTTCTCTGCCCAAATACTTGTAGAGAAGAGTCTTCAGCCCACCAGCATTCCTGGATGATTGTCTTAAGGGCTTCTGGTACTTCCATTTTGTGGCTATTATCCTTGCCATCCCCTGCAGTGACTCAAAGTGATGGTCCAACCCCAATTTTTAGGTTTCTTTTTTGTATTTTGTCTTCAGGAGTGTCCATATAATACAGATTGCTGACTAGCACAACAATATTCTCTCTCTCTAGAAATAGGAAATATTTTACCACATTATTGTCTCTAGTTATATACACACAAGCACACAGAGTCAATTAATTCATCATATGAGTTCTCTATACTCTTTTATTCTATACTAGCTCAGCAGGAGAATGACTTAGAAAATCACAAACGAACATTATCTATGATGTGTTGTATTTTTGTTTATTTTGTCAAATATTTCCCAATTATATTCAATTCTGGTTCTGGCCATCTCTGGAATTTTGCCAGGTCATGTTTAACATCTCTAGTTTAACACACATTGTTTTGTCAGCCCAACTGTAACTAATAACGTTCTGACACAGAATCTGAAATGATTGGAAATGGCTGAGGAAGTTACTTTGGAATTCCTAGCCTCTTCTTTGCTCTCCTCTCTTCTCTTCCTATTGCTTTGGGTGAGTGGAGCCTCCTCCCTCTCTTCCCCCCTAAGGGATTTTGACATTTTAACAAGGATCAAAGCCTTAAGTGAGAGTTGAAACTCTAGCACTGAAATGTGGGCCATCAAACCAGCTGGTAGAAAAAGAGTCCGGAGTGGGATGGTGGGGGGGTGGATTAGGACCTTCAAATATACCTGAAACCGTGGCATTTATGTAACTGATTATCTTGGCTATGTGTAATAGCAACTTTAAATGTTGGCTAGATACTGCTTGACACTGAAAAGTGTTTTAGCTAAAAGCAAAATATGCCTCTGTGAATTTGCTTCAGGTCCCAAGAAACTGGTGAGCTTGCCAGTAAGGAAGCATGTGCAAAGAAAGCTGCCCCCACACCTGCCACCCTCCAGAGTAGTGTCTACTTTAGTGAAGGATCTAATAAGAAGATGCTGACTAAATACCACTAATTATCATAAAAGGAGACAACATGATTCATTCCTCATACAGTGGCACTAATGATTAGTAAATTTTTTCTGGAAATAGATCGTAAGCTTAAGTAATTAGAAATTAACACAAGAGTGAAGAATTATATTTGGAATAATAATAATGATATAAGCTTATGTTTTTATAGCACTTTGTGTGATATAGTAGATAGGAAACCGGCCTTCAAAGCCACAAAGCCCTGGGTTCAGATACGGCCTCTGACGTATAATGGCTGTATGATGCTCAACAAGTCACTTAACCTCTTGGTATACCAGCAACTGAGAACCTTACTTGCAGAGAAAGTACTGACCTGCATTGGTACTGGGAGTTTGCTTACCTAGGAACTCCTAATAGCAATGAAATCACAGGTCCAGTGTCTATGCTTAGCCTTCTCTGATTTATAAAGTATATATATGCATGTATTACCTCGTTTGAGTCCTAGTATAGCTTGATGGAGGTAGATAAAGCAAATACAATCCTCATCTCTAAGAAAGGCCTGGCAAAATGACCTGATTTGCTCAAGAGCTCATAGCTGATGAGTGGCGGTGGCAAGTCTCAAATCAGGTTTTCCCTATTCTAAGCTCAAAGCTCATTCCATTAAGAAAGACTTGGATGCTGTTAGTTGAAAATGAGATATCAAAGGAGCTTTGGTTCCCATTTACAAAGCAAAGTGGAAATCCTAAGTCATCCAAAGAACATTCTAACTTAACTAGTTACTAAAATATTTGAGATAACTTGTTTTTCTTCTAGGGATATAACTATCAATGAGCCATAAGATCTAGAGCCTGTAAGGGACCTTAAATGTCTTTCAAGTCCTACTTTCCTACTTTATAGGTGAGAAATTTGAGACCCAAAGAGATCAGGGAAGTAAACTCCCCAAGGTCACATAGATAGTAAATGGCAAAACAGAGATACGAATTCAGATCCCATAAAGCTGAATTCAACACTCTTCCACTATGCCACACTAAATTTGTGTCAGTATTTCTTTTGTACTTGAGTTAAAAAAAGTGATACATCACATTTAGATATCTTGGATTTCTGTGCTGAATCACATGTTACCATAGGAAACAGACACCCATACTAATTTCTGCAGCAAAGGATATATATCAAATTTATAAATATCAATTTTTAAATTTTTAATGAAAGTCTTTGATTCCTAGATATAATAAAAACTTGGATTGAATTTGATTCTTTTCTCAGTGAATTATAACTGAATACATTTTTAAAAGAAAAAAATAGCATAAGCCTTAGAACTGAGGATAGGAAGCTTAAGACTGATGCAAAAGTAAAAGAAAAAGAAAAAAAGTTCCAGAGGAACAAAAGAAAAGAAAGCAGAGAGGGAATAGTAAACAGGAGAAGAGAGGATGACCTTCACAAAATCAGTTTGAATGGTCATAGAAGAGACTGAGATGAGGTTGCCAGTAAGAATGTGCTCAGGCCAAATTGAGCCAAGATAGAAACCAAAGTAGAAAGCTTTGGAAACTAAGAAAAGTGAATGAATTTTTTTAAATGGTGTTCCTTTTCATATTTAGTCTGTACTGTGTACCCCCTCCTTTGAAGAATTTTGATTAGGTAGGGCAGGAGCAGACACTAATTTTCTTCAGTTTTTGTCAAAGACCAGATAATTTTGGTGTTATTATTTTCCATCAATACTGTTGCAAGAATTAATTTTTTATGTCAAAAATGTTGTGAGATTCATGAAGTAGGAAAATAAAAACAGTATGTAGAGAGACCCAGGGACCAAGACAATGTGGCCCCTTGCCCCTATTTCTACTTTATCTGGTAAAAATGTAAGTGGACTCCAGGACCTCACTCCATCCCTTTTCTTACTCCCCAGTCCTTAATGGTAGAAATCTATTACATGGACCATGACTATTTGAATATAACATTAATTTGTTTCTTCCTAGAGTACAGAAATAATAATAATAATAAATAAAACAATAACCATTAACAATAATAATCATATCATAAAAAGGCAAATTCATTTTAATCTGTCAAAATAAGGCAATATTATATAATATAGTTGCAGGCTACTTTATTGGCTGATTGATCATAGGCATGGCTCTTGATCTCTATGAGTTTGTGTCCTCTGTAAAATTATTATTAGATGTTACTTTTTATGTTTTATTTATCATTGAATACTCTCTTGCATATGCTGTGATCCAGCCAAATGGCTTTCTTGTTGACCCTCTGCAATGATATCCATCTCCCACCTGTGATCCTTTGAACAGGCTAATCTCCATGCCTGGAACAAACTCCTTCCTCATCTCTCTCTCTCTCTCTCTCTCTCTCTCTCTCTCTCTCTCTCTCTCTCTCTCTCTCTCTCCCCCTCTCTCTCTACGAGAGAACACCTGATTTCCCTTGAAGTTCCAATCGAATGACCCCTCCTAAGTGAGACATTTCCTGACTCCCCTTTCTGCTGCTCCTATGCCCAATGAACTTGGATTTATTTTGTATATATTTATATGTGTATATGTTTTATGCCTTGAAAGAATATTAGTTTCCTGAGGGCATGTATTATTTAATTTTTTAAAAAATCTTTGTAACCCCAGCACCTAGCATAATACCTGACACACTGTAGTCCCTTAATAAATGATGACTGATAGATTAAAATAGGGACAACAATTAACTGCTTGCTTAATAACAACTAACATTTACATGGAGTTTGAAATTTGCAACTCTCCTCCTCTTATTTGAGCTTCACCACAATGCTTTGAGCCAGGTACCATAAGTATTATTTTCCTTATTTTATACATTGGGAACGTGAAGTTTAGAGAGATTAAATAATTTGCCCAAGGCCACACAGTTAGTAGGGAGTAGAGATAGAGTTCAAACTCAGATTTTATTGATTCTTAAGTCCAATGGACTTCATGCAATGTGTACCACACTGAGTCTCTAATTAACAGGATTGTTGTGAGAAGTTATTATGATTAAAAAAACATTTATTAAGTACCTACTGTGTATAGAGCATTGTATAAGATGTTGGCTGCAACTGAATATCAGAGCAATTAGGCAGGGACATGGTTGTGGTCTATAATGCCCCTTTAACATTGCAGTCCCATCCATTTGGAAACAAATATCTAGGAAATAAAATATAAACAAAATAAATGAAATGGTAAATGTGCAAATATTTATTTAAATATTAATTACATATAATTACATAAACAAATATACGTAATTATATGGATATTCTAAATAAATTAATATAAAATATAAATAGCTAGCAAATGAAAGTTTCCTCAGAAGTGACCAGATATGGTTAACTCTTCCTTCATAATGTTCTTCATATTGGACTCTTTCTTTGCATTTCTTCTCTACTATTTTAACCTCTTATCAATTTGATTATTTCAAGAACCTCCTAAATAGAATCCCAAGCTCCACTACAAACTGATACCAGAGTCATTTTTCTAAAGGATACTTCTTATCATGTCACTTTCCTGCTCAAAGACTATCTATGACTCCCAATGACAATAGAATAAAATCTAAACTTAGTTTGTCATTTGAGACCCTGTACAATCTAATCTTAACTTACATTTCCAGTCCTTCTCTGAACTCCCTCTGCCCACTGCAAACACTCTGTCATCTAGTCATTGTCCCCACAAGTAGGCAGAGCATATTTTCACCCTTCCAATTATGCTGGCTTTGAATGTTCTTTCCCCTTTTTTCCTGACTCTATAACTCCTACCCAAATCTTACCTCCTTTATGAAGGTTTCCTTGACAACACCAGCCCATAGTGATCACTCCCTCTTCTGAACTCCTGTAACACTTATTGTCTGTACCACTCATGTAGCACTTAATTACATACTGCCTTGTGACATTTCTTGTATTGTTGCCTTATATTACTTTACTGTGTAACCCCCACATTGCCTCGCATAGTGCTCTAAACAGAAGCAAAGCTCAAAAAATGTTTGGAACTGAATGGAAGTCACCACTTAACCTACAAAGAAAAAATGATTACAATAATATTTATTCTATAGGGAAGGGAAGGTAACTGAGTTACAGTAATAAACAAAGAAATATTTGCATTCTTGAAATTTAGCCTATATGAGAAAAAAGTCAAAACAATCTTGAAATAATATTTGTATATATGGCTTTTACTTTAAAGAAAATACACATCTGAAATTGCATCTGAACTCAGGTAGGTTTGCATTCTGATGGATGGTAATTGATTTACACATGTATTTCTTCCCTTAAATAATAAATATATGTACTGCCTAATTCAGATAGTGTAAAACCTTGGCCTTGTATCATTTAAACAATCTCTACAAAATGTATTTCTTAGGCAAGAGAGGGGCCAGATATAATGTATTTTTCCCCTGGCAAGAACAAAGCATATCATCAGTAGCTTTAATGTGGAGTTCTTTAGTTCAAGTCTTAATGGATCAAAAGATTTGAGCTTCCAGCTCTAAATTAGAGTCCAATTTCCTGTTCTGTTCTAGGAGTTGGTGATAATTGGAAGTTTCCTATGGTGGAGCAAGTGTCCTAGAAGGCTAAGATAAAATAAACAGCAAACAAATGAAACCTGAAAGAAAATCCAGAATCCAGAGCTGGGTGTGATCAGGAAAGGAGAAAAAGGTTTGTAAGAAATGAAAGTAATTTAAAAATGAATGGGTGTTTTACCTGCCTGAAGAAAATTAGGAGAGTAAGAAATTTGGTGTTAGAATTATGTATGTTAACAAATGAATAATAAATTTGTTTCATGTATCTTTCACTTCAAATGTCAATTAGTCAAACAGCCAGTCAACAAGCATTTATTAAACACCTGTTACATTCCAAGCATTGTGCTAAGTGTTGGGGATACAGAAGAAACGCAAAAAAACCAAAACAAAATAAAACAAAACAAACAACAACAGGAACAGAAGCCTCTGAGTCAAATGGGGAAGAAAACAGACACACAACGTTTTATGTTAAAACAAGATAAATACTGGACAATCAACATTATTTTCATCCTTAAAAGCAGAATTTTTAGCTTCTGTTCACTGTATGATGCATGTTTTCTATCTGTAGCCTAAACAGGATAAAATGTTGAATCAATGATCAGTAAGGCAATGATACATTAAAAGAAGATGGAGATTATTTTATCTATACAGATCTATATCAGTCATGTCTTCTACTGTCTCCAGATAGAATAATTTTTTGGCCAATTTCAAAAAACAGACCTTCATAGCTTTAGAATTTCAGAGCTGGGAAGGATCAGCCTGCCCAATTTCCTCTTTTAAAAAATGAGAAAACCAAGGCCTAGCTGTCTAGGTCCAAAGTAGTTAGAACTGGAACGCGGGTTTACTGATTCCCAGCTCAGTCCCTTCTGTGGTACCCCTCTGCCTCTATGAGATGTATGTATTCAACATTAAAAAGGAAGTGAAATGAAAGCTTCAGAGAAATAAGATGTTTGCTTAATTTCTGTATTTTGAATAGAGTGTAGCTGTTCTTTGTCTAATGCACCCTTTCTTCTCTCACCATTTGGATGACTGGCAGTGTTGGAAGATTCCCTCAATGAAGCTTGGGTAGATTTAATCCACTTTCTCCTCTCCTTCCCCTTACTCCTTTACAAGGCTAATTAAATTGGGATTTTTTTCCTGGTACCTACATCAGAAAATAAGAAGATACACAACTGAGGACCTGGAACATATCAGGGTTGGATTAAATTTTGATATGTCTCTGGTACATGGAGATGCCAAGCTGCTTATTTTCAAACTGTGGTCACCTTTGAGTGTTTGTGTCCTTCTAGCAGAGAAACTAGACAAAATTGAGAACATAACTTCTTTTTAAATCAATTGTTAGTTATATAAACACTTTGTAAACCATAAAGGACTATGTAAATACTAGCTATTATTATTTACATAATTTTAGTTGTTGAAAATGTAAAATGATCTTATATGTAACTTATACAAATGAATATTTCAGCCAGAAATTTAAGAAGACCTTTTATGAATGAAATAGAGAGATGTGGGCTGGACAATAGCATGGATAAGTCATTTAAGAAACTGGTTTAATGAAGGGACTTAAAGAATTCTGATTAATGATTTGATTTAATCTGGAAAAAAGTCTATTCTAGAATAGTTTAAGTCTCTCTCTCTCTCTCTCTCTCTCTCTCTCTCTCTCTCTCTCTCTCTCTCTCTCTCTCTCTCTCTCTCTCTTTCTCTCTCCCTCCCTTCTCTGTCTGACTCCATCTATTTACCTATGTTTCTTTTTATTTATATAAATGACTCGGATAAAGCCCATAATACCACTTTGGAAGTACAAATAACCTGAGTGTACTATAATCACTAATCCAAAAGAAAGCTCATTTTTCTGTGGAAAGAAAAAATTTTAAAAATGGTAATTATCTTCAAATAATTGAAGGTATTTCATGTGGAAAAATGATTACAATAGAACCAGAATTCAATCCAATTGGAGGAAACTACATAGAAATGGATATCTGTTCAATATAAGAAAGATTTTCAAGAGATTAAAGTTGTCAAAAGTGTAATGGGTTGCGTTGGGAAGGAATAAGTCCCTTGTTACTGACTAGAGATTTCCTGGACAACCACCTATTCAACATATTATGGGATTATGTGGCTCAGATAGAGGTCAAAGTGGCATGAAAAGTCGTTTGTAATTCTGAGATTGCATAATTCCATTTTTATATCCATAGTAGAAGTGATTTTCAACTAGAGATTTTTTGTTTTGCTGATATGCAACTCTTCAGTACCTGGGACCCTTGGAGAACCCTATTTTGAAAGCATGATTAGTACAGACATAACCCAAGAGATCCTGATGAAGGAATGGTTGGGGAATGACCATGATTATAATATTCTCTGCCCATCATTTTACAAAAGAAACAAATAAATTTATAGTGTCTCTTGAATATTATGATATTAACATATCTCAAAGGAAAAAAGGAAGTCTTACTAAACATCTTTATCCAATCTACACGCTACCCTTCCTAATGATGAAGACAACTGAGGAAAGTAGATTCAAGATTAATCTGTACTACGAATATAAGAAAATCAGGCATATGCCAGAATTGCATTTGTGATTAAATAAGAACTATAGTTCGTAATATCGAATGTGCACAGAAGTTCCATCTATAAGACAGATATGGGGCACATTATAAAATCTCTGAAAACAATTCAAGGTATGGCAGCTTAAAGAAAATGAGTTATTTTCTTCTAAATCATGTAGCTGAAGAAATCATATTCATCTGTCAGAGTTAATCAATTCATACATGCACGGGTAGTAGAAAGTACTAAGAAGCAGTGGTCGATATGTCAAATGAAGATGACAGTCTGAAAGTTGTTCGAGATGAGTAGTTCTTGAATTATCGCCTCCTGTACAAAATGATGCTCATTATTTGTCAACCTATTACATATTGTTAAATAAAAGTGAAATGCAAATAGGAATTAGTGAAGTTCAATCTATCTATTTTTGCATATGAGGAATTTGCTACAATTCGCTGATGTATAGTTTTAAATGATCATTTTTGTTCAAGGCCTAGAATTTTTTTATCGTATGATAACTGTAGACATGATCCAACTCCTGTGTACAGAAAGCAATTAAGATATCAATAGATCTAAAGTTTAAGTGGACAAAAAAGTTAAGCTCGAGACATATCTAGATAAGTACTATTGCTATGTTGCTAGACAGATATTAATACTGTGTAATTTATACACATAAGTATGCATAAAAACATATATATGTATATTTATGTGTATGTATATAAATATATATGTATATGTATGTATATACACACACACACACACATATATATATATATATATATATATATATATATATATATATATATATATATAGTTCTCCAGAAGACATTGAGTTAAGCAAATGATACTTCAGTTCTGTAAAACCCACACACACACACACACACACACACACACACACACACACATAGGGCAGCTAGGTGACACAGTGGATAGAGCACTGGACCTGAAACCAGGAAGACATGAGTTCAAATTAAGCCTCAGACACTTACTAGCTGTGTGACCCTGGGCAAGTCACTCAACCCTGTTTATCTCCATTTCTTCTTCTGAAAAATGAGCTGGAGAAGGAGTGGCAAACCATTCCAATATCTTTCAGAAGAAAACCACAAACGGGGTCACAAAGAGTCAGACATGACTGAAAAAATGATTAAACAGCAACAATATACACACATATATACATATACGTGGGTGTAGATAGATATACATAAATCAACTGGCAGTATAACTAACTATATCAAATTCACGTTGTTACTTCATTTCAATCTTTGATTATGGCTGATATTTTATAGGGTGAGAAAAAGTATCACTTTACCTTCAAAGATGAATTAACAGATAAAAAGACAGTCCCACTACCTTTTCTTGCTTTATAGAGAAAAATGGAATATGGTACAAAATTTCTCAAAAGATATTTTAGCTCAGCATGTATTCATTTCAACACAGCTTTCTGGATGGATGTTACACTATGGGAAATTACCACCCATTTATCATCACCCACTCCTAGCTCACAAGGCCCTAATAACCTTCCTGGCAGGCCCTGCCATCTGTTCTTAGATAATAGTCAAGGACAATAAATACCTTAAAATCACAAAGCATCATGTCTGGTGTTTATTTTTTTATTATATTACCATGTACCTTATTCAACCTCATGGAGCCTCATGTAGGCTATTTAATTGATTTGAGCATTTATTTACCAATATCATCGATCACAGATCATAGATTTGGAGAGCTGGCAGGAATCTTAGAGGGCAACAAGTCCAACCCTCCGTTTCACAACTAGGATTTCTGATTCTGCCCATATTTCATCTCTGTAAGCTCACTAAAAAAGCATTTATTGAATTACTTATAACTATTTTGTTGTTACCATTTAGGTAAGTGTTGGATTAGATGATCTATAAGTCTTTTTCAACTCAAATTCTGTGAAACTTAACAATTTTTCAGTAATAATTGCGAAAACTGAAGGGATGACCATTGTTTTAACAAGTATGAGACTTCAGTTCAAGCCAAAGCATTTATTAAGCACCCATTGTGTACAAAATACTATGCTAGATACTTGAGAAAAGAACAAAAGATATTGTACTTGTACAGCTCACTCATGAAAGACATTGCAACC
Organism: Trichosurus vulpecula; assembly: GCF_011100635.1. NCBI lineage: Eukaryota > Metazoa > Chordata > Mammalia > Diprotodontia > Phalangeridae > Trichosurus > Trichosurus vulpecula. The sequence goes on from NC_050576.1 coordinate 382,811,193, forward strand.
AAATATCAATCCCATTGATCACTGGCTCTGAGACCCAGCTATCCAAGTCTCTTTATTCAGCGATTTAATTGATTTCTCATGATTGCAGTGACTGTGACTACTGTCATTCCAGAGTTAATTTATATCAATGACCTGTCAAGATAAACTTTTTTTTGCAGACAGAATTGATATTCTAACTAAAGTTTGAACTAGATTATCTCGGAGACTCTTTCTAACCCTAGATGCTTTGACTCTAGAAAACAGGCATAAATACATTTCGAATGTATTTTATCAGCTACTTTCTTTGTTCCTATGGAAGCTGACTATTATGCAACTGGCATTTTGTACACTAAATGAAATGCCTTAGTTTTACATTACCATTTTTTTTAGATACCATGAACTCTAATTCTATTGATCATTCTGTCTCCCCAGTTCTGTGACTGCGACAGGGATCAGAAAATTGTTTGAGCCTGATTTAAATCATGAGCTTCTTGTTCTGATGATAGAATGTAAGATCCTTGAAGGCAGGGATTATTTCATTTTATTTTTGTAATCCTAGCACTTAGCACAGTGCCTGGCCCACTGTGGGCGCTTAATAAGTGTTTGTTGTTTGTTTGCTTGTTTGTTATGATTGAATAAGGAAATCTTAAGGGTCAGCTACTATACAGTGAAGCTACTATATAGGATATATGCACACACACACACACACACAGATGCAGGTGCGCGCGCACACACACACACACACACACACACACACACACTTTTTCTTTCTTTATGGATTGTCAAAAACCAGAAAGCACAGAATGAGTATAGAAAGTTCACATAAAAATACAAAACAAACGAAACACACCTCTATGTTTCTTTTTTTATTTCTAGAAAACTTAGAAATGCTCCTCTTTAGCTATCTTTCTTATGCTTTTGGTATCTTTGGTCCAACAATTTCAGCAAATAGAAACTAAGTAACTACCATATTCCAGGCTTTGCCATGGATACATTATAGGAAACTACTTATTAAATTAAATAAGGTATTGTTCCAACCATTGTTAAACTGCATGTTAAAAGGTATAGGAAGGGAAGGAGAGTAGTTGAGTAGAAGCATGACAATTTAGAAAATGAGTATCAGAAAGAGTGGTAAATTAATTCTAGTAAGATAGAGAAAAGAGGTCATTTTAGGTAATTTCTCTAGAGAAAGATGGAGAGAAGAGAGACTTAGTGATTGAATTAACACATTGGTAAGCCAATTGAGCTCAATGTGTTTGTCAATTCATTAACAAGTGCAAATCATCTGTACCAAATCTTTCCTTGTTTTAAAAAAAATCAAATTTGAGACATATTTAGTCCTCTGGTCTAACCTGTCCCAAAACGGTAACACCCATAACAACAGCCCTGAGAAATGCTCAAATATCTTCTATTTGAATACCTTTAATAAAGGTGAACTCAGTCCTTTATGACAAAGTTCATCCCACTTTGAGACTACTTGTTAAAAGGGTTCCCTCGCCTTCTTCATGTTAAGATTAAACCATTACCTGCAAATTCTATCCAGTGTTCCTAGTTTTCCCCCCTTTCTAACCAAGGAAGAGAAGCAAAATCACTCTTATACATGACATCCTTTCAAATAACTGATGACCATCATGCACCTGTTAAATAATCTCTACTTCTGACTAAGTGTCTCAAACTCCTTCAATCAATTCCTGTTTAAAACATTGTCTAGCCTGCTTACCACCCTGGTTGCCCTATCAAAGATATACTCAAGCAGAAAACATTCTTCCTAAAATTTGGCAAACAAACCTGAATACAACACTTCAGATATGTTCTGACTTGGACAACAGAAATAAGGACTCCTATTTCTCTCACTCAGGAAACTATGCTTCTCAAAGTGACTTAATATCCCACGATCTCAGTTGGCTGCCACGTCATACTACTGACATCCATAGATATTATGTAGGCCATTGGAACCCTTGAAAATTTTCACAGGAACTTCTCTCTGATCATTTCAACCCCATCTGGTATTTAGGCAGCTGATTTTTTACCAAGTTATACAACTGTAAGTATATTTCTCAAGCCCATCTTTCAATATGTTTTTCAATTCTGATTCTGTCATCTACTGTGTTAGTGATCTGTCCTACCTTTGTTTCATCTGAAAATGTGATAAGCATGACATCTCTGCTTCATCCAAATCAATCAAAGGTCACCCACAAGGTCTCAACAAAGCTTTCTCCCACACTGCAGGTGACACCAGCATTATTAATCATTTTTGAAGTCATGTTGATGCTTACAAAGGGCAGGGGAAGCCTTGGCAAAAGGATCTTATTAAATTCAGGCATAAAGGGAGAGCATAGGCTAAAAGTTTGCTGTCTCTTTAGACAATGGGAACTCTTTTTTTTAGTAGTTCTAGTGCTGGGGGAGAGAACATTTAGGAAACATGGAAGGAGCTGTCAGAGGACTGTATGGTATGTCCGTCAGAAAGGGCAGATTCTGAGCAGAAGCTTGGGGCCTACATGAATATGCTGAGCGATGGAAAATTAAGTCTCAGGGCATAGAGTATTTGGTGAACTGTGGAAGACATTGACAGGTTTGGGAGGCAAGGTTAGGTAGCCAAGACCAACTGTTTTATTTCATTGTTTTGTCTGGGTTGGCTCTGCGATATGGACACATATATCATTTATGGAAATGCCAGCAATGGAAAAACAACACAAGCAAATCTTTCCTGAGCAATTTCTGGCATATACACTAAAGACTCAAATTCTCTCTGTCTGTACAATTTTGACTGCAATGAAAAAAATAAATTTTCTTTTGATTCTTCTTTTTTTCCTGAATGGGATATATCTGGCACCATTTAGATGGCTTCATGCTTGTGTAACAAATTGAATCAATCATGTTTTGAAGGAATAATTAAAAAAGAGAAAGAGTCTGTGTCTTTAAACAAGTTAATTACCATCACTAGGGAGTTTATGAAAAGTCAACAAAATTAACATTCCATCATTGTAGCGCTAATAAATATCATAGGTTACCCTATTCATCAAATCCCCAAAGCTACAAATATGACAATTTTAAATTTTTTTTAAATAGAGTATTTAAACTGCAAATTATCAGTTTAACAAAAGGTTAGAAGACATTTTTTGCTTAGCCTGATTTGATCGTGGTCCATTTTGATTCAAATTTTGGCATGATTATTCAGGGTTGAAAATAACAACTAGGTCATTGCCAAGATATTTTGGACCTCAGTTTGATCCATCCACACTGTCTGTTTCTACAGTGTTAGCCATCACCAATTCTCAGTCATCTGTGGCCTGGCCAATTCGTTGATTATCTAAATTGTATATTTTCCAGTAACTTCCTTTTCCTTCTAATGAATAATTTAATGATTTCTAGTACCCTGGGGGACAGCAGGAAAACTAAGAGTAGGAGGAACCAAAATCTACCATTTTCATGTTTTCTAGTCTTAGATTCTGCAAGAGCTTGTTGGACACTTTTCTGAATCACATGAGTTCCAATGATTTTGTTTCTGTTATTTCCTACCAAACAATAATCACAAAGTTTCCTAGAGTAAAGATCACTTATGCAAGTGTTTATTTACATTTACATCTACCCAGATATTACATCAGTTCCATATTTAAATTGATGTTTACAAAGTGCAATGAACTTTTTTTTTCCTAAAAGCCAACAATTATCTTTGGCTTTGGGTAAATGAAGCACGCCAAGACTTCCTGAGTAACAAAGAACTTGCTGTTGGGTATCCAACCAATATATACAATAAACCAGATATTTCTATATGAACACTGATTTTACATACTTTGTATACTTTACCTATACTTGCTTAGCAGATGACATGACATGCTCCGAAATCAACAGAATCTGTTTCTGGTTGTATCATTCAATGGTTAGCAAATTTACAATCTGCTGTTAATTATTCAAAGGCTAATTATTTAGTGGGTATATTATCCAATTAACCTACTCCTTGCCTGATGCCTATTTTGGGGAGCATTTTCCTTTTTGCTCTGTCTATATGCCAAGTTAATTGGGAAGTCTCGATTGAATCAACTGATTATTAACTGTTCAATAAATGAACTGGTGGGCTGGTAACTTGATGGTTACTAACTTATAAGTAAATAACTTGAGAATTCAGCAAGAATGGATAATCAATAAGCATTTTAATTAACCAATAAACATTTATTAAGTTCCTACTATGTGTCAGATACAGTTAGCCTTTGTAGATACAAAAAGGATTACTGAAATTCTTAGCAGAAAGTAGACAGGGATAAAGAGAGGAAGAGAAGGTCAAATCAGACAAATAGTACTAAAGAGCTAATGTTTTTGTTAGGATTCTGTATTTCTTTGGTTTGAGTAACTTCACAGCTCCTTCCACAGATGTAGATTTCCTTTAACTTAGTCTCAGAGAGCTGTCTGAGTCACCAAGAGGTTAATTAACTTGCCCAGGGTAACGCAGGAATATGGGTCACGGACAACTTTGGTCTTCTTTACTTTAAAACTGTCTCTCCATCTACTACATCACACTTTCTTTTGTAGACACAAGTTAACATTTTTAAATTGTTATTCACTGGCCATTAATCCAACAAAAATACCAGTCATTCTTCCAATAAACATCGATTAAGCTTCTGGGCACAAAACACTGACAAACAAAATTCAGATAAGACAGAGTCCTTACCCTCATAGAGCTTATGGTACAATATGGAAGGTAGATGATTTTTAGAAGAGTGAGCAGTAGAATTATGATTGTGGTTGTGATGACTCCAGTTTTTCATAGAATTCAGAAAGAACCTAAGAAAAGCCTTTCTGCATTAATGTTTTATCCAGACAGATGTTCTGTCTGAGAGTGGGACCATGGGCTTTTGCTCCAGAGTCCAATAATTATCTTCTATGATATCATTCTCAAAAGTTAAGAATATATGCTAAATATGCTTCTTATTATTCATTATGGATGTCAGAATTCTATTTACTTTGTGTAGAAGTATTTGGAGGTAACTGAGAGAAGTATTCCCTCACCATGTAGCTTTTTGTCTTATTTCCTTGTCTATTTTAATGATTATCACTAGCCAATTATATAGCTAGAAAGAAATTGCAATAGTTATATTGGCTGGTGAATTAGTATGGCATAGGGCATGTGTGAATATATTCCAACTTTAAAAGAAACTAAAGTAACTGAGAAGAAGAATCTGGAAAGAGGAAATGCATGAATAAACAGGTCAGTGCTTGAAGGAGATTGTTGACAAGTATCAAAACAGCAACAGAGACTTCATCAACAAAAATCTAGAATTCAGTTGTTATCATGAAAACTATAAGACTATACTATGAATTACATCTTAAATCTGAAATAGGAATCTGAATTACAACATGTGGCAGATAGAGAACTGAAGTGCTATCAGACAAAGATTTCTTTCCATTTATGGCTTTGCAGCCAGGCGTGGCTTTCTCTTCCTATAGCATTTAGAGGTACCAAGTATCCCACTATTCCTCTCCCCAAACTGTTTCTCTATAAAAGTTCTGTCTCAAGTAGTTACTCCTTTAAGATGCCTGGAGAGCATGACTGAAGGATCTTACTACTTCAGAACCTAACTTTGGGATGAATGATACTATGCAAATGAAAGATTTTATTATAGCATTATTATCTATTTTATTATACATGTCAATTAAATGTCAGAAGCAACAAAAGAAGTTATTCATATTCATTTCAATTTAATTTTTATTGTGGGGGTGACTTTTCATCTATTTCAATCTGTTGAAGTATGACTGGATTTTTAGGGCTTTTTTAAGATCTCTGAATTGATTTCATGGGTTGATGGGAAGCCATGTTTCTCTTAACTATTGTGTTTTAGCTTTACTGGAATCTCGTATGACACAGATTTGTGCCATTTTAAGGGATATTTTCAAATAACAAAAGAAAACCCAGATCGGCTGTCAATATCTTTGGCTATATAGATGGTATCAAACCCCCAAATTTTGGTCAGAACAGCCTAGAACTAACTTTTGTCTGAATTTCTGTCTTCAACCAATCTATGTGGAGACAGAACATGCCAAGAAGAATTGTAGAAGTCTCTGTTACTGGTAATTTTCATAGAAGTAATAGCAATCCTCTCCCCATCAAACCCCCAGGTTCCATAATTTAGGTCAGTGATATCTTTCAGTTCTGCTTTTCAAAGTCCCACCAAGGTGTACTATTCTGTGATTTCATGACTTTCATGCAACGAAAACAACAAAAATAATAGTATGTAATACTCTACTAAACAGAAGTTGGGTACAGTTAACTCAAAATTTTAATTGTTTATAAAGATGATTTATAAAACAGTAACTATGAATTTAATGATCGTTCATTTGTACTTAAATGATATTATTCATAGTAATTTTCAAAATGTTTTGTCTAGTGGTGATGAAGTAACTGAAATGATAAAATTTTGTATGAATCAGTTTTTATTATAGAGAGAGAATGTTCTACAGTGATGGATCTGTGATTTCTATTGAAAAGAAGATAACCCCTTCCTAGGTTTTTATCTGATATAGTTCTTGTTCATTTGTTTACACATATCTTCCACCTAATATACTAAAGACTTTCTTCTGGTTCTTTTAATATTTTACTCAGAAAGTGTAACATCACGCAGTAAACATTTATGAAGCACATCCTATGCGCCTGGCATTGGCATAATGGAGAGAACTGACTTTAATGTTAGGCAGCCATGGGAAGAAGTCCCAACTCTGACACATACAGAACATGTATCACTAATAAAGTTACTTAAAGTTCCAGTATCACTCATTAAGCTAAAATTTTCTATTGCAGAACTGTTGTCAATATGCTTTGGTAAATGAAATTTCCTCAGTGGAGAGGCACTGCCCCAATGAAATCACATATCTAAACCCTATCAAAAATAACAATGTAGCAGTTGGGATGCCCATTGGTTGCCTCTTTACTTAGTCATGTATGTACTTGATAGTGTCTCTAATATAATTTCTCCTGGGCAAATCACCACTGATAACATGACACACCTGATTCTTACCACCATAAAGTTTTCCCTTGATTTGGGAATTACTACTACTTGTGTTTGTTTGTTTGTTTATTTTTCCAAAATCATGGTGTTCTAATGTATGGTAAGCTCCTTGAAGGCAAGCATTCTCTTTTGGCTTGTTTTTTTGTATCCTAAGCACTTAGCACGATGTCTGTCACATAGTAGGCACTTAAAAATGTTTATTTATAGATTGATTGTTCCATGGCTCCCGGCTATATGGTCATAGTAGGAGAAAACTGGCATGAACAAGAGGGGCTTTGGCAGCAGTGAATAACTTAGAAGTAATAGCATGCAATTTCACACATACAATCTAGACTGATTTCCTAATACTCATTTCTAGGTCTAATTCATTGTCCATTGCCAAAATTGGTCAAGATGGCTGCATGCTAATTGACTAACTCAGTAAACTGCTCAGTCATTTGCATTCCATACTCTGGGTAATTTTTATTTTTCATATATTTTGTTTTTCTAGTGTGAATTCTTAGGCCAATTTCTTTTGTGTGGCTGTAATTATCTCCAAAGGTTTGCATCCCTTTTTGAGGGTGTGATACAATTAGTACATCATCTTAGAAAGAAGAGAATTTGGAGAACTTGAACATAGATGCGAAATTCTTTTCAGAATTGGCACAGGATATCTTCTACGACAGTGTCAAACACCTAAAAGTGAATATAACTATTTTACACCTTTCTGATGTCATGTGCAGCACTTAAAGGATTGTTGAGCAATTATTTTATAATTACAGATATCATAGATGTCTGGAAATTTTGATATGTGCACAGGAGAGCCTTCAAGTCTATGAATTTTCTGTATTGTTCTTCCAAAAATAATCAATGCTGATCTTCCTGGCCACTATTACCACCACTACCCCCCCCATCCACTTCCTTGCATTTACTTTATAATTATTTCTACATGTAAATGCCATTCAGTAGAATATAAACTCTTTAAAAGAGGGCATTGCTTCATTTTTTGACTTTGTACATGTGGCAGAGTGCCTGGCACATGAAAAGCACTCAACAAATGTTGGTTGGTTGATTAACTAGACTAGCTAAGTTAGGAGAGGCTCATCACCTCAGTTTCTCCATCTGTAAAATGAGAGGGCTATAAAATATATTTCTGAGATGGCTTTCACCTGAAAAGTCTTTAACAAATAAATCTGTGATTTCTCACATGGCTATTAATGTAAGATAAGATGCTTCCGAAATTTTTTTTATCCATTTTTAATGTTCTTATGTCCACGCTATTGGTATTTCTATTAGCATCAATAGTTTAGCCTTTTATATTTTCAAATAATCTTTTAGTTATCATATAATATACTATACCATAATATAATAATACTATAATACTAACTGTATAAGAGGACTTAGGTTTAATTCATATTAATCCTTCATGATTAAAGTAGGAATAAACCATGCTATAAATGTTTTATTTTGTTATTTTAATATTCCTTTATATATATAACATATATATATAATTTATATAGTAATATTTATATATTCTTTTTATTTATATATCTTATATAGGAATATTGATACATTCCTATTATTTATGTATTTTATATAGGTATATTTATATATTCCTTTAAAGGGTTCAATTATAATTTTTCAAGAGAATGGACTTGCAGAAATTTCAATTCTTACCTAGTCCTTAGTCATCAAATGGACATGGCCTCAGACAAGCTGAGACCTGGGAGAGACCTTAATTTAGAAAGGCCAAGGTTACCCATTGCATCTTGGGCCATCGTCAGCCATCTTGACCTTTATCTTGCCACTGGACTATGATGACTCGAGCTGAGCTCTAGGCTGAAAACTTTGTGTAGCTCTGCTTCACCTAAATCCAATTCAACTGCAAGTCAAGATGTCACCCCTATGATGTCATTAGTCCTCTCAGAGAGAACAAAAGATGAACAAGAAGAACAATGGGGCTATGAGCAAAGATTATTTCTAGGACGTAGTCCAAGCCAAACTCAGAAGTATGAATGACTCCATTAACCACTCCATCTTTCAAAAACAGCAATTAAAAAAATGAAACTGACATTGATAAGAAAATGTTAATGTGGTTACAATGATTAAATCTACTATTTAGTAGTATCATTGTCTAATAGTTGACAGTGGACGCTGAAGTCACCGTACATGTTATAACTATCTAATTCTCATTACATTGTCTATCAGAATGTCCACGGTCAAGAATGTGTATATGCTATATGGTTAATTTCAGTACTCCGAGAATTGGTCCCACTTGAGAAATATTTTGTTAATGTGGAAATTAGCATGAGCTTATGTTTAACTGCACAGTCTACACAATTTAAATTGCCTTCTTATTGACTCTGGTGTTGTACGCTAAGAATGTTGGCATACTATGGAGGTAGAGTAGTGGGACATTGTGTAGACATAAAGCAAAAGCCACATTCATAAAATATATCATGCCTTAACTCTAGTTATAGTGTTCATAACATCAGAATTCAAACTTTTAATATTTGTAATATGTTCATCCTCAGATCTTGGAAAGAGGAAAAAAAAACATGGAACTTTTCTTGACCAATTTAGTATCCTGAGGCATACTCCACTAGATCCACCCTAGATGTGGCTGTGATTATTACAGTAAAGGAGGTTCTCCTAGTTCCCTGGTCAATTATATGATTTCTTTAATTTAGACATAAATTTTCATCCATCAAATATTTAATTAAATTTAATATTTAATTAAAGCATGTTATTTATTTTTCACGCAACATTTAAAACTATCAACTAAAGATTCAGCTTTGAAGTTTAAGATTATTTTTTTTCTCATGAAGAAGACAAGAGATATCTGAGAGAATGCATAAACCTTTGGTCACTAAGAAACCTATCAACACTTTGAAGCTACATCATATCAAAACACATGTGGAAGAAGCAAAAGGGACAAGAGTAACAATCATAGAGCTGGAAGGGACCCCAGAGGTCATCTAGTTTAATATGTATTTCACTGCTAATATCCTCTAGCATGGTATAATGAAAAGAATATTGGATTGGAAGTTAGAGGACCTGTGTTTTTGGACAAGTCACATAGCTTCCTTGGGTCTCAGTTTCCTCAACTGTTAAAATGAAGAGCTTAAATTAGATATCCTCTGAGTTGCCTTCTGGATCTAGCTATTATATCTATCACTTTCTCCCCCCCCCCCAAAGTGACTATTCAGCCTAGACATAAAGGCTCCCTTTTAAAGAGAACTCATGCTTCAGCTGAAGAATACCATTCTACTGTGTAGGATAGCTGAAATTGTTCAAATCTTTTCCTTATTTGACTCCTAAATCTGTTTCTCTGTAACCACTATCCATTATTCCAAATTCTATTTTCAAGGGTCAAGGATACCAAATCTAAGCCCTCTTTTTCATGGCAACCATTCAAATACCTGAAGACAGCCAGTTATCCAGACATCCCTGTTTTCCTTTTTTCAGGCCTAACAACTCCAGGTCTTTCAAATGATCCCACTACTGCATGATCTCAAGTTTCTATCCTCTACATGCCCCCCAACTTATCAATATTACTCCTAAAATATAGTACCCAGAATTGTATAGTGTATTGTAGATGTGTTCTGACAGGGACAAAGTATAAGCAGATTGGGAAGAAAGGAAACAAGCACCTACTACATGCCAAGCATTATATAAATATTACCTCATTTTATTGTTGCAACAACCCTAGGAGATAAGTGCTATTACTAATCACCATTTTACAGGTGAAACTGAGGCAGAAAGCAGTTAAGTGACTGGCCCAGGGTCACACAAGTAATGTAGATGTCTGAGGCCAAATTTCAACCCTGACTGGGCCCAGCACTCTAACTGCCATACCGATTAGGTCCTTCTATTATCACATTCCTAGCCCATAATGCTTTGTATCTTTAAATTCAACCTAAGGTCTTATTAGTTTCATTGTTTGTTGACTAAAAGCAAACAAAAACAGCCTAAAGTTGTAGATTCTGTAGCTGTATTACCACTGTGTCTCAGCTTCCTCATTTAATAATAGGTATATTAATATTTGCCATACATACTTCATAGGATGGTTGAAAGCTTCAAATGAAATAATAGAAATAAAAAAAACAATTTGAAATTCAACAGGTTTTTAGGCATAAATACAATCTGAATTAGCTTTTGTACTGAGATGTCATGTACGTCTATATAAAGACAAGTTAGCTTGAACATAAAATTAAAGAGTTCTTTTCATTATATGGCCTTTGTTTACATGAGAGGTGATAAATGAAAACACTCATTTTCAATAACCTGACTTTAATTTTTAACCAAATAGTTTCATAATATGAGTATCATTTCCAATTAACTAAACAAAAGGAAAATGACGGCATAGTCCAACAAGAGCTTTAAAGAATGATTCAGAGGACGAAAAGCACTGTGTGAAAAACCGATAATGATGACACATTAACAAAATTATTCACAATATAATTTTTTGTATATATATCACATGTACTCAGGCAACAGGAGTAATGGGTAGAGTCAGCAAGGTTCAAGTGCTGGTTCTTACATATACTAGCTGTGTGACTGATCAAATCACTTAATCTTTTACTAGCCCAGATAGCCATTAAAAGCTCTAAGTTACAGCCCAGTTGCCCCATCTATAACAGTGTAAGGAATGTCTCTGGTGAGACATTCCATGTACTGATGAAATAACAGGTCCAGATAAAACAAAAATGTCCATCCATGCATATTTCATTAAAACATATAATTAGAATTATTATGATAAACGTAAAATGTCCTAATTTATAAAGCTTGATTTTACTAGCTTGTGATACTTTTTGAGGCTTATTGCCCAATACCTGTCTTCCTGAACAGTGGTAATGATGGGGTGATAGGATCTGAACCCCTAAAAGGAAAAGACCATGTCTCTGAAAGCAGCCCAGTCCCTGAATTTTCCAGCACATTTCAGCAGCCTAGATCACTGGCATCTTGCCTGAGGCATCTGGTCCATCCCAGCCCATCCAGATACTCAATAGTCCTTTCACAGTGGCTCTTGACCCATCTCAGACCACTTAACTCCTTTCAATGTCCCACCTGGCCCAACTCAGTCTATTTACCACTCTTTAATCATATCCAGATCTTCTTACTGTCCGTTTTTTGTACATAAATATCAGTTTCACCCTCATCAAGTTGCAGATTCTTTAGGAATGTAGCCCTCACAATTGGTGTTACAATAAAACTTGCTATTTTGACTGAAAGAAGGCTTGAGTGCTTAAATTCTCTCCAGGCAGGCTGGCCCCATACTCTGACAGTTCTAAGTTCCCAGCAACCCCAAACTGTATCAGTTCCACACTCGAGCATTTGTTGGTCCTTCTAGAAAACATTCCATCTCTTTCTCTCTCACTATGCACAGGCTGTTCCCCTGTAAAGAGAAAGGGGTATGGAGGAAGAATATATTTCCTCCCACCTCTGCCTCTTACAATTCCCAGTTTTCTAAAGGCTTAGCTCCAGTGCTATTAATCTACATGAGTGATCTACTCTGATCCCCACCTCACTCTCCCATCCAATAAACTTAATTGGTTTCCTAATACCTTGAGAATGCAATGTAATCTCCTCTCTTTGGTTCATAAATTCATTCACAATCTTCCCTCAAACTTCCTTTCCAACCTCTTTTTACATTACTCTCCTTCCTGTAATCTGTAGTCCAGCTAGACTGACCTTCTTGCTATTTCTCAAAGAGGACCTTCCATTTCTCATCTCTATATGCCTGGGTTTCACCTACCTCTCACAACCTCATGTTAGAATCCCTTGTTTTATTCAAAACTCGGCTCAAACATCACCATCCACATGAAACTTTCCACTTGCTACCATTGCTGTTTGTCACCACCAATCTATGGAACTGTCATTAGTTTGTCTTCTTTGCCTCAAATCCAGTGATTTAATGTTGAAGCTTTTCTCTCTCCTCACACAACCGCTACTTCTTACTTGGATTTCTACATTAACTTCCTAATTGTCCTCCAGCATTTAGGCTTTCCCCTCCCTTATTCATTGCCAAACAACACAGCCAAATTGATATTCTCAAAGCACAGGGCAGACTATGTCTGAAATTCACCCCCCCCCACCCCCCCACCCCCACACAATGACACCCGAAAAGGTTCAATGACTATCTTTTGTCTCTGAACTTCTCTGTTTGGTATTTAATATCCTCTACAATCCAGCTCTAGGGTATTTTCCTGGCCTGTTTGCATATTAATCCCACTCATTGTTCTCATAATTCCTTGTATACATCATTGCAAGTCTTGCCTAAGTGCCTTTGCTATCCTCAGGTCTCGAATGTACTTAGTTTCTTCTTCCCTCAGGTGCCTAGAACCCTCCATTGAAGGTTCATCTCAAATACCACCTCCTTCAAGAGGCCTTCTCTTATTCCTCCAATCCCTACCTTGAGGGTAGATGCTATTTAGTTTTTGTCATTCTATTTCCAGTGCCTAGCTATACAGCCTGGTATATAGTGAGTGCTTAGGAAATACTTGTGGAATTAAGTTGAATTGAATTAAGGAAATGTCAATTATTAACTGTCACATAAGGCTGAATTCTTGCCTCCACCCAAAGGTTCTTACTCCATCCCTTTCAGAATCTGAATTTATTTTGTTCCAAGGGCACTTGAGTCAGTAAAACTGCTAGCAACCAATAAATGTTTTGAAAATAAATGTATTTATTTTAAAACTGTTGAGGGCATAAATGGGGCTTGGGCCCCAGTCCAGTGGTCAGGAGCAATTTTGTATCATCAGTGGAGAAGTGCCATCCACCTGAGTGCTCTGTGACTACTCCTATGGCAAGCAGAGGTTCTGTACCTCTATTTGCTGGCCTACCTCCTCTTCACTGCTGCTGTTGCTGCTGCTGCTGTTCCAGGAACTGCTATCTGTCTCAGCTGTTGCTGTTGCTGCTGCTGCTGTTCCTGCTGCTGCTGCTACTGCTTGCCCCTGGTGCTGATGTTGCCACCTGGAATCCAACAGCTGCATGGCACCACCCTTAGCTGGGCCTATTTGGCCCCAAGCTGGCCAAATAACATGGAAGCTCTTCTGTCTTTTTCTAGCTTTGTGGTTCTTCTCCCAGCAACCCTTTTTTCCCCCTCCCAGACACCCTTGCAAAATGCTTTCTGCCATGCACCTTTGGCTCACAGAATTCTGGGAAAGTTAGTTTTTTCTCCTCTACTATGTTTGCTGCAGCATGTTCTGCTTACACCTCCTGCCTTACTTACTCTTTCCCCTCATAAAAGGTTGGGGAAATGGACCCTCCTCCCACAAAAGTAGGAAAGATTCCTGCCTGTCTGCCACACTAAGGTGACAATTTCCATGACAAAGAAACATTGGTTACTAAATTGTGCATATTTTATTGAAATTGCCTATGTGTAAATGTTCATGTATATATATTTTATAATCAGTATGTGAGAGGCAGCCTGGGAGACAGGGAAAGAAGGCTAGCCACAAAGTCAGAAATTCCTGCCTCAGACACATTACTAGCTCTGTGACCTTGAGCAAATTGTTTAACTCCTTCAGTGCCTCAGGCGATTCAGTTTGTAAATAGCCAAGAAGGTTCAGATCTGCATTGAGAAGTTCCTCGTTTGGGCCTTCATACATCAATGGAAATACAGGTGTGATTAAAACAAAGAGACAAACAAACCTAGGCAGGTTACTATACAGGCATACAGTACAGGAGTCCCTTAAAAAGGGAACTAGTTTATTATTCCTCTCTGAACTTCAATACATTTGTGTAACAATTGACAATTTACAAAAAGTTTTCATTCAATGCAATTCAACCTAACAAACATTTAATAAGTGGTTTCCATGGACAAGGTACTGAGCCAGCTTCTGGGGATATAAAAATGAAAAATGCTACAGTTCCTGTCCTCAAGGAATTTAAATTCTCCTTGTGTGTGGATAGACATGCACACAGATGTACATATTTACAAGACAGAATGTGATGCCAACAAACAAGAGAGACGGAGAAAAATTTCCAGGGAAATTTGAGGGGGCGAAGATCAATGATGAAGACTTCATCCAGAAAGTAGCACCTGATGAGCCTTGAAGGAAGAACAAGGTTTTGAAAGTGTGAATGATGAGAAAATGCAATTCAGGTATGGGGAAAAGACCTGAATGAATGTACAGAAGGAGAATACGGCATGTTGAGAGTTTGGAGACTGAGTAGCATGTGTGAGGGAGGAAGTGTGAAATCACACTGGAAAGGAAACTTGGAGCCAGCCAGTGGTAACTCTGAATCAAAGGAATTGTTAGAAGACCAGGAGTTAGGAAAGTGTGTATAGGGAGAAGTTGGTAGACCAGAAAAGGCCCCTTAGATTCTAATTAAAATGTAGGTGTGACTCTCTCCCCAGATGGTAGGGCTCCATCACTTGACTGCAATGGGTGGGGGAGGGCTGAGCTACAAGTCCTGCCTCAGATGCTGTTAGCCACATGACCCTGGGCAAGTCACTTAACCTCTCCATGACTCAGTTTCCTCCTTGTGAAATAAGGATAATAACACTTCATAGAGTTATTATAAGGATTAATTAAAATAATTTAAAATGCTGTGAAAACATTAAAACTGCTAATTAAATGATCACCCTTAATACTCTCTATAACTCTGTGAGAAGGTGGGAATAGGATGGAGGGAAGATACTGTTAATATATTTTATAGCTAAGAAAGGCCACATGTTATGATGTACAGAATAAACCTGTAGTCAGGAAGTACAAATTCTATTTCTCTGCTTACTAGTTTACTTACTAGTCACTTAACCTTCAATGAACCTCAGTTTATCTGAAAAAATGGAAACGATATGCATGTAGCTCCTACCTCATGAGGTTTTTGTGAGAAGATGAGTGCAGACAGTGTTGTGACACAATGTTAAGGTGCTTTTTAAATGTCTGCACACACTATTAAATAACTTATCCAAGACCACAGAACTAGAATTAGATCCTCGGATTGTCTAGTGTTATTTCTTCTGTACCACAGAGGGAGGGAGGGAGGGAAGGAGGAAGGAAGGAAGAAAGAAGGGATAGAGGAAGGAAAGAAGGGAGAGAGGAAAGGAGGAAGGAAGAGAGAGAGAAAGGGAGAGAGGAAAGGAGGGAGGGAGGGAGGAAGGAAAGAAAGAAGGAAGGAAGGAAGGAAGGAAGGAAGGAAGGAAGGAAGGATGGATGGATGGATGAGAAACAGGCAAGCACCTCCTATGTACCAGGCACTATGCTAGAGGAAACTGGTCAGAGGTTAAATGATTTGCCCATGGTAACATAGCTAGCAAGTATCTGAAGCCACATTTGAACTCCAATTTCCAGACTCCAGGCTTAGGGTTCAATCTTTTGTACCATCTAGCTGCCTTTAGTTCTATTAGAGCTCAAATCTTTTGTCCAGTGTTCTTTCCACTGTACTATAATGTACGCCTTTTTATATAATTGTTGATTTGCTATTTCTGTGATATTTGCTATTTCGATGATATTATGTATTTCTTTGTCATTACAATGCAAATAATCATCTACTGGTCTCTGTACTGGTCAGAACAGATTTGAAATTTTGCGTTTGATTTAGAGGAAAGAGGTAGTAACAAATTAGCAAATGTACAAGTGAGAGTACAATAGTGGTAAGGGATCTGGAAAACATGGGTCACATGAAAATTATTAAGGGCTATGGAGATATTTAGCATGGAGGAGAGAAGACTAGAAAGGAAAACATGATCTGATCACTGCCTTTGTGAATTTTAAGAGATGCCACTAGAAGAGAATTTAAATTTTTTAAAGCACAAATTTAGAAGGAGAGAACCAAGGATTAAATAGGTAAAAATTTTGAGGAGACCTATTTTGGCTCAACATAAAGTTGTATTATCTTACAAAAATGACTGATATTTTTGATAGAAAGATATTTGATCTGCCTTGAAAGGTAGTTTCTAGTTGCTGCAAGCTGAGATTATATGATTGCCTGACAGACAGCATAGTGATTTGCTTCATGGACTTGAAGACCACTAAAGTCTATTCAGAGTTTTTTTTTTTAAATTAATTTGTCAAGAAACTTTCAAGCATATTAAATAATAATTTAAAAGTGAAGTTACATAAATTCATACCAAGAGTTAGGGTCTAGAGAACAGAGAAGTACATAGTTGCAAAATTAGTTAAAAGTTTCCTGGGAAGGTCATAGATTTAAAGCTGAGAAGAACTTTAGAAAGCAGCTAATTCAGCCCCATATAATTTTACAGATGAACTGAGGTCCAAAGATTAGGTGGGTTATTAATAGTCACACGAATAGCGTAACAGCAGAACTAGAATTTGAACCAAGTTTCTCTGAATCCAAATCCATTGTTCCAAGTTTTGTAGTATTTCCATTGTTCTATGTTGCCCCCCCCCCTCCAAAAAATGAACAGCACAGGTCATATCTACAAACAGTTGATTTGTATATTTCATTTTGGTGGCTAAATAGAATCCAACATTTAACAATTCTCACAGAAGAAAAATGTTGCATGATGTAGAGTAGAAAGCTGGAATTAATAGAAACCTATGAATGAGAAGGGAGGTAAGGATAAAGAAACATCAGACAAAACACAAATGCATAGGGTGACAAAGAAATACGAGGGAATGCTATGAATTCATGTTCTATTCTCATAATTGGGCATTCAGATTTTAAAAAAATGGAAACAACCAAAGAGAATGGACCTTCATTATTGTGTTGTGGGTTTCAAGAGCAGTGTGTTCTATTACAAAACAAATATGGAAATGGGGGACTATTAAAGCAGATGGGAAAATGCATGGAAGTCTTGGCCAGCTTTAAATAAATATAAATCCCCGGGGGCAGAGCCATGATGGCAGAGTACAGGCAGCAACCTAGCTCAACTCTCTCAACATTCCCTTCCAAATAACTTTGAAATAACTACTTAAACAAGTTTTGGAGCAACATAGCAAACAAAAGATCAAAGTGACATTTTTCTAGCCTAAAACAACTTAGGA
Source organism: Trichosurus vulpecula (assembly GCF_011100635.1). Taxonomy (NCBI): domain Eukaryota; kingdom Metazoa; phylum Chordata; class Mammalia; order Diprotodontia; family Phalangeridae; genus Trichosurus; species Trichosurus vulpecula. Next base: position 382,829,107 of record NC_050576.1, read on the forward strand.
GGTCAGCAGGAGAAGTCTGTCATACTAAGGTGGGAGCTATCCCAGAGCACATGTCATGGCTTAAGAAGCAGCTACAACAGTGGCAGCAAGTTTGGGAGCTCTCAGCCCAGAGACAGCAAGGAGGTCAGACAACTGGTCAGAAAGAGATTATAGGGGTCACTTTGCTGGCATTGGGTGCTGCTGGCACTGATTAGCAATGCTACAGTTCATATGTATTTCTGGGTTGCAGTTCCATGGTGGAGAGGAGCTTTTGTGCTCACTACAAGGGAGCAGGGTCCCTGATCATAATTCCAGGGCCAAAAAGAGCACTAGCACTTGTGGCTACAGAAAAGCATGGTCTTTCCTTTATAAAGACCAGAGTGCAGACCAGGAGAGAAGTGACCACACATCTCCCAGATTGTACCACCTTAAAAGCACTGAAAACTTGCAGACCCATAGAACTAGTTATGGAAATAACAGCATGAAAAAGCCTGAAACTTGGGACAGTATCTCCCAACCTCCAGGTAAGCAGAGCCCAACTTTAACATAAGGTTCAAAGTGAAGAAATAGGCTTGAAAAAATGAGCAAACAACAAAAATTAACTTGACCGTAGAAAGCTGCTAAGGTGGCAGGGAGGACCAAGATATAAATTTAGAAGAAGACAACAATGTGAAAACAACTACAAGCAAAGCCCTGAGAAATGCCAATTGGACACAAGCTGAACAAAAATTCCTAGACAAATTAATAAAAGTGATAACTGTGGTAAAGGAAAAATTGGCAAAAGAAATGAAAGTAATGCAACAAAATTGTGAAAAGATTATTAACAGCTTGGTAAAAGAGGTCCAAATAATACTAAAGAAAATAACTTAAAAAGCAAAATTGGCCAAATGGAAAAAAGGTATGCAACCTCAATGAAGAAAATCATTCTTTAAAAATTAGACTTGGGCAAGTAGAAGCTAATGACACTATGAGACATCAACAAAAAATAAAACAATGTCAAAGAATTAAAAAAATAGAAGAAAATGTGGACTATCTCATCAGAGAAACAACTGACCTAGAACATAGACTGATGAGAGATAATGTAAGAATTACTGGGCTACTTGACTGCCAAGATTTTAAAAAAAAGAACCCAGAAATCATATTTCCAAAAAAAAAAAATTATCAAGGGAAAGTGCCCTGATATCTTAGGTCTAGAGGGTAAAATAGAAATCCAAAGAATTACCTATCACCTCCTGAAGGACATACTAAAATGAAAACTCCTGCAATATTATAATCAAATTTCAGAACTCCCAGGTCAAGGAGAAAAGATTGCAAGTAACCAGAAAGAAACCATTCAAATATTGCAAAGCAACAGTCAGAATCACACAAGATTTGGCAGTCTTCATGTTAAAAAAGTAGAGAGCTTAGAATATGATATTCTAGAAGGGAAAAAAAGCTGGGATTACACCCAAGAATAACCTAACAAGTGAGTATAATCCTTCAAGGGGAAAAATGGATATTTAATGAAAGAGAGGTTTTTCAAGCATTCCTGATGAAAAGACCCCAGACGAACAGAAAATTGGCATTCAAACATAAGACTCAAGAGAAGCATAAAAAAATAAACACAGAAGAGTAATCATAAGGGATTTGATAACGTTAAGCTGTTTACATTCCCATATGGGAAGATGATACATGTAACTCCTAAGAATTTTGTCATTATTAGGGCAATTAGAAGGACTCTACCTAGACAAAGGGCATAAGTGTAAGTCTATTATGTTGGGATAATCTCAAAAAAAGAAAAGAAAAGGAAAAAAGCAGCTGTGAAAGAACAGAAAGGAAAACAGAGAGGTAGAATGGGGAAAATTTCCTCACATAAAAGAGGCATGAAAGGAAAAGCTTTTATAGTGGAGGGGAAAATGAGGGGGTAGTGGGCAATGCTTGAATCTCTTGTTCACTGGAATTGGTTCAAAGAGGGAGGAAATATATACACAAACTCAGTTGGACATAGAAATCTATCTTACTCAATAGGGAGATAGGAGAAGAAGGGGATAAGAGATATGGGGTGGGGGATAATAAAAGGACAGATTAAGAGTGGCAGTGGTCAGAATCAAATCAGACTTTTAAAAAAAGGTAAGATAAAAAGAGAGAGAAAAGAGTAAATAGAAAATAGGAAGGAGGGAAATACACATTAATAATCATAACTGTCAATATGAATGGGATGAGTTCACCCATAAAACAGAAGCAAAGAGCAGAATGGGTAGAAACAAGAATCCAACAATACGCTGTGAATACGGAAATATTTTTGCATGATTTTACATGTACAATTGATATAATTTTGCTTGCCTTCTCCATGGGTAAGAAAGGGGTGGGAGCAAGAGAGAGAGAGTTTGGAACTCAAAATTTAAATAGAAAAGAGAATTTAAAATAAATAATAAATTAAAAAAATAGATATTAGTTATTATCTGTTAGTGATGGCCTCATAGGTGGGTATTTGTCTCAAATACTTTCAATACATGCGTGGCATGCATTTCCTCTTTCCCCTCCATCTCTGAGAATTCTTCTTTTCCTCAAAGATCTTCAAGCACAACTTTCTGAAGCCTTTCATGTAGCCTTTCTTGTTTCCCCCAACTGCTAATGTTTTTCCTCCCTACTCTATTGTATATTTATTTTCTTAATATTTGTACTGTATACTCTTGTATCTGGTCTTATCATCTGCCCTAGTAGAATTAAGTTCCTTGAGAGTGGGGATTATTTTATTTGTTATATGCATATACCAGTTGGTGAGCACAGGGCCTGGCACATAGTAGGTGCTTATTAAATGACTGTTGATTGACTCTCAACATAGATGATAAGGCAGTACACTCACAGCATTAAAATATATTTTGATAATTTTGAGAGAAACTGTGTCATTAAAAATGTTAAAGCTTGTTTACATTTCATAAGATGCAATCAACTTCAAGGACATTTAAAATTTACTTTTAAAAGCCTATATTTTTCAGTTACTAATTCTAAGACTTAAAATTAATTATGGATTTTTTTAATGATGAGAATTTTCTTAAATATTCCAGCTATTTCTTTAAGTAGGTGTAGCAGGTATTGAATTGAAACACTTGCTATAGAGCTGGTCCTATGCTCTATCCTGCTCCTTCTGGGAGTCCACAGGAGAAATAGTAGTCCCAGGCCACCTGCTCAAAAGAGAGATGATCCTCCCTACTTATTCTTATAGCCTACTCAGAGGTTCACTTTTCCTGGATTGATTGCCAATTGTACTCAGTACAGAAGCATCATATTGAAGTATTATTATTATTATTATTTTTGGGCAGGGAAATTGGGGTTAAGTGACTTGCCCAAGGTCACACAGCTAGTACATGCGTCAAGTGTCTGAAGCCGAATTTGAACTCAGGTCCTCCCGACTCCAGGGCCAGTGCTCTACTCACTGCGCCACCCAGCTGCCGCTTGAACTAATTTATTACAAGCAATTAGGTACTCACTTTTCTGCTTTTCTGTTAACCATAAGTGTCAGTTAGAGGAAAAATGACTTACAGTTTTTCCTTAGAGAAGCAAATAAAGAAATTCATAGGATCATATATCTAGAAATACTAAGGACCTTAGAGGTAAATTATTCTAAGCTCTTTATTTTATGGGTGAAGAAACTGAGGTAACTGGGAAAACTAGGACTTGGATTCAGGTTCAATGATTTCCAAGTTCAGCAGTATTCTTACAACTAGTTATCTGTTAAATTGCTTTCATTATATATATAATATAAATGGAAAAAACAAAACAATGACAACAACCCACATACTATCATGACCACCTTGCCAAACAGTGTTCAAGATAAGTGTAAAAAAAACCCGTGACCTTCCCTGAAGATAATTGCATATTATGGGCCAACATCTGTTGCACAGGATCCTCTAAACTGCTCTCCCTTCATACATGTAAGCACAGACATGCTGAGAACATAGAGAGAATACAAAGCTTCAGATCCCCAGATAATATAATAGAGTTGTAAATGATTCCTAAACAAGGTCAAACAGCTCAAAAATGCAGTTGTGTTGACCACATAACACCATGAAGTTCGACTTTTTTTCTTCTAAATCAGTCAGCTAATTTGGCATTTTTTTTTTGGGACAGACAGTTGATTTTACCTCAAGGAATCATCAGAAAGAGTCTAACTGTTGTACAAGAGATCTATCCCAAAGCTTTGTATTATTCAAGGTTAAAGGTTTGTTTGCGAGTTATTACATCAAAGGCAGGACTTGAACCCATGTCTCTGTGAATCCAAGACTTACAATTTATCTCATATACAGTATATACCCAAATTTTTGCTGAATTGGAAGTGATAAGGAAAAACTAGGGTGATTTCATTAATGACTATTAATATGCAGCAGATAATTATTCCTAGAGAGTTACAGGTTCTAAAACAATTTCACATGTCAATAAATTTCAAGAAGAAAACATAAATCTTTTCGCTTTGCTTGTAAAGGTTTAAAGTAAACATGTGTGTGTGTGTGTGTGTGTGTACACATACATGTATGCACCCCCCCCCCCACACACACACACCTACACACACAGAGTGATACCTAGAAAGCATACCTGTAACAATTTGAACTAATGTTCACTGCCCTGAAATGTGTCACTTCTGTTTGTTGATCACAGGTATCTAAGAATTGTATAGGAAGCATTTGGTCAGTTTAAACCAAACACCTAAACATGCCAAAAAAACTGTCCAGTTTCCTTCCTTCCCTCCTTCCTTCCTTCCTTCCTTCCTTCCTTCCTTCCTTCCTTCCTTCCTTCCTTCCTTCCTTCCTTCCTTCCTTCCTTCCTTCCTTCCTTCCTTCCTTCTTTTCTTCCTTCCTTCCTTCCTTCTTCTTCCTCCCTTCCTCCCTTCTCCTTCCTTGCTTCCTCCCTTCTTCCCTTCCTCACTCCCTCCCTCTCTCTCCCTCCCTCTCTTTCTTCCTTCCTTCCTTCCTTCCTTCCTTCCTTCCTTCCTTCCTTCCTTTCTTTCTTTCTCCTTCTTTGTTATTTTCTCTTACTTGCTTCAACCCTTCCATCTTTCTTATTCCCTTTCCCCAACTCACCATCTCTCCCCACGCCTCTCTCTCTCTCTCTCTCTCTCTCTCTCTCTCTCTCTCTCTCACACACACACACACACACACACACACACACACACAGACACTTTCAGCTAGAAGCTGTATTGCATTCATATTAGTCTGTAAAGGATTTTAGGATTTTATTTGGACAAAACTAACACCCTTCTAAAGAACACTTCTAAGTTATAAAAGAAAAATTTCATCATCTGAGGCCTTCTTTCTTGGCATTTTAGGATGGATTTAGCAAGTTTCCTAATGAATCTTCATGACACCAAGTCCAATTTAGAATATTGTTCATTCTCCTCTTAATATCTGGATATTTGCCGTGTTCTGCTGTCCATAAACCTTGATTTGCTTCTGTAGTTACCTAAGGTAGCTATATCAAATAAATGAAATGTCATGGCTTGTTTCATTTTTATATTATTTTTGCTAAGTCTCTTTTTTATTTAAACAAACAAATGAGAAAAAAAATGAAGCAGACTTCTTCTACTGATAAATTTTCTGACTTACCCTAACACTATGACATTTTTCTTTGACAATTTCCAGGTAATCATAACTGAGACAGTGTGGCACAGCAGATAGATTCCTAGGCTTGGAATAAAGAAGACCACAGTGGGCAAGGGCAAGGGATTTGACTTTTATGTGCCTCAGGCTACTCCATCAGACTTTTTTGTTGAATTGCGGCTGGGATGTTGATCTGATGAGTTCCTATACCCCTAGAATTGTCCATTCTTACAAAATCACGCATCCTTCCTATATCTGTAGGCCAGATGGTGATTGTGTATATAGTAGGATAGTAGGTGCTTAACTGGTACTTGAATGAATGAACTAATACATGAAAAAAATAAATGTAATGCTTTGATTAAAGCTTAATAGCCTAGCAAAACCTTTTGTGACCATGAACCAGACTCTTTGAAAACTCAGATCAAACAATTCTAGGTGCTTTGAAATACTTGTAGATTAAACTATCAAAAACACAACCAAGTTGCATGTGAGGGGTTTTCTAGATATGAATCCATCTGCCACCATCTAGTTAAACTCTTATTTTACTTATGAAGTATAGGTTTCACTTTTGCTACTTTGTTTTTGGAAAATACAGAAATTTGAGTTGAGGCAAGAGTGACTGAGGTTATGAATTCTAGGTGAGAGCCTTAAAACCAAAGTAATGGTAATATTAAGCACTGCAGGAAAACAATGCAACTGAAAAAGAGAATGGGCAGATTGGGGGAAAACCTGTATTTATACCAAGCTAGTTGTGTGTGTGGGGGGGGGGGAGAATTATGGGAGGGCAGACAGAGGGAGAAGAAACCTTTTTAATGAGAATTTTTCAATATGTCGGAAAAGGGAGGGGTGTGGGACGAGTTGTTACTGAGTTCTTCATTAAGTGAGAGAAAAAAGCCAAAAAAGGAGGATTTTAAAAGCTCATGATATTGCAACAGCCAAATATATTCTCAAAGGTATTCAATAGCACTTTAGTAGACAACTTGCTGCAAAGATTTGGTTCCCCCCCAATAGAATAGTTTCCCATCACGCAAATTTTGAAGGATCTCTTCTCTTGCAGCATGAATTTTTTATCCAATAGACATCTACCATTAAGATTATATTTAATATATAATTATATGTAATATATGTATATATACACATGTTACATATGTAACAATAACAGCATCTAACATTATTATAGTTATCTTATAGCACGGATGTTGGCACTGCTAGTCAAGCAAAGATTTATGCTATATGACCTAAATGTACCTGACGAACCTTTAAAACTGAAGACATAATTCCAAGCTCTGGGTTAGAAGCTGTTGTTAATTAACCTCCATGGGGAAGGAAGTCTGACAGAGAAAAAGCAGATAAGACCATCACTATGACATTCAAAGTTCAACACGGATGAGAGTTTCATATAATGACAATTACAGGTTATAGCTCAACCAATCAAATTTAATTAAGGTTATCTAGATGATTAGATGGTCTCACGGATATCATCCCTATACCTTAGATTGTTAAGGTGCAGACAAGAGGAGGGTAGGGAGAAGTTAATGTTTTGCCAACATCTCTCGGGAAATCTATTTTCAAAGGAACCCTGACCAAGGTATTCAGCTATAATTTTTTTAAACTGTCAATAGAAATAAGAAGTTGATTAAAAGAGACTTCCAAGTGTTACAATATAGATGAATATTTTGTAAAATGTAGGTCAATTTCTCCTATTACAAATATAATGCAGTTATAAAGTATATCTTTACGAAATACAGAGATTTTAAAGTTCTGGCTAGTAGTTGGTCTATTTTAAACATAAAATGTAGGTCAATTTATCCTATTACAAATATAATGCAGTTACAAAGTACATCTTTATGAAATACAGAGATTTTAAAGTTCTGACTAGTAGTAGTTGGTCTATTTCAAACAATATTCGAATGCCACAAGATGATATGGTTTTGTTATTGTTGTCCCTTTTTTATATTTGAGGCAATTGGGGTTATGGGACTTTCCCAGTGTCTCACAGCTAGTGTCTGAGGCTACATTTGGACTCAGCTCCTCACCCCAGGGCCAGCTCTATCCACTGTGCCGCCTAGCTGCTCCTAGCTAATTTTCATTTGGGTATTAACAGTTAAAGCAGTTACTACAAATCTAATGAATTGGAACACGTGGGTATAAGAATTGTGATTCTACCCTGTGAAACCTTGGTACAACACAGTAGGCCTCACCTTCCTCCTCTGTGAAATGAGAATACTGAAATAGACGATCTCTAAGGTCCCTTGGAGCTCTAAAGCCTGTGATTGCATCAATCAGCAACCAATACATATGAATCTTAAAGGGGAGGTCATCTATTAATGAACATTTATTAAAAATCTACTACACGTACTACATATCGAGCACATGTCTGCATAACTCATTGCTAAGTGTTTGAGTTATAAATACAAAGAAATGGAGCAATCTTCAGTCCCAAGGGGCTTATATTCTATTGGGTCATTGGACACATGGCTGGAGAGGACCATATAAATCATCGTTTTCAGTCACTTTATTTTGCAGATCAGGACACAGCCTCGAGCGAAGGAAAGCGACTTGGTCAAAGTCACAAAATTAGTAAATGTTTGAGGCAGGATTTGAACTCAAGTCTTCATGATTCCAAGCTAAGTATTCTAACCATAGAACACACATTCTCAACTCTGTTATCTTTTGCTTTTAGGAGTTGTGTTTCTATGAAGTGACATTTAGCATCGTTCTATAAATGGTACGAACTGTTGAAATGAGGTGGTACAATGGAGAAAGCTTGGGATCTAAAGTCAGGGAATCTTGCGTTTAAATCTGGGCTCAAATGCTAGCTATGTAACTCAGGGCAAGCTATTTACTTTCTGTCTGCCCCATCTATAAAATGAGGAATAATAATAGTACCTAGAGTTGTTGTGAAGATAAAATGAGATATCTATAAAGTATTTTTCAAATCTTAAAATACTATATAAATAATAGCAAATATTTTAATTATGATTGTTGTTCTTTAGGATCTAGCTAGCTCTAATGATTTAACTCTGGTAAGCTTACACAGATAAGTTTTTAATAGGAATTCAAATTTGGAACATTTTATGAATGATTCATAGTTCTATTTAATTGTATCATTTTCCTGCTGTCTAGGGTTTTCTTTCTTGTAAAGATAGGAAGGGACATTTTTAGTGAGGTAAGAGTCCAGTAATAGGTAAATTGTAGGAATTTTACATTACCATAATATAGATTCTCTATTCACATGAGATAGTCAGTATTAAATTTCTTATGATTCCTATGTGTAATGCTACTTAATAATTTATTTTATTTTAATTTTTGTGAATGCAACTTTTCTCAGTGATCTTTCTTTTCTGCTATTTTTTTATGATATGGAACATTACGTCAATTTATGAAAAAGGAAGCAGGTTTTTTATATGCTATATATGAGTTCTGCTGAAATTGAATTGCCAAAGCATTGTCACTCAAAATGAACAGTCTTCTCCTGACATCTCTCATGGCTGATTGAGGGGGCACAGCAAATACTGCTGTGAGTAGAATCTCTAAAAATTCCAGTTAAGCTCTTAGGAAGGAAAAACGGAGAGAATCCAGCTCTAATAAGATCATATTTCAGCAATTACGTTCAGGTTAACAAATCAAAGAACTATGCCAAAAGTGAGTGACCTTATTACCCATTTGGAAGCAGTACTGCTCATGTCTTCAGTTATAAACCCATAAAACACAGCAAGATTCCCGTATCTGAAATCAGTGAAGTAGATTATTCTCTAATGAATCTGTTTTGGAAAAGATGAGAAAAACAAGTCAAGACTAATGGGACCTAAATACCCACATTTCCATTCAACAATATGTTAATAGATGCTAGAGGGATTTGGAACCAGATAAATCATAATTTCCTTTCTTTCTTTCTTGTTTTTTTTTTTTTTAAACAAATCAGTAATGAACTGACTGACTCATTAATAAACACCAAAACTCAAATTTGGGCAAGAAAACTAAACTAGGATGAAGGAAAACAAGAAATGTAAAAATGCCCCTGAATATTATGTGGGTGACCAGCTAACCACAGTATCTATAATTTGTTGCTCCATTTTGTGTGGTTCCATCTGTTATACCAAATGCCAACAGGATGCTGGTGGATACAGGTATCTATTTTGAAAATGCCATGCTTTCTTGCACATGTTTCGATATTTTGATGACATATTCTATATACAGTGTTCCAATAGATTGTTATATCCTGTTGCAACTCCAGTGGGAAGCCATGTAGCAAGAGGTGACATAGCAAGTCATATTTAATAGACTGTGCTTTTAACATGAAATATTCATTTTTAATGGAGAAATGTCAGCTTAAATTTCAAATCTTCTAGAAGTTGTCTTCTGAATATGTTTAAAAAATGATTCATGCCAGAAAAAAATATTTAAACAAAGATAATACACCCCAGGATATTCAAGTCAAAATCGTAATCCCTATTTTTTTGCGTGTCAATGACTTTGATCATATCTCTTATAATTACATTTACTCCTAGTGAAAATTAATTTCTAGATGGATGAAAGCTTCTTGAGGGAAGGGACTGTTTTGGCTTTGTATTTGGTTTTTGTATTCCTAACACCTTGACTCAGTTCATACTTTCTTCATAAAGCCTTTCCCAAATCCCTACAATTACTATTGCCTATATACCCCATTTATTACCTTGTAGGAGTTGATTTTGCTTTGTTTTGTTTCTGTTTTTAGCTTTATAAATGTGAAATTTGATCTGTGCTGTTATGTAATTTCAGGAGTATTCCTTAAATGAGAGGTAGGATATGCCTCATTAGTCTCACTCACGGTATATATTTGTTGTGTGACCATGGGTAATTCTCAGCTGTCTCAGACAATTCTCTTAAGAGTATAGGTTGGTGGGAAGGGCTGACCTGTATTGATAAAGGGAGTTTGCTTATCTGGAAGTTCTGTATACCAGCAAAGTAATAGATCTAGTCTCTAAAATAGCAAAAATACACAAACAAACCCCTCTTATGTGATATTTGGGATTTTAACTGAACGGTCATTTTTGAGAGAAAACAAGACTTTAATCCTAGGAGATATAAAAGATCTGGGTTCTCTCAGGTAACCTAAGGCTTAAATGTTTGTCACATCATACCGTATTGTTTGGGTCCAGATGTCATTTACCCTTCCATATGGCCTCCTTCAACAGAGGTAGAAAAGGTAAGACAGATTAGTCAGGGCTGGGACCTGTCACAGGCTTTTGTTGGGAAACATCCCATCTGTACAGTGAAACACACCAGTATGAAGTAAACATTTTGATGAAACATTTTACAGAGCACAACCTGTTCCCTCCCTGAGAAGCTAATGCCCAGACTGGTTTGTGCCAGTTAATTCCTTCCCAAAGCATTTGTTTCCCATCATGTAGACATAGCTGGGATATATAAAATTTATATCATAATCTTTCATGGGACAAGAAGCTAAACAAGCTTGAGTTTATTTTTTTTTACAGTTAAATCCCCACCACATTCTTTAAAATATCCAGGGAACATACATGCTTAGTTCACTATTGATGCTGGAGGCAAAACGTGCAATTTGGGAAAATGTGTTTCCTACCAGTTAAACTTAAATCTACATTGAAAAGCTCCAAAATGAGAATTTTATAAACATAGCTTCAATAATAGCTATTGAAACTTCATGAAAGTGTTTATGAAGCCCAAATGAGGTAATGCAGATGTATCCTTGGATTTCTTTAAAAAACAGCTCTCCAAGTCCCCAATCTCAATCTGATTTAATCTCTGTTCAGGAAAAAAGCAAAACAAAATAACAACAGCAACCACAAAAAACTCTTTATATGCATATGTGGTGTGTATACATAAATACCTGCATATATATGTGTGTATATATATATATATGTACATGTACATTTATGTGCATAATTGTAAATTCATTGATGAGTTAAACATATATAAAAGCAAAAACTTATTTTTGTTTATTCTCACTTAAGTCTCTGAAAACAAAAATGACTGGTTAAGTCTGACCATTATGAGTGACCTTGGAAAAGTAATCTCTCTGGGCCAGTTTATTTGTAAAATGAATGGGTGGAATAGATGACTAAGATAACATCAAAATTTCATCTTAACTCTAAATCTTTGATCATATAAACTCTCCCACATTCTAAGTGCTAAATATTTTTCTGTATTAATGAGGACATAGTTCTGGTATATGTTTTGCTTCTCTAAAAGCTTTGGAAACAATTTTCTCTTAAAGAGAAGTTTCACTAACATCTAGCCTTTGTATCTTTACCCAGTCCTGAGAGCAGTAAAGGTAAGGCAGCTGCAATTAAGACAAGAAACTTTTAACCTGGGGTCCATGAACTTGGTTTTATTGTTATTTTTGGATAACTGTATTTGAAATATAATAAGTTTCCTTTGTAATCCTCTGTATTTTATTTATGTAGGGCTTTAGGGTTTACAAAGTGCTTTACAATATGCATTTAAAAGCATTACTTTGAGAAGATGTGGATAAACTTCACTAGATTGCCAAAGAAGTCCATGACACAGGAAAAGAAGAATCCCTGAATTAGACTGTTAGCCAACAAACATCTACTAAACAAATATTGGAGAGGCAGTTTGCTAATGCTAAGGAAGCAAAAAAAAAAAAGGCAAAAGACAGCCCTTGCCCTCAAAGAACTTATAATCTAATGGAGGAGAAAACACACATGTGTGTAAACAAGATATATCCTGGAAAAATAGGGAGTAATTAAATTAAAGAAGGCACTAGAATTAAGAGGGGTTGAAAAAAGCTTTCTGTAAAGATGAGATTTTAGTTGGAACTTAAAGGAAGCCAGGGAAGTCAGAGAGAAGGAGGAAGAGCATTCCAGGAATGGGGCACAGCCAGAGAAAATATACAGAGTCAAGAGAAGAGTGTCTTGTTTGTTGAAATTATATTCTAACTGGCATATACACTGAGATGTAAATAAAAAAAATATGAGCACAGCAAATGCAAAGTAATTTATGGGGAGGCCAGCAGTGGTATGGTACTGAGGGAATAAGGAAAGGGATCTAATATGGAATGGCACTTGACCTAAGCTGTGAAAGGAAGTAGGGATTCTAAGAGACAAAGGTAAAAGAGGGAGAACATCCCAGACATGGGGAATATTTTAGCTGAGCATCTTCATTTTTAATTTCTAAGTGAGGGCATTCTAGATGTAGGACCCATCAACCTAGGGGACAGAATATGGTCCACATTTGCATTTCTAGGTTTTTAGATTCTAAACACAATTCATCTTCTCATCCTGAAGTTATTCTTTTGTTTTCTGTATTCCCAAAGCTCTGTTATATAATTTCTTTTTCTATATTATATTATAATTATTTGTGCACACTATCTCATCTATTAGATTGCAAACTCCTCAGTGACATATCTATGGTCTCCATTATAGTTTAGGGTCTTGGATAATAGATACCCAATACATATTTGTTGAATTGAATCATTTTGAATTGAACTTATCCTCAGTGTCTAGCATGGCTTTTTCCACATGTATGGTGCTCAGTAATTGTTTGATTACCATGGTTGGATCACGTTACTCCTCAGCTTGAGTGGCCTTCCTATTATTTCTAGGACAAAATACAATGTTTGATGTTTGACATTTCAAGGCCTTCACATCTGATTTCAATCTCATTGAAGGCTGATTAAACATCATTCCTTTTAATTCCCTCTGCTATCCAGCCATGCTAACTTATGGGCTGTTCCCTTACATGCCATTTCATCTCCCATCACCATGTCTTTGCACAGTCTGTCCCTCATGTTTAGAATGCATTCTCTCCTTATCCCTACCCCTTGGAACCCCAAGCTACCCCCAGGTCAAGTACAATCTTCTTCAAGAAACCTTTCCTGATTCTTCCAGGTGTTAATGCTTCTCTCCTCTGATCACTTTGTGTTTATTTGGTACACATTTTGTCTTCATTTATCTGTGTGCTTATCATAAAAAGGTGATTGAGGGCACTATTGCTTTTTTCTTTGTATTCCCAGTCATAGCATCTGACGCAGAGTAGCCATTTGATAAATACTTGTTAAATTGAATTGAATTTCACTGAATTGAGTGATAGTGAGAATGGTGCCAGGGTGACTGACTTGAAGAGGGAAGGGCTACTGGAGGCTGATATTAGTCTCAACCACATCTCCCAAGAAAAAGAACAGCAGAATTTAAAGACAATGCAAAATGACTCCATATCAGCATGGTAATGACATTTTAGAAATAAATAGACTTTGGTGTTTAGAAAACTATATAGAATTCATCATCTGACCTCCACTAATATGTCTGTGGGCATTTTTTATCAACTGGAAAGGACACTCAGACTTTTGGAACATTGTGCATATGTATGCGTATATCTATATATCTACAGAGACATACAAATACATAAGTATGTGTAAGTGCATAAGTGGGCATGTTAGTGTAGCTTTTTGACTGCTGGGATTTATACAAGGCAAGTTCATGCCATTGAACTTGTCCCTCTGAAAATATCTGAAAGGCTTTTCAGGACCGGAAGATCCTACTGGATAGATGAGCATTTGATCTCTATATATTTCTAATCAGACTCGTTTTCTTCTTTTTTGCCTGGGAAAAAATATGCAAAGTGAATACGAAGTCAAGGGGTAAGGGGAACCTTTGAAGACCTGAAAAGGACTTCACAGAAGCCTCCTGAAAACAAAATTACTCAACTGCAGAAGTCCAATAACATGCTTCTTAACACTGTCTTTTTTCATTCAAGGCAATTGCCACTAGTTGCTGTTCCATTCACCCTTTGTGGAACAAATGCCCGACTAGCAGACACATCAGCAGGCATTGAAGGCCTTTGGGTCCTCAGGAATAGTGATAGAAGCATAAAGACAAGGCAGCTCTATGAACTCTAGCTAGAATACATCAAGCATAGGCATTACAAGCAATTCTACTATTCTTTTCTTTGAGTCATCCTGACTCCACAGTATATAATAAGGCCTTATCTCATTTGCCACTACATGCTATTTGTGGATGGAAACTCAAATGCGAAGCTGATTGGTGGAAAAGACAATTCGTAAGGTATCTCATGCCTAAATTTCTAAGACTTATATTAATGCAGTATTAATGACGGGAAGGGAAACTTAAATGTGAATCCTATTTTCATATAAATACAAATAATAAAAATAGTAGCTGACATTTTTTACAGTTCTTTAGTGTTACTAAATACTTTAGTTTTCTGTGTACATGCTGTTTATCTCCAATGAGACATACGGTACTGGTAGGCAGGGACTATTTAATTTGGTCTTTGTTACCTCAGGACCTGGCACAAAGTAGGCACTTAATAAGTATCCCTTGAATTGAATTTGCATACATTATCTCATTTAATCCCTACAACAGCTCTAGAAGTAAAGTGGTTATGTGTATTTCACAAATGACTAGGTTAAAAGTACCTTATCCAAGGCCACACATACAGAAATTAATAGTACTAAGACCCCAAATCAGGTCTTCTGTTTCTGAGTCAAACAGTCATACCCTAGTCATACCATACTCCACCACTCTATACATACAACTTAGCAACTTGTAAATATGTACTTTAAAGGTTAAATTCGTGACCACAGCAATTCATGAAACTGTCTAAGATGAATTAGAATACCTAGTGAACTGGAACAGTTTGGAGGTGAAATAAGAGATCCTTTCAGCAAATAAATTCAAGATACACTAAATAATGGGTTGAAATCATAAAACTAAAATGTGTAAACATTAGGGAGAGAATGGAAAGGCGACTTTTTTATATGTCAAAGCTGATTACTCAAATGTGAACATAAAATTCACTTAAATCATACTCTGTTAGATCAAGGATTTTTAAACTGAGGTCCATGAACATGAGTATGCGTGTTTTAATGTCTCTGTTTCAATATAATTAATTTCCTTTGTAATCTGATGTTTAATTTTCTTCATTTAAAGTGTTCTATTTGTAATTACTGTGTACTGAATATGAAGCACTAAACACATAATATGAGAAATTGATCACATAATGAATCCATCACAAAAATTGTTTGGCTTTTATTTACTTGTACTTAGGGCTAAAGGGGAAAAAAAAGTTCCAAGCTAAAAATAACCTGGCAGTCAATTTAACATCTGGTAGATGGCCAGTCAAGAAGAGATTGAGTTGAGGTGAAGCACAAGAAGAAAGTTGGGAGAACAAAGAAGTGAATGAAAGAATCTAAGAACAGAAAGGTACCAATGATGGACAAATTGAGTTGAGACATGGAGGGAGTGATGATGACGGTTCACTCCCACTGTTTAATGATTGGATATGAAAGAGTCATCATGTAAAAGGTTAGAGTTGAAACTTGTTCTTTATGTTTGCCTGTTTCCTTCCCCCCCCCCCCCCCCCGCCACTGCCCTCTCCTCAACTTGGGGATTCTTCCTACTCACCTAGGAGACTGGTGTCTTGATCCCTGACTTCTCAAGGATCCTTTTTGCTTATCCCTGTCATTAAAATTCACTAATCAGTTGGAATTATGTACAGCATTGTGTACTGCAAAGGGCACTGAATTACTGGCAGGGGTCTGGGGTTTGAACACTGACTTTGCTACTACTTATGACCAATGTGGGATTGGACAAGACTCTTTACTTCTGTGGGTCTCAGTTTCCTCATTTTAAAAATATAATATTAGCAATAGCTGACATTGATAAAGCACTTTAAGATTTATAAGTAGCTTTACAAATATTTTTTCAGTTTAGGTAGGTGTTATCACTATCATCATTTTACACATGAGGAAACAGAAGCAGATACAGGATAAGTGATCTGCCCAGAGTCACTAGGCAGGATTTGAACTCAGGCTTTGCTGATTTCAGGGCCAATGTCCTAAGACCTATCCACTGTTGCCTCTCTCTATAATCGAAGGGAGTTGGACATTTATGTCTAAAGACCCTTCTATTTCTAATTCCCATAATCCTGTTCCTAAAGAGCTAGCTAAGAAAGGTAACTGTTTTAAAATGTTGATCTACAACAATTTGTATTTGTAGCAATGTATGTATTGATAGTGATAATAGTAATTTATAAAAATAATAATAGTGTAATAATTACATAGTATTAGAGTAATAATAGTAATAATATAATATAATAATAGCAATAATAGTAACTGTATATTTATATTAATAATAATAGTAACAGTATGTATTTATAGTGATAATAATAGCAATAGTAAGTATATATTTATAGTGATAATAGTAATATATAGTAATAATTATAGTATAACAATTACATAATATTTTGGTATAGTAATCATATAGTATAATAATAGTAATAATAGCCATAGTATATATTCCTAGTAATAATAGTAACAGTATATATTTATGGTGATAATAGTAACAGTATATATTCATGGTGATAATAATAGTAACAGTTTGCATTTATAGTGATAACAGTATTTATGGTGATGCTGGTGATGATGACGATGATAACAGTATGTATTTATATGGCAGTTTCATGATTGAGAAGTCCTTGACATGTATTATTTCATTTGACTGGATGACCTCTTGCCAAGTATGCTATAGAGGGGATTCCTTTTGTGCATCAGTTGTGCTAGCTGGTCACTGATGTCCCTTCTGATGGACCTTCTAATAACCCAGTGAGAGAGTCATTCTTGGAGTATTCCTGTCCTCATTTCATAGGCGAGGAAACTGACTGTCAAGGAGATAAAATGACCTGCTAACGACAGCCATTCAGCTGGTATATGACGAAGGCCCACAGCTTCCTGACTGTAAGTCTAGGGCTCCTTCTGTCCAACGCTGTTGCCTCTCATGTCATGACTAAATGGATTATCCAATCACAAGTATTATGTTTTGGGAGCAACAAATAGGGTGGCATGTCAAGCACTGTGACTGGCCAGTTGTATATTTATGTGTAGACATATGTTCTGGCAATACTGGGTAGTGCAGGGGAAAAAAAAACTAGATATAAATTGCACTGTGGGCATTGAATATTATTTTATGATTACAACAAATCACTTCACTTTTCTGAGCCTTAGTGTACTTATCTGAAAAACAGAAAAAATAATTGTTTCAATACCCTTTCATAGGATTGTTGTGAGGAGGGTGTTTTGTAAATGGCAAAGGGCTACAGAATTGTGGCTACTTAACGATTTTTTTTGGAGGGGGAAGGCCAGATATTCGAGGTTAAGTGACTTGTCCAAAGTCACACAGCTAGTAAGTGTCAACTGTCTGAGGCTGGATTTGAACTCAAGTCCTCCTAACTCCAGGGCCAATGTTCTATTCACTGGGCTATTTAGTTTTCTAAGACTGACACAGTTAAGAAACTGTCTGTTTTAATTGCTTGACTCTGGTTTTGTTCTTTGTTCTCTATAAGTTTGTGGAATTCAATTTCACTCCTTGGTCATGTTTCCACAAGGAACAATTTTAATTTAATTCAGTTCTATAACAAATATTTGTTAAGCACCAACTATGTCAGAACCCTGCTGGGTGTTTATGGAGATGCAAAGTCTGAGTGAGATGTGGCCCCTACCTGCCTCTAGCTTTCATTCCAATGAATAGATGTATGTTCTAGTTGCTGGCAATTTCATAAAAACTGTTTGCTGCTGCTGCTACTGCTGCTGCTGTTCTTTTTATATGTTGGTTTTAAAGTTCGTTTTAACAGTTCCTTTCATGGGGTGGTACTGATGGCTGTATTTCCACTGTATCCGCCCCATCTGTTCACCCCAGTATTACCTCTACACACACGGAACATGTGCTTCCTAACTTCACACAGGTGTTTTTGCCATACCCATTTGGAGGCAAAGCTCCTCTGGCACCAGCTCCATTGGCCTAGAAATTGCTGGAGAGTGAACTTCAGCTAGGCACATAGATTGATATGAATTTCACCTCTTCTTCTGACTCTAGTTCAAGGGAAAGTACTCAAGGGATGGAATGAGCAAGAGGTTGGCAGGGGAGGTAAGCGAGAGAAGAATAAAAAAATCAAGAAAATCAAGATAATCAGATTTTGATATATCAAGATTTGGCTCTGTTTGTGAATATCGATGTTCCCACAAGCTACTAAATGCATTTCCTGACAACTTAGGCATATCCACAATGGGTACTGAGGATCAATGGAAATTTTACTAAGAACATGGTTCAATGATGGAAAATTGGCTTAGTTACCTCAGAATTTAAGACCATTCTCTTGTTTCTCAAATTTAATACTGGTTAGTTACCAGACCAAAGTTGATGAAAACAAGAGAAATCCATCAACCAAATAACTCCCTGAGGAGTTGCAAATTCAATATGAGCATTATATTTTAGAATTGAAAAAGACCTTAAAAAGCATTTGATCTAATCCTTTTAATTTTATATATGAAGAACCCAGTAAACACTTCCAGATACATATCACTTATTAAATAGTCTTCCCTTCCTCAAGTCTCTCTCCTTTCTTGTCCACCCTCTATCTAGCTGCCAAAATGATTTTACTAAAGTATAGGTTTAATTGTCTCATCCCTCCTCCTCACTAAATTCCAGTGTTTTTCTCTTACCTCCAGGACCAAATAAATATATAACCTTATGTTTAACATTGAACATCTTTCACAGGCTGGCCATTCCTATCTTTCCAGTTTTCTTGCGTTTGACTCCCCTCCATGATCTCTTTGATCCAGTTACACCAGTCTCCTTTCTGTTCTTCACATATGGCACTCCATCTCCTAAACTGATGCAGTTTCCCCAGCTATTCCCTATGCCAGGAATGCTCTCCCTCCTTATTCCCCACTTGTAACTCCTTCCTAGTTTTCCTGGCTTTCTTTAAGACTCGACTCAAATCACACCTTCTATAAGAGGCCTTTTCCTGTCATCCTCCTCCTTTGTCCACTCCTGTTTTTGGTCCCTACTCTCCAAGCAGAGGTTTTTACCTGGGGTTGGTGAACTATACACACACGCACACACATACACAGAGATACATATATACACATATGTGTGTATCTATGTGTGTATATATATACACACACACACACACATATATGTGTGTGTGAATGAGTGTGTATACACACATACAGGTATATATATATATGTGTATATACACATATAGGTTTATGCATATGTGTGCACACACATACACATATATAGACACATGTGTATATATCTACATGTATGTATATGTATGTATATATGCACACACATAAATACATGTATATATAATACATGCATATATACATGCATATATACACACAGACACATATATACATATTTTTTCAAAGAATGCATTTCAAGTATTTGACAAACATTTGTCAAATTTGACAAATGTATTATAATTAATTTCCTTTATAACCTTATGTACTTTAATTTATGCATTTAAAGACATTATTCTGAGAAAAGGTTCATAATCTTCACCAGCCTATCAAAAGAGTCTATGAGATAAAAGATTAACAACTTCTAAGATTAACTTCCATTTCTACTGTATATATTTTGTATTTATATAATTACTGCATGTTGTCTTTTCCATTAGAATAGAGTTTTCTGAGAATAAATATTGTGTTATTGTCTTTCTATGTGTATCAATGCTTTAACACCATGCCTGGCACATAGTGAGTAAGCACTTTATAAGTATGCATTGACTAACTGAAAGTAAAGTTCAATGACTTTCCCAAAGTCAAAAAGGTGGTTAGAAACAGTGTTGGAAATGAAATGCACTTTCTAACCTTATTCAATTGCAAGATCTAGGGGAAGCAACTGATGCCACAGCAACCTTGTTACAGTAGAATCCCTCATAGAAATTTGAAGGTGTTCAATTTCCTGAACATTCTATCTTTCTGTAAAGTTTATTAATCCATAGGTGGATTGGTGTTTAAGAAAAACGGGATGCTCTTTTTTGTGTGTATGCTCATTGTTTAGTAATCTGGTACCCATCAACTGGTAAATTTTTGGGGGGGAGCTTGCCAACTGGCTTTTGTGCAACTTAAAAATTAAATAATCTTTAATTGTGTTGTTTGAAATCTATCCCAGGAAAACCCCACTAGGGCAAAAAAATAGTTGCCAATACCTAGTCAGAAAGCTTACATAAGAAGTGCAAAGTTACATATGGAAAGAAAGATTTATAGGGAGCCAGAGAGGGATATTAAAATATGGTCAAATTGGAACACTCTCCCCTCCCTCCCCCAGCTCTTAGAAACATTTAAAAAAACTAGAGAAATGACAGCTGCATGTCCATAAAAATTAGCTATATAAAATACCATTCTACTGCTTAGGTTAGAAATCACTAATCTTATTTTCTTATTTTTCTGTGTCAAATCATCCTCAAAATTAAGTCTCAGATTCCTTTCTATGCTGGATAATTTATCATCCACCTTTTTCTATCACCAGCTACAGTTTCTGTTGGCAAATTGAAGACTTAACAATTGGTAGACCATACTTGCAACAGCTGTTGCCCCCAAGTAACTTAGTTACTTGGGACTTATGCCATGGCATTGTAGATTTAGCCTTCCATGCTCCATCCTCACCATTTCCTGATCCCAGTGGGAGGAAACAGTGGGCCACCCTGTGGGCATAGATCATCTCTTTCTGAAATGTACCTATCTGACCATATCATTATTCTGATCAAAATTCTACTGTGTCTCTCTCTTGCCTCAAAGATATAATATAACCTCCTCACCATGGCATTTACATTTCTCTACCATCTGGCTACCATTTTCTTTTCCAGATATTTCGAATAGGTTATCTTTACACTCTGCATTGAAGTCAATATGGATGACTAGATGTTCTCTGCATTTGACATTCTATGTCCCATCTCCAAGCCTTCCCCACAAGCTAGCTTCATATGTCTAGGATATACTCCCTCCTCAATTCCACTTCTCAGAATCAATACCTTCAATTAAGTCTCAATTCAAATACAATTCCTTTCATGAAGTTTCCCCTGATTCTCCTCCTCCTCCTCCTCCTCTTCCATCTCCTTCTTCTCTTACAACACTCGGTTCCACAAGTTTTTGAGTTCCAAATTTTCTCCCCCTCCCTCTCCTCCCCCTCTCCCCCAAGATGGCACGTAATCTGACATAGGTTCTACATATACCTTCACGTTAAACTGTTTCTTCCCGATAATCAAATTGTAAAGAAGAATTGTAACCAATGAAATGAACCATGAGGAAGATGTAACAAAACCAAAAATAAAATTTTTAAGAAGAGCAAATAGTTTGCTTTAATCTGCATTCAAATTCTGTAATTCTTTCTCTGGATGTGGATAGCCTTTTTAATCATGAGTCTTTTGGAGCTGTCTTAGAATCTTACACTGTTGAGAAGAGCCAAGTCTATCAAAGTTAGTCATCACAAAAGCAATGTGCCTGTGGTTGTGTACAATGTTCTCCTGGTTCTGCTCCCTTCACTCATCATCAAATCATATAAGGCTCTCCAGGTTCTTATGAAGTCTATCTGCTCCTCATTTCTTATAGCACAATAGTACTCCATTACATTCATATATCACAATTTAGTTAGCCATTTCCCAGTTGATGTTCTTGATTTCCAATACTTTGCCACCACAAAAAGGGCTGCTATAAATATTTTTGTACATACGGGTCCTTTTCCCCCTTGTATGATCTCTTTAGGATACAGTCCTAGAAGTGTTATTGCTAGGTCAAAGGGTATACATATTTTTAGAGCCCTTTAGCCATAGTTCCAAATTGCTCTCCAGAATGGTTGGATCAGTTCTCAACTCCACCAACAATACAATAGTGTTCCAATTTCCCCACATCTTCTCCAGCATTTTTTCATTTTCCTGTTTTGACATGTTAGCCTATCTGACAGGAGAGATGTGGTATCTGAGAGTTGTTTTGATTTGCATTTCTCTAATCAACAGTGATTTAGAGCATTTTTTCATATGACTATAGATAGCTTTAATTTCTTCCTCTGTAAACTGCCTGTTCATATCCTTTGGTCATTTATCACTTGGAGAATGACTTGTATTTTTTATAAATTTGACTCAGTTCCCTGTATATTTTAGAGGTGAGACCTTTGTCAGAGACACTGGTTGTAAAAATTCTT
The DNA here is from genome assembly GCF_011100635.1 of Trichosurus vulpecula. Classification (NCBI taxonomy): domain Eukaryota; kingdom Metazoa; phylum Chordata; class Mammalia; order Diprotodontia; family Phalangeridae; genus Trichosurus; species Trichosurus vulpecula. Next base: position 382,851,638 of record NC_050576.1, read on the forward strand.
TCCTAATTTTCTCCTTCACTCCTAATCTTGGTTGCATTGGCTTTGTTTGTATAAAAACTTTTCAATTTAACATAATCAAAATTATCCATTTTGCATTTTGTAATGCTTTCTATCTCTTATTTAGTCATAAATTCTTCCCTTCTCCTTAAGTCTCAAAAAGCTTTATCTTTACTTACGTGTGTACACATCGTAGCCCTGCTACAGAATGTAAGCTCTTTGAGGGGCTCATTTTATTTTTGTCTTGTATTGCTACCACCTAGGACAGTGCCTTTAATGTAGTAGGGTTCATCATCATATTTCTTGAATGGAATTTAATGTCAATGATACATATTAAAATATGCCTGCCCTGCATCCCTCATTCCTATACTCTTTGAGACAGAGTGTTGGGTGGTGAAAGAACACTGGACTTAGGTTTGAGTCTGGGATCTGATTTGCTGAGATTGTTGGCCTTTTATTTAACTTTTCTGATCCTTAATATCATCAGCATCTGTGAAATGGGACTAATAATACCAGTAATACTTACCTCACAAGATCAAATTAGATAATATGTATAAAGCATTTTGCATATCTTAAAGCACTATATAAATGTTAACTGTCATCATTATTATAAATTATTGTCATTACAGTTCTGCCTAACCCACTGACTAACCTTCTTCCTTAAGTCAGTCAATAAACATTTATTAAGCACCTGCTATTTAACAGCCACTGTGCTAATCACTGGGTGTACAAAGAAAGGCAAAAGACAGTTCTTGCTCCAAGGAGCTCATAATGTCATGGGGAGACAAAATGCAAACAACACTGGATGAACAAGATATGGACAGAATAAGGTGGGCATAACATATCAGAAGGGGGGAAGGCTTTGTTATCATACTTGGGAAAAAAAACCTGCCAAAGTCATCCTTCTTACAGATTTCTTAAAAGTAGCTACATTATCCACATCCTAGATCTTCTGAAGAATCTTCAGTCGCTTCCTCAGTCTTTCTACATCAGCGTCTCTCAACACTTTCTGTTTCAAGGCCCTCTGACTAATGATCTTGGAATTCTGAAATCTTTCTGTCATTCACCAACCCATAAGTCATCGTAAGTTTAATTGTTGTGCTATTCCCTTCATCTTTTCTCTCACTTCTCCTAATACACAATTTTTATAAAATTATTTAATCCTCTAACAGAAACTTCCCTTTCCAAAGTCCTTAAATCTTTCATGAATTCATTCTCAGGTGAGGAGAACTGCAAGGTTTATCTCTTTTTCTGGGAAAAAAAAAAACAAACAGAACTTCCATACAACATAAGAAAGAACAAACAATGGGGCTTTTATCTGTAAAATTCATGGTTTCCAAATTCTTATGTATCTACATGCGCATGCTTAATTTGTCAGTTACGTGTTTCTGCCGATTGGATATTAGGTCTGTTTGGCTTGCTTTGAGCAACACCTAACCCTGCGGATGTGAGTACATGTTAATGTTGACACAACAGGAAGAGAGATAGATTAACCCATTATTCATTCATTTATTAGCTATTTAGTATGTAAATATTATGTGCAAATATAACTGCTGCTGCTACTACTAATAGCTAACATTTATTTGACACTTTTATGTTTACAAAGCCTTTCTTCACAATCCTAGGTAGGAAGAACAACTCATATTATTCACCATTCATCCCCGTTTTCTGGTAAAAGCTGTGATTTTATTCACAGAGAGAACACATGAGGAAATTCTCTCCATAAATGTAGATCTGCCATTCTGCACCTTTAAACTCTTAGAGATCTGCTTGTGGCAGTGAGAGATTAAGTGACATGCCCAGGGTCACATGGCCAATATGTATCAGAAGCATGACTTGAATCTGGGTATTCCTGACTCTGAGGTCAGCTCTCTATGTGCTATGACATGCAGCCATTTTACAGATGAGAAAAGTGAGGCTCAGGGAGGTTAAATAACTTGTTTGGGCTCCCATTAGTCAGAATCTGTACATGAACTCTGTTCTTGCAACTCAAAGATCTTCCTTGTTTCCATTGCACTGTACACAAACTGCATGAAACTATTGCACTCTTAGGTGTCATGAGAGAAAGAAGGGAGAATTTAGACATTTCTGCCCTCATAGAGATCACAATCTACGATGGGTAATATAGCATATATGATACATCATGTAAGCATGTTAGAGAATTACATGTATTGTAGAAGTGGCATGTAGTGGAAAGAGCACCTGCCTTTGTCAATTGCTAGCTATGTGATCTTGGGTAAGTCATTTAAATCTCCCCAAGCTTCAGTTTCCTCACCTGTTCAATGAACATAGCACTACTTCAGTTCTCAGTGTTTTTGTAAACTCCACATGAGACAGTTACATATAAAGCAATTTGTAAACTATTTAATCATGTACAAATTTAAGCTATTTTATTATTGTGGCAGCTAGGTGGCACAGTGGATAGAATGCCCAGCCTGGAATCAGGAAGACTTGTCTTCCTGAGTTCAAATCTGGCCTCAGACACTTAATAGCTATGTGACCCTAGGCAAGTCACTTAACCCTGTTTGCCTTAGGTTTTCATCTATAAAATGAGCTGGAGAAGGAAATGGCAAACGACTCCAGTATCTTTGCCAAGAAAACCCTGAATGGGGTCACAAAGAATTGAACATGACAGAAATGACTCAACAACAACAGTCTTTTAATGAAAATATGCACTGTTCAGGGTTCCAAGAATGTGATGTTCTCCCTTCCCTGCCCCATGGACAATTGTTATCAAATTAATCTTTGGTATAAAGACTATAGGGAAAGGATAATCTCCATTGACATAGTATTTAGAACTGGACAGATTATATAGTCAACCTCATCATTTACAGATAAAAATACCTAACACTTAGAAACATGACAGTTTAGTCAAATTCAAGGAGACAGTTAACTGGCAGAGCCAGAATTTGAACTAAGGTCTTCTGATTCCAGAACCTGCAATGTTTCCATTATACTAACAAACAGCAAGTATTTAAGTGCCTACTCTATGCCAAGTACCCTGGCAGACACTAGAGTTTAGAAGACCAAAAGGAAATAGACCCTACTCTCTAGGACCTTACAATTCTTATTGTTCAGTTGTATCACACTATTTGTGGCAAAGATGCTGGAGTGGTTTGTCATTTCCTTCTCAAGCTCATTTTATAGATACAGAAACTGAGGCAAATAGGGTTAAGCGACTTATCCAGGGTCATACAGCTAGTAAGTATCTGAGATCATATTTGAACTCAGAAATATGTCTTTCTGATTCCATTCCATCCACATGTACACACAAATAAATCCACACACACACAGACACACACACACACACACACACATACACAAAATGCCAGGCAATTTGTTGGGGAGTTACACAAGAGAAAAGTACTAGCAACTGAAAAAAATCAGGATAACACTTAAGTAGCCTTAGAAAGGAGGTGATCTTGGTACTTGAACTAAAATGTAACATAGAAAACAAAATAATAAAGGCAAATCCAAAATTTTACTTAGCAAAAAATGTCCATATGTTTGTAAAACTAAAGTTTAAATATTTTACTTATGTAATAACAACTTAGAGTGAGCCACTACTAAAATTAAAAACAAACAAACACTACATTTTATTATACAGGGAAATGCTTTCTATGTTTACACTTTTTTTAATAAAGAGAATGCATATAGGGCAAAACATTCTTTGAGAGGGAACACACAAGGTGGGATTATTACTTGCCCTCTGTATATGTAAATTGACATGGATCCATAACTCACCAGTGTGTCTTATTTCTTCCCAGTTGTGAGGAGATTGTGAGTTGTTTAAAGATGAGAACTATGTTTTGCCTTTTGCCTTTTTTTTTTTGTATATCTAGTGCTTACAGAATACTTGGCACATAGTAGGTACTTAATATTTATTGAGTGTTCCCTTTTCATTTTGCATACCACTATCCTCTGGAGAGTAAAGGGTAATTTACCGTAGTACAGATTCAAGGCAATCCTAGAAACTGCTGAGTCACTTCCAAGCTAGCAAGGAAAATACTGAAAAGCTTTGTGTTTGTCAGACAACTGTGAGAAATGTCGCTTGCTTGGAAGAGACATTTACTATATTATAATGCTTTCTATCTTGTTCTAAATCCGTTCTTTACCAAGAGTAGCATTCACATTTTGCCCTAGAATTAACTGGTTCTTGATCTGAAGGGTTCTTTCAGTTGAACTAATTTCCTAACCTCACAAAATCCTAAATGTGGAAGGCATATCAGGGGTGATCTCCTCCATTCTTTAACTAAATATGAAAGCCTTTAAAGCACCCTTAATATGTGGGCTTCCAGCCTGTACTTGGACACCTCATGTCATGGGAGAATTTGACCTTGCAACATGATCTATTCCATCTCTAGACAGCAAAAATCATTATGAAGATTAGTCTAATATTAATAATTTCTAGATAGAAATAATTATCAGGAAGATTTTTTCTCATATTAAAGTAGAATCTGCTTCCCTTGTAACTTTTACTCCACTGATTAATTGTTTTGCTCCCTGGACTCACATGGAATCTAACCAATATCTTATATGTAGAACCAACCGGCCTTAAAATACTTGAAGATATAAGAGTAACAAGAGAAATACCAAAAATCCCCGTCATCTTTCTGGGGACCACCTATATTGCTATTCCATTCATTTATTGTGACTGCTTCATGCTTAATCACATTTGAACCAACTACCACTATTTTTTTTTAGGTACTCAATTCTTCTTGACTTTTCAGTAGGGGAGGAATGAGAGGAGGGAATGAGAGAATCTGGAATTAAGAACAAAATCATATTAATCATATTCAATGGTTTATTTAAAACAACAACTAGCTAGCCAATTCTCTTATGTTACCTGATTACTGATTTTACCTCTTCTCTAAGTATCTGCTTTAGTGTTTTCTAGTATGAGGTCGTATCCTTGTTCTAATTTCTCAGAAGATGGCAGATATTTTCCTACTTGCTCTAAAAAGGTTTTGCTTATGCATCTTCAACGCAGAACTAACATTTATTCAGGGCTGGAACTAACATTTATTCAGGGCTCCAGCTTACTTGAGACTGGAGGGATGTAAAAAAAAATAACACCTGTGCCTAAATATCATAAGATCATAGCTGTAGAAGTGACCACCTTATTGTTCATCTAACCTAATCTATTCATGTTTCAGATGAGGAAACTGAGGTTCAAGGAGTGTTAAATGACTTGCCTGAGGTCAAATATGTTGAATTTGAATCCAGGTCCTCTGAGTCCTGAGTCAATTCTCCTCTCCCATAGCATAGACCCAAGAGGCCTCCAGGAGCAAATAGAAAATGCTGTTTGACATCTAAAGCCATTCACAACTCAGTGCCCTCCTACTTTTCCAGTGTTCTTATACCTTACTTCCTCACATGCATTCTTCAATCCAGTGATGCCAGCATCTTTGCAGCTCCTCTAACAAGGCAGCCTAGCTCTCAGCTCTGGGCATTTTCTCTGATTGTAATACATGCCAGGAATGTTTTTCTTCTTTCCCTCTGCTTACTGACATGCCTAGCTTCCTTTAAGTCATAACTAAAATCTCTTCTCTTACTGGAAGCCTTCCCCCACCCCCTTCTCTCCTGATTACTTCCTATTTTTCTTGCTTAGAGTTTGCTTTGTATACAGTTGTTTACATATCATCTTCCCCCTTAGATTGTGAGCCCCTTGAGGGCTGGGCCTGCTTTTGCCTCTTTTTGTATCCCCACAGCTTAGCACAGTGCCTGGCACACTGTAGGCACTTAATAAATGTTTATTACATTGGACCGATAGGCCTTCTTATCTAGTTTAGGTCTGACCCGAAGGATACAAATTGAAATGACGACCATAAATACAACAAATACAGGGAATAATTTCCATTAACATACTAATATGGATTTGTTTAGTAGGCCACTTAGATAACACAATGGACCTTGGTATCCCAAATGGGTAAGTTTCAGTATAGAAGGAAACCTAGATCCAATGGGCTTTGAATACCCCAATATGAAGTTCAGAGAGATCAAAGCTAAGCGAATGGGGTTCCTGAGACCTAAATGGAGACATGGAAAACCGTAAAGGGAGGGGATAAGCACTGAATATTTTTTTTTTACTGATGATAAATTACTTTGCTTAGGTCTACTCATGAATAGAAATCTGAAGGCCAGAGCAATACAGTATAAACAAGTTCAGGCTATAATGGATGGGAGTGGGAAGGCAGGACGAGTCAAGGAATAAGAAGTAAAAAGTAACCAAATTTCAGAGCTGAATGGTACCTAGACAATAACTATATCATTGTTATTACAATGTTATAATTTAGATAATCTGGGCATCAGAAAACATATGTCAACTCATAAGAACCTATCTGGTCAACAGTTCCACTATGGCCTAAGGCCTAAGAAATATCCCTATCACTGAAGCTGTAAGTTTATAACGTGGCCATAATTTCTTTTATGATGACTAAAACATCTTAAGTTTATCAGTCTTATCCATATTATAATTTTCTATTTCTAGTCTTTCATTCAGTCATTTACCACATACTTAACTAGCAAGATGCCATTGAAAAATTTTAATCACATCTCCTTAACATTCATTATCAATTCCTCTTCATTTTCCATTGCTTTACTAGGATTAGAAAGCACAAACTTATGTGCTTCACCAAGGATGCTTTTGAGGACTTAATAAAAAGGAGAAATGGAGTTTATTAAATTTCTTTTAGTCTTACTTTCTGATCTATTTCCTTTCAACTTGACCAGATTTCTACTGAGCGTGTGCTACCCCTTTACTAGGTTATGACTTGCTTCTATCGCAAGTATTTGTTTCCAGAAATTATCCTTTCCTTATATATATACATATACATATATGTATATATATATAAGCTTACATAAAATTCACTTAAGAAGAAAGAAAAATATATAAAAAGGTAGACCTCAATTTTACAAAATTGATAATGATTTCTGTGTATAATACAAGACATTTGAGTCATGCTACCATAGAATATAAAGACGTCATGTATTTAGCATAATACCTAGTTATGGGATTTTTAGAAGCATTGAACAACAACAAGGGGGTGGCATTCTATTTTTATTGCCTTCATTTCCTTTCTTCCCATTCCCTCCTTAATTCCCAACAGTTTGGCTTCAATCCACACCACTCTTCTAAACTAGATCTTTTGAAAGTTACTAATGTCCTCCTACTCCAATCTAAAGCCCTCTATTTTTCCTTTTTCCTTTGTTTTCTTTCCTTTTTGGTCTTAACCTCTCTTTATCATATTTTGCACTGTTGGCTACCTCATACACCCCACATTTCTCTCATTCTTCATCCTCTGGACATTGTTTTAGCCTGATTCTTTGTGTGTATCCCTTATGTCTCTCAATCTGATCTTCAATGTTCTCTCTACCTTTTGCTACCCCCTAACTACTATACTCCCCTTTTACAAATACTTCACTGCAAAAGTCATCCACTTTCAGATTAGTGGTCAACTAGACAGGTAGATGCTTAAGTACTATACTACAAAAATGAATGGCAACATGGTGTATTAGATAGAGAAATTGTCTCAGATTCAAAAAGACCTGAGTTCCAATATTAGCTTTGACACCTAGGTGGTGTGACCTTGGCTGAGTCATATCCTCTTAGAGGCTAAGGCAACTCTGAAGGACTCTAACTGGAAGATCTACATTGGAGAGGAAGTTCCATGATGGGGAGTTCCTTATATGATGAAATAACATATTGGGTCAAAAGGGGGAGGGGAAGAAAGAGAGAGTCATAGAGAGAGAGACAGAGAGAGAGAGAGAGAGAGAGAGAGACAGAGAGACAGAGACAGAGAGACAGAGACAGAGAGACAGAGACAGAGAGACAGAGAAGGGGAGAGGAAGGGAGGAGAGTGACATTGTATTATAATCTCCTTCTTAGGCAGCTTCTGCAGCACCTAGCATATAACTCTACCAAGTATGTAAACATATTTACTGATTAATTAAAATACAAAGTTAAATTTTGAAAGCTCATTGGCCTGAAAGTGAGAGAATGCGCGTTCATGTTCTTCCAATTCTTCCATGTGCCGTCAGGTTACTTTACCTCTCTGGGCCTCAGTTTCATCTCTACCTCATAAGACTCTTTTTTTAGGTGATACGCAAAACGTAAACTCCTCCATAAAAATAGGCTATTGTTTCTATTCTAAAACTTGGGGTCACCACTGGGCTATGCTCTAAGCAGAGCGTGTAATTAAGGTCAGACCCACTTGGCATCGTGAAAGTTCTGCTGATCTTTTTCTGTAATAGCAGGGATACGTTAATCTTGGTGTTCTGGCCACTCTTCAAGTTAGTAATTACATTCTGCCTGCTTCTACTCTCCCTGCAATTTCATCAAGTCCTTCCTGTCCCAAATTAGAGTGTAGCATTGCTCTGCCCTCTTAAGTAGTTTGTACATTTCAGGGTCAACAAGCATATTTTGGTGTTTATGTCTTTGATTTGATTCAATGATGTTTGTCAGTACTTTGGGACCCTTGATAATGAAAGGTATATAGAAAAATTGGGTATAGATCATATATTTGAATAATTGCAGTAATAAACAAATCCTAATCATTATGCTGGGAATTGTGATGAGTAAGAGCAAAGCAAGTTCATGGCTAATGCCCTTTTTATCTGAATTGGACACTGAAATCACAGGGAGAAGAGTGACAGGTTCAGAAGATTGTAAATGACAACAAAGAGCGAGTGCCAACAACACCCATTTTTTTAATCTACTGCCAGTAGAGGAGTCCAGTCTCCAATCCTTCAGATAGCAGTGTGATTCTTTCTTCTGTTAAATTTCCTAGTACATTACTTCCCCCCTCAGGGTGCTTCAGTTATCCTGGGCCAGTGTTCACTGGTCCCTGAAGTGCCAGGATGTGATGACTGGTGACTTGAGTAGTCATCACTACTTACGTGGAGCATGGAACAGCATGAAAAATTGTGGCAAGCCTCCCCACTGGGCCTCGTAATGAGGGAGGACAGCAAGGCAGCCAAGTTCTGAGGAGAGAACACCTTGGGATTCAAATCCCTCTGGGTTCTGGTCCAAGCTGTATCTCTGATGGCCTGAGTCACCTTGTTCTGTTGCTCTTCAAATGCACTTTCCTCATGTGCAAATGGAGACGACAGCATTTGCCCTCTACCATTAGGGAGATGTTGCAGTGTGACTCATGAATTAATATCCATAATGTGCCTATGAGAAAGCTTCCTTATGAATTATTGCTATCATCCTGCCTCTGACAAAGTCAGCACTCATATCAGAGAGAGGGAAATTTAATATTGCCAAGCAAAAGCTTTAAGAAATGTGGGAGGGAGGTTTCTTCTCCCCAAAGAAATAAATTTGTTTTCATATTTCTGGAGGAGAGTGTTTGTATTCTGGGATCTGCTACTTTGGGGTTATTGGTAAGTGCCCCAATAACCCCAAAGGAGCAGATGTGTTACATGTGGAAAGAAAAGTCTTTAGGGAATTTTTCTGGTCCTTGGAGGCAAAGAGACATCCATCCAAAAGATAAAATCTAACTTTGAGAGTAGCTCAAAAGCAAATTGTCTCATTAGTTTCTATCAATTTTGAACTTTGAATTAAAAAAATTAAATATGAGGTGATTGGTGAAGAATAAGAGCTGATCACTTAAATCTAATTAAAGCAACTTTCAAAGTGTAAAACATTAAACCACTGCTATTTTTCCCCTCGAGGCAACAGCTAGAGGCACTTTGGGTATCTAATTACCTCTAAATATGTGTGAAAAATTTCTATTGAAAACAAGCCCCATATATCTTATATTTTTGCAGTCATCCCTTGCTCATCTCCACACACCTACTACATTTCCTGCTTCTAACATCTTGCTTCAATTGGCCTCTTGAACATCCTGCTCCTCTTCACACTCTTGCTCTCCTGCACATACATCTGTGCACTCTCCGTTTCTTTCCCCTCTGAGGGCAGCCTGGTATAGTAGAAATTGTATTGGGCTTTTGGTAAAAAGGCAAATTAAAGTTATGCCTGTGCCATTTACTAGCTTTGTGCCCATATGCAAATTCCTTAAGCTTTTCTATAACTTGCTTTCCTTATTTGAAAAATTGTGATGATGGTATCTTCTCTCACTAACTCACAGGATGCTTGTGAAGATCAAAGAAGGTAGAATATGTCCCAGAGCCTTGGGGGACTCTAAAGTAATTTTGGAAGGACATCGATAATTTGGAAAGCATCCAGAGGCAGCCAATTACGATGATGAAGGACCTTGATCCCATGCAAATCAGGACTTGGTAAAGGTACTTGAGGATGTTTATCATGGAGAAGAGAAGACTTAGGTGGGTTATGATAGCTTTATTCATGTATTTGAAAGGCTGTAAAATGGAAGTGGGGTTATATTTGTTCAGGTGGGCTGAAGAAGGCAAAATCAGAAGGGCTAAGAGGAATTTGCAAAGGTGCAAATATAGGTTTGATGTCAGAAAAACAACAATACAAAACAAAACTTCCTGCTCATTAGAGGTGTTTAAAAGAGGAATAAGCTTGCTTGAAAAGTGGCCATTTTGATTGGTGGTAAAGTAGAGAGAATACTAGATTTGAAATCATGATCTCCTGTGTTAAAATCTCTTCTCACACACTAACTGTGTGACTGGCATATAGTAGGTGCTTAATAAATATCTACTAAAAAACATGATTATTGAGTTGATTTTAATCTGGGCAAGTGACTTAAGCACTTTGTGCCTCAGTTTCTTCCTCTGAAAAACAGGTTTAATAATAGCATTTTCACTGAGGATTGTTGTAAGGATAAAATGAAAATAATTGTAAAATGCTTTGCAGACCTTAAAGTACTACAAAAGCTGTTGCAGTTGCTGTTAACCAACTTTGAGGTCCTTACATAGAGGCTATACAGTTTGTCAAATATATTATAGTGGAGATTCCTTTCAGAATTGAAAGTTGGGTTGACTAGTTGGTTGCTAGTCAATTCCAAATCCCAGAATTTTGTGATTCCATGAAATACAATGCATGATAGCTATTGTAATTGGCTCTTCATTGATTCGCCTAATTTGGAACCAGTGTTTAACAAGGTGACTCATTCATAGCAAGTAATTAATAAATGCTTGTTGAATTTGAATTAAAAAAAATCAGCATTCATATCTGAGATTAAGGACATAACTTCCTGGTACTGATAATTTTCCTACAGATGAGAACTAATTCAATAGACCACCAGTCCCTAATGTTTGTTTAGTGTTTATTTTGGGTTTAACACTATGAGAAGTTACAAAGAGAAAATAATATACAGAAAATACTATAACACCACATTATAATGCTGGTACTGGAGAAGAAGGAAAGCAGTCAAGATATAGATTGTGTTTTGAGGTGAAATTATTTGACTCCATATAAAAAAATTTAAGGTATTATATCATCAGGATTGTTAGTATAGCAGAGTAATGTGCTCAAGAAGCCTACACCCATGAGGGCAACATGAAATATTGATAAAATAAATACATTAAAAGTATGAACTGGGAAATCTTGTATTTTTTTTGGTCCAAATACATGACTTCACAGTCTAGAAATCTCCCATGGCAAAAGTTTCTACCATCTAACACAGATCCACAATTTGTCTGAAAATGTTTTTCAAGGCTCTGCCTATGCCTACAAAGTCAGTATGCATTGAAAGTAGTACTTGAACACAGGCTCTTTTAATTCCACAGTCTGCCATCTACCCATCATTGCATGTGTTCTCTAAAAGTCATTTGTATATGTACAAATCTACATATAGAACTCAAAATTAATTCAACTATTCATGATGAATCTTGATTTAAACTTCTTAATTGAAATGAATAAATGAAGAGGTAATGAATCTTAATTTGATGCTATTCCCTTTATCCTACTGCAACACTTTAGAAGGCCATTTTTGTGTCTATTCCCTTCTCTTCTTTAGTTTAGAGATTCAACATAATAAATAACCCCTACCCTCTATGTCCATGATGCCATATTTCTTCTCAGATTGAAAGCTTTTCTTTTTACTCCTGTAATTGTCTTTGATCTAAGAAAAGGTGGTGAAAAGTACAAATGTCGTCATTTCTTTTCTTTTTCTTCATAAAAATTAGTGAGCAGCGCAGGTTGAGTTGGTGCTTTACATTAGTTAGGAGCATATAATCCAATTCCAAGCTACAAAAACAAATTAGGACCAGAGAACTGTTCTAGGTAGAGAGAGAGGATAAAAAAAGGATAGACTTTAAGTTCCTTAAGAATAAAGTTCTTAAATCATTTTATTTACAACTGCCTAATAAATTTTGTTGAATTGAATTAAAGGGATATGAATGTTCACCACATGAAGTATACCAAAATTCAAGTGTGACTAGCTAATAAATCCCAAAGTAAAATATGTAGGCAGATTATCTGTGCCACTGCTTCTCTCTGTTAGTGTGTGGCCTATACCAAATTAGATCAACGAAAAGATACTGTGAGTGAAGGAGCCTCTGAACTCCTGGATGGTACTAAGTAAATTTTCTTTATTCTCCCTTCCAAGTGTGGCCCAGTGGTTTGAGCCTGAGTCTAGAGATTTGGGTTTGAATTTTGGCTCCTAGACTTTCTAGCTTTGGATTCCTTAGGTAAGGGACCTTCTCAGGATTTAGTATCTTCACTTGGAGGTTAATTATACTTTACTACCTGTCTTACAAAATCGCTGTGAAGAAAGGGCATTGTTTTAGATGTAAAAGAGCTATTAATACATGAATTATTATTAATTTGAGTATAGTGGGAAAAATCTGGGTGAATTGGGTGAAATAACTATATTTTTCTCATCTGTAAAAAAATTGAAGTTGAATAGGTTGAATAGGATGGTCTCTAAGGATCTTTCCTCCTTAAACTCTATGAATGTAATTGCTTAATGACTAAGATTGGTAGTACATATAATATTTTATCCATTTTAGTGATAAGGAAACTGAAACCAGCAAGTTTAAACAATTTAACCAATATTTCATAATTAATGGTAGAAATAGGGCTATAGTTGAGGTCCCTTTTATGTTGGGAGGTAAAGGTTACTGTGATGATGTAAAGCCGTGAAAAAATATCACATAACGATGTCAAATTATTATCATTCACATGTCTCTGTATTAACGGTTATATCATTGAGGAATGACTTACAGATGACCTGGGTGCTTGATTAGTACCCATCTAGTGTAGAGGGAACCAAAAAAAAGCCCTAAACATATTGGGAGGACCCCTATTGGAGGGTTTATGGGAAGACAGGGACAAGAGTTCCATGGGATGCACAGTAACAGATGCATTATTATTTGCATCATTGGAGGAAGTACCTACAAGAATAATATGTGTCCATTGAATCTATTTCCCCCCTTATATTACCCTTGGTTATTCCATGTGCATACTTAATCTAATTCCTTTTACCTCTTGTAGTCATTGAGGCATTTACATTGAAAAACTGGCAAGGTGGGTGTAGATATGGAACACCCACTTAGAGTAGCACTTTTCGAAGCCTTTAAAGATCAGATCATGACAAACATCATCTTAATGTGTCTCCACTGGCAATTTTATGTAGACACAGTGTTAGATTTGTCTCCTTCTAGAGGCAATGTAACCTGAAATAAGTAAACACAGCATAATTTAATTGATAAAGGTGACCTATTCTCCTTCTCTCTCTCTCCCTTTTAGAAATTAAACTGAAAGGTCCTGGGTGATTCAGAAGGGTGTCAAAATTTCTTGCATTGAGCAGACACCAAGTACATGGAATGTAGTAATGTAATATCAGAGGTGTTGGATTCCACAGTACACTAACAGTGAGCTCATACCAAATAAGAGTCACTGAATTCACCACTTGGGCATTTGGGAGGCAGTGTGGTACAGTGTAAAAAAAGCAATAATTCTAGAATCCAAAGGTTCTAATGTTAAGTCCTGTCTAAATGCTTACTACTTTTGTGAGTTTAGGTGACTCAGTTATCTTCCCTTGGATGTATTTGCTTCATGTGTAAAATGAGGAGGTTGGATTATAGGACCTCTGAAGTCTCTTCCAGCTCTGATGTCCAATGACTTTAGAGATCAAGAAGGAACTAACTGAACCAATGATAAATGCTTAAAGGAAAAAAAAATATTTAGGGCCTTATAAAACAGGGTTGTGCATAAAGATAACTAATGTTATATAAAGAGCACATTTTGTACTTCCAGATTGGAAGTACAAAGATGGTGGATTAGACAAGCACTCAGCCTGGCTCTCCCAACATTCCTGTCAAAATGACTATAGAATAATGCCTCAAATAGAAATTTGGAGTGGCAGAGCCAAGAAAAGGTCAGAATGAGAAATACTTTTAGCCAAAGACAACATTGCAGGTCAGGAAGAGAGATCTGTGACACAGAGGAGCATACTGGTCCAGAGCTCAAGTGGATGAAGCACCACCAGTGGTGGGACTAGGTGGCAGCAACAGAAGCACCAAAAGCTCCAGGAGCTCTTAAGTAGCAGACAATAAGGGGACCTGGCAACTGTCCAAAAAGAGATTACAGGAGACCCCTGCGCTAGTACTAGATGCAGAACCAGCCACTGTTTATATATATTTGGTTTGTGGAATAAGCATTTCCATAACATAATATAATAAAAAGGTGATTATTTCTGAAACTGCAAATCTATTATGTATAACTTACTATTCTTTTTAAATATATAATAAAGTTATCATGAAAATCATTTTTCTTGTTTTTCTTCCTTCCCCCTACACTGGAGATGGCTACCATTAGACATAAATAGGTATATATCTGTGTGTGCATAGGTATATATGTGCATATATACATACATACACAAAACATATGTGTGTATGTATATGTAATATATATACACACAAATATGCAAACTTATTCTATATATACTTCTATTTATCACTTCTTTCTCTGGATTCATACTGCATCTTTCTTCATATGACCTTTATAGTTAATTTTGGTATTTATGATAGTCAAAATGTCATTCACTCAAAGTCATTCTTAAAATAATGTTGTTGTGAGTGTATACAATGTTATCTTGGTTCTGCTTATTTCACTGCAACTCCATTGCCACCCTATACCAACTTCAAGGTCATAGTTCAGTGGTAGAGACCAGCACTTTTAGGCAAGAAGAAGTGTGATCATGGAGGGGCAAATGTTTGGCAGCTTATTTGCTGCCTTTTTGTCCTTACCCAGTTGTGGGTTACAGATCAAGGGCTAGGAGGAGCATTTTTGATCAAAAGGCAATGGAATCCCTCAGAGATTGAGACATTGGTTTTGGTCATGAGGGACCAGAAACTCTTAGGGACAACATTACTTTTGGTCCCAAGGGAAGAGGGGCACTGAAGAGTAGTATCAATTGCAATTCCAAAGGATCAGAGGCCCTTCCTGAGTAAGGACCAGAGTACAGACCAAGAAAGCAGTGACCACACCTCTCCCCAAATCGCACCACCTTGGAAGCACTGAAAACTTCCAAACTGCCAGAACTAGTTCTGAAAATAGCAATGAGATAAAACCTGAAGCTTGAGACAGAGCCCTTCCCTCCCCTCTAACACTGGAAACAGAACCTAACATTAACATAAAGTTGCAAAGAAATAGGGTGGAAAAATGAACAAACAACAACAACAGCAGCAAGAACCTGACCATAAAAAGCTATAAAGGTGACAGGGAAGATCCAAACAGATAGTCAGAAGAAGACAGTGAAGTCAAAGTGAATACAAGCAAAGTATCAAAGAAAAATGTGAATTGGATACAAGATCAATGAGAATTCCTAGAATAGCTAAAAATCAGTTTCAAATACAAATAAGAGCAGTAGAGGAAAAAACTTGTTTAAAAAATTAAAGCAAAGGAAGAATATTATGAAGAGACAATTAACACTTTGGCAAAAGATGAACAAAAATACTGAAGAAATTAATGCCTTAAAAACCAGAATTGGCCAAATGGGAAAGGAAGTACTAAAATTCACTGATTAAAAATAAGTCCTTAAAATCATAATTGACCAAATGGAAAAAAAAAAAAAACAAGCACAAAAACACACTGAAGAAAATCATTTCTCAAAAATTAGGATTAGGGAAGTGGAAACTAATGACTTCATAAGACATCTCAAAACAAAAAAAGTCAAAAGAATGGGAAAAAAAGAAGATATGTGAAATATCCCATTGGGGAAGAATGCTGACTCGGAAAACAGATCAAGGAGAGATAACAGAAAAATTACTGGATTACTTGATAGCAAAGATCAAAAAAAGAAATTAGACATCATATTTCAAGAATTTTTTAAGGAAAACTTCCCTAATATACTAGAAAACAGAAATTGAAAGAATCTACCAAACACAGCCTGAAAGATCCTACAATATGCACAGGTTTAATATTATGAAAAATATCAATGTAATTGACTATAACAATAACAACAGTCATGTGATTATATCAATAGATATAGAAAAGCCATGGACAAAACACAATGCCCATTCCTACGAAAAACACAAGAAAGCATAGAAACTTTTCTTAAAATGATAATTAGTATCTATCTAAAACCAAAAACATGCATAATCTCTAATGGAGATAAACTTAAAACCTTCCCAATGAGATTAAGAGTGAAGCAAGGATGTCCATAATCGCCACTATTATTCAGTATTTTACTAGAAATGCTAGCTACAGCAATAAGACAAGAAAAAAAATGGCAAGAATAAAAATAGGCAATGAAATAAACCTGTCATTCTTTGTCAGATGATATGATGATTTACTTACAGAACCCTAGAGAATCAACTAAAAAAACACATTGAAACAAGAGAAGCCTCAGCAAAATTGTTGTTACTGTTCAGGCACAACTGATTCTTTGTGATCCCATTTAGATTTGCCTTGGCAAAGATAATGGAGTGGTTTGTCATTTCCTTCTCTAGCTCTTTTTACAAATGAGGAACTGAGGTAAACAGGATTAAGTGATTTGACCAAGGTCACACCACTAAGGAAGTTTCTGTGGCCAGATCTGAACTCAGGAAGATGTGTCTTATGGACTCCAGTTCTGGCACTGTATTGTATTAGCCACCTAGCCTCCCAGCAAAGTTGTAGGATATAAAATAAACCCACATAAATCATCAGCATTTCTATATACTATTGTGATACTTGGAATTAAGATTGCCATTTAGATCTATGATAAAGAACTCCGTTTTAGGATAGTTGTTGACCCCTCCCTGCATTACAGTACACATCCGTGTACCAAGAATAAAATGCCTTGCCACACATTCCTGTAATACCCCAAGGGACCCCCACCCTCTTGTTTCAACCTGAATTAGCACAAGACCCTGTCTCAAGACTATGGCTTTAGGAACAAGGAACTGACCCACACCTAAAGTGAACAAACAAGTCCTGTTATCGGTATGTCCCTCAAGGCCCCTGCCCCCAAACAGTAAAATAATAAGGCAACATGAATGCAGTCAGACCTCGAGGGGTCCCTCGAGGCCTGTTCCTGCAGCTAAAAAGGATAAGGTTATCAAAGACGGACATTTGCTAACATCCCTGTTCTTTGACCCTTTTGTCAAACCCTTGTGCAACGACCCATACAGCTAAGGGAAATAATTAACCGCTGAACCTTGGCTTCTGTACCCTTTTTGCTTGCTTAATCATTAATAGTTCAGTATAAAAGTCTCCCCCTGAGCTCTGTTTGGGGCCACTCTGATTTGGGTTGCTTGTGCCCCGGACGGCAGCGGGCTAATAAATTCTCCAATCAAAACTTATACTCTGTGACATGTCTTGCTCGCTGCACGGTTTGGTATAACACAATCAACAAAACCCAACAGGAAGAAATAGAAAGAGAAATTCCATTTAAAATAACATCAGACAACACAAGTACTTGGCGGTCTACCTGCCAAGACAAACTCAGAAAACATATGAAGGCAATTACTTTTTCATACGAAGTCATATCTAAACAATTAAATAAATATAAATTGTTCATGGGTAAGGTAAGCCAACATAATGAAAAATTATAATTATATATGTTAATTTACTTATTTGGCACCATATCAGTCAAACTATCAAATAATTATTTTACAGAGCTAGAAAAAATACTAATAAAATTCACCTGGAAAAACAAAAGGTCAAGATTATCAAGCAAATCAATGAACAAAAAATGTGTAGGAAGGCAGCCTAGCAGTTGCAGATGTCAAAGCCTATTACAAAGCAGTAATCAGCAAAAGCAATCGAGTGGTGGATCAGTGGGAAAAGATTTGATACACAATACACAGTAGTAAATGACCATAGTAATCCAGTGTTTGATAAACCCAAAGATCTAAGCCTTTGGGACAAGAACTCACCATTTAACAAAATTGATGGGAAAAAAAAGCACTTTGGCTAGAACTAGGCATCTCACACCTTTTCCCAAGATAAGGTCAAAATGGATACATGATTTTATACATAAAGGTTGATATTATAAGTAAATTAGGGGAGCATGGAAAAAACGTACCTGTCAGATCTCTGGATAAGGGAAGAGTTTGTGACCAAACAAAAGATAGAGGAGATTACAGGAAGTAAAATAAATTTAATTCCATAAAGTCAAAAAGCTTTTGCATCAACAAAATTAACGTAGCCAAAATTAGAAAGAAAGAAAGAAACTAGGAAAACATTTTTGTGACAAGTTTCTCTGATAAGGCCTCATTTCTCAAATATAATAAGAAACTGAGAAAAATTTATAAAAATAAGAGCTTTTGCCAATCAGATAAATAGTTAAAGGATAAATGAACAAGCAGCTTTCAGAAGAAGAAATCTAAGCTGCCAATAGTCACATAAAATGTTCTAAATCACTTCTGATTAGAGAAATGAATATTAAGACAACTCTGAGATACTACTTCATACATATCACAGTGGTTAACATGACAGAAGAGGAAAACGACAAATGCTGGAGGAAATGTGAAAAAATTGTGACCCTAATGCACTTCTGGAGTTGTGAACTAGTTTAATCATTCTGGAGAACAATTTGGAACTGCCCCAAAGGGCTCCAATACTGTGTGTACCCTTTAACCCAATAATACCACTACTTGGTCAGTATCCCTAAAAGATCAAAGAAAAGGGAAAGGACCAATTTGTAAATATCTATGTATACATGTATACACACACATCAGTTCTTTTGTGGTGGCTAAGAACTGGAAATTGAGGGGATGCCCATCAATTGGGGAATGGCTAAAAAAGTTGTGGTATATGATTGTAATGGAATAGTATCATGCTGTAAGAAATGATTAACAGGTTAATTTCAGGCAAATCGGTGAAAACTTATATCAACTCATGCAAAGTAAAATGAGCAGAACCAGGAGCACACTATACACAGTAAGAGCAGTGTTGTAAGGATGATCAACTGTGAAAGAATTAGCTATCCTGATTAAGACAATTAAGGTAATTCCAACGCTGATGAAAATGCTATTCACCTCGAAAGAGAACTGAACTCTGAATGCAAATTGAAACGTTTCTTAAACTTTATTTCTATTGTTTTATTTTGTTTGTATTTTATTTTGTGACATGGCTAATATGGAATTATGCTTTTTATGATCTCACATGTGTAATTGAAATCGAAGTGTTTACCTTCTTAAGGAGGGAGGGAGAGGATGTGGAGCTCAATTATTTAAAAATGATTTTAAAAATTTACATGTAATTGGGAAATATCTAATGAAATAAAAATAATTTTAAAATAAATAGCACATTTTATGTCTTCATTTTCAAGGTTTTAAGACGCTAAAGCAACTTCTGTCTTATATGTGATATAGTAGTGGACCCTCCGTCTGTGTCCTTCCATGAATTGAAATTGAATGGAGTTGACCCTGTGTTCCTGAAAAATATTACAGCTGAATGTAAGCATTAGGATGTTTTACTAATTGGGAAAGGCTTCCAACAGGATATTTTCCATTCCTATAATCAACCAATGAACAAACATGTACTATGCACCTAATCTGTACCAGTTGCCCTGGGAATACAAAGAAAAACAAAACAAAACAAAACAAATCTATAATCCTTATTCGCAAGGAGCTCACTGGCAGATGACAAAAATGGTTGTTTTTTTTGTTTGTTTTTTAAAGAGGATTCAAAAAAGACTTCTTCAGGTATGTAACACTTTGAGCCTTAAAGAGAGTTTGGGATTACAAGAGGTACAGATGAGAAGGAAGAACATTATGGTCAGAGAAGAAGGCATGGAGGCAGGAAACGGAATGCATGGAGAGAGGAGATAGAATATCATTTATGGGGAATAGCAAACAGTCTCAATAGATTGAAACATAGAGTGATGTTTAATCAGCTTGGAAAAAATGAACTGGCCCCTTGTAGTAAAGGACTTTAAATGCCAAACAAAAGAGTTAGCATTCTATTCTAGAAGCAGTAGAAAGCCCCAGGTGTTGCTTGAAGAGGAGAGTGATATACTCAGATCCAGTGGTGGGATTCAGCCAGTTTGCACCAGTTTGGTAGAACCGATACCTAATTTTGGGTTTAGTTTGCCAACCAGTTGTGGGAGGTGGGGGTCAATTTCATGGAGAACTGATTGTTAATTCATTTGAATTAACCACTGTTCAGATCTGTGTTGTATGCCTATCACTACTTCATTATCTTTATTGAAATTTTGGTCTTTCTTCAAGGCTCAGCTTAGGTGTGACCTCTTCCACGAAAACTTCCTAGATATCTCTCTCTCTCTCTTCCTCTCTCTCTGTCTCTCTCTGTCTCTCTGTCTCTCTGTCTCTCTCTCTCTCTCTCTCTCTCTTTCTGTCTCTCTCTCTCTCTCTCTCTCTCTCTCTCTCTCTCTCTCTCTTCCTATTCTTAGAACATTTCATTAATCTCAATCCTACCCCTCTCCTTACTTTGTCATATTCATATAGTGCTAGCTTTATGAATTAAGGACTATGTATGTTTTTTAATTATAGTTGCTTAGCACAGATTCTGAAAAACAGGACACTATATTAAGCATATGCATTCCTTTTTTTCCATGTGGGAATTCTCTTTATAGTTTTAGACTGCAATATGCCTAACATTTTTAATCAGAGAGCTTCCTGAGGCTCTAAGAAGTTAAGCAATTTGACCATGGTGACATCATTATTAATATTAGATAAGATATTTGAATTGAAATATTTCTGACTCTAAGATTGGCGTTCTACCCACTATTCTACTCTATCGCACTCCTTTACACATAATAGTTTTCTTTTTAAATAAATGGTTGCTGAATTGAACCATATTCAACTTGACTCAATGAAGAATGAAAGTTCTTTTATCTATGGATCAGCCTAGGTGACTTTAATGAAGCTCAATACTAGAGGAGAGTGTTGACTATGAGCTGATGGATTTTTCATCTATAACAACCTGTGAAATAGTCAAATCAGGCATGAAAGTTGTAATTTACATGGGTGATGGTTATATGCACACTGTATGTGGCATATGTGTAAACATTTTTTAAAGGTTAGTCCTGAATGTTTACAAAGGAAAAAAATCCATTGCTTCCTTATTCCAATGCTCATTTTCTTGCTATTCCCACATAATTCCCTCACCTGGCACGTTTCTTTCTATCAGTCAAGTGGGATCTATTTTCCAAAGAAGCATACTTTCAGTGGGAGTACTTTCTAAGGCTGCAGCTACAATGTCACCAACAAAACCTGTTGAAAAGTAAAAAATTCAAGCAGCCATTTTTTGCATCCTGACACCAAATAACTGTTTTGACTGATTATTTTCAGGGAAGTGACAGGTTGTCTTGGCATAATATAGTCAATTTAGTGCATGAATGATGCATGGAGAGAGTTGAATTTTGAAAGGACCAAACTCAAAATCACAGATTTTCTGACTTGGAAGGGACTTTAGCAGTCATTTAGTCCAACCCATGTCTGAAAGAAATTTTCCTCTATTATATATACATCACAAGTGGTAAGGCAGCTATGCCTTGAAAATCTCCTGAGCCTGCTATCTCCAGATACAGTCCATTCCATCTTCAGAAAATTCTTACTGTTAACAAGTTGTTTTTTTTTTTTCTTCTGACATCAAAGTTAAATTTATCTTTTTGCAAATTCCATCCATTGCTTCTGGTCCTTCTGCTCCCTCGGACTATATAGAACAAGTTGAATCCATTTTTCTACATGATAATCTATCATATACCTTATCACAATGATTATTTCTCCTCTGTATCTTCTCTTCTCTAGGCTAGACATCTCGGGTTCCTTATATGATACTGACTTTTATCTGCCCTCCTCTGATTATTCTCCATTTCTTTAATTGGCATCTGCACCTGAACTCCATAATGCTGATGTGGTCTGATCATGCCAGCATATGGAGGGATCTTCTTATTCTGGGAGCCATTCCTTTCTTATAGTTATTCTCTGAACTACCTGGATATTCAAATACTTATTCTAACATACTGTATATGGGGAATACAAGATCACAGGTGGTTTACTACATAAAGTAGGCAGAGTATTGGAACCTGAGTCAGGAAGAAAAATTGGCTTCAAATCTTCTTGCTGGCATTTACTAATTGTGTTTCCTTGAATAAATACCTCGACATACATACGCCTTAAGCAATTTCTTTTCTCCTACTTTATAGAGGAGTTGGATCTGAGTTGGTCAAGGATTTTCCCATCCCTGTTGTCATTTTTCCTTTGTTCTCAAAAAGGACCATGGCACCAGGAAGAAGATGCCAAGATTGGCAAGTGGGTTAGATTAAAGTGAGGGAGGGCCGTGGAAAGTCACTAGCTTTACTTTCTCCTCCAAAGCTATCTGGGCCTCCTGTGACAAACTATACACCCAGACAACTGGGGATGGTCCCTGATGCAGTGGGAGACCTTGGCCTTTCTAAGTTAAGGTCTTTCCCGGGTCTCAGTTTAACTGAGGCAATGTCCATTCAGTGTTTAAGGCTAGGTAAGAAATGAAAGTGGCCAATTTCATCCCCAGTGGGGCAGCTTGTCCTACTGGCTCTGGAGGAGAAAGTGAGGCTAGTGACTTTGCACAACCCCGTCCTTGACATTTTGATGTACGTAGAATATTAATGTGTTATTGTTTACTTTGTTTATCCTTGACATTGGAAGAAATTGGATATTAACTCTGAATACAGAACTTGCTTAATTAATTGTATTGGGAACTGACTCACAAATACAGCAAAATTTCCATTATAAATTACCTATGCTATTTAATACCCTGGGGAAACACAATTTGTTAGATTATTTTGGATTAAAAAGAGTTAATGCATTCCCCAAAGAGAATTAACTCTTTGCTAATTGTTAATCAAGTTAATCCACTGGAGCCTTCCTAGAATGTCACCCTTAGTAATCTGTGGAACTGTTTTCCTGAGGTACTTGTACTTCCTGTAATTAAGTCCTGCTGGATAGGATTCAAAAGGAATTTATGAAATCCTGAATTCTGAGATTAGCAAGTCATTATAATGAGGCTCCTGTGTGGACATATTGCCCATTTGTTATAACATTATAAATTTATAGCTTGAAGGAATCTTAGAGATGATGTGGTTTAACCCTCTATTTTACAAATTTGAAAACTGAGACTTTCTCTAAGGTTAGCTGTCTTGCTCCAAATCACACAGGTTTTAAGTGTGAAAATTCGGGTTTGAACTAGGGTCATTTATTCAAAATCCAGATTTTTTTCCACAACACCATTAGTACCTGAAATGAAGTGAAGCATTTCTAGAGTTGAATTCACTCTTTTCATGTATGTGACATATAATTGAGGCACAAATTCAATTCTGAGAATGTTAGTTCCTTCCACAGCTCATCAATTAGAAAATATTTTAAGCTAATGGATATTTCAGAAATGATAGATTACCCCAAAAAACCAATAAAGACAATGAAAATTTTATTTTTTATAATAGGCTGAAGTATTTTCTAAGCAATTAACTGGGTAGTGTGCCCTACGAAGCCAAATGGACTCTGGAAAGTTTTAATTATATGGGAAATATATTATTATTTCGGCTGGCATACGGGATTTAGCAGTGATTTTGAAAAAGATATGAAAGGAAATGAGCACCTTGAGAGATTAAGTATTATACCAGCTTGATTCCATCATAGTAATTTATCACCCCCATATCATTAAAATGAAATGCATTTCTGATTTTTTTCCTTATGATCATTATTAGAAAAGCTTATACTGGAAGTCATAATTTAATGGAAACTCTTGTTCTTTTTATAATTATTTACCATTTGTAAAAAAAAAAAGTTTATTTTTAGTGTGCCAGTGAGAACTTAATGAAGCAGTCCCTTTGAACTTATATTTTCTCTACAGGAAAGCTGTTTGAATGTCAGAAGATGGGATAAGCCCTTCCTTATAAACCTAAGAGGCCAATTTCCCATAAAGCCTTATATTTTTAAACCTACACATAAAGCTTAGAGCAAAAAAGAAAGCAATTCTGAAAGTAGCCAGGAACAAAAGAATTAAAATAGCTTTTATAGACAAGGGCTTTAATGGTAGAGGAAAGTATACTTTCATCCTTTGTTATTACTGGCCTTTAGTTTAGTTCTAAAAGCATCTTGCTTTTTTAGAGAGAAAAGTATGAATTGTGCATGCAATCAAAAGAAATATATGTAGCACATCTGTCGAATTTGTCATGTACTTAAACTTTTTTGTCTCCTCTAGATTTCACTGTCTCTAAAGCCACTTAGACTAAAACTTGATTTTAGATACTTGCCTTGACAGAAAACCTGCCTCTCCATTAAATGACTAGGGAATCTATTTGGGCTGATGTTCCATTTATCATTCCTTTATAGGGGATTAACAAAACCATTCTAAGGAGATCCTTCTTAACCTGGAAATCAGAGACCATACAAATATCACCTAGATAATAAGATATGCATCCTGTGGAAAATGAACATATTCCCTGCCCCCTAACTATCAATCTTCTATTCCACGATCCATGAAAAGCTTGCTACCCTGGTAATAGAAAACTGACACCTCCCCAGTGTAAGACATTTCATTTAAGAAGGACATCCAGGATTCATGCTCTGGTCACTGCATCATAAATCATCTGATGCTTCTAACTGCTGCTTGTGTAGCTCATCATACTCGATTTAAGGGAAAGACCTGAGCCCCAGCCTGGCAGGTGCTTTTGACCATAGCTTTTTCTTCTGCTCTCTTTCTCATTAGGCCAGCCCCTTTTATGTATTTTTTTTCCTTCCCCAGCAGAATGTCAAGTGGATGTACTAATTGACCTCTTGCTGCTTTGTTAGCCTCAATTAGAAACTTAGGCCACTAGTCATCTATTATAGTTAATAGGTTTTCATTCCAGACACTGTGGCACTTATATCTTCTTTTCTATCACAGAAAATGTCTGGGGGACACTTTACCATTTTTAAATTAAGAAAAAAAAGGAGAGTCACTCAAATAGGCATTGATACAATATATCCCCCAAAATACGGCAAATGGAAAAGATCATTAAAATAAGTTTGGCAGTTTTCTGGAGTGCAATAGAGAATATGATTTTAATATTGCTGAAGGTAATTTCCAGCTTGCCTTTCAAATGGAATATGTTTTATGTCACATCCGTGTGCCTTCATACAAGGGAACCTCATGTTCTAGCCTCAGCTTTGAACAACATCTGGAACATCCTTTCAACCACTTAATTTTTCAGACATCATTTAGGGAAATAAGTATTACCCTAAATCTGTATCACTGGTTTGCAAATACCACTAAATAATATTTTAAAATGAAATCTCTAAAATATATAGGCATAGTTTTCATCAATGTTTTATTTTTTAAATGAGTTCTCTAAAATATAGTGCCTTTTTAAAATAAGAAATGCAAGAATATTTAAAGGGGTTCATTGACAAGCAAATTTTTAAATTCATAAGGTTCATGTTCTTAACTAAAGTTAATATGGATTGAAGAACATTATATTTTTATAATATCACAGCTATAAAGTATTCTGCACTGGGAATAGTCTATATTTTTAATGAAAAAGCCCCCTCTCAACCTTATATGCCATCTATGTTGATTTCATTTTACTAAATTGCTTCAGTTTAAATATCTATCCAATTCTTACTAATAGCTTTGGAAAGTATTTCTTATTATTATTATTAAATAGGCCACTACCACATTATTTGGCTTTTTATGCATTCTTACTGTTATACATGATATATATATTATGCAAATTTAGTTATTTTATTTTCCATTCCTTATACCAAAGATTCAACAAATATACATATTAAAACAAATAAAAAGATCTCTCAAAGGAAGATGATTTCTGGATAATTAAAAAGCCAGTAATGGTCTCCGAGAACTAGAAATGAAATATATCTCATTCATTTAGGAAGAGAAGTGGGGCACTATTGGATCAGAAGTTTACATGCATTGTCAGAAGGAACCCCAGTGATCTTAATTTTGCTCAACTGCTTTTTTTTTTTCCTTTATAAGGAAGGTCTCAGGACAGTGTGATAAAGGGAGGTGGTCAATCTAAAAATGACAGCAACCAAAAATAAAAAAAAAAAACTCCTTAATGGAATTTATTTATTTATTTATTTTTATAGCTCTCAGCTTTATGTAAAAATATCTCCAAGTCTTTTGATCTGTAAGTATTGGAGACGTTGTCTAAAACACTAAATCAGCCTATGTATGCTTTTTTAAAAGAAAAGTGGAAAGCTAAAGTAACATGTATATCTGGATCAATCATACCAAAACACATTCTTGCTGGATATCCAGATAATTGGGTTTTGGGGAGTATTGGAGATCAGAATAATCCAAATAACTGCTTCAACCATCTGCTTTCTACATTCTGATGAGGCCAAGGGCAGTCTATAGGATGCAAGTATTTTCAGAGAATAACTTACTCTTATTTGACATGGTTCCTGAATATGTGTAGCAAGCAAGTGTTTTTATATTAAAACATTCATATTGACTTTAACATGACAATTGATTAATTGAATAGGAGCAAAAAGTGGTTAGTGGAGAGTGGAAACTAATTTGGCAAACATTTATTAATTGCCTTTTGTGCATAAAGCACAATGGTACGTACTGGGTATGTGAAAATGAAATAAAACTATATCCTTTATCTCTAGGAGAATTGAAATAATCATCCATACAATTTAGGCAAACCCTTCTATTTCACCTTAAGGGATTTTCTTCCATGTTCCATATCATTTTTATTTTAAAGACCTTGTATGTCACTTACAAATAAAGGTTTTGTAAACATTGTAACTTCCTGGTCCGTTAAGTAATTATCATACTGTCAGTAATTAAGGGAAATCACACTAATAATTTTGGCTACCAACACAAAAGCAGACAGCTACTCATGGTACAAGATATCCACCATTCAGATGGAAGTTCCTCTTCAGAGGATTTTCTTTTCTATTCCAGAAAAGAGGCAGTGAATAACTGGAACTCACAGCAGGCACCGCTCTTCAGAACCACTTGGCTGGCTAGAAGCCCTTGCTTCAGTTTTGTACAGATTTGCCAAGACATTAAGGAGTAAAATTGTTTGCTTTTTGCCTTGTACATCTTTGCTATCAAATGTGATCATGCATAATTTATCCAGCCACCAGCATTTAACATTCCTTCCTCTCTCCTTCCCCTTCCTTCCTTCCTTCTTTCTTTCCTTCCTTCTCTCCCTTTCTTCCTTCTTTCCTTCCTTCCTTCCACTTCCCCCCCCTCCCTCAAAGCCAAGACAAGAACAGCAACAAAATCCCATATGTTAGTTTTCCTGTCAAATGTTTTTTTTCTTGTTCTCTTTCACTCTCTCCCCTATCATTTTTACTATAAAGCCACTGAAAAAGAGCATGACTCCTAAAATGTGGAAACTAAACAAATCCCAGATGAGATAGGTATGACTCTGTCTCAATCAAACCTTAGTTCTCTGAAACAAGTTTACACAGCACTGACACATGCGAAGCCTCAAGCTGCCTGGAAGAACAATGTACCTGTTATTATTTTTTTTTACCATTATTATTTAAAAAACAAAATACTTCATTTTATAGTTGCTATGCTGAGAAGTTATGTGCTGATTATCTAACTTGCTAAAATGTCTATTGCTCTCTCTTTTTGAAGAAAAAAATAAGGTCTATATATACATGTACATATATAAATATACATACATATATACATACATATATAACACACATATAACAGGAGTGTTCTAGAATCCACTTACAAGGTTTAGGAGGTTTAGGAGAGCTAATCATTAATTTTTCAATGTGAGAGCACCTAAGAATTTGGCAAATTCTATACATCAGAGTGGGATTTACGGGTTTGTTGATTATTTCGACTTAACAAGGTGATGGAGAAAATATTAATAATGCAATTTAAACTTAAAAGTGTATTGTATATATGTGTGTGTTAACACCCCAGAGAGCTAGCTGTTAAACACGTACAGCCCACTGCTGCTATATAGACACATATATACATAGGTGTGTGCCTGGGTGTGTGTGTGCCTGGGTGTGTGTGTGTGTGTGTGTGTGTGTATGTGTCCCACATGAATTCAAAGAAATAGAATCCTTCACATGAGGTATATTCCATGTAGTGGAAGGAGCCCTGATTATAGCATCAGAGGTCCTGGATCTGAATCTTGTACTACTGTGGGCCAGCTGCTTAACTTTGTGAGCCTTAGTTTCTTTATCCACAAAAAGTTTAGGTTAAACTAGATGGCTTCTGAAATCTCTTCCAAATCTAGATCTGTTGAACTATGATGATACTTATCAATAGAATATATATTATGTATAATAAATAGATATGAATTAGATATAGATATTGTTATATCTAGATACAAATATAAAGATAATTGTGATCCTAAGGTTAAAACGTCATTAGGATTTAAGGGAAACTTATGTGAAATATAAAACCAAATTAATACTTGACTGAAATATAATTTTAGTTAATTAATAGCCAGAGAAATTTTGAGCTATTACTACATTAACCACTGGAGGGCTCCCCTAGTTTCTCATTAAAGATACATATTTAAAATATATCAACAATATAAAATTTGAATAAAGTGCACACTTTAAACTTAGAAAAGCCTTCATGCAACTAGAACTTTATGTATTCTGAAAAGGTGATGCACTAAGATTTTCCTTTGGTGCAAATTGAGTTATTTTAATTTTATTTTCTTTTAATATGTTTATTGGTGCTCTTTTTTGTTACTTCATAATCATTTCTAGGTAGATCCTTTCCTAGACCTCCATGAGGTCTTCCTCATAATGAAGAAAAATCTTTAATCCAAACAAATCTACACAGTGCCAAAGCCTGGTCATGGATGCAACATTACTATCTATCTATCTATCTATCTATCTATCTATCTATCTATCTATACATATATACACACACACACACATATATATATATTTACATATATACATATACACACACACATATATACATATATATATATATACACACACACACACACATATATTACAGTATCCCCATTGGCCCCATCTCTACCCAGAAAAGAGGGAAGTACATTTCTTTTTCCTCTTCTCTATGGGCGCGATTAATTGCAGCAATTACAAAATAACCAGCTACATTTGGGTGTTCTTTATATTTTTATTATTTTATCCAATGTGTATGATGCTTTCCTGATTCTGCTTACTTCATTCAGTATAAGTTCATGCAACTCTTCCAGCATTTCTCTAAATTGTTCGTTTTCATTGTCTCTTATGGCATAATAATAGTCCAGCTAATTGATTTTCATTTAATTTTTACTGATGCATTTTATTAAATCACCTTAATTACTGGGTATATCTCCCCTCCCTCCCCATCCAAAAAGTCATGCACTGAGACAAAGAGTAAAAAAGAAAGAGGAAAATAGCAGGTCAGCAAAACTAACATTTAAATAAAGGATGATATTATATGCAATGTTCCGCACAGTCTCTTATCTCTGCAAGAAGGGAGGGAGGTCTAGCTATATTGCTTTTTAAACAATTTTAATTATTTGAAAACAGAAGGAATAAAGAATCTTAGCAGGTTTTCCCCCCAATACATTTGGTTCCTTCTCTTCTACTTTCTGAGAGGAAACATTTTGTGCTAACTTATTCATGTGTCCTGCATGGCATATGAACATGCAACCTGCCCCTAAATCCATGACAGCTTCTCTCCCATTGCACCTTGAATTGAATCTGGGGCACCTCACTTTTGCTTGGACAATGACTGCACTAGTGGTCAAGGAGTAGTGAATGTCAAAAGAATTAACATAGCAGAATTCTTAACTACCATTGGAAAATAGAATTGGCTGAAGATTTTTAAATTGTATCAGTACATTTGTTTATAAGACTATTTGAAAATTTGCCACTTAAAATATTTGTCTTAAATTATACACTGAAAAATACTTAGATGTACCACCTCCATGTTTAATAATGCCAATATCTCTTTATCCAATCATAAACTACTGACTTTGCACCTCTCCCTATATCTTCCCTTCCAAAACTCTAGTCTTTGTCCACATTGTGACCTCTAGTCCCTTGAACCCCTCAATTTTCTCTGAGGACATCTGTTCCCTGCACTAACCAGTCTCCTCTTTTCCCCATCTTGACCCCTTGGTAAACCAATTCACCTCTACATCCCCTCTATTGAATACTTAGTCCCCTTATCATTTTGTTGATTATACCCTGCCAAGCCTCAGCCTTGGCTCACTCCTATCAGTGGCTGCCTTCAGTGATGTGCTGCTAAACAGAGGTGGAGAAAATCGCTCAACCACTCTGACTAGGTCATCTGCAAATTTATGTTACACAACCTTGACTGGGCCTTCTCTACTGCTAGGGAATCCTTCTATACCTGCCTTAACAACTCACTATCTTACTGTGCATTGCAGCTCTTTCAAACCTTTTCATCTCTCCTTAAACCTCGCCTGGCTCCCCCCTTCCCTGACTCTCTCAACTAACTTTCTCTTATATTTTAGAGGGGAAAAAATGAGGCCCTTTGCCATGAACTTCCTCTTCTTTTCTTTTCTTCATCTCCCATCACTCAGGTGCTTTCTGCCACTTTCTCTTCCTTCACCCCTGTCTCCCATAAGGAGGTGGCCTGAATCCGGACCAAGACTAACTCCTCTACCTGCTTGAGTGATCCTGTTCCATCCTGTTTCCTCCAATAGATTGCCCCCTCTGTGATCCCCAGTCTATCCCTCATTTTCAATCTCTCCTCTACTGGCTCCTTTCTGTACTGCCTAAAAACATGCCTGGGGGCCATCTCTAGTCATCCTGATCCATATCTTGCCACTGGAAAGTGAGACTGGTGACTTTGCACAGCCCTCCTTCACTTAAATCCAATTCACTTGCAACTCAGGGCATCAACTTCCTGATGTCATGGTCCTCTTAGAAAATGAAGGACAAACAGCAGCACAAGCATGCTCATGTCTACCCCCATCCTCACTTGAGCATCCTATCCTTGTTACCCTCCTATATCTCTTCTACTTTTTGTAGCTAACCTCTCCAAAAAATTTAACTACAATAGGTGCCTCCACTTTCTCCTCTCTGTCTCTTCTTAACCTTACAGTCTGACTTCTGACCTTATCATTCCACTGCTCTGTCCAGCATTACCAACCATCTCTTACTTGTCACATCTCAAAGGCCCTTTCTTAAACCTCATTCTCCTCAATTTCTTCAGTCTTTAGCACTGTTGATTACCCTCTCCTCTCTAATTCTCTCTAGGTTTTCAGGACACCACTTTCCCCTGGTTCTTCTCCTATCTCAACAAATGACTTTCACAAACTTCCTTCATTCTGGCCTTCCTCCTGTTAACTATTTCCTATTTATCCATATATAGCTTGCTTTGTATATATTTGTTTGCATGTTGGCTCACCTTTTAGATTATGAGGGTAGGGACTGTTTTTGCCTCCTTTTGTATCCCCAGTGCTTAGCACAGTGCCTGGCACATACTAGGCATTTAGTAAATGTTTCTCGATCATCTTGCCAACATGTACATATTTTAATTTAATGTTTTGATTTATTCTGAGTGTTGCTTGATGGAAAAACTCATAACAAAATGAGACTAATACTGGTCTTTTAAAGAAGCAAGTCATGTCAGTGTGACCTGGATTATTTTAGGTCTGGGATATCGTGAGCTCTTTATAGAATTTGCCTGTAAATTAGGAAAGTCATAAAGAGAAGCAGAGAAATTAGCTATTAATTTTCTTTAAATAATATTTAAACATATTATATTATTTGCATCAAACACTAAACATTTATTAAGTACATATGTCAGGTATTGTGTAGACTATTGTCCAGAAATTTCTCTACCTTATCTTTCTGTTGATTATGCATTTTCCTTCCTTCTTTTCTTCCTTCTTTAATTAATACCTGCATTTTAAAAATTCTTTATAATGTCCAAATCACATTTGTACCCATTATCTGATTTTCTTGTATCAATTATATAGGACAAATATTATTGTGTTTACTTTACAAATGAGGAAAAGGAACTCTGGGGAGCTCAAAGATTTCCCAAAGGTGAAATGATTAGTATGTGAAGGAGCTCAGACCATGCCAAATATAGCATTGTATTCACTACATTAGTGGCTACATTTATTTCCAAATGTCTGTCTGCTGCTGTCTCTCATTTATCTCTTAATTATTATCTATTTTTGACAATACAAATAATGTGCCCCTAAAGTTCTTTGTTCTGCCATATATTTCCTCTTTAGACACTTAGAATTCTGAAGAGCCAAGTATTGGATTCTCAGTATACCACCAAAATCAATAAAACTAACAAAATGTAAATTTCCATTTTATGAAAATTTAAAACTAGTTTTTGTCTCATACACATCTTCATGATGGTATTTCTTATTAATTTTTAAGCAGAATTCAGTGTTATCTTTAATATCTTTAACCAGTGTTTTTATATGAAGATTCAAGCACAAATCCTGTTTTCCGGATACAATGAGGACTATATAGAACATTTCTTATATCATGAGCTCTGTACACATAACTGAATAAAGACTAATTGAAAAAAAGGCTCCAACTTTTGTGACAAAACTCATGAGGAAAAAGTGAAGCTGCAGGTAAGTGACTATGTGATTTTATTGGTAGATTCCAATTAGTATAGTACTATTTAAATTTAGCATCTGTGTTCTCTAAGGAGTGGAAAGTAAAAGGAGAATATGTATTTATTTATAGAAAGTGGTGAAGACTCTCGCTGCCAAATCTAAAATCATACTTAATATATATTCTGAATTCTAGTTCTTTTGAAAGATGCATTTAAGAGCTGGGCTTTGATTATAAATAGCAGAACATTTAATGTACACATGTATGTAGAGATGCATGAATATGTATGGGTACATTACTTGAGAAGTTAATGCTAATTCAAA
Source organism: Trichosurus vulpecula (assembly GCF_011100635.1). Lineage (NCBI taxonomy): Eukaryota > Metazoa > Chordata > Mammalia > Diprotodontia > Phalangeridae > Trichosurus > Trichosurus vulpecula. The sequence goes on from NC_050576.1 coordinate 382,884,787, forward strand.
AATAAATCACCTTCCAAATTTCTTTAACATTATACAGAAATAGGTTATCCTGGTAACAGCATTGTAGAATGTTAAAAGAAAAAAGAAAGGCAGTGTCAAAAGATCTGATAGTAGGGAGGCTTGGTTTCTAGTCTTGGTTCATTATTAATTGGCTGTGTGACTGAATAAATCACTTCGCTTCTCTGGGACTCAGTTTACCACCTTTAACACTTATTAGATGAATGAGTATGGGTCATTTAAACACTGAGTCTCAGTTGCTTCATCCATTCTATTGTATAGAATTCAGAGAGAAATGGTCTAGAGACAAGTCACTATAGTACAAAATTGTTCTCATATGTTTAATGCTCAATGGAATATTGTCTAGATGGGTAAAGTTATTTTTATTACTGATTAAAAGCAATGTGATCTAGGCCTGCTGAAAGCATCTTTGGGACACCTCTAGTGTTGGATTAAATGTAGAGGATGAGATGTAATTTTTCCTGTTCCCACATGATTTTGATTCTTCTCTGTTTTGAGAACTTTTAATTCCATGTAGATTAGAGGTAAGAGTATTCAGTATGGGATATTCATTAAAAATTGTGTTTTTGAATTTTTAGCAATCCATGTTTCTTATTCTCTTGTTTGACTTTAATGTCCATGAGGGCTGAGACTGTAGCCTGTCTCATCTAAACAGTATCTCCTTTGGTTTCTAATATAGTACTCTGCATATAATAGGCACTTAAATTTAACAAAATGTATGATTAAAATATTATTTTAGAGAGATAAGCATGTCAGTGAAAGGCAGTATAGCATAAGGCATGGAGTCAGAAAAACCTGGGTTCAAATCCCATCCTATACAGAAAGAAAAATAGCTTTGTGACAGAAGTTCCATGAATTGATAAAATCAAAGGTACATTTCCCATCCTCTCCCAACCTGGAAGAGCTGACTAAGAAAAATTCAGAAATTTACTTCATTAAAACTTTTTGGACTGGTGGATTAGTTGAATAGGTTAGGTACAGAAGACACAGCAGTCAATGACTATAGTAATCTACTGTTTGATAAACCCAAAGACTCCCGCTTCTGGGATAAGAACTCACTATCTGACAAAAACTGCTGGGAAAACTGGAAAATAGTGTGCCAGAAACTAGGCATAGATCAACATCTTACACCATAAACCATAATGAAGTCCAAATGGGTAAACGATTTAGATATAAAGTCGCATACTATAAGAAAACTAGGAGAGCAAGGAATGGTTCACCTGTCAGATTTAGGGAGAACAGAATAATTTACGACCAAACAAGAGATAGAGAACATTCATTATGAAATGCCAAATGGATACATTAAATTGAAATTACATTAAATTGAAAAGTTTTTGCACTTGTTTGTGTTTTGTTTAGCCAATGAAACCAAGATTAGTAGGGAAGCAGGAAGCTGGGAAACAATTTTGACAACCAGTGTCTCTGATAATTTCTAAATATTTCTAAAATATATAGAGAACTTGAATAAAATTCATAAGAATACAAATAATTCCCCAACTGATAAGTGGTCAAAGGATATGAGCAGGCAATTTTCAGATGAAGAAATGAAAGCTATCTATAATCATATGAAATGCTCTGTCACTATTGATTAGAAAATGTGAATCAAACAATTCTGAGATACAACATCACACCTATCAGATTGGCTAACAGACAAAACAGGAAAATGATAAATGTTGGAGAAGATATGGAAAAATTGGAACACTAATGCATTGTTGGTGGAGTTGTGAACTGATCCAACCCTCCTGGAGAGAAATTTGAACTATACTCAAAGGGCTATAAAAACTATGCAAACCTTTTTTACCCAGCAATACCACTTCTAGAGCTACATCTCAAAGAGATCATAAAAATGGTAAAAGGACCCACATGCACAAAAATATTTATAGCATCTCTTTTTGTGTTGGTTAAGAATTGGAAACTGAGGGTATGCTCAGCAATTGGGGAAATGGCTGAACAAGTTGTGGTATATGAATGTAATGGAATACTATTGTTCCATTGGAAATGATGAGCAGGCAGATTTAAGAAAAACCTGGAAAGTCTTACATGAACCGATGCCGAATGAAGTGAGCAGAACCAATAGAACATTGTACATAGTAATAGCAACATTGTGCGATGACTAACTTTGATAAACTTGGCTTTTTTCAGCAATGCAAGGATCTAAGACAACTCTGAAAGAGTCGTGATGGAAAATGCTATCTACATCCAGAAAAAAGAACTATGGAATCTGAATGCAGATTGAAGCATACTATTTGTGCTCTCTCTCTTGCTCTCTCTCTCTCTCTCTCTCTCTCTCTCTCTCTCTCTCTCTCATTTCTTCTTTCTAATGGTTCCTCCCATTGGTTCTAATTCTTCTTTACAAAATAAAAATGTGAAAATGTTTAATATGAATGTATATGTAGAGCCTATATCAGATTGATTGCTGTCTTGGGGAGAGGGGGAAGAGAGAGAGGGGAGAGAAAATTTAGAAGTCAAAATCTTATGGAAGTGAATGTTGAAAAATAAAAATAAATTAACAATAATTAAAAAAAAAAGCTTTGTGGCAGGTAAGAGACAAACTTAATACCCTTCCTGCACTTTCCTCAGTTATTACTTGCATTGATTAAGTATCAGTTTAGATATAGACCCACACACAAGTTAATTGTATTTTGGGTTCTGTAATTTAAGGTAGGCAACAGATTGTACAAGCTCAAAGAGAATGTACTCTATACAAATTGTAACATAAAACAGAAGGTAAATTGAATTTCATATACATGGGTGAGAAGCACAAACTGTCACTAAACCAAATAGCGAAATTATTGAATCCATTATCCAAAAGCACTACACAATCCAAAAACCCAAATTGCCAAATAAGATACAAACTAGAATGAAATATGGATGTGTTCCCATCCATCCATTCATTGAAAGCTTTTAAACAAATAATTATTTGCTCTTGTTTCATGCCAATTTTTTGAAATTTGCAAGATAGAAATAGAAACAAAATGTTTTTTCTTTACACTATTAACAGAAGTTATTGATCTGTTATTTATTAGCCAAAATACAAACTCTGAGCAATCCTTTTGCAAAACCTGTAATTTACTTTAATTTTTAAAAATTATTGTATTTATTTCATTATCTGCCGGTTACATGTAAAACATTTTTCACAATTTTTTTAAAAAATTGTGTTCCTAATTCTTTCCCTTTTTCCTTTTATTCCCCTCTCCTTGAGAAGGCAAGAAATTTTCAATTGATTATCCATGTGAAGTCATGTAGTCATGTAAAAATTTATTTCCATATAAGCCATATTGCAAAAAACTCCACAAAAAATAAATAAAAATTAAGAAAGCAAAAACAAAGTATGCTTTAACATGCATTCAGAGTACATCAGCTCTTCCTCTGGAGGTGGATGGTATTTTTCATCATGTGGCCTTTGGAATCAGAGTAACTAAGACCTTCAGGGTTGATCATCCTTAAATTGTTGGTGTTACTGTGTAGTGTATGACGTTCTCCTGATTCTGCTCATTTCACTTTGCATGAGATCATATAAGTCTGAAATCATCCTGCTATATCAGTAAGGCAAGATTCATGACCTCAAGGATGACCATGAACATGCCTGAATGGTTAGGAATCAGAATGTATGAAAAACTCTCTATGTAGAAGGCAGAGGAAGTATAACATCTCTGATCAAATCTGAGAACCAATACCCCCAATTCAATATAGTAGTAATTATATTCCAAAACCAGTAAGCCCACCTTAATGTAATAACAAGGAAATCATAACATAGTATTATAGCAAGGCACCAAGTCTTCCTGTAACCTTCCCCCACTGCTAGGGTCTTCCTGTAAACAATCACCCATGAATCCTAACTCTCAGCTCAGCACTGTCTTCTGCAGCTCTGCTGAAGCTTGTTCTCTCCATGTCTGTTATTCAGGGCTCTCTTGATGTCTGCTACCTCAGTGTCTTCCTCTCCATGCTGCTGCTCTCAGTCCTGCTGCTCTCAGTTCAGCTGCTCTCAGTTCTCTTCTCCTCTTCAATTCTGCTCTCCTTCATGTCTGCACTCTCCTTTTATACAGTCCTAGCCAGCATCTGATTGGCTAAAACTCAGGTCTCTGATTGGCTGAATTCATGATTGACTAGAACTCAGTGTGCATACCATTAGGTCTGGTCTTAGCAACTCCCCTTATGGTCCTGAGGGCTTCATACCCACATCGGCTTAGAACCTAGTAAGTAGGGCCTTTAGGCCTACTTAAAAACAAAGATATAATCAAGACTTCCCACCTCAGCCCACCTGAGGCCTATTGAATGGGTAGGGAAGATCTCCCATCACATTAATACTACACCTGCTCATCACTTTATAACAGAATAGTAGTATTCTATCACAATAATATACCACAACTTGTCCATCCATTTCCCATTTGATGGGCACCCCCTTGATAACCAATTCTTTGCCACCACAAAAAGAGCAGCTATAAAAAATTTTGTACAAATAACTCCATTTCCTTTTTTCTTTGATCTTTTTTGGGGATACAGATCTAGTAGTGGTATTCTGAGTCAGAAGGTATGCAAAGTTTTATAGTCTTTCACACATGGTTCCAAATCGTTCTCCAAAATGGTTGGACAAGTTCGCAACTCCATCAACAATGCATAAGTATCCCGATTTTTCCACATTCCCTCCAGCACTTGTCAGTTCCTTTTCTGTCCTGTTAGCCAAAATGATAGGTGAGAGGTGGTATCTCAGAATTGTTTTAATTTGCATTTCTCTAATCAGAATGAATTAGAACATTTTTATGTGACAATTGATAGCTTAAATTTCTTTTTTTCTGAAAACTACCTGTTTATCTGTTTTGAACATTTATCTACTGGGCAACAGATCTTATTTTTTTATAAATTTGGCTCAGTTGTCTATGTGTTTGAAAAATGAGGCCCTTATCAGAGAAACCTGATGTAAAATTTCCCCTCAATTTCCTGTTTTCCTTCTAATTTTGGCTGCATTAGTTTTATTTGTGCAAAACTTTTTAATTTCATGTAATCAAATCTATCTATTTTACTTCACATAATTCTCCCTCTTGTTTGGTCATAAACTCTTTCCTTATCCACAGATTAGACAGGTGCATTTTTACACTCTCCCCTAGTTTACATATGATATCAACCTTTATGTGTAAATTGTGTACCCACTTTGATCTTATCTTGGTATAAGGTGGAAGATGTTGGTTTAGGCCTAGTTTTTGCCAAGCTGTTTTTCAGTTTTCCTAACAACCTTTGTCAAATGCTGACAAGTTCTTACCCCAAAAGCTCGGATCTTTGTGTTTATCTAACACTAGATTGCTATGATTATTTACTACTGTGTATAACCTATGTACACCATTCCACTGATCCAGCTTTCTATTGCTTAACTAGTGTAGTACCAGATTATTTTGCTGATTACTGCTTTGTACTATAATTTGAAATCTGCAAGTGCTGGGTTGCCTTCTTTCAAATTTTTCTTCATTGACTACCTTGATATTCTTGATCTTTTGTTCTTTCAAATCAATTTTGTTACCAATTTTTTCTAGCTCTATAAAATGATTTTTGGTAGTTTGGTTTGGGTACTGAATAAGTAAATAAGCTTTGGTAGAATTGTCATTTTTATTATATTGGCTTAGACCACACATGAGCAATTAATGTTTCTCCAATGTTTAGATTTATTTTTATTTGTATGACAAGTGTTTCATAATTATGTTCATATAATCCCTGAGTTTTTCTTGGTTGTTAGACTCCCAAGTATTTTATATTGTCTGCCATTATTTTAAATGAAATTTCACTTTGTATATCTTGCTCCTAATTTTTGATAGTATGTAGAAATGCTGATGAATTGTGTGGATTTATTTTATATCCTGCAACTTTGCTAAAGTTGTTAATTGCTTCATCTCATTTTAGGTGAATCTCTAGAGTTCTCTAAGTATACCATCATATCATCTGAATGGCTCATTCTTGATGCATGAAGTACTTTTTCTTTGACATGGGAGCCCTGGAATTTGGCTATAATATTCCTGGGAGTTTAAATTTTGGAATCTCCTACATGAGATAATCAGCGAATTCTTTCAATTTTTATTTTACCTTCTGGTTCAAGGATATTGAAGCAGTTTTCCTTGACAATTTATTTAAGTATGATGAAGAGGCTTTTTCTCTTGATCTTGCCTTTCAGGTAATCTCATAATTCTTAAATTATCTCTTTTCAATCTATTTTCCAGGTAAGTACTTTTTCCAATGAGATATTTCACATTTTCTTCTATTTTTATTCTTTTGTCTTTGTTTTATTATGTCTTGATGTTTCACTAAATCATTAGCTTCCACTTGCTCAATTAAAATTTTTAAGGAATTATTTTCCTCAGTGAATTTTTGTACTTTTTTTCTATTTGTCCATTTCCGTTTTTTAAGATGTTATTTTCTTCAGTATCTTTGTTTCTCTTTTAGCAAGCTACTAGTTTCTCTCTTTACCCAGGAAGAGCCCCTGATCCCTTGGAACTGCAATAAATAGTTCTCCTCAGGGCCCCTATTTCCTTGGGCCAAACAACAACACTATTCCCTCAGGGTCCTTGTTCCTTCAAAGCTTTCACTCCCTCTGGACTGAAAGTGCTCTTACTTGTCCTTGGGCTATGACACAGAAGTTGGTATAGACAATTGAGGAGCCAAATGGTTGCTCCTCAGGGTTCTGGCTCCCTCTTAACCAAAAGTTCTCCTCCCTGCCCTTGAACTATTACCCAAAAATGGGTAAAGGTGGTGCAGTTGCCAAGCAGTTTCTATTCTGAAATCAAATGTTAGTACAGATGTCCTGGGAAATCTCTTTCTGACCAATTGCCAGGTCCCCTTACTATCTCTGGCTTGAGAGTTTCTGATGCTACTGCTGCTGCTGCTGTTGCCACCACTTATTCCCACTGCTGGCATTTCATCCACTTGGGCTTCAGGTCAGCTTCCTCCCCAGTGTCACTTTCCTTACTACGGTGTCTGGGACGAGAAGTGTATCTCACTCTCACCTTTTGTTGGCTCTGCCACTCCAGAATTTGATTTGAGGGGTTATTTTAAAGTTGTTTGGAGGGGAATGTTGGGAGAGCTCTGCCATCTTGGCTCTGCCCCCAGAGCTATAATTTATTTCTAGTGGAAAAACGTTGTCAAGTGATAACCCTTCTTGATTCAAAACCATACATAAATCAGAAGCCTGTTTTCATGTTTATTTCCAAAATATTCTGGGATAGTAATTTTAACAGGGTAAGTAAGCAATTCTAACTTTTTCCATAAATTAACTATTTGGCCAGTCAACCAGCACTTATTAATTGCCACCTATGTGCCACATACCATTCTAAGGGCTACAAGATAATCTCTACCTTCAATGAATTCACAGTCTAAAGCAGAAGCAAGAAACACATGGCACAACCAATGTTTCCCAGTGTGGACAGGACCAGATTAAATCTAATTGGGAAATATTGAACAAAATAAATAAAAATACAATACAGCATACAATGTTAGTAGGTGGCTTTTTCAGGAAATATGTGGTCTGTAGGGATCTCTACATGTAGCTTAATTATACTGTTTCTTTTTGTTTGACACCACTATTTTGAAAGACAAGGAACATTAAGGAAGGTTAAAAGGAGATACTTCTTGGGATGAAAATGTAGCATAACTCTTTGTTGTCTGAAATAATTGATTTTATCATGGTTATAATTGCCCTCTGTTAGCTTACTTACACATCCAATATGAATATTTTTCTTTATTAAATTAGAAATTATTTACTAGCTTCATTCACAAACAGCTTCCTTTGAGTCCATGGATCACATCTTTACTCATAATTTAAAAGTACATATGTGAATGTAGATGCCCTCACCATTTTCTGTAATCCTGTTCTTTGGTATTACACAATGCAAATAACAATACAGACTCCTAAAGAAGATATAAGGATAATTCAATTTAATTTTCCAGAAGTTTTTAACTTTCTCAAATTTTTAATGGATTTCTTTATTCTCCTTCCCTTACCCTGCCTTTATAACTCCTAGTTTTTACATAGATTTTCTCTTCAACAACTTGGACCCAAAGAGTATTGTAGATCTAGTTAACTGAGGGGCAAAGAAGTATCTTTCCCAACATATTCATTGTGTCATGTTGGTTAAAATTATATCAAAAGCTTAGTTTTCTAACATTCTGTAGCTATTGTCTTCCCGAAGCCCCACATAGCATATAATAGTGACTTAGATATAGAAGTCATTAAGTAAAAAACAAATATCTTCTGACTGACTGATTCAGTGACTCATTTATTTCAGTTGTGTTAGCATTAACATTTGCAAGTTGAAATATATTTAAAAACAAATCAACCTAAATTTACTCATACATGAAACTTCAAAACTGAAAATATTAGAACTGACCCAAATTTATGTGTATATTTTCCCATGAACTCCACTAACTGTTTCTATTTTCCTTTTATATTTCTTTTGAGTCAATTCTAACGTCATTTCTTCCCTACATGACATCTTGTTCTTATTGGATCATAAATTATACAGCAAGTATACTCTATCAGCTTAGCGAAGTATTCAGTAGTCCAATTTGGATTGGCTGGAAGAGGGATACATTGGGCATACTGTTCCACTTCTCACATTCATGCCAATTTAAGATTAAAATTATGATACTTTACAAGTTTACAACACAGTAATATAAGACCACTCTGAGGAAACAGTGTGATCAATGAAATATAAAATATACTTAGTTTTTCACTTTCAATATAGTAGACAATTCATAAGGACCAAAACTGACAAACTGATTATCCTGTTTGTGAAATATCTGCTTTGTTCTACCTTCTGATGACAGCCTTATGATTTTTATTACTTGTTGGGAACTTCATCAGAAAATATTTGAATAAAGGAAAAAGATCCACATTAACTTATTAAAATTAAGAAAGCTGACCCAGATGATCACCAAATTCCAAAATTCCAGTATTCTGCCATGAGGCTCTTTAATTATACTGTACAATAAACAATTGGTAAAAGTTAAGGACTGATACCTTAACCCCCCAATGTAGCTGTGTTCTCATGAATGGGAGTATTCCCTGAAATGAATCAGACCCAAATTCATCCATTTCTGACTATCCTATGTGACCCTCATCCATGCTATTCAAAGAAGTCTGTGGAAAACATGATTGCATACACAAGTGATGCAACATATTCATTTGTTGCCTATCCCTCATTCTCACCAGGTGACTACACATTTGTTAACTGTGTCCCCTTCCCACGGATTCTGAGAATAGAAGATAATATTCATTCAGCACCCTTAGGTGTAGATCGAAAAATGGAGAACAAGTAGACCCTAAATTGGAGTTGTTAATTCTGCTCAGAATTCCAGTGTTACCACCATGCCTCTGAACTCCTCACATATTTTAAGATTTCAAATCTATAGAATAGTAGTAAAGAGCAAAATAAAATGACCGATACTTTCAAAAAATTTTTGTGGCAATGTCTTGAAGTAGGAAACATGGAACAGGATCTCCATGTTTTATATGACTGCCCTTGCCCTGTTTTTCAAATATTTATTGAAATTAATAGATTTACTCATTTGACAAAATTCACAAAATCTTTAGCAATGATATTTGTCACACTCCTTTAAATTAGTGGGTGGGAAAAAGGAAATAAGTTTTAATTCTAATTAGCTTTGGAAGTTTTTCTGTCACTAGAAGGTAGCCATCCTAACCAAGCCATTCAAATGACCATGAAGAGTTTCATTTTAATGGGAAAAAATATCCTAGCAAAAGAGCCTTTCTTCGTTTTTTTTTTTTTAACATTCTGACACTCTGACTAACTCAGGTCAAATTGTGACAGAGAATCCTCACCGCAAACACAAAACAAAACAAAACAAAAAACCAAACTGAGTTTCTTTGAAACTTAATTTTCTCATCTATAAAATAGGAATAACATAGCCACATTAATTTTTGCACAGTATTATTGTGTGAATAAAATGATTGAAGGTATATAAATAACTTTGTATGAATAAAGTACTACACAAATATAAATATCAATATTAACAGATAATATGACATAATGGATAGTAGATTTGAACTCAGGAAGAAAAGAGTTCAAGTTTTTCTTCTGATACAAACATACTTCTACGATAATATGGAAGGCTATTAACCTCTAAGTGCCCGATCAAACCCTCTTAGTCTATAAGTAACAAACTATTTGATATGCATCAATGTTATTTGCCTACACCAATAGAATCATAGGTCCATACCAAATAAGAGCAAAATGGTCGTGATCATCATCATCATCATCATCATCGCCGTCGTTGTCATCATCATCACTCCATCAACTTATTCTTGGTATCTCCTTTTTGGTACAGTCTGTATAGAAATGATCTTGGGACAAGTTTCAATTCTGATATTATTGTTTTAAATTTAATACTATACCAATTATTGCTCAGGTGGCTGAAATGACTTTTTTTGCAGTTGAATAAACATTTTAGGATGCAGGTGTATCTTCTGTAAGCTCACTAAAGTTGTCATTGGTATAATTCAGTAGCAGATAGGACAGTGGGAATGATATATACCTCATCCTGTTCTCATATGATTTTGATCTTCTCTGCTAGGTGGTTTGCTGTTTTCATTATTAATTATAATATATATTATATGTACATACATATTATAATATTTCTACAATTTCTTTTATTCGCACTCTTCTGGTGCTAGAAGGTAGACATCAAGGTTATTGTTGATAAAACTACAGTTTGATCCTAAACTTTTAGAATTTATAAAGAAAAAGTCATAAGCTTTAATAGAAAAAGAGGAAAATATTTATAGCAAAATATCCTTGCCTTGCTAGAGAATTACAGACATGTCTGCGGAAATGATAGATGTTTGTTTTCAGAAGTGGCATCACAGTTAAAAATTCCATTCTGTTAAGGTCACTTTAGTCCAAAACTACCTTTAATGTGTGTGATGGTAAAATCCATTACAGAGCTGTTTCAAATGCAACTTAGGTTAGAATGATAAACTCTGGTCTTTCTGAAAAGGGGTACAACAGGTTGATTGAATTCAATTCAAGAGATAGTATTTTTGCAGTCATTATTCCGCCACAAATACAGCAAGCTAGAGAAATCTCTGAAAGCAATAGTTTCTGTTTTTAGGGAGCCCTTTAAGTAAACACTCCAAATATAAGCTTGCCTTCTAAAAATAACACCTAATTAGAGATGAAATTGTTAATAGTAAACATTCAATTTTCTGTTATAATTACACTTCCCAAAGCTTCTAATACCATAACCAATCTACTATCAGTGCTTATTCTCCTCAGTTCCCTCCTTTTTGGCAGGACCTGCTACTGTACTCAGGGAACAGAATAGTGCAGGACAGCAAAAGTTCTAGGATAGCCTCAGGAATTATGCCCTTGCTTTCTGCAATATTTACAATGAAAATAAGGTGACTAACCCAAATTATTATAACACTATTAACATTTAAACCATTTATAGCCTCTATACAATCTCCTAAATTGGGATTTAAATTCTATCAAATAGGCTCTTGAAAGGTTCTTGAAAATTCTATAGTTATAAGGTTATTATAGGATATATGATATTATAATTTATATGATATTATGGGATAGGACATTATATAGGATATCACAAGATATTGTAATTCTCTGCCAGAGAGATGATGGAATATACTAGGAAAATTTTTCCAAATATTTACTGGCTATGATTGACAGTCACATTTTGTTTATTACCTTGTAGTGTTCTAAAAATTTAGTTCAAAATATTATATCATAGCTTTTTCTGATAAAATGAAGGCAGAGCTTTTTAAACTCTGGAGTATTATCACTTGTCTGGAGTACTGGTGGCAATGGGGACTGGGTTGGATCCTACTTGGAGTGAAGGAAGACAAAGCAATGGCTTGATAGAGAATATTTTCTAGCACAACTACAACATAAATAAATTGCCTGTTAAAAATGAAGACATCTAAATCAAGGCCAAATGAGTTGTCCATGGCCACATAGCTAAGTATGAGGCAAAATTTGAACTTTCTGGCTCCATGGTTGTTACTTTATCCACTACATTGTGTTTTTCATTTGTTTCAGTCATGTTTCAGTCACAACCCCATTTGAAATTTTCTTGGCAAAGATACTGGAGTAGTTTGCCATTCCCTTCTCCAGCTCATTTTAGAGATGAAAAAACTGAGGCACACAGGATTAAGTGACTTGCCCAGGGTCACACAGCCAGGAAATGTCTAAGGCCAGATTTGAGCGCAGGTATATTCTTGACTTTAGGTCCAATGCTCTACGCATTGTGGCACCCAGCTGCCCTCATCCACTACTTTATGCTGCTTTAAATATGAACACGTAACAGATTAGTGTAGTAGAGAGTTAGGTTCAAATCCTCTTTAACATTAGTGTCATCCCTCTGAAATTATCTTAAATTAATCCTCCATATATCTTCCTTGTATAGGGTTACTTGCCTGTTGTCTCCCCTATTAAACTGAATTTCTTGAGAGCAGGGATTGGTTTGGTTTTGTTTTGGTGTCATATTCCCAGACCTTATCACAATGTCTGACACATAATAAGCATTTAGTAAATGTTTATTGACTTGACTTCAAATCCCACCCCTGGCACATGTCTCTTAAGCTCTCTTTTCCCAAAGTAACTCTTGAAGTTTAGAGTTGTTTGGTCGATGTTGGTTCATTACACTGATAAAATTGCAGGTCTAGGCAAAAGTAAAATATTATATTTAGCTGTTTATGATCCTTAAAGTTCTTTCCAGTGTTATTATTCTACAATAATTCCTAAAGCAGACATATAATCATGTTATTTCCCCTACTCAGTGAAATCCAGTGGCTTCCATTTACCTCCAGGATCAGATATAAAGGACAGTTAGGTGGTACTGCAGTGGAAAGAGCATCAAGGCCTGAAGTCAGGAAGACTCATCTTCCTGAGTTCGAATCTAGCCTCAAACGCTAACTAGCTGTGTGACCCTGAGCAAGTCACTTAACCCTGTTTGCCTCAGTTTCTGTATCCATAAAATGAGCTGGAGAAGGAAATTGCAAACCACTGCAGTATCTTTGCCAAGAAATCCCCAAACGGGGTCACACAGAGCTGGACATGACTGAGATGACAAACAACAATAACAAACAGTATAAAGCTCTTTTCACAACCTAGCCCCTTCCTATCTTTCAAATCTTCATCTCCTCTACTTCCCTATGCCTATTCAATAATTGTACTGCACTGACCTATTTGCCTCACATGACACCCCATTTCCCACCTAGCTTTGCCCCATACCTACCATGCTTTTCCTCTTCATCTCTGCCTACTTGTTTCCCAAGCTTCTGTTAAGAGTCATTTCAAACCCACTAGGAGTCGTCTTGTTTATACACAGTTATTTCTACATCATGTCCCCCATGAGAATCTGAGCTTTTTTATAGCCAGCAGTGTCTTTTTTACACCTTCCTTTCTATCTCTAGTGCTTAGTATAGTGTCTGGAACATTAGAAATGTTTAATAAATGCCTGTTGACTGAAAATAGCTTATTTTAGGACAAAAGACTTAGCTATATTTGTCTCCATATTCTTACACAGTTAAGACACTTAAAAAAATTTTGTGATTGAGTTGAGTTCACCACATATACAACCGGACCTCAGACAGCCATGGAGACATTAGTCATGCCCTTCTGGATTTCATTTTATGCCACCTAACCCGAAGGATCTCCAAACTGTAAAAGAGAGACAGGGATATAATAAAGCTTCTATGGTGAGAGAGTGAGGCCCCGGGGTTCTGTGGAGGAAGGAGACGTGAGCTACCCCCAAGTCACATAGGTACGCAGTAGTCTTTATTATCAAGAAAGAGCAGCTTGTGTATTGCGGTGACTTCTTCATTTCCTTCAGCAGCCTTAAAGAGCCCCGTTTGTGAAATGTCTCTATCCCATTCACTGTCACAGCTTCAAATGACAGTCAGCCAGCTGTGAGCATAAAAGGCCCAAGGAGGAGAAGGAAAAATGACAGTGAGCATTTCTGAACACCCCAAACTGCTGTTTACAACGTGCCCTTTTTTTAGGGATCCATTTGCTCTGTTTGTCATTCAAGCTGATTGTGATTGTCTTCCCAGCAATCATATTGTCTGTCGGCATGAGATAATGCATAAATAAGGTGATATAGCATTGAGATGTATTACATATTTTATAAAAGACCATACACTCTTTGAGTCATCTGCCCTACTTTCTAACTTGTAGCCTGTATATCCCTACCTGGACTTGGTCAATTCTCCCATTAGCTCTATCTGCCTTCTGAGACAATATGTTGTCCATTATAACCACCACAAAGAGGTGGATGGAATATGGTAAGAAGATTACTTTATACACTTACTGGTTATGTCACCAGATGCCACCTCATTTTTTCTAGTCTCTTGGAGTTCTTTTGTTTTTATTATACTATCATGTTTGAGGCAGCTAGGTTGTGCAGTGGATAGGGCACTGGGATTGGAATTAGGATGACTCATGTTCCTAAATTCAAATCTGGCCTCAGCAACTTAACTAGCTTTGTGACCCTGGCAAGTCACTTAATCCTTTTTGCCTCAGTCCTTCATCTGTAAAATGACCTGAATGGCAACCCACTCCAGTATCTCTGCCAAGAAAAGCCCAGATGGGGTCACAAAGAGTCAGACATAACTGAAACAACTAAACAATGAACAATTACCAATTTACTCAAACACAGAAAGCACTGCACAAGGTCTAGCAACCATGTTTGGTAAGCTACATACTTGCTTTACATCTCCTATTATAGTGCCCCACTACCTTCTTTGGTGGATCTACACTCAAATCAGCATTATATTCCTATACTGTATCTCACTCAGATTTGTATTCTGTTGTCTTCATGGCCATCTTACCTATTATTAAGAAGAACAGACGATGCATTCATGCGTGCATGCATACACACACATTCATTCTAAAAAACAACATAGATAAATGCACAGAAGTAATATCCATCAATTGCTCATGCATTGGGCTAAATAATTTTTTTTAAATTACTCATACATTGGCAATATCAAAGAAGAAAAGGAAACACCCTAGTACTTAATTGTTTTTGATAAAAGGGACACATGTAGTGCAACAGGAAGATCACTGAATTTAGAATAAGAAGACCCGGGTTTAAATTCTGGGGCATCATCACTATGAACACAGAAGAACCCAAGTTTGAAACAGCAGGTGGAATGAGGAAGGCTATGTGTCACAGAAAAAGTTAGAGGAGTGAGCAGGGTAGGGATGGAGTGATACCTACAGGCCAACCCAAAGTGGATCTCCTATCTATCATTAGATAAACATAAGAGAGAGGGGGAAGATATATCGACAATCTGATTTTCCAGAAGAAGTAGAGGCGGTAGATATTAAAAATACAACTATTCTATTGTTTACCTAGGTGCTTTGTTATTCTGTTCATTGTCTTAACAGAGGCAATAACACCATTTAAAATAAAACGTCAGCCATGAGAGAACAAAACAAGTTTATGTAAACAAAGTCGAAGGGTAGACACAAATTCTATATCTGGGCCAGAACCACTGCATTATTCACAGGAACAAAATAAAATTATAACTTGCAACTAGATGACAAAGAGAACTACTTAGCTGACAAAAACAGTGCTTGTTTATTTAGTAATGCAGATGCTTTTAGGGTTAAAGAGTTCATGTGGAAACCTTAAACTGTAATTTAAAATGCAGCATCCCTGAATGTCAGATTTCTTTTTTTTTTTCAAAAACATAATGCTTCCAATTATAAAGAAGCTACACAATCAATGACTGGAACTTGCTATTTTAGTTAACTCCCTCAGCACCAGTTTCTTATTCCCTAGTTCATTTCACTCCATTTATAGCTTGTTTTTCAACACTTCGGCTTTATTTACATGATTTTAGATTATGAAGGTTTAAAATGAAACTAGTTTGCAATTATTTGAATATTTATAGCTGATATATCATATATTTCTTAAATTCATCATTGGGTTAAAATATTCCATTTTCTCAGGGATAAATAGATATCATGGCTTTTGTGGATAGAATAGTGTACAGGGAGTTACAAAGATTTGGGTTCAAATCCTGTCTCTGACAGTTTGTTTTGTTTTTTGGAGGGGAGAAGGTAGGGCAATTGGGGTTAAGTGACTTCCCAAGGTCACACAACTAGGAAGTGTGTCAAGTGTTGGAAACTAAATTTGAACTCAGGTCCTCCTGACTCCAGGGCCGGTGCTCTACTCACTGTGCCACCTAGCTGCCCCCTCACAGTTTCTAACTGTGTGGACATTGACAAATTACTTAACTACTGTGAGCTTCGATTTCCTCATCTCTAAAATGGGGTGAATGATGCTTCACAGGGTTTTTTTGAGGCTTAAATGAGACAAAGTGTATAAAGCACTTTATAAATCTCAAAAATAATATAAATGTAAGATAGATATATGCATATATGATTATACATATATGTATATTTATATACATAAATCCACCCTATTTCCTTGCATTCTCTTTAAAAAAAAACATAAATAATTCAGTGGAAGAGACCTACTTATCAGACTTTACATTTGATATTTAATGGAATGATGAATGTTATTCATATTCCATGTTTAATTCATCCTACAATATTTACTGACTTCCAACTGGTTGGTGCATACTGTGTGTAGCACTGTGGGAGAATACAAAGGAGGCTAAATGATAGAAATGGCCCTCAAGCAAATTGATTCTAGCAATATGATTTAGCTTCTTTTTTCATCTATGTGTTTTTCTTATCATTAAAGATGTGATGATTGCATATTAAATATAGTAATCACAACAAAAATATTGTGATTTTGGGATCATACTAGGAAGTTCCAAAATATTTTATATACACTCTCATTTGATTTTCACAATGATGTTGTGAATTATAGGTTATAGGTGTTATTATCCCCATTTTATTGTTGGGGAAATGGGTTCAGAGAGGTTAAGTGACTTGCCTGTAAACTACACAGTAAGTACTAGACAAAGAAATTGATCTTAGATCTTCCTTCATTCTGTCTGGTGTCTATTCACTATGCTGTTTTCTAATGTTTAGGGCACGATTTAAGCAACTAAACCCCTACTTTTCCACCTCTTTTTTCCCTCTTGATAAACTAAAGGAGAGAGCAGTCGATGACAATATTTTGCTACCACATATATAAGGTCATTTGCATAGGAGAATCCCCTAGCTTCTGGAAGGATCACTAAAGACTTTATGTAGAAGGCCTTATGTAAGAAAAAGGGACTCCCTGAGAAGATAGTAGAAACTTAATAACATTATGGTTATCTTGTATGTTTAATTACTGAGTTCAAAACCCAAACCAAAACAATGGACATTTCAGTATTATTTATTTTAAAATTCAAATGGGCACATGTTATTTTGAAGAGGTAAGCTCAATAAAGTAAATTAATACAGGAAGTCATCATTTAGCCATTCTTGTAAAAAAATGAAAGTATATAAAGGAGCAACTATGAGTAAGTCTAGTTACTAAGGGCAACAAAAGAATGCCCTGTCACATCTTTGTCATTGTAACTGCAGTGAATAAAGTACAAAGAAAAAAGCCACAGGAAGTACACAGTAGAGACCTCTTCAGGGAAACCATCTTGGGAGACTAATCTCATCAAAAGGCAAAGAAGATAAGAGGGTGACATATCTCACCACCTAGCACTTTGCTTCATCACTTCTTTAGGACAACCTTTCTCCTGTCTTTGTAAGTCTTTCTCTAGCATTGTAGTGTGTGTTCCTAATTAGCCCTTCCTGTCTGCTGTTTCCTCACACTCTGCTTCTTTATTTCTCAGTTCTTATGGGACCAGGGGAAATAGGAGAAAATATGTCAAATAAAAAAAAAGTTTTCCATTTTCATGATGCTACATCTATTAAAAAACCAGAAAATTTTAATATTTATAATCTCTGGGCATGTTAAAAAAAAGCAGGCCTATTTTCCTGTTCTGGCCTCAATTTCTTCATCTGTAAAATCAGGAAACTGGACTGGTTGATATATAAAGTTCCTTTCAATTATGAATCCTATGATATCATTACAGGGAAATTTCTAGTTCTGATCTGCCATGTACTTTCTTTATTGTAGTGAGGTACTTTCCCACCCTGGATCTCAGTTTTCTCATTGGTAAAATTAAATCTTGGACTAGTTGATCTCTAATGTTCCTCCCATCTCAAAAATCTATGAATCTAAATTTCACCATTCTAGTGAAAATTCATGCTATAGAGTATTTGGGGTCAAATGTATGGTGAGCATTACTTTTGGAAGGACAGCTTCCATAGCAAAAATAATCATGTAACCATCCTATTTTATAATTTTGAAAAATAATTCTTGACTTTAAACAGTTGCTCACACAATTAATGGGCTGGAATTTTATTCTAAGTAAGTGAAATTATGTGAGTGTGAGAGAGAATTATACCTGTTTTTACCAGTTATTAAAGTGTTTCAGGGAGATATTTTATTATTGTGATTGGCAGTAAACTGTTCTAAACACACAAAAGGCTCATAAATCAGCTGTTTCATTCTTAACAAAAAGTATTATGGAAAGTAGCTTTCCTGGTAAAACCAATGGATACTACTTTATATATAAACTGCTTTTCCTAAAGCTTTTAGTAACCCCGAAGTATATCCCGGGAAGAGTCCCTATAAAATTTTTTAAGAAGCTTCTCTCAAAGCTATGTTGAATGAGAAGATGGAATGACATATATGCCTGTGTAGAATAGATTCCAGCATGTGAGAAGCCAGGTATTAACTCATTTCTGATGTTTTTTTTTTCTTATGGCTATTCCAAATTTGTATTGGCTGTCTCCTCAGTTTCATCTTTGTAGTCTGTCTTTGCCACTTAGCCATAGCTGAGGTCCTTGCATTGGCTAGCATGTCCTTTTATAGGATCTATACGTGCTGAAAATAAAATAATACACATAAATACAAAGCTATTCAGAATAAATCTTATCTATATTTTCTGGAGAAAGATTGTGGTTGGACCAAGGAGGATGTAACAACTGATTGCTTGATATCAGATATTTAGTTGCTGCAGTTGTTGAATTGCTTCATTTGTGTCAGACTCTCTGTGACCCCATTTGGGATTTTCATGGCAAAGATACTGGAGTGCTTTGCCTTTTCCTTCTCCAGCTCATTTTACAAAGAACTGAGGCAAACAGGGTTAAGTGACTTGTCTAGGGTCACAAAGCTAGTAAATGTCTGAGCCTAGATTTGAACTCACAAAGATGAGTCTTCCTAATTCCAGGTCTAATCCACTGTGCCACCTACCTACTTAAGAGAGAACTATTTATGAATTATACAGGTTTTGTGAATAAAGAAAGGGTTCAAATTCTGAAGTAACTTTTGCAGATATAATGATAGAGTTTATTTCTACAATGCTTGAGGGTTAACAGAGTACATTTCATGTTATTGCATTTGATTCCCACCAACAGCCTTGATAAATGAGGTATATATTCTCCCTATCTTATAGATATTCTCATTGATTGAGATGCAGAGACACTAAAAATGTTTTTCCAATGTGGCTAGCAGACAGAGAATTTCTCGCCCCTACCCATACCATGTGAGACTAGAAGGAAGTAGGCCCTTTGAGAGCAGGGTAATAACATCTCTAGAAGATAGCTGTGGCTGTCCAGTACATTACCCCTCAAAAAATGTTCCAGGGTCACTAATGTTCCTTATACCTTTACCTTTCCTGTGTATCTTCTATGTGTGTCTACTCCTTCTATTGATGCCGTTGTGTGTTTTTGGGGCAGAATATGCCCCATGTTTATTTGAAAATCTCTTATTGCTGCTTTTCTTATTTTATTATTTTACTAAATGCTTTTGTTTTGGGAGGAAAACAAAGCTTACCCATAGCCATCTAGCCAAAAACTGGCAGACGCTTAAATTGTAGTCTTCTAACTAGAAGTCTAATGTTTATGTATTTTCCCCCCAGAACACCATATTAAATTAATTAAATTTAGCATATGTAGGACATATAAGGATAAACTGATGCAATTAATCAAATAGTAAATTCCCACAATGTCTACGACTATGGTTTACTCCACAGTGAGAATCCATAATGTCTAAGTGTTTTTATGACACCCAAGTCTCTGGACTTCAATCCAGTTGTTTGACATTATATAGAAATCGCTTACATCTATAGGCTTAAAAAAGTGAAAGAAAAGAACCACACCAAATCTAAACTTTGCTCTTCAGGAAACTTCACCCACACTAAAATTTTAGGCAACTGGTTTCCCAAATCCATGGAACATCACATTGAAAAAGACACAGGCAAAACAATATCTACAGAAAACATTTTACATATAGCATCCATACTGAAGAATTAGAAATGAGAATATTTATAAAAAGGATGGTAACAGGGAATGCTCAGAGAAAGGGAAGTCTTACCTTCCCAAATGTGTCTTAACAGAAATTATAAAAAATAAACATTTATATAATACTTTCCTCACAACTCTGTTTGGTAGAATGAATAACATTATTATCAATTTATAGATGAGGAAAATGAGGTACAGAGTGTTTAAGAGGCTTACTCATGTTACTCAACTAGTAAGTGCCAGCTATAAACTGCATCTCCTGGCTCCATACCCAGAGTCCTTTCCACCCTATCATGATGGCATTAATATAGAGATGAAACTGTAAAAGCTCCTAGAGGCAAAAGATGCTCCTGTATTTCTTTCTATCTAACTAGTGTTACACTCTTAATAACACTTAGCAAAGATTTTTTGAATGAAAGAAGGATGGAAAGATAGGATAAATTAGTGGGGGAAAAACAAGAACTTCTCATATTGATGTATGCACACAGTGTGTTGGACTCGTTAGAGCCTGCTGGATAAGAAACAGCCTAGGTGAGACTATTCAGAGCTTTTGGTTCACATGAAGACTAATGGAAATGATTTAAATATAATTAGATAAAAGTAAATTGATTTGATTCTTACTACCCTGGATGTCTCTGTCAAGGAGGCATACTCGTTGAGACTAGTCTGATGAGAAGAAAAAGGAGAAGGGAGAGGGAGAGGAGGGGAGACAAGGAGGGAATGAGTAGGAAGAGGAGTAGGAGGAAGAGGGGAAGAAAAGGTAGAAGGGGGAAGGAAAAGAAGGGGAAGAAGATAGGAGGGGAAGGGGAAGGAGGAGAAGGAAGGGGAGGAGAGGGGATAAGGAAAAGAAGGAAGAGAAGGAAAAGGAGGAAGGAGGAGAAGGAGGAGAAAAAGGAGAAGGAGGGGAAGTAACAATGAAGATCAAAGTTATTCAAAGACATAAGAGACACACAGCACCTTATGCAAGCAGATGGTATAGGAGGACTGATCATCAAAATGTAGGCTCCTAGAGAATGGGGATTGGTTATTTTTGCATTTCTATCTCAAGCACCTAGCAAAACTATGATTTATTGATTGTTCCTCGGTCAGAGAACTGTGAAAATCAAGTATACTAACTGAAAGACTCCCGCTTCATCAGTGAGGAGGATAAGCCACAGACTAGTGTGACTCAGGTCAAGAGGCCAGGAGAACAGCCAGACAGAAGCCTAATAGGGATCATCAGAGGAAACAGGTATGGCCAAGTATCGCCTAGGTAAAGGAGGCAAAGGAGCTATTCAATAAAAGACAAGAGGCCAGGGATACAGTTTCTAATAAACAGATGGACATGAAGGCTTTCCACATTCTTATACGTGTTGACTCAAGGAAACAATGTTTTTTTTCTCAGCATTAGAGGGCATGCATATGCATGGGGGCAGCTAAGTGGCACAATGGATAGAGAGGCTGGCCCAGAGTCACGGAGACTCATCATCCTGAGTTCAAATCTAGTTGTGTGACCCTGGGCAAGTCAGTTAACACTGTCTGCCTCATTTTTCTCATCTGTAAAATAAACTGGAGAAGGCAATGGCAAACCATCTGCCAAAAACAAACGAAAAGCCCAAATGGGGTAACAAAGAATCAGACAACTGAAAATGACTGAACAACAACATGTATAGAGTCAGTCTAGCATGAATGAATGTGTCTGGTACTTTCCCACTTAGGTTGTTTCAGTAAAGGATTATGGAAGTTCTACTTACAGTAACAACTCAATTTCTATGCCTCCTTTCATCTTCCATTCGGTGCTGCAACTCAGTGACTGCAATCCCCCTTTCACTTTCTAATTACACCCCTGGATAAATGACCAATTTTCCACAATCATGAAGAATGATTTTTAACTCTTCTGGAGTTTTTCCTAAAGTGGCAAGTGTATACTATATATGATGGGGGGTAGGGAGAAGGAGTAAGGGGAGGGAAAGGAATATTCTAAGTCCTATCTCCTAAATTCAATTATTCATTAAAAAGGAGAAACATTTATTAAGCAAAGACTGTCCCATTAATTATGATAAAGAGTAGAGAAATGGATCAATCCAACAAATTTTGTTCATGCGAAGATTACTGGGCACAATCAAGGACTTTAAAACTAATAATAATCAAATTAGGGCAATATAACAAAATCACAGAATAAAGGGGATTCAGAATTCATTTTCTTCATTCTTTCTCTAAAGTATCAATGCTATCTAGAATATCCATAGCAAGCTTGACTGATTGAAGATCTCTGATGATACTGAATTCATGGCTTCTAAAGAGAGCACAATTCTTTGTGGGACAATTTCTAATTTTGATGAAACTTTGCTTATGTTGAGTGAAATCTGTTTACCCTATGTGGATCTTCTGAGAATCAAGCATAAACATGTTTTCTCTCAATTCCACATAATCACCCCTCAGGTGTTTGGAAATGGCTATTATAGGTTCTCTATGTCTCTTCATCTCCTATACCCAAATTTCCAAATCCTTAAATTATCCCCTGCTCTTTCCTGATTGTATTCTACCTGATTTGTTTTTTGGGGGGGGGGGGATCCAGGCAATGAGCGGATGGGATCTGTGATTTCCATGGTAAAAGGAACTCCTAGCAAGTAAACTTCTTTTACCAAGACAGATGACCAACTGTTCTAAAAAGTGCTGAGGATGGCCTAGGGTTACTGAGAATTTAAATTATTTGCCCAATTAGCATGAGAAAGCACCCTCAAAAAACAAAGTGGATCTTCCTCAATTTATAGTCTTATAGAATTGCTTAGGCTCTGGATAGGTTGAATGCTTTCGCCAGAATCACAAGGTCAGGCATCCAGACTCAGGCCAACTCTCAATTAAATCCATAAGACTGCCTCTCATTATTCCACCAGTCTTCCAATTATTGCCAATGTATTTAA
Organism: Trichosurus vulpecula; assembly: GCF_011100635.1. NCBI lineage: Eukaryota > Metazoa > Chordata > Mammalia > Diprotodontia > Phalangeridae > Trichosurus > Trichosurus vulpecula. The sequence continues at coordinate 382,907,993 of NC_050576.1, forward strand.
ATAGGTTTGTATTTTCATAGTGTTTTCACATCCATTATCTTATTTGATTCTCACAACAACCCAGGGGAAGTAGTTAGGGAAGATGTCAGGATTCGTTCCTTACAGTTGGGGAAATTGAGGCTTAAGGTGTTTGAGTCTTCTACTGCAGAACCAAAAGTTGGTTGCGGACTCAAAACTATTACTTAACACATTGGACTCCTAGTTCAGGAATAATGCTACTTTCTGTCTTTAGTCACTGATGCAACAGAGGTGATAACACAACTTCCTTATGCAATTTTAACAAACTATTTCTCCACTATTTCAGGATCTATGCAAATATCCAGCTAATTCATTCAAAAGTTCAAGGAGTCATAATATGTTTGACCCAATTTTTCATCAGTTGTTTGGGTGACACAGCAAAACAACCCGAAATGTCTCAAACTTTGTCTGATTGGATGATATTTAAATTTATGGTAATTTGCTTAATTTCTTACAGAATTTAATCCATTATTCCAATGGATCTTTGACGTGTCTGTAGCCTCCATTGATGGATGCAGATCCCCCTCCATCTTATGCAGCTCTCAGTCTTATGCCTGCATGAATCTGATATCAGGGGAGTCTACCCAATTTCCTGAGAGATTTTCTAGTGTTTTTAACATTGAGAGAATACCAATGGCGCACAAACTCTGTGTTGATTGATTATCCTTGGTACTCTATATGGCCAACCTATCTTTTATCTCCTAAAAAAAAAGCATTTACCAAATCTTCATACAAAAGCATTAGAATTTGCCTCACATTCCTAGTAATAGAAAACTATTGCTTTCATGACCAAATTCACATGATGCTTTGCATATGGCTGTTGAAAAAGTATATTAATTACCCTTGCAAACGAGGGATATATTTTAAGCTTTCTCATATTATTTTTAGACAATAAACAGTTGTATCACCCACATCTTCAGGCCCCCACCCATCCTCAAATTTTTCTACACAGAGCAGAGGAATCATCTGCCTTCAAAACGTTTATAACTGGTGTGTTTCCCAACACTGTACACTTCATGACTTATTTCTACAAATCATGAAGATGATTTTAGGATAGTGTGAAGCATGTATAAAGAAATGGAAGGCTATATCTTTCTTCTCCTACTATCCATCAAAGATGATTTAGTTTTTTTTTGCATATGTGTGTATAGAAAATGAAGTGCAACTATAAATATACCAAACATAAGTGCGGGGTAAAAATATTTAAATTTTGATGGATTGAAGAGCATAAACTTAAGACAGAGTAAGTAAAATCTTCATAGCTGCTAAAAGTATACCTTGTTTTTGTAAATAAGCTTGTCTTAAATAAGCTGGGGATAAATCAATTTTATATAAAGTAAAAATTATTTAGGGATATTATTTTGAGTTACATCAAAATGGCAGAAATGGGTTAGCTTCATTTTTTATTGATCTTTCACTGATCCTCATAACTGAACTTTTTAGATTGTTCTACCCACAAGCCTCTCTTTCAATGAGCTAAAATGTATAAAATATTTGAATGTACTAGGGAAGTATTATATAGAGCAATCCTGAGATGTTAACTTCTGTAAAATGAAGAATCCCAGGTGTTTTTTTAAATTTAGATATCTGTAGATGGTGGGCAGCTAGGAGGCATAGTGGATAGAGTGTCAGGGTTGAAATCAGGAAGACTCATCTTTCTGAGTTCAAATCTGACATTAGACACTTAAAACTTTTTGCCCCAATTTCCTCATCTGTAAAATGAGCTGTAGAGGAAAATGTCCAACTACTCCAGTATCTTTGCCAAAAAAACCGCAAATGGGGTCACAAAGAGTCAGACACGACTGAACAACAATAATTTGTAGTGGACAAAGAATTGGCCAGGAAGACGTGGGTGGAAGTCCCTCTCTTGAGCCCTACTGGACAAAGTAACAACCTACTTCTAAGCAACTAAACCACAAGCTTATGGAGCCTAGGGTAAGAAATGATAAGTAATAGAGTGGATGCCAACCTGCAACGATAGTGAGTTTTCTCACCACTTAAACCAGTGAGACTACAAGTTCAGCACTTTTCTTCTTATAGCAATGAACATCTGCATTACACCATTCTAATGTATATATAAAATAAACTCATCATAGATGTATAAAAATCTACAAATAATTCAAAATTTAAATAAATCTCTTAAACATTCTAAAATTACAACAATTATATATTTTACTCATGTTTAAGTTACAAACTGTAGTATCACAATAATAAGTAGGGAAATTTTCATTTAAGGTTTTTTTTCTCTCTATGAAAGCCCTAATTATTCCCTTTAAAGTCCTCCAAGTTCCTAGTCCTCTATTTTGCAATTTAAAAACACAAGTTTAAATTCTAGTGCACTAGACAAAAAAATGTCAAAAGAAACTCTAGCTTTTCATAGCCAGAAATGTCCTTATTATACACATTTCTAATCTCTGCTTTCTTATTACAGCAGGTATTTGGACAGTAACCTTGGAGTATTTTCAATTGCTTAATTTCCTTACCATTAAGGTTCATTGAATCTTCATTCAAAATATCTCTTTTAACCATCCTTTCCTTTCAGTTCTCACAACTACCACTTTAGTTAAAGTTTTAACACTTTTGGGAATACATTACTTCAATATACTAACAGCATTAAGACCTAGAAGTGATCTTAGAAATATCCCAGTTCATTCTTCTCATATTACAATGAGGAAACTAAAGCTCAGAGAGATTGTGAATTGTTCAAGTTTAATATATAGGTAGAAAGTAGTAGCATTGGGATTTGAACCCAGGTCCTCTGACTCCAGCACCTTCCTTACTAGTCTATCTTTACCTTGCCTGTTACCTTTCTTTCTTTCTTTCTTCCTTCCTTCCTTCCTTCTTTCATTCCTCCCTCCCTTCCTTCCTTCTTTCCTTCTTTACTTCCTTCCTTCCTTCTTTACTTCCTTCCCTCTATCCTCTCTGACTTCTGTGCTTTTTTAATAAATCTATGTTTTTTGTTGTTTTTTTTTAAATTGTTGTCACTTCCCTCAAACATCCTTTATGTTAAAGAAGTGCCATTAAGCTAAATTAGCTGACTGACTGACTATTTAACCATGTATATATACCTCATTCTGTAGTTATAGTCTAAAATCTCTTTAGAGAGTAGACGCACATTCTATCATCAGTCCTCTGGAATCAAGATTGCTCATAGCATTAATATGAATTGTTATATCTTTTAGCATTATTTTCCTATACATTAGCATGGTCATTTTTGTGCTCCTGGTGGTGTTTACTTGCTTTGCATCAATTCAAGTAGATTTTCTCGAGTTTCTCCAAATTCCTTGCATTTCTCATGACACAACAATATTCGTATTATTATTCATATACCACAATTTGGTCATTTTCTAGTACGTGGGCATCTACTTTATTTCCAATTGTTGTGCTACGACAAAAAGTACTGCTAGCAACACACCCCTACAATGACTTCTCCTTTCTTTGAACTCCTACATAGCAACTCTCTTTACCATTCATTTTATGTGTAACATTTTGTATCATGTTGTATTCAATTGTCATTTTTCATTTGTCCTGTTTCCCTTTTCACTTATCTATTTTTTGCCTACTCATCTAAACCCTAAGATCCCAGAAGCCAGGTAATCTGGTTCATACTTCTTTTTAACTCATGTGGGCACTTAGTAACTATCAGCTGATTAATTGTAGATGTGCCTTTGGTTTTCCATTTTTTACCTTGTGGCATTTCATACATCTTTATCTTTTCTTTACACTTCATAGTATATGTTCCACCAGAGCTGTTTAAATGGAATTGTCAGAACCAGATCGAACGATTTGATTGTATTGCCTCAAATACCAAACTCAGGAGAAACAGTCAGTTCAGCCAAACAACCTTTTGAGTGCTCAATCTGCTATCAATCTGTTATTTTTGCACTGTGAAAACAACAAGATCAATGTTTTAAATTTTTTTTTGGCAGGGCAATTGGGGTTAAGTGACTTGCCCAAGGTCACACAGCTAGTGCATGTGTCAAGTGTCTGAGGCCGGATTTGAACTCAGGTCCTCCTGACTCCAGGGCTAGTGCTCTACTCACTGTACCACCTAGCTGCCCCAAGATAAATATTTTTTTTAAAGAGCAGGTGGAAATAATTTCTAATACAATAATACTAGATGATGTTACAGGTCATAGTGATCACTCTCAAGTTCTACCTTAATGGGACATAAATGATATTTAGGGCATAAAACCTAAGAAAAAGTCAATCTGTGAAAATTACTCAATTTAAATTTTGTTTATCACTCTCTAGATAATAATCTATTGCCTAGGCAAATTCCTTTATTGGTAATTTAGTAAATTAGCAAATTGGTATGGTAAGTTTTTTGTTTGTTTTTCTCAGGTTCCAGTTTCAATGGGGAACATAACCTTTCCCCTTATTTCCCTCATCCCCCTATAACTGAAGAACACTGGGAGTTCACCAGTGGTTTCAGAAGACTGTAGAAAGGTGTTCCAGTGACTAGTGATTCAGAGTTAACAGAGCAGGCCTATGGAACCCAGAATAAATTTCATTAAGTGACAATGAATATATACAAAGGTAACTTCTCATGTTGACCGTGTACAGAAGAATATTTTCCCTAGACGCTATCTAGTTGAACTGAATGTTAGAAAGCATCACAGTATTTTAGTGTTAGAAAGGATGTTAGAAATAAATTTAATGCAACTTAATTATTTTGTGGACATAGAAGCTTCCAATAGTCAGTACCAACTTTGTTCTTGTGCAAAGCAGGGTTTGTAAATAACAATTGAACTTCTTTCCTGGGTCTATGCTTACCCAGCACCACATCACATATGAATTCATGTTAGAAGAATTAACACCCAGGTATTAGCAAATGCATTCATCTAGTTACCTCTGATGAGCAGAATCTGTGCTTAGACTAGGCCATTTAGACAGAGATCTCTATAAAGGAATCAATTATGTAGTTAGTGGTAGTTGTATGCATGTGGGGCTGTTTAAATAGAATAAATGCATTTTCTTTTATGCCAATATTTCTAAGATGTATTTCTATAAAGTGGGGTTATCTACTGGAAAATATTCACCAATACACCTTTCCCAGGATTAAACAAGGTTGCTGATCCTTTTCTTTGCAACTAGATCTGTGCCTGATGCTATAATTTTGGACCGACACAGATGTGAGAGTTTGTCCTTAGTCCTGTGGCTGAGGCATTATCAAGATCTCACCTCATGCTGACTTGTTATAATATTATTACCTCCATGTGATTGTAGCTAGCCAAGCTCATGTTTCCCTTAGGCACCCTTCTCATACATTATTACAAGTAAATTGTATTATTTTATTGTTTATTTTTTATTCATTCTCAAGATTCTACTCAATGATAGTCAGGCAATTCATAACATAGAGTCTGAGAACTAGTGAAATTAAAAGTGTGGGAAATCAATACAAATTGTGTCAACACAAAAGAAGGCAGTCTAACTTTTCCTTCCTAGTATTAAATCGATTGGAACATTTTTGATTTGCCAATATCACAGACAAAGAAGTGATTCCTGTGTTGGAAGGTCAAAGGCACCAACACCTCCTTGTAGATGTAGCATTCTCTTTAACTCAGATACTTTAAATTCCTGTTTCCTAGTGCATATGAAACACTTCTAACCATGAATGTTGCATTTCTTCAGCATTCCCCCCTCCTCCTTCGTTCCACTACCATTTCGTTTCCTGCTATTGGTTACTTTTTCGGATTCATTTACCTTGGCCACATCTTCCACGGAAGGGTCTTCTCTATTTTCTTACCTTTCCATATGAGTGGAATGAAATAATGCTAAACACTGAGAATTTTGCAGCTCATTGCCTTTTTACCATGAAAATACAAGTTCTTACCACACCCCCAAACACACACACACACACACACATACACACACACACACACACATATACACACACACCCATCTTAAAAAAATTGTGTCCACTAAGTTGACATCATTTTCTGGAAAAAAGCATGAGGATGACTCGCTACTTTCAATCAGGGTAGAGGAATGAAAAAAGAAGGGAGTTATCGTGGCCACCTGCTTATCAATAAATACAGCATTTCCCTTAACTCTTTAGTAACAAAAAAAAAGAACAGGCAAAAACCAAAACCTGGCTGGTGACTAATATTGAAGTTGCATGAGTCCTACAGCAATATAATAGTAAATGACACTCATGAGATTGCAGGAGACATTGCAAGGTCTATTTGATGCATCTTTAAGCATTAATTTTGTTTCATTCATGTAAATGTCTCTTGCAAATTGAGCGTTAGAACCCAAATTCTATTCTAAAGCACAACTCAAAGAGGTTACTAAATAGCACCAACGGACTGTCTGTCACGTTGAATTACTCAGCTAGAGCCCATTGAACAGAGAGGTACCCGAAACTGAGATATGTCATGAACTGTTCAATTTTATGGACTGGCTTCTCCATCTATGTGTTTTATAAACCATTCCTACTATTTTAAAAACATACCCAAAAATTGACAGGGGGGCACATGGAATTAAATGACTGTTAAGTTTGTTAACAAAGAACGCTAAACCTAAATGTTGATCAACATCAATTTATACCATTCTGGTTATTACCCAAACTTGACGGTCACCCTGCTCCCAAAGTAGTTTTCGGGTAGAGGGTGCGGACAACCAAAGGCAATAGGTAGATAGGGACAGCATTATCTCAAGATTTCTTTATACTCAGGTCCTCCAAACCAGGTCTTGGAGTTTAACCTTAACCTTCCAACATCAAAGTATCATACTTTTTTACTGTTGGTTTGTTTGTTTCTTCACTTTAATCTACTCTGTTTCTCCCTGTTGTCCAGTCCTTTTTCAAAAGAAACTTGCATAGAACAGCCTTCTCTACTGAGTAAAGGGAAATGCTTGAGTCCTTCTAGAAGCCCCCAAAATCTCAATATATTTCATAATAAATAATAGAAATACCATTATAATATTCCCCCTCAACATTTAGGGAATCACAGAAAATGATTTCTCCACTCCTTTCATGAATGATTTTATAATTCATACAAATTTTTTTAGACAGCCTCAAAAATCTCACTCTAATCAAAACTATTCCCTCTGCTGCCCTAGGAGTACAATGGAATTAACAATGAATGAAATTTATTTACTCTTCAATGACATTACAAATTATTTTACTATCCAGAAATAATTGCATTCCCATAAAGCAATTTAGGGCCAGTCATAGGTCAAATGCAAGTTACATCTTGTCAAGGCCTTCATCATGGCATCCTCATCATCATCAAAAACATGGATAAGATTCTATTCTAGTCTGAAAATTTTAAGTGAGTCATCAATCAGCAAGATTACTCGAATTAAGAAAACCAGAATAATCTACAATTATTTTGAAGAAATGTGTGCTTATTGTTTTTTCAAATAGAAAATTTCTGATCCTTGTGGAGAATTCCATTAGCTTCATTCTTTTTCTCATTTTTACAATGCAAATGCTGCAACACAAAATGACTCCATATTCCTGGCTATACTGGGTGGAAAAAACACATTACAAACAGGCTTAGTACTCTAGAGAGATCCAGATTGCCAATGTATCATTTTGGTAACCCTTGGTAAGCATAGTTTTCAGTTGCTGCCTTTTTGAAACTCAGACCATTGTATGAAATAAACTTTTTAAGGCATAAGGAAAATCTTGCATGTATTCCAAATCATTATTGGCATAAACTAGAATCTCTAGTATTTTGTTTTGTTTTTCATCATATTATATAAACTTGTGGAGTAGTCTGCAATAGAATGAAGATGAGGGGAGATAAGAAATTGAAAGGGCCCCTAAAGAAGAAAGATGAGACATTCAAATTAAGCTCAACATTAATTCCTAACCGATACCTTTTAAGCCTTCAAGTTTCACAAATTCAGTTCTACACAACAAGCATTTGTTGAATCCCATCTATGTCCAGAATACTATTTTATAAAGGAGAATTACAATTTTTTTTTCCTTTACTAATGCAGATTGGCACGTTTGCAGTAATCTATGGTTTTTCTTAGGCTACTGGTAAATTAAGTCACCTGCAAGGATCACACAATCAGCATGTGTCTGAACCAAGGCTTCTTGGTTCCTTTTAGTGGGATTAAAAATATCTTTCTTGGTCAGGTATAATTTTGTCTATGCTAAAGTTAAGATATGTTTCTGACTGCCATTTCCAATGTATAATTTACAGTGATTATAACATGATTAAGTGCATAAGTACACTTGGCAATACCTAAGTAAAACAGCTTTATAACATCAAGTACAGCTTCCTCCAGTCCCATTTACTCTATTAAATGCCTTCCTAAGAAAGCCTTCAGTTTCAATGTCTGACTTTTATTAAACATGAGTAATGATAATCTGCCAGGAAATCATAATTTAAAAAAAATCTCATCAACTTGCCCAGGTATTTTCAATAAAGGAAGCACAGTTGTCACAAGTATTAAGTGCCATTAGAACATATACATAGAGAATAACTGTTGTAGTGAAATAGCATACCACTTGCAAAACATATCTTAGAATATATTCAAATCAAATATATTTAAATCATTAAATTACTGAGCAGCAAAATTTGCCCCTATTCCTTGCATTCATGTGGTATTCCAGGAGGAGAATAATAGAACTGACCCCCTCCCTTCTTCCAGCTTTTGACAAAAACATGATAGAAGACCTCCCTGAAATTCAATATTTGGTGGAAAGAAATGCTAAAATTAGTAGACATCCTGAGGCTTTTACACAAACATTCGGTTGCTTATTTCAGAATAATAATGCTTACATTAATTTTTAAGCATGTATGCTCACAAATAAGTCAGTAAGAATTTTATTAAGCATCTACTATGGGTCAAAGTTCTAGGGATAAAAAAAGATGCAAAAGACAGTCCAAATCTTTAATTTAAAAGATGAAGACTGAGACCCAGAGGTTAAGTGACCAATATTAGAACTGAGGCTCTTAATTCTAGATATAATTCCTTTTTTGTGGTGCCACATTTTCCCCCTAAAATGATACAAACTAATAGAAACAGTCCCAAAGATATTTTCAAGCAAAACTTTACTTGTCACATAAAACACACACACACACATACACACACACACACATATACAAACACACACACACATGCTCTAAAAATATCTAACTTAAATATAGGGAGGAGGGTAGTGACAAGCTATAAAAATAAAACATTCAAGCAGCTATGTAATTAATTCGGGAACTGTTTTTTATACTTAAATACCAAAGACAAAAAAATACCAACAAACCCCAAATTTCCATTTCAAAATACTAAGGACACAATGTGGTGTATAGCTAGATTTGGGGGCAAAACAGCATGGAATTTGATGCTGGCTCTGACATCTACTACCTGTGTGACCTTCTGTAAGTCACTCGCTGTCTTTTGGACCTCAGTTTTTCCATCTATAAAGTGAAGGGGTTATAGTGTCTGAGCTTTAAGGTTCATTCCAGCCATATAATTGGAGCCTTTTATATTAATTCTCCCACTTTTCCCAACACTTTTGCAGGACATGTTGGGGAGGAGGAAGATAAGTTTCCTTTTTCTGTGAAACTAGATCCAGGTAGGATGAAATCTGAGCCTCACAGGCCTCAAAGAGTTAAGATTGGAGAGTATAGGGGAAGAAATATGGATGCCATCTTCTTAGGCTGGGAATTTTTAGGGGGATACATTCCATGTTCTTCCTGCATAAGTTTTTTGTTTGTTTTGTTTTGTTTGACACATACACTGAATTGTCTTAAGTAGGAATCATGTAACTGGAAACTTTTGTGTTCTTAGTAGTCAACTTATATGGTGTATCAGGTACTGATAGGGTAATTCCTGATTCTAGATAAAGAATGCTAAATATGTTCCTGCAGAGGGTGGAGAAGGGGAAGACCACAGTCCATCTGAGGGCAAAATTGAGTCCTTAACCCACAAATCTGGAAATGTAAGGAAAACAAAAATGTATAAATACATAAAACTTATGGAGTTAGCACTTGAAAATTAATAGCAATGTTTTGGTCTCATATAGTGCTTTTCCTCTAATGAGTACAAGACATTTGGATAGATCGTTTTTATCTCTCACCTCTTGGGGATGCCACTCCCAGGTATATTCCCAAAGGATGTCACTGACCAAAAGAAAGACAGCGAAAACTTCAAAATATTTACAGCAGCACTTTTTTTGGGGGGGGGAGGGAGGAGAGCAAAGAACTAGAAACAAAGTAAAACCTCATCCACTGGATTGCAGCTATGCAAACTATGGTGCATGAATTAATGGAATGTGACTGTGCTATAAGAAAGCATGATGAAGAGAGAGGCATGAAAAGACCTTTACAAACTGATCCAAACTGAAGTAAGCAGAACCAGGAAAACAATATGTACAATGCCTACAACAACATAAATAGAATGGACAACAATCACAAAACAATTCAAAACTAATGTCCCAAAATTATAAAGAATAAGAAGAGATCTGGGAGGATACCCTCCTCAGACACACACACACACACACACACACACACACACACAGAGGTTTTTGATTTTGGTGGGGGTTTTGGGGAGTGGCATTGTACTGATTTGTTCAGAGGATTTTTTCTTCCTCTTTCTATCTTAAAAAAATCTTTGTTAAAACGGATGGATCTCTGGAAAGGAGGGAGGGAAAGGAAGAGAAAAAGGAGGGACACATGGGGAAGTCTAAGAGATGCAAAAAAACCCGAATCAAACCAAAACAAATCAATAGAACTCTATTTTTGAAATATCCCTGGGAAGAAGGCGGCATTACACTGTGGGATGTTACTTAAGGGACACAGCTGCTTTACAAACAAGTTAGCTTCATTGTATCTACAAGATGAAAATGTAAAAGTCTAACAAAGCATTTGGGTATTTGGAATTAACTCTCCCAGATACATGGAAACATTTGAATGCTTTTTTTATCATGTAAACATAGCCAATATTCCTTAGCCAAAAGGAAAAAGAAAACCTTTCCCTAATTTATTACATCCGAAGTTATTTTACTCAACCCAACAACAGCTAATTAGAAAGTTGTTTTCATCGGTATTTGGGTGTGTAAAGTGTTGATTAAAGAGGCTGTAATGAAACCATTTTAAATATCTATTCTTAGGCCTCCTTAATTTTTATTTTCTTCAAAAATGTTCTGTCATATATAAGATATGGTGCTTTAATTGAAGCAGTTTCTCTGAGACTCTAGATCATGCCATTGTTCAGAGACATCAGAGGCAATACACATGAACTTGTACATTTTTACTGCATAAAAATGTCTTTGAACCAAGAAGGAATGAGAAATAGGCCACTTCGCATTATTAGAACTTGCTGGTTTGGGGTGGATGAAGCTGATTAACTGGTTTTGTATCAGGATCTGTCAAAAATGGTATATAATTTGGTACCAGTTCCTTCCTGATATCCTACCCTCTCACCTTCCTCAGAAAGTGTAAGAAGTTTTCTGAAGGGGCAAAAATGATGTAATTTTTTTTTGTCAGCTACAGAGCATTAGCTTTCCTTCATTCTGATCCTTTTCTACCTAGACTTCCAGCTTGCATCCTTGACCCCTCACTTCTTGAAGAACTTACACCTTCTCCTCCCCTGTATCTAGTTTCTACAGATTTCTTAGTACCAGAGTGCCCACCTAATCTTTTGACCAACCACCTTGTATTAACCTCCTCCCCCACCAACACATACGCTCCTGCCTAGTGACTGAATTCTTCAGACTCCTATTTTCCTGCCTTGTTGTAACATACCTCTTTGTTCCCAACTCTAAATATGTTTTTCCCCCTGGATTTGTGGGATCTGGTTCTTTTCTAGACTGACCCCTGTTCTACAGTCTCAGCTATCCTATAGTCACATCTCAGTCTTGGTGGCTTGTCTTGTATCACTTGGCACACTTCTTTCACAGAAAGGAAATACCTCCTTCTGATGGGGAAAAGCAAATAAGATAGCTTTTTTTTTTAAATTTCCAGAAGCAACAAGCTGCCAGCCTTGCCAATAACATGCAGCAAATATTTATTAAGATCTTAAGATATACAAGATGCAGTGTTTCATGGTAGGAATTCAAATTCAAAAAGAAAAACAGCCCCTCCCTCTCAAGGAGCTTACATTCTATTGGGTGAGTTGGCTCCCAAAATGTAATCAGATAAATATATACATGCTCATTTGAGGAAGGAGATAGACCTCACAACTATGATGATCAGGAAAGGCATTCTATGGGAGGTGACCCTTGAGCTGAGCCTTGAAAGAAGAAAGGGATTCTTAGGGTTGAATGAAGAGAGAGAATATTCCAGATACTCAAAGGCATCTAAACTAGAGATGGGATACCACATTTGGGGAAAAGCAAATAGGCCAGGGTGGATGGAACACAGAATGTGTGAAGGGGAGTTTTAAGTGCTAACCTGGGGAAATTATATTTTAGCCTAGTCGGCTATGATTTTCTTATTCTATTACATGTAAGAAATCAAGGACTCTGAGACCCAAGGAGGTTTAAAAAGACAAACTTAGGATCAAAATCCTTTACCTGGGAGGGAACTTAAAAGTAATATATCTAATCTCCACATCTTATAGATAAATAAATTGAGGCATAGAGAGTTTCAGTGAGTTGCCCAGGGTCACATAGCTAATAAGCCTCTGAGGTGAGATTTGAACCTCAGTAGTCTTTCTGACTCAGTCCAATGTCCAGTCTACAATATCATGCTAATATTCTTTCCTACCCAGCTTACCAAGCTGTGAAAATCAACCTAGATGACCTAAAGGGCTTTATGAGCCATAAAGTATCCTATAAATGTCAGGTCTTAATCCAAGTGCTTAACAAATGCATGTTTATTGACTGATTGATTCCTTCTCTCTAGTTTTGATTGTCCAGGCTTGTCTATAACTTAATCTACCCTCACATTTCCTGCTTCTCTATGTCTTCTAAATCTGGGCTCCAAGAGGTCTCTCTTAGAGACTGATACCTACACTGTAAATAGTAAAACAAGTAAGTAAAGCAACCTCCCTTAAGTTCTCTTTGATGCTAGCATCTGTAACCCCAGCTGTCATATTCTAACACTTCATTGCTATAGTCTTAGTTCCAGACATACTGTCTGGCCTTTTGACTATTTGTTTTTCTGGATGGATAGATGCTGGCATCCCCAACTCCAGATCTTTCTACTGACTTCATAAGTCTGGATCTTCTCTAAATAGAGATTCATAGTAACTCTCCCTTACACTATCTTCTTCAGGGTTAACAATGCTTTCTCCACAGTAGGTACTTAATAAATGTTTGTGGAAATTAAAAGTTTGACCTAATCTGTACTTTCATTCACATCTTAGAATTCCAAGTTCTGACCTTTTTGTCATATTACATGCACAACTTTTGCTATCTACATCCCAGGTGCTGAAAATAAAATAGAGAAAGACTGCTTGCAGATAAAAGATAAACAGTTCAGAGTGTTCTTTTATTTGTTTGTTTTTGTTTTTGAATCAAGCCATTCTGAAAATGAATTCTGATTATAACCAAGATTCTAGGAAGTTATGAATGAAAAGTTAAAGATTAATGAGAAAGATGCTGAGTATGCTTTCCCTTTGCTGATTATTTCTGATTATATCCTACATATAGGTTTTGATTTTTTTGGTTCATAGTTGTTTGTGTGTAATCTAACCCATTAATCTGAGACCTCCTTGAAAGCATGGGATATGTTTTACCTTTCTTCATATCCCCAACACTTAGCACAGTGTCTGGAACATTTAATAAATGTTTATTGGCCGAATGATTCTAGGTATTAATTTCGTTTAAAATATTGCTCCAAAAATCAGCTTTAAAATAATAATTGGTTAATATTAAGCAGAAGAACTTTGATAATAATTTATATCTTTCATAGAACACAAAATGCTTACCCATTAGTACATAAGGGTTTTGGTAAACAGAAACTACTTGAGCCTCAGGTAAATAGGGTATCTTATATCTGCAATTGTATGATCAAGAAATCATAGCTATGGGGCAGCTAGGTGGTACAGTGGGAAGAGCACCAACCCTGGAGTCAGGAGAACCTGGGTTCAAATCCAGCCTCAGATACCCACTAGTTGTGTGACCCTGGGGAAGTCACTTAATCCTGATTGCCTGAAAGAAAGAAATCACAGCTATCTGATAGCAACTTATATATATATATATATGTGTGTGTGTGTGTGTATATGTATATATACATGTATATATATATATATATATACACATGTTTTATATATACATATATAAAATTCAGGTTTTCCAAAGAATGGACAATTAAGCAACTATGTGTATATTTTTCTTCTACTGATATGTGTTTTAGAAAGTAGGAGGAGAAAGACCCAGAAGAGAGTAGTAGCATTGTGTAAACCTAGCCAGGAGATAATATCTAGGATGAGAGGTGGACGACAATATCGATCATTGCTGTGTAGTCAAGAAGGAAGTCAAGTGAGAAAAAGCCACAGAATTTAGCAATAAAATAATCATTGGCGACCTTGGAAAGGGCATATTCAATGAAATGATGAGGTCAGAAGTTGAATCGTAAAGGTTTGAGAAACACATGGCACATTAAGAAGCAATAGAACAATGCGAACATTTGTGAGAAAAAAAGTGGCTGTAATGAGAGTAGATAGATTTTTCTGAGATATTTGCGAAGGGATGAGGAAGATAGAAGGATAGTAATATTAGGGGGTTATGGGGTCACGTGTATTGTGTGTGTATGTGTGTGTGTGTGTGTGTGTGTGTGTGTGTAGATTGGAATGTTCATACATAGCAAAGAATGATCCAATGGATAAAGAAACAGGGAAGATTAGAAAGAGGGGAATAGTCAGAGGGGTCAAGCTCCCAGACAAACGGGAGTAGGAGTACAAGTAGAGAGTCTGTGCTTGAAAAGAGAAGAAAAAAAACTATTTTTTTTTCTGAAACTGGAGCAAAGGAGAAGAGAATGGATTGTGCATGTGAAATGATTTGAAAACGGGGGAGAAGAGGGAGCTTACAATAGATAATTCAGTAGAATGCAGGATTCATTTAATGGAGCAAAAGAGAGTGATTCTGTAACTAGAAATTTATGTGTTTCATAAGCTAAAATTTTCTAGTAAAATAATTAAGTGGAGTGGGGCTGGAGGATGGAAAATGAAGCAGCAATTCGACCCTATATGCCTTAATGCAGGAATTGAGGCAACACAGTCCTTGTCTTCACAGGAGTTGGTGTCTGGATGGTAGGCGTGAGGCTGAAAAGATGGGTTGGAACCAGACTGTGAAAGATGTTGAATACTAGACCAAGGAGTTCATACTTCATCCTATAATTAATTGGAAGGGAGCCCCTGAAGATTTTTGATTAAGGAAGTGATGTGTTGTGGATGTAAATATTATATATTTGTCCTGAAAGTTGCAGACAATTTTTATGATGGAGTTAAAAAGATTCTACTATTTTTTTCTGGGTAGAGGTTTCTGATCTTTTGCTAATTACTGTTAATCCTCTCACTCTGGTACTTAATGGTATACTAGTTTGCAGTATGAACTTCAGAACAGATGAATATTAACAGATTCAATTCCCCCATCAGCATGCTGAGAATTTACACATAGAGTTTCCATTAGCCGTAATAAGGGTATTCATGATAATTTTCCAGGCATCAATAATGGAACATTGAGCATTCTGTGAAGACTGGACTAGTATGAGTAACAAAATTCACATTTCTCCCCATGTGACAATAGTTCACTGAGCCAGGTGCCACAGTCCCTCTGTGAATGTAGAAGGCTTTTAACTTAGTTCAGTTTA
Organism: Trichosurus vulpecula; assembly: GCF_011100635.1. Lineage (NCBI taxonomy): Eukaryota > Metazoa > Chordata > Mammalia > Diprotodontia > Phalangeridae > Trichosurus > Trichosurus vulpecula. Next base: position 382,923,727 of record NC_050576.1, read on the forward strand.
CAGCTATTGGATTTTCAATTAGGAACAATTGCCGTTGAGGGAGGGACAGATGATGCAATGTTTCACTGTGAAATTTCTCTGTTGCAGTCTGAGGTGTGCGTGCGTGCGTGTGTGTGTGTGTGTGTGTGTGTGCGTGTGTGTGTATGCACCTAGGAGGTTCCTGGTCAATCATGTATCACTAAAGGAAGGGGAAAGGAGAGTTGACTTAAATAGAGAATGATGCAAACTGGAAATAACTTCAAATACACAAGGACATCAAGTTTAAAAAAAATCACCTGCTATCATTACTGTCAAAGCATGAAGAATATGGGATGTATCTGTGGCCCATATTGTTTTGTCTGCTCTTGTATGACATGTCCATCTATTTGCTTAGACAACTGCCCTCTTTCTGTAACTCTCAGCTAAGGATTTCCTTAGGATCACTCATGTCAAACTCCAAAATATATTGCCACCAAGCAAAACAAATCTTGGTAAAAATAGTCTCTCCATTTTTCACCGTTGAAACACTAAGTGTAGGCCAAAACACTAGTTGAAAAATGAAAAAAAAATGCAATCAGTTGTCAGTTTCATCTGTACATGACATGCCGGATTAGCCTCATTTCATTTTTTACAGGGTTGCTAAACTGTTAGATAACAGAAATTAATACCTAGCTTTCAGCAAAATATTTGTAAAAGTTTCAAATGACACATTTGTGGACAAGTGAAGAAATATGGAAAGCATAATTATCTAATTGAGAGGATCTAGAATCAGACTGCTTTGTGGACTATTATCAAATTGAAGTGAAGTCTTTAATAGAGTGCTTCAGGTCTCTGCTCAGGGCTTTCTTGGACTCAATATTTTTATTAATAAATTGGATAAAATGACAGTTGGCATACTAATCAAATTTGTAGATGTCCTATGTCTGGGAGGGATAGTTATTATAGGAATGGACAGAGCAATGATCCAGGTTAGAATAATGAGCCAGATTTAATAAGATTTTTAATTAGTACACATATAAAGTATTGTATTTGGATTTTAAAAAAAATGATCTTAAGTGCAGGATTGGGAAGATGTGGATAGAAAGTAGCTCATTTGAAAAGAGCTTGGGATGTCCACTGACTGCCAATACAACATGAATCAACCATGTAATGAGGCAGACAAGAAAAAAACAAGAGAAGACAAAAAGAAATAGACAACCCCGATGCAAAATTGGGCAACATTAGTAGAAATTCTGAATGACGATAATGACTGTTCTTCTATTCTATTCTGTTCCATGCACTGGTCAATCAGTCTTGAATGGAACGTTTGAAGAATGATATTGACAAGTCAGAATGTGTCCAAAATGTCCCAAGAAAGGAAATCAGGGTGACTGGGGACTTGAATCAATGCTGTGTAACGGCAATTAAAAGAAATTGTGGATATTCAATCCTGAAAAAGAGAAATTTTTGGGCATTGAGGAAACTTTTTACTTAGAACTATCAAGAAATCAAATAGTTTACTACCTCTAACTAGACTTCTTAAATCAGAGGATACTTGTAGGGCCTTTCTCCAGTGGGGATCCATGCAAGTGGTGGGTTTTGGATGGAACTTGAGATGCTTTCCAAATCTGAGCTTATATGTTCCTATGAAATAAACTCATTTATCTTGGTAATGCATAGGTAATCTCTAAAGACCTGTTTTAAAAGAATGTAAAATATTATTTAACCATGGTAAAGTCCAAAGTGTTCTCTGACATTTGTTCTACTTTCCAGTAAATCTTATGTCTTTTATGAAAAACCATAGTTTTAATATTTTGCAAAATATTTTCCACTTTAAAGTAATTTTTGACCATGAAATTAGTTTTGATTCACTTTTTTGATTCTTTTTTTTCCCTGATTGTTTTTTTTAATTTAATTTAAATTTATTTATTTAACATATTTGGTTTTCAGCATTGATTTTCACAACAGTTTGAATTACAAATTTTCTCCCCATTTCTACCCTCCCCCCCACTCCAAGATGGCGTATATTCCGGTTGCCCTGTTACCCAGTCAGCCCTCCCCTCTATCACCCCCCTCCCCTCTCATCCCCTTTTCCCTTCCTTTCTTGTAGGGCAAGATAAATTTCTATGCCCCATTGCCTGTGTATCTTATTTTTTAGTTGCATGCAAAAACTTTTTTTTTGAACATCTGATTTTAAAACTTTGAGTTCCAAATTCTCTCCCCTCTTCCCTTCCCACCCACCCTCCCTAAGAAGTCGAGCAATTCAACCTAGGCCACACATGTATCATTATGTATAACCCTTCCACAATACTCATGTTGTGAAAGACTAACTACATTTTGCTCCTTCCCAACCCATCCCGCTTTATTGAATTTTCTCCCTTGACCCTGTCCCCTTTCCAAAGTGTTTGTTTTGATTACCTCCACCCCCATCTGCCCTCCCCTCCATTGTCCCCCCCCTTTTATTTTTTTTTTATCTTCCTCCCTCTTCTTTCCTGTGGGGTAAGATACCCAACTGAGTATGTATGGTATTCCCCCTCAGGCCAAATCTGATGAGAGCAAGGTTCACTCATTCCCCCCTCACCTGCCCTCTCGCCTCCTTCCACAGAACTGCTTCCTCTTGCCACCTTTGTGCGAGATAATCCACTCCATTCTATCTCTCCCTATCTCCCTCTCTCAGTATGTTGCTCTCTCATCCCTTAATTTCATTTTATTTCTTTTAGATATCTTCCCTTCATCTTCAACTCACCCTGTGTCTGCTCTCTCTCTTTTACATATATATATACACACACACACATATATATATATATGAACACACATATATATATACACACATACATACATATACACATAGATATATACATACATATACATTCACTTATATATATATATATACATAAACATATATGTATATATATGCATATTCCCTTCAACTACCCTAATACTGAGGTCTCATGAATCATACACATCATCTTTTCATGTAGGAATGTAAACAAAACAGTTCAACTTTAGTAAGTCCCTTGGAATTTCCATTTCTTGATTACCTTGTCATGATTCTCTTGATTCTTGTGTTTGAAAGTCAAATTTTCTATTCAGTTTTGGTCTTTTCACTGAGAAAGCTTGAAAGTCCTCTATTTTATTGAAACTCCATATTTTGCCTTGGAACATGATACTCAGTTTTGCTGGGTAGGTGATTCTAGGTTTTAATCCTAGCTCCATTGACCTCCGGAATATCGCATTCCAAGCCCTTCAATCTCTTAATGTAGAAGCTGCCAGATCTTGGGTTATTCTGATTGGGTTTCCACAATACTCAAATTGTTTCTTTCTGGCTGCTTGCAGTATTTTTTCCTTGATATGGGAGCTCTGGAATTTGGAGACAATATTCCTAGGAGATTTCTTTTTGGGATCTATTTGAGGAGGTGATCGATGGATTCTTTCAATTTCTATTTTGCCCTGTGGCTCTAGAATATCTGGGCAGTTCTCCTTGATAATTTCTTGAAAGATGGTATCTAGGCTCTTTCTTTGATCATGGCTTTCAGGTCATCCAATAATTTTATATTATCTCTCCTTGATCTATTTTCCAGGTCAGTGGTTTTTCCAAGGAGATATTTCACGTTGTCTTCCATTTTTTCATTCCTTTGGTTCTGTTTCATAATATCCTGATTTCTCATAAAGTCACTAGATTCCACTTGCTCCAGTCTAATTTTTAAAGTAGTATTTTCTTCAGTGGTCTTTTGGACCTCCTTTTCCATTTGGCTAATTCTGCCTTTCAAGGCATTCTTCTCCTCATTGGCTTTTTGGAGCTCTTTTGCCATTTGAGTTAGTCTGTTTTTTAAGGTTTTGTTTTCTTCAGTGTATTTTTCAGTATTTTTTTGGGTCTCCTTTAGCAAGTCATTGACTTGTTTTTCATGGTTTTCTCGCATCCTTCTCATTTCTCTTTCCAATTTTTCCTCTATTTCTCTAACTTGCTTTTCCAAATCCTTTTTGAGTTTTTCTATGGCCTGGGGCCAGTTCATGTTTTCTTGGAGGCTTTTGTTGTAGGCTCTATGACTTTGTTGTCTTCTTTAGGCTGTATATTTTGGTCTTCTTTGTCACCAAAGAAAGATTCCAAAGTCTGAGACTAAATCTGGGCACGTTTTCGCTGCCTGGCCATATTCCCAACCAACTAACTTGACCCTTGAGTTTTTCAGTGGGGTATGACTGCTTGTAGACTAATGAGTTCTATGTTCCATGTTTGGGGGGGAGGTGCCAGCTCTGTCAGACCCGCACTACTCCTTCCCCAAGAACCCCCAGCCCGGGCTGGACTTAGATCTACAGCAGGCTGTTGCACTCCTGCTCTGATCCGCCACTTAATTCCTGCCACCAGGTGGGCCTGGGGCCAGAAGCAGCAGCAACTGTAGCTGCCCCACCTCTGCCGCACCGGGGCTGGAAGCCGAACCCCGAACTCCTTCCACTCCCACAGCTTTTCCCTTTAACCTTCTCTGCAGTCTTTGGTGTTTGTGGGTCGAGGGGTCTGGTGACTGCCGTAGCTCACATATTCAGGGCGCTAGGGGCCCCATCCGCCCGACTCCAAGTTTGGTTGTTCCATGCGGCTCAGGCTGGGCTCTGCTCCACTCCGTTCCCAGCTCCCAGCTCCATGTGGAATAGACCTCACCCAGAGACCATCCAGGCTGTCCTGGGCTGGAGCCCTGCTTCCCTCTTCTGTTCTGTGGGTTCTGCCATTCTAGAATTGGTTCAGAGCCATTTTTTATAGGTTTTTGGAGGGACTCGGTACGGAGCTCACTCTAGTCCCTGCTTACCAGCTGCCGTCTTGGCCTTATATTTTGATTCTTTTTTAATGATATTTTAATAGATCCTTTATTTTCTGTAGTTAAAATTATTAAACATTTGGAAATTAAAAGGGTAAATTTAATATTTGCCAAGTACATATGACATGAAATAATGAAGGGGGAGAAAATAGTTGTATTAGTTGGCTGTAGGCCATCTGAATATTTGATTCCAGCCTTAGAGAAAAATGGTGCCACAATGACTCAGATTGAGCCCTTCTATGAGGTGAAAATCATTACCTAGTCAAGGTTTTTCATAAATGCTATACAACAGGAATGTGGACAAATGATCTTAGATCATTGCTTATGTTTATGTTTAAAGCAAGGCAAGAAAGAATATGAAACTTTATCAATTTGTTAATTTCTCTGAATTGCATATGTACTGTACCTGAACCTGGAGATGTCCAACCATTTATTATCCTACCTAAGGGTCTGGACTATGGGATGTGGCAATGCAGAGAGAGGACTTAGATTCTGCTTTCTGGGAAAGTGACAAAAAGCCAAGACAATACCTGTATTGAAGAGGCATCTAAAGAAAGGATTGGGATAGACAATGGAGAAAAACTAGAAAAGGACAGCTTCTTGGTCACTATTAAGACTCATAAAATCTTGTAAAATTACCTTTCTCTTTATTTCTTTCTCCTCTGGAGCATAACAGAAAATACTTAATTTAAAAAAGAAAAGAAAGAAAGCATAGAAGGGCAGGGGAAGGGGTGGGCAAAGAAAAAGAGCTACATTCTATTCCACCAGCTGGTTGGTGAAAATCTAGTCTGGAAAGAGAGGAGATGGCAGCAAAAATCCAGAAGAGGGCATTGTTAAGCCAAATCCAGGTGCTTTCTAATGGAGATGTGAGGTCAAGGAGAGAAGTCAGCCCTAGAAAAAGGAGAGTAACTTCTTCCCTCAAGGTCACATGTCTGATTCTGTGGAGTCATTCTGGAACCAGTTTGATTCTAGAGTTTGAAGCTGACAGGCAAATGCAAGCTGTACTATATCCAGAGGGGAAGAATAGACTCAATTTTTGGACCTGATTTCTCTAACAATTCTTTAACATAGAACATTTTAATATATCTTCAGCTTTTTCATACATGGCAACTGCATTACTCCATCAATGTTTAGAAAATTTAATCCCTGGAACAAGGAAAACTAATTGGAATCGTAATTGTTTAGAAATAGGAAAAAAAAATAAACAACTCTAGGCCTATTACTCCCGAACAAACAGGAGGAATTCTTAGCAACAAAACAACAATTTTCTAAATCAAAAGCAAGTAGTTTCTTCTGTGACTATTGTATTAGCCCTGTGTTTGGAACATTTATAAACCTGTCTTTCATGATAAATTATATTATATAAAGGTCATTAGGTTTCTTTTTAGTTGAATAACACACTCACAAACATACACATAAACTGTTAAAATGGCTGCTGCTGATTCCTGTAAATCAACTAGTTCTTTTAAAAAAACACTTTAAAAATGACTTAAGGCTTTGCTCCAATTTATTTTAATCGAACTGTTTAAAATGCAGCAGGTCATTCTCTATTAAAAAGGGAACACATGGCTCTTTTTTTGCTACACACAGATCATGGGTCATTCAAATAATATATTCTATTTAGGTTTTTTGTAATAATGGATCTTCAGATATCACATTTTTGTCAAAGTAGGACATGCCAATAAAGGGGTGACTTTGTAAGGTATTTTGCTAAATGGTCTATGAGTAGTTGTCTAGCTCCTTCGTGCACGGAGAACAGGAAATTCATCAAAATTTTAGGCACAAGGTAAATGAAAATAAAAGATGTTAGAAAGATTCCTCTCCTTTTCATTTCACACAATTACTAAGGAACAGGTACAAGTTGGAATCAAATTATAAAGAAGCTATTGAAATACTGCTTTAAGGTAAGGGGATGGACTGATTGACCTTGAGCAAAAGGTTCATTCTGTCTTGTGAATGTCTGCGGCTGAGATAAATTTCTCTTAAATTCCTAATCCTATGTTTTTCATTTATTTTATCATTAGCAAAAAAATATTTGAGCACCTGGGCACTTATCTGATTTCTAGATTTCCCTTTTAATCCTCTAATAGTGCACTCTAAAGGTCTTTTTCTTTTGGACAATGTATACTATCAAATGAATTCAAATCAGGTCTGATCAAATGCTTTCAATTTGTTTTATGAAGTAGGTGCCTTTTGTTAGGCTTTCAAAACAATTTTAATAGCTCATTTTTACTGTTATATATACTGTCCATGACACATTTTAGAAAATGAAGGTAATTATTACAACAAATGGTACTAATAAACATACTCACTAAGCATTGAATTCTACAAGTGGCCACTTACAATAGTGAAATCTAGGCACAAAGATGAAACAAAAAAAATACAATGCATGAAGAAGTAGTTTCTTAATAAATAAAACAGTGGGCATATAATGTCTTAAACAAGAAACACCACATATCCCAAAGATTAATTCAATTAGCATTATATAAATGTTCTGTGAAAACTGAATTACCTCCCATCTCACAGTTTGAGATAACATCCTGTCATCCATCATCACTGGGAAAATCATGGGTTCCACAGCCCAATTCACATTTAGGTAATTATGCCTAGCTAATAAGAAATGTCAAGGAATAAATATATTCTCCAGCACTAATTCGGAACATATTCTAAGCTTTATACTTAAACCTGTTACAGCTTAGTGGAAAAGAAAAGATGCTTAAGCCAGGATGCATCAATAGATGTGTAAAATGGAATGTTTGAATAATATAGGCATTGTTCCTGATTTTCTAAATTTGTCAACAACTTCCTTAATTTGCTGGATCCCCATGGCACATTGCTATGACTACAAGTAGTTTGAAAGGAAATTGCATGAAGAACTTATTAACACTTTACTCCTGTTCTATGAAGGACTCAATTCCCATAGCAGAAGCAAGGGGTACGTGTGTGAAGAATTAAAAAGTAAGGACAAGAAATGATACTTCTATGTTCCGATTGTAAAAGCCTGCATACAGAATTGTATCTAGCCTTTTGGATGACCTATGATATTCTGGTGAGGGATGTTTTTACATACTCATGCTTCAGGGAATGCCAGTCAGTAGAGATACAAGTAAATTGCTTGGGTTCTAAGAAGGTCCAGAAGTACGAGCATCTTCAAGATTAGAACACAACCTTCATTCTTGTGAGAACGTATGGCTCACATGTTCTACAGTATACACTCCCCAGTTTATCCTTCTAGGGGATGCTGAGACATTTATTCCCCCTTTACAGGTTACCAAACAATCTTTGATTTACCCCAAATAACAAATGATAGATGCAGCAAGTCTTTTTCCCCCAACGTAGACAGAAACTTGTTTAGATAGGATAGCAATCTGAATGTGACAGAAAGAAACTTATACTCTTTCCCCACCCCATTTATTTTGCCATTATAAGATTCTTCCCTTCTAACTCTAGTGGGCTTTTCAAGCTGAGTTTAAATACTTTAAGTAGCACTTCTACTGAAATGAATAGATGTCTTACTGAATTTGAAAGTTCAGTCACATGTACAATCTAAATTCTGTTTTCTGCTATAAGCTATTATTTGCAAGATTGCACATGTTTAATTCAGCAAATGATATAGACCAGGGTATGCTGAAGGAGCAACTTGTGTTTGCATTCATTAATATGTATTGCAACTTAAATATTTTCATTTTTAAAATATGCCGCTATATTGCAAAGGCCCTGCTAAATTCTCTCAGCACTTCAACATGCATTTCAGTGATATCTCAAATGGCAGTGAATTCATAAGGGCTTGCACTCCTACTTCAAATTATTTAAATCAAAATTGGACCTCTTACCATCAGTTCAAATCTCTCACAAGAGATACAGCTGCTAATTTGAGACATAATTATTTCATGAGAGAGGAGACTTGAAAAATCTTCTAAGACTTTAAATAAATCAACTACTGATTTTTATCATTAGCTGGTGCAGCAGAAAGACTACTGTCTTTAGAATCAGAAGTATTGGGTTTGAATCCTTTCCAGGATAGATATAGCTAGATATAATTGGCTAGATATAAATTGAATCTACCACCTGATACCTGCATAACCTTGGACAAATCGCTTAACCTTACTGGGTCTCAGTTTCCTCATCTATGAAATAAATGGGTTAGACTCTTTGACCTCCAAGGTTCCTTAATACCTTACCCAACCTCTCAGTGTTTTTACCTGTATGAACCATTTTTTTCATTCATTCCTATAAATGACTAAAATCACCAAATCCATGTTTTCCTCTTTCTCTGTATTTTTTTTGTTGATACTCTATGACTGTGAGTCATGGAATATTATACTTTCTATCAGAATTACAGTTAAAGATCACTCTAAGGCAACAAAGAGACACCCAGTGGATGTAAGTAGGCCACAACAAATTGCAAACAGGATTATAAATGAAAAGTGGTTCAAAACCGCATGCATTATGCATGACTGAAAGACAAGATGGGCTTGTCATGTAGCAAGAGTGAAGGAATCCCTTCACGCTTATGGATAGCCCATGTGCTCCACTGTATCCTTTTAATGTAAAAAGAGTGCAAGAAAGGCTGTCAGCACATTATATGAATACCCCTTGTTGAGTTTATGGGAAGACATGCTCAGAGTCAGATGGTTTGGTCAGGCATGGAAGAGCTATGATCTTCATTGCTGGAGGTGTAACCTATGTTTTGTACCTCTGCCAAACAAAGGTGGTTACAGAAGATCTGCCCACAGGGATGAGATCACAGACTAATTGGCATACTAAAGTACTGTTATATCCAGTTGGAATTCTTTAAAATAAGTGGCATGTATTCATTATGTAGTCAGTAAAATGTTTTTTTTGTGGTATTGATATATTCTAGTGATTCTTTCAACAAATCAGTACTTAGGTCCACCAGGCTTTCAAAGGACAAATGTGCTTTCTATGAAAAAGGAGAGAATGATAGAGAAGAAAACCAATGAAATGCAATCACCCACTTCTAGGACTAAAGGCGCCTTTCAGAACTAGAATCATAGATTGTAGAGCTAGAAAAGACTTCACTGAACACCTAGTCAATCCTCTCATTTCATAGCTGAGAAAACTGTGACTTCAGGAAGTCTAGCCCAAGGTCTCACAGTTAGTGTCAGTGATGGTACTATAGCCAAAGTCTTCTGTTGTCCAGTTCAGGGCTTAGGTCTTAGAGGATTTCTCTTGTTCATCTCTGTAACTTCAGACAGAATCACGCTTCAACCACACCAAAGAGATGGGATTTGTCATATTTTTAGAACTAGCAGAAGAAAAATCTTTTCTATTCATTCTTATTTTATTGTTTAAAAATAATCACAGCTTAGATATTTTTTCATTATAAGGGACACAAATTCCATGTGCTCATGTTTTAGCAGTTTACTTGTTCCATACTTGCTGTAACTAAAGAATAGCTGGTTAGCATTCTCTTGCATGAAAGCCCATTATACACTGAAAGACCTAATTAAATTACCTTTCAGTCAGTCTCTTCTTCTTCATGCTGAAAAATGCATTTCAGCTTTCATCAGAAGTTTTATTTCCTAACCACTTAATAATATTTGTTATTCTTTGAATCCTTTCCAACTTGTTCATATTTGACTTCCATTATTGATCTCAGGGTTAGGCAGAATATTCAACTAAGAATCACCCAAATCCTTACTATCACAGGAGTATTACATTCCCGTTTCTACAGGTTGTAATATCTACTTATCTTTTTTTTTTTTAATGTAGTACTACACAGACAAATTGTTAGATGTTTTAATCTGGGTCTACTTAATGATCGAGCTTAGAGAAAGCACACTGACAAACAGAATAGAGAAATTGACTTGATGGTCATATATCATCATTTGTTCCATGCTTCTGTGGTTGTAGAAGACCTGGAGTCTATATACATACATACATACATATATATGGCATATATATGTATGTATATACATTTCTTCTATTAATCTGGTGTCAGATTAACTCTACCCTAATTTTAACATTAGTAAATCATAGCTCTAATAGTTATCACAGATGATGAAATTTTCTAGATCGATCCTGAGTTAATGATCTGTAATTTTTTTTTCTTCTTCACAAAAGAAGCCATAATCTATAGCAATAATGTCATTTGGTATCTGCTGGCTGATCCTGTACTTCTGTAATATTCAGGACTACATGTCCCAGGAGTTGCTAAGCATGAAATATGCTGTTATAAAATCTAAAGGCTTTTTCATTTATAATTTAGACATGGCTCATCACCTACACAGGAGAAATAGTGTGAGGTTTAATACGATCTGGTCTGAGAGATGCTTCGAGCACCCTGGAAAAAAGGCAGTCAATAAATGTTTTATTAAATGGTGTGCTATGAATACTTCTTTGAGATTGCATATTAAAATATGAAGACCATTAAAGGGCATTTGAAGTGGGGTATCTCTGAAATCTATATGGTTACATTTGGTTTTGCATTTCTACTTAGTCATATTTTTTGAAATGGCTTATTCTATGGTCCACCAGTCCTTTTTTATTCTTATCCTTGTATATGCATAAAAGGATGTGATACAATCCTAACTTTCCTGCATATGATTCTTACATCTAAAAAATCAACACTTATTAGCAAATAACTTATGGCAAATTCATCTCATAAGATATTTTTAAATTGTATACTATCCAGAAGGGTAACTAATAAAGAATACCTAGAGAGGTGAACACATGAAAAATATCCTGATAACTGTTACACATATTTACAAAAGCATAATCATTAACTCATATACAAAGGAGAATAGTCAAATTGGCCACGATTACAGAGTATTCAGTAAACAAACCAATTCAATACTGAATAAATCTTTGGGGGTCCTTCTAAAAGTAGTAGATTCTTTATAAAAATGCAGACCTGCTGCCTGAGCAATCTAATATCTATATTTATAACAGGTTTGACAAATCAGAGCCTTCATGAGCTTAACAACAAAAAGGTTTTACCAACACAATTCTATTTTTCAAAAAATGAACAGACTACACATTCTTTCAGTTATATTAGTGTTTTTTTCTTAGAGTTCATGTGTTCAGGGAACTCTTGAGAAAAGGAGAGTCCTAAGAAAAAGTTGTGAAAATGGTTTAAATCCCGAAATTACAAAACAAAAACAAAATAAAAATAAAAAAATCACTAACTAAACGAGTGTAATTTTAACATCTAATTTTCCAGTTTCCCTATTATAGCATATTGTTGCAGATGTTTTGTGGATTTACAGTCATGATAATAATTTAGGAAGAAAGACCAGGACAATGGAGTTGAATCCACTTGGGAGAGGGGGAAACAGTTTGGCTTTCTTTTGTTTTATTCCATGATTTTTAATTAATCACAAGAGAAAAAATGCAAAAATGGATTTGATATTCCTCTTTTAAAAAAATGGACGTGATTTCAGCTATCTACTGACACAGAGTTTGTCAGCACTTGTAGTTTATAAATGCATATTGAAAAGATTCATAAAATTATAATATATGTGTCTAAAACTACTTCAAGACAATTAATTACCTGATTGTGAGAAAGGTCAAGCTGACATGAAATAGGATGTATTAGGAGAGACAGTGGTGAAGTTAGTTCAAAGTAGATTTTAAAATATGCCTAAACTGTGGAGACATTCTCCAGTCAGAGCAGCATTTTTGTTTGTTTGCTTGTTAATGGATCAGGCCATCTTTCTTTTACACACAAGAGACATGCATTCACATGATAATCACATAGCTATAAAATATTAAAATCAAAAGATATCTTATAGACTATTTTGTCAAATGCCACTATTTTAAAGATATGGAAATTGAGAGCCACTTTTTTAACAAAATAAGTTAATGACCAATGAAAGATTTTTGGTTGTTCAAAAGACAATTACGGAAATTTAATACTAGTGCTGTTTACCTGTTGCATTTGGCCACTTTTGACAGCCCAGTCAATGGAGAAACAAGAAATTTCAGGGTTTCAAGACCAAAGACACACTATCTTTCTTTAGTTTAGTAACTACGGTATGTTTTTCATACTAGTAAAAGGAATAGAATAATAGTGATTATAAAATTTACACTAACTGGCTACACACTAATTATTGGAACTATGTAGGTGCTTTTCATGCCAAACTCGCTGGAGAAATGGGGCTTCAGAAAGGGTTTTTCAGTTGTATTATAATGACTCAAGAATGAATTGGGGAAAAAAAATCATGTCTCAAGTCTGGGGATAAAACCAAGATTAGCAGTGATTGATAACAGTTCAGAATTAGTAAAAAGAGTCCTGAATGGAATCTAGATACATAATACACACATACATACATACATACATATATATATATATATATATGTATATATCACCACAAATAATTTATTAAGTGTAATCTTCATCTGGTTTAATAAAACATGATATTTTTTTTTTCTCTACAAGTTATAATTGAGTAGAAATGAGTGCCCAGTCCCAGGGATATAGTAGGTATTTAAAAATGCTCTTTATATGAATGATTAATAGTTAGGTTTTTTTTTTCTCCCCTTTCTTAACCATGCCTACAGAATACTGTTACTATGGCTCCTTACTCACGTTTATATAAAACACAACACTTTATGATTTGCAAAGTGCTTTAGATTCATTATCTTGTTTGATCAAAAACATTTGGCAGAATCTTATGTAAAATCCTTGTGGGACAGATGAAGAATGTGAATTGGCTAAAACATTATAATTAGGCTAGTTCAAAATCAGTTGACTTACTAGATCTAAAGAGTGTCAATTAATGGATCAATTTTGTCTTGGAGAGAAGTCTCCAGTGGGCTTCCCCAAGGCTCTGTCTTTACTTCAGTTATGTTCATTTTTTTTAACAGTATAGTATCGGAAAGAAAGAACACTAGCAAATGTGGAAAACAAGGAAGCTTCACAGAGGAGGTGACAGTTGAATTAAACCTTGAAGGAAAGGAAAGATTCTGAGATAATGGTATGAGATGGGAGTACATATCTAAAGGTATGGGTAACTTCTAGCTGCTTTAAAAGTATAGTGCACATAGCAATGACTATGATAATCCTACTGAACCTTGCCCCACAATCCTCAATTCTAAAGTCAAGCTATCAATTTGATTTAGCAGACATTTATAAAGTAGTTTCTATGTGCAAAGCACAGAGATGCTATCTGGATTAGTATCATTCACCTAGTTCAAATTGACTCTAATTGTAAACTGTGCATTTAGGAGAAAATAGTATTTTAAGCATTGGTTTTGCAAATCCAAACCTATAAAACACCAATATATATCCAACCCATCATCAATAGGGCGCACCCTTTGAGGTGTTTTCATAAAAATAAATTTGAGCTCGTTTGTCCAGTCAGTTTTAAACATTGTCTCTTATATCCAGACAATGAATAACTAAGTATGAAACCTATGTCCTCCGTAACTGATTACAGAAGGATTTGCAGGACAATCTGAAAAATATTTCATAGAAGGATGTAAACCTCTTTCTGAGATTGGGCATATCACCTTTGAACCTCAAAAAACAAAGCAGGAATTGTGCTATAGCTTCATGCATAATGGAGTCCAATGAGAAAAATTAATGGATATCTTCTGTCTGCTCTGCCTTGGTTTAGAAAAGTTTGCTTTGTAAGACAACAAGGCCTGGTTATTTTTAGATTTCCTGAGGCTGTTATAATCTCATTTCTTAAATGCATGCCTCTATTATTTTGACTTCCAAAATTTTTAAGTGATTTTAAAAAATGAATTACAGCTATGGTTGTTCTGTGAAAGTACCACCTCCAAGAACATTAACATATAAAAGAGCCTAGTATCAGATTAATTAATAACTTGTAGCTAATTTGTTTTTAGCTTTCTTCTCAGAGTTCTATGGATATCAAAGCCTAGGGTATCAATTATATTGACACCCTATATAGGTCTAAAATATGCATTTTAAATCATTCTTAACAAACTATAATAATCTGACTTAAAGATAATAGCAAAATAAAACTAAAACTTTAAATTTTAAGCAGTTTCCTATAATGATTTTAGTAAAAACATCACCTTATTTACTCTTTCCTCTTAAAAATAAAATGTACCCACTAGAGAAGCCTCAGATTACCTACAGTGACAAGTCTGACAAAGCCAGAAATTCTGCCCAGACAGTTTGCCAAGATTTTGTAATATATCATGAACCTGAGGCACTGATCAAATCACTATCTTTTGGACCAGAGACCAGAAATGGAGTCACATTACCAGGTGCATACACCAAATAGCTTCTAGCTAGCAAGAAATGTACATAGCTATGGTAAGTTAAATAACACAGAGCATTGAAAAGACAAGGAAAAAAGCCCTATGGCCAAAACAAAGCAAAACACTTATGCCCCATCTAGGAGCCTTAATACGGTGACAGAAAAGAAACCATCATCAAATCTCTATTTTCAGAAGCTTGGCCTAGAGCACACTGGTTAGTGAATATGATAGTAAAACAGATCTGAAAGCCATATTTTCACACAGTACAAGGACTGTTATCTATAGGAAAATTATATTAACTACCAGGGCTAAAAAAGCTACCCTCTGTGCAAAATCTGGAAAGTTTACTTTGTGAGAAAAAGTCATAAATCCAGTAAACACCTCAAAGTAAAGTTCACATACTCAGGCTATATTAGAAGTTGCAATATATATCCTAATACTTTCCATGGAAGTCAAAAAATACATTTAATAAAAAAAAACTCTTAGTGGATGGGAAAGTGGATAATGATGCTGGCTGGAAAGCAGGGACTAGGGTGAGCTCCCCGCCAAGTCCCTACAAAAACCTAAAAAAAATGGCTCTGAACCAATTCTAGAACTGCAGAATGCACAAAATAGCAGAGGGAAGCAGGGCTCCAGCCCAGGACAGCCTGGATGGTCTCTGGGTGAGTTCTATCCCGCAGGGAGCTGGGAGCTGAGTGGAGCAGAGCAGAGGTAGCGTGGGCGGTGTGGACCAACCAGACCAGGAGCCGGGTGGAGCGGGCCCTAGCGCCCAGAATCAGTGAGCTGCAGCAGTTACAAGACTTCTCAACCCACAAACACCAAAGACAACAGAGAAGGTTAGTGGGAAAAGCTGCTAGGTTCAGAGTGAAAAAAGGAGTTCACCTTTTGGCCACCACCCCCGGGGCAGCAGAGGTGGGGCAGCTACAGAACTACAGCTGCAGTTGCTTCCTGCCGCAGGCCCACCTGATAAGAGGAATTAAGTGGCAGATCAGAGCAGGTGTGCAGAGCCTGCTGAAGGTCTAAGCCCTGTCCGGGTTGGGGGTTCTTGGGGAAGGAGCAGTGCTGGTGTGGCAGAGCTGCCACAGGCAAACTATGGGCTTTCAATAAAATAGAGGACTTTCAAGGTTTCTCAGTGAAAAGACCAGGACTGAATAGAAAATTTGACTTTCAAACACAAGAATCAAGAGAAGCATGAAAAGGTAAACAAGAAAGAGAAATCATAAGGGACTTACTAAAGTTGAACTGTTTGGTTTACATTCCTACATGGAAAGATGATGTGTACGATTCATGAGACCTCAGTATTAGGGTAGCTGAAGGGAATATGCATATATATATATATATGTTTATGTATATATATATATATATATATATATATGTATATGTGTGTGTGTGTATATATATAAAGAGAGAGAGAGAGAGCATGGGCACAGCGTGAGTTGAAGATGAAGGGAAGATATATAAAAGAAATAAAATCAAATTAAGGGATGAGAGAGGAATATACTGAGAGAGGGAGATAGGAGAGATAGAATGGTTAAATTATCTCACATAAAAGTAGCAAGAAAAAGCAGTTCTGTAGGAAGAGAAGAGAAAGCAGGTGAGGGGGAATGGGTGAATCTTGCTCTCATCAGATTTGACTTGAGGAGGGAATACCATACATACTCAATTGGGTATCTTACCCCACAGGAAAACAGGAGGAAGAAGATAAAAAAGGGGGATGATAGAAGGGAGGGCAGATGTGGGTGGAGGTAATCAAAAACAAATACTTTTGAAAGAGAACAGGGTCAAGGGAGAAAATTCAATAAAGGAGGATAGGTTAGGAAGGAGCAAAATACAGTGAGTCTTTCACAACATGAGTATTGTGGAAGAGTTATACATAATGATACGCATGTGTCCTATGTTGAATTGCTTGACTTCTTGAGGAGGGTGGGTGGGAAGTGAAGAGGGGAGAGAATTTGGAACTCAAAGTTTTAAAAACAGGTGTTCAAAAACAACCAAATGTTTTTGCCTGCAACTAGAAAATAAGATACACAGGCAATGGGGCATAGAAATTTATCTTGCCCTACAAGAAAGGAAGGGAAAAGGGGATGGGAGGGGAATGGGGTGACAGAGGGGAGCGCTGACTGGGGAACAGGGCAACCAGAATATACGCCCCCTTGGAGTGGGGGGAGGGTAGAAATGGGGAGAAAATTTGTAATTCAAACTCTTGTGAAAATCAATGCTGAAAACTAAATCTATTAAATTTTATAAAAGGAGAAAAAAAAAGAAAAAGAACAAGAAAAGGCAGTCAGGGGAATTAGAGGGGCCAAACCACTTAAACCAGTTCAAGCTTATCTAGGGTCTGGTCTTGGTCAAGTATCCAGGCCTACTGATTTGCATAATTTGCATATGTTAAAGAGGGAAAGTAGGGGAAGTAAAAGAATGAAGTTTAATCCTAAAATGAGACAAGGAAAATCTAATTAACTTCACTTTTGCTTCTGTATCCTTATTGACTTACCTTTATAAACTATATAACCTAGGAAAACTATGTAAAAAAAATAAAGATTGTAAACTAACCATAACTCTAGCAGGAGTGGAGGGAACGGTTACCCCTGCTCATGCAGCTGTATTGGTGTGAGTGTTCCAGTGAGGGCTACACCCGCTCTCTCAAGGAGCGTAATAAAATGCCTTCCTCTGCACCCCCCCACCCCCCAAAAAATAGAAGTTTCAAAAACTGTTTCACTTCATAGATGGCCAGAACCTCAAAGACAGAAGAGACCTCTCATCCAACTCATGCCTGAAAAACCTACATGTTCACTTGATTCAATCCTAAAAACAATTATTAATCATATGCTATGTGGAAGGCTTCCATGCATATGGAAGCATATTCCATTTATATGTAGCATTTTAGTCATACACTACCTGTGAACTAAGGTTACAACATAAAAGTCTCTGCCTTCATAAAGTTTATATTACATTATAACACCATATCATCATAGTGTAGTAGATAGATTGTGATTAAGAGGATTGGGCTCAAATCCACATCTAACCGCTTAATAACGAAATGAGCCTGGGCAAATCACTTATTCGATCAATCAATTAACAAGCGTATATTTAGCAATTATTCTATGCCCAGGATTGTGAATATAATGAAAAAAATTAATATTAAGGACTATTTTATATATATACACACACACTCTGAGTTTCAGTTTTATCACATAAAATGGGGATAATGGCAGTACCCAATTGAAAGAGTGGCTATCAAGATCAAATGAAATACCAAATGTATCTATAAGGTATTTTGTAAACCTTAAAATGCTATATAAATAAGAAAAATTACTGTATGATAATTAGCAATGGAGAACATATATCTTATAGTTGATATTAGCTTATAAATATCATGATTACTTAGTAACAAATGGTATAATATGTGAATAAATTGCAAAGACAATTAGTAAAAAAAAGAAGTTGAAATATATATCCTAATAATTTTTATGGAAGTCAAAAAATACATTTAATAAAAGAAACTCTAAGTGGATGGGAAAGTGGATAATGATGCCCAGTTACATTAATTTCTTCAGAACAAAAGCCTTCTAGAATAGGATCATAGACACTACAGATCTATTATTGGAAAGGACCTTAAACAACCAGAAAAAACATTTCCCCCATCTTACTCAGTAGAACAGTTTGATGGAATAGGAAAAATTAATTAATTAATTGTTTTCATGTTGCCAAGATATGATCCATTTATAATTCATGCTCATAAAATTCAAAGGAGTTATATGAAAAGGGGAGAAAAATATAGCAATGGCTTTGTTTTGACTGCATGATGCCACATCATCACTTTATCATTTAATCTTTAGTTGGCTCATTTTCAGCTAACTTATCACAATTCAACTCTTACATTAAAGATTAAGAAACTGAGGCCCAGGAGCCTAAATGACTTGCCTAAGTTTGTACAGGTAGTATGAGAAGCAACATTTAAATCCAGGATCTTCTGATCCTAGAGTTAGTGTTCTTTCCGTATTCTCCTTTTCCATATTAAGCCATACTGCCTCCTAAATTCCAGAAAAAGAATTTTCTCCACCAGAGCACTGACGACACAATAAGTTCTAGGATTATAGATCTCATTCAGAAAAGGAGGTCAGAGGCCACTTATTATATTTTATAAGCCATCCTCCTGAGTTCAAATCTAGCCTTAGACACATTGACTCTGTGACCCTTGGCAAATAACCCTGTTTGCCTCAGTTTCATCATCTGTAAAATGAGCTGAAAAAAGAAATGGTAAACCACTCCAGTATCTTAGCAAAGAAAACCCCAAATAGGGTCATAAAGAGTCAGACATGACCGAAAAATAACTGAACAACAAAGAGCAATTGTGATCTCAGACAAAGAAAAAGCTAAAATAGGCCTAATTAAAAGGGATAATCAGGGAAACGACATCTTTCTAAAGGGTATCATAGGCAATGAAGTAATATTAATACTAAATGTAGATACATCAAATAACCTAGCATTTAAGTTCTTAAAAGAAAAATTTAGATAAATTACAGGAATAAATGAAGAGTAATACTATACTGGTGAGGGATCTCAAATTTCCTCTCAAAGCTGGATAAATCTAACCATAAAATAAGTAAGAACAACATTAAGGAGATGAATAGAGTGTTTTTAAAATTAATTTTCTCTATTTCTTTTTTCTTGTTATATGGCTAATATGGAAATAGGTATTGCATGATTTCACTTGTATAATTTTAATTTCAATTTATGGAATAAAGCAAGCATTTCCATAACTTAGTGCAATAAAAAGATGATTCTACATGAAACTGCAAATCTACCATGCACTCGTTGCTATCAAATGAGATCAACAGAATCTTAGAAAAGTTAAATAGGATATATCACAGGAGAAAATTGAATGGAAATAGAAAAGAGTGTAACTTTTTCTTAGGTGTACGTGGTACCTTCACAAAAATTGACCATGTATTAGTGCATAAAAACCTCACAACCAAATGCAGAAAAGCAGAGATAGTAAATGGGTCCATTTCAGATGATAAATGCAATAAAGAGCCCTGGACATATAGATTAAATTTAATTGGAAACTAAATAATCTAATCTTAAAGAATGAGGGGTTCAAAGAACAAACCATAGAAATAATCAATTATCTCATTAAAGAGAATGACAACAATGAGACAATATAACAAATTTGTGGGATGCAGAAGAGTAGAGCCAAAAACCGGGCATGAAATATTAAAAAAAAAAAAAAAACTACAAAAGGAACAAATTAGCAAATTAATCAAACAAATTGAAAATCCCCCAGTGGCACAAAAATGGAAATCCTGAAAATCAATAAGATGAGGAGTGAAGCCAGGATGCACATTCTTACCACCATTATTGAATATTGTACTAGAAATACTAGTTAGCAATAAGAAAAAGAAAAAAAAGAAGGAATAAAAATAAACGAGGAAACAAAACTATCACTATGTGCCGATGATGTGATGGTATACTTAGAGAACCCTAGAGAATCAACTGAAAATTGAGTTTAAATAATTAACAACTTCAGGAGACTTGTAGGATACAAAATAAAACCACATAAATCATCAACATTGCTACATACTACCAACAAAACACAGCAGGAAGAGACAGAATGAGAAACCCCACTTAAAATAACTGAAGACGGAGGGGGGTGGAGTCAAGATGGCAGCTGGAAAGCAGGGACTAGCGTGACCTCCCTGCCGAGTCCCTCCAAAAACCTATAAAAAATGGCTCTGAACCAATTCTAGAACGGCAGAACCCACAAAACAGCAGAGGGAAGCAGGGCTTCAGCTCAGGACAGCCTTGTTGATCTCTGGGTGAGGTCTATCCCACACGGAGCTGGGAGCAGAGGGGAGCCGTGGGGAGCCGAGCCCAGCCGAGCCCAGCGTGAGCTGTGTGGACCAACCAGACCAGAAGCTGGTCAGAAAGTGCCCTAGCAACCTGAATCAGTGAGCTTTGGCAGTTACCAGACTACTCAACCCACAAACACCAAAGACAGCAGAGAAGGTTAGTGGGAAAAGCTGCGGGAGTGGAAGGAGTTCGCGGTTCTGCTACCAGCCCCGGGGGCAGGTGAGGTGGGACAGCTACAGCTGTTGTTGCTTCAGGCCCCAGGCCCACCTGGTGGGAGGAATTAAGAGGTGGATCAGAGCAGGAGTGCACAGCCTGCTGAAGATCTAAGCCCAGTCCAGGTTGGGGGTTCTTGGGGAAGGAGCAGTGCTGGTGTGGTAGAGCTGGCACATGCCCCCCCAAACATGGAACATAGAACTCTTTAGTCTACAAGCAGTCATACCCCGCTGAAAAACTCAAGGGTCAAGTTAGTTGGTTGGGAATATGGCCAGGCAGCGAAAATGCACGCAGATTCAGTCCCAGACTTTGGAATCTTTCTTTGGTGACAAAGAAGACCAAAACATACAGCCAGAAGAAGTCAACAAAGTCAAAGAGCCTACAACAAAAGCCTCCAAGAAAAACATGAACTGGTCTCAGGCCATGGAAAAGCTCAAAAAGGATTTGGAAAAGCAAGTTAGAGAAATAGAGGAAAAATTGGGAAGAGAAATGAGAAGGATGAGAGAAAACCATGAAAAACAAGTCAATGACTTGCTAAAGGAGACCCAAAAAATAATGAAAAATACACTGAAGTAAACAAAACCTTAAAAAATAGACTAACTCAAATGTCAAAAGAGCTCCAAAAAGTCAATGAGGAGAAGAATGCCTTGAAAGGCAGAATTAGCCAAATGGAAAAGGAGGTCCAAAAGACCACTGAAGAAAATACTACTTTAAAAATTAGACTGGAGCAAGTGGAAGCTAGTGACTTTATGAGAAATCAAGATATTATAAAACAGAACCAAAGGAATGAAAAAATGGAAGACAATGTGAAATATCTCATTGGAAAAACCACTGATAGATCCAGGAGAGAGAATTTAAAAATTATTGGACTACCTGAAAGCCATGATCAAAAAAAGAGCCTAGATATCATCTTTCAAGAAATTGTCAAGGAGAACTGCCTGATATTCTAGAGCCACAGGGCAAAATAGAAATTGAAAGAATCCATCGATCGCCTCCTCAAATAGATCCCAAAAAGAAATCTCCTAGGAATATTGTCGCCAAATTCCAGAGCTCCTAGATCAAGGAGAAAATACTGCAAGCAGCCAGAAAGAAACAATTTGAGTACTGTGGAAACCCAATCAGAATAACCCAAGATCTGGCAGCTTCTACATTAAGAGATCAAAGGGCTTGGAATATGATATTCCAGAGGTCAATGGAGCTAGGATTAAAACCTAGAATCACCTACCCAGCAAAACTGAGTATCATGCTCCAAGGCAAACTATGGACTTTCAAAAAAATAGAGGACTTTCAAGCTTTCTCAGTGAAAAGACCAGAACTGAATAGAAAATTTGACTTTAAAACACAAGAATCAAGAGAAGCATGAAAAGGTAATCAAGAAAAAGAACAAGAAAAAGAAATTGCAAGGGACTTACTAAAGTTGAACTGTTTTGTTTACATTCCTACATGGAAAGATGATGTGTATGATTCATGAGACCTCAGTATTAGGGTAGCTGAAGGGAATATGCATACATATATATATGTTTATGTATATATATATATATATATATGTATATGTGAGTGTGTATGTATATATATGTGTGTGTGTGTGTGTGTGTGTGTATATATATATATATATATATATATATAGAGAGAGAGAGAGAGAGAGAGAGAGAGAGAGAATGAGAGAGAGAGAGGGAGAGAGAGAGAGAGAGAGAGAGAGAGAGAGAGAGAGAGAGAGAGAGAGCTGACACAGGGTGAGTTGAAGATGAAGGGAAGATATCTAAAAGAAATAAAATCAAATTAAGGGATGAAAGAGGAATATATTGATAGAGGGAGATAGGGAGAGACAGAATGGGGTGGATTATCTCGCATAAAGGTGGCAAGAGGAAGCAGTTCTGTGGGAGGAGGGGAGAGGGCAGGTGAGGGGGGAATGAGTGAATCTTGTTCTCATCAGATTGGGCCTGAGGAGAGAATACCATACATACTCAATTGGGTATCTTACCCCACAGGAAAGAAGAGGGAAGAAGATAAAAAAGGGGGGGGGATGATGGAGGGGAGGGCAGATGGGGGTGGAGGTAATCAAAAACAAATACTTTTGAAAGGGCACAGG
Source organism: Trichosurus vulpecula (assembly GCF_011100635.1). Classification (NCBI taxonomy): domain Eukaryota; kingdom Metazoa; phylum Chordata; class Mammalia; order Diprotodontia; family Phalangeridae; genus Trichosurus; species Trichosurus vulpecula. The sequence continues at coordinate 382,946,845 of NC_050576.1, forward strand.
GTCAAGGGAGAAAATTCAATAAAGGGGGACAGGTTGGGAAGGAGCAAAATATAGTTAGTCTTTCACAACATGAGTATTGTGGAAGGGTTATACATAATGATACACATGTGGCCTATGTTGAATTGCTTGACTTCTTGGGGAGGGTGGGTGGGAAGGGAGGAGGGGGGAGAATTTGGAATTCAAAGTTTTTAAAAACAGACGTTCAAAAACAAAAAAAAAGTTTTTTGCCTGCAACTAGAAAATGAGATACACAGGCAATGGGGAGTAGAAATTTAGCTTGCCCTACAAGAGGGGAAGGGAAAAGGGGATGGGAGGGGAGTGGGATGACAGAAGGGAGGTCTGACTGGGTAACAGGGCAACCAGAATATACGCCATCTTGGAGTGGGGGTGAGGGTAGAAATGGGGAGAAAATTTGTAATTGAAACTCTTGTGAAAACCAATGCTGAAAACTAAATATGTTAAATAGATAAATTAAATTAAAAAAAATAACTGAAGATAACATGAAATACTTGGAGGTCTACCTGCTAATTATATGATTATATAAATATAGAGAGAGTATCTATGCTAATACCGCAGGAAAAGGGGAAAAATGAATGTGAATAAATAGACAGAAAATTCTTCAGGGCACCTGGAGTGATTGGAAAGCTATTTTGATACTTTATGCATTGAAGTTCTTTATAATTATGATTTTATGTAATGATAGTTATTAATACAGTTACTAAATAAGTTTAGTAGATTTTATTGGAGCTTAGGTAAAATAATGCTATACCTAACTTTAGAGTTTGTGTCTTTGGAGCCCAGAAGAGTGTCATTTGAATTCCTGGATGGGCAACATAGGCGGATCCCTACCAACTATGAAGTCTGTTCTCAAATGCTCAGTTTTCACTCATATTATTCATGTAGCATGGTGGCCCATTCATTATCATGGTAAACTGCTCAGTAGAGGGAATATAGTGCATGGTCCTACTATTATTAGTTTTAAAAATTCTTTGAAATTTTAACAACTTGGGTATATTTACAAAATAGCCAGAGAAGCAAAAACAGTCTTTAACCATGTTCATACAATGTCAAAATATTTAAAAAGCAAAACAACAAATGCATACATACATAGATAAAAAAACACGTATTGGTCTTGTCAACATATCAAATCAACTTATTCCCTGAATTTACTACCTGTTTCAATTAACTGATTAACAGTATATTCATTAAGAAGGTATGATCATTACTGATAAATCAATAAAGCAAATATTGAGAACATACAGGTGTTCATTTAAATCCTGTAGTAACAAAGGAGAAAAGACCCAGGTTTTGGCAGTTAGTGAAGAGGGTGCTATTAGCATTTATCCTATGTCATTCATTTCTTATGGAGGATACAATGGAATACAAAGGCAATTTGAGAAAGTAAAGTCCTATCAAATAGAATGCATTATTCTTTTCAGTAATAATTACCCAAATTCTTCTCTTCAGGGTCTGTAGGGTACAAGAAAACCTTCCATCTGTCATTGCTTTTGGAAAAAGAGTGAATTTTCATTGAGTTTGTCATAGAATTTAAAGTTGGAAGTGACCACCTGAAAGATCAGGTAATTCAGCCCTTACTTTTCACTGATGAAGCATTCAAAGCCAGAGATTGGCTAAATGACTTGCTTAAAGTCACACAGATTAAAAGACATCAGGTCAGGATTTAACCCCAGGTCTCTACTTCAAATCCAATATGCCTTTTTCTATAATATTTGGTCCCACAAAAATCTAACTTTCATGTTATTGTTGAAATGACATTTATCCTTCTAATTCACTGGCCAAAGAAGCATTTATAATTGGTTTGAGAAGAGCCTCATAAAAAATTCCAAGTGGGTATGAATCTCTATCCCAAATCTGAGGTAACATATGTCAGTAAATAAGCCTATGCTGTAAAGTTAATTCCTAGAAAACCCTTGAGTTCCGGATATAATAAACAATTTGTATGAGTGAGGTGATCATTTTGAATTGATTGTTTAAATCAGTAAAATAAAACAAAATGATTGAATCCTTTCAAATAAACCATTTCAGTGTTGTAGTCTGTATGTATGGGTCTGCATAAGGAAAAATTATCATTGTGACTAAAATTTCCCCTTTTCATCTGTCTGTTTGGAAGTCATGTAGACATAACCCAAAGATGAATATATTTACCTTTTGTCAACAAATGAATGCATCTCAAAAAAGACACAATACAAGAAAAGTTCATATATTTAGAACTGAATGGGATCTTAGCGTTTATCAAACCTCTTCACTTTGAGGAAACTGAGGCTTAAAGAAATGAATTATCTTAACCAAGATCACACAAGTAGTAAGTGGCAAAGTTGGGTTCCAAATCTAGTTCCCTTTCTGTATATCCTGTTCTAGATATAGCTTTATCATGACTCCAAAGTAAAAAAATAAACATGCTTAGTCATTTCAATTTATAGTCTTCTTAATGGGCATGAGCAAACATACCACCCTGCAGGTCATTCAATTCTGTTGCTGAGGATGAAATAGAGAAATTCAAGGAACTTAGTCAGATAACTTAAACCAAATCACTATATTGCCAACAACTTACTGTCTCTTAAGAAATGTTATAACAACATCGAAAGTGCATATGAATGGATAAAGAAGTCTTCCCTACTGGTCCTGCCCCCAGCTGAAAGCATTCTCTCTCTTAATTTTTTTTTCTGTTTTGTTGTTGTCATTTTTCAGTTGTGTCAGACTCTACAATTCCATTTCTTGGCAAAGATACTGCAGTGGTTTGCCATTTCAATCTCCAGCTCATTTTATGGATGAAGCAACTGAGACAAACAGGGTGAAGTGACCTACCCAGGGTCATACAGCTGGTAAGCTTCTGAGGCTGGATTTTAACTCAGAAAGATGAATCTTCCTCCCTCTAGGCCCATTGTGCCCACTATCCACTGTGCCACCTAGTTGCCTATCTTTTCTTCAAGTGCCAATTATAGATTTCTTTTTTGTCTTCCTAAAACTCCACTTAATAGTGTACATAATTGTGTGCATGTCACACACACATATTTTTAGAAGAATGTAAACCCCTTCAGGGAAAGGATTATATAATTTAAGAAACAGATCATCACATAGAGAGCAGCAGGTCTCGGTGTCTGGAAGACCTAGGTTTCCATCTGGCCTGTGCCATACGCTGGCTGTGTTACCTTGGATAAGTTACTTTATCTCTCAGTACCCCCAAGAAATTTTATAAGCCTACATTTGAAGGTAATGATCCTCACTGGAAAAGGAAGTTGGGGAAAGTTCAGTTTATCTTCCCATTCCCTCCACCCAGCTGAAATAAATCTAGAACCATACTTTGCATAGAGCTGAGGCATAATGTCTCTGCTAAATTTAATTCAATTGGGTAGATTCTCTATAGATGTTTAAGGAAAGATATGGACGCAAATCCTACAAAATGGTAACGGTGCTGATTAATATGATCTTCTGTGTTGGAGATGTCATATAGACCAATCAACAAGCAATTATTAAGCACCTGTTATGTGCCGCACAAATAGAGGAGCTCATTTAAGTTTCAGATTAAGTTATTTGTAATGGTTAGTAGCAGGAGTTTGGGGAGAAAAGAGAGAGTAGATGTAAACATCTGACTGTGTAATGACAACGAAATCATATTAGGGATCGAATGCAACACATGTATGAATATGATAGAGTAAATACGCTAATTATGATAGAGTAAAAAAATAGTGAATCTGGAGTCAGAGGGCTTGGGTTCTAATCCTACTTCTAAAACTACCTGTGTGACTTTGGGCAAATCACTTAATGTATTTCAGAATCAGCTTCCTCAGCTGTTAAAAAAAAGTGGGGGTGATTTACATTAGCTGACTTCTAAGATTTCTTTCAGCTTTTATGATCCTGTTGCTCTATGAGTTCAGAAACAAAGTCAAGTCCAGAAGTCTGAAGGTTCCATAATGAGGGGTTCAGTTATGGGGGAAATATATACAAAGTAGTGAAAAACCAAAATTCCCAAGACAAAAGTGAAAGTCTAGAGAGAGACATGGGTATTCCAAGGCCTAAGAATTCAAGTTCACTTTTCTTTGAGTTTTTTTTTAAATCTAGGTTTTTTCATCATTTTTTACTCCTTGGGAGCATACAGGATGCAAACGATTATTTCTCTCCTTTTTCTTCGTTCACGATCATTTCTCATACCTCATACTTAGTCTTATAAGGTATATTCTCCAAATTACACACACACACACACACACACACACACACACACATACCACTATACACATATATTTCTGTTTCTGCATGCTTTCTGAAGGCACACAAATATGTCATTATAGAACTGTAAACATTCACCTCCTGCTCTTTAATCATGGTGCTCTGGCAACATATTAATGACTCATGATTATATAGTGACAAACTAAAATGATGATCACAGGAGCACAAAAACAGAAGAAAGTCTAAATCCAGATGGCTCGTGATATGTTGACTATGAAGCTCTAGAAGAAGCATTATCAGCAGAACCAATGTGTAATTGGATTTGGAGTGAGTTTTGGTTTTCCTCATCCTTCACTACCTATATTTTCTCCATGTTGGAAAATTGCAAATAATGCGTAAAATTTTTGCAATTGTGTGCAAACAACTGAATTGACCTCCTTCATTTCCCCCACTGCCCTCCCCTTCTCAGTTCAGCCAACATTTTTCAGGCACCTTAATCATTACTTCATTGATGGATAACTAGTGGGGGGCTACAGTTGATTTGATTTGTTTGTTGCAATAACAACCCGTTGACCATTTTTTTATCTGGTGTTGTTCTTTCTAATTAGACTCAGCCATAACGGGTCTGTCACTAATTATTGCTTATGAATTCCATATGCCCATTAAATCAGCATTTCATTCCATCCCCAGGTCTTGATGCGCCCTAGAGATGAATGGCTTCCTGCTGGGAATTTAGGGATTAGCAGTGCCCTGACCATTAAGGTGAATGAAGAATGGATTGCTTCAAAAGCAGAAATGGATGCAGAAATATTTCTCAAGTTCACAAGTGCATTTTTGAGAATCTTATAACTTCTAAGGTCTCCAAGATAGCCATTAGATCTAGACACTGACCATTAGTCTAGAACTTTCTTTATGATAACTTGGATGGCTGAAGTGTCTCTTAATTTTCATGTAAAACTTTAAAATATAGAGTACATTTTATACCTGAGCAAGGCAAACTTTATAGGTAAATGATAGTTATCACCTGGGTTTATGATATTGTAAAAGAACACTATTGTTATTATCTGACTTAAAGAATAAATATCAAAAGCAGAGAGTAGTAAAAAAGAGAAGTACTGTCACCAAACTTTTCCCAAGAATCCTGAGGACTGAGTGTGAGAAATAGTAAGAGGGCCAGACTATCAATCCAGGTTGCTATTTGTTTTCACATGAACACCTCAGAGCAGATATATATATATATATATATATATATATATATATATATATATATATATAGAGAGAGAGAGAGAGAGAGAGAGAGAGAGAGAGACATATATATATAATATACATACACATATGCATGTGTGTATGTGCATATATATATATCAAATTTTATTATATGTGTATATACTTTTATATCATTATATTATATCTATTTAAAGCAGAAGCTGGCCCCCAAACCCTTCTTTGTCCCCAAACCTGATGCTTCTCCAAGTATCCAGAGACCCTGGTTAGTGAAAGTAGCATGGATCAAGAGCAAGCATACCCCAAAATCTAGGATCTGTTTTGTATAACTCATCCAGGATGTAGTTGGTACTGTTTTTCAGCAAAACTGAAAAAAATCTGTGATTTTGTGAGAAAGATGAATTTCAAATAAAAAATTATATGTAGTTCTCAGTGACATAACTTCAGACAGTGAGTTCATAAACATTTATTAAGCATTTGCTAAGTGCTGGGAATACCAAGAAAAGAAAAAAGAAAATTTCCTCATCCTCCAGAATTTATATTCTAAGGAAGAAAATATGTAAATAACCAGGAACATACAAGGTCTATGGACCTTTGACACTAGTGATTAGGTGACCTGCCCAGGGACACACAACTAGGATGTGTCAGAGATAGAGTCTAGTTACACCTGTTCTTGATGACTCTGCCCACTCAGGCACACTATTCTTCTCATCTCTGAACCCTCTCTTGTGTGTCTTCTGCTACTTTTTGAAACAGAGAAGCATAATTCCCTCACTTGAATATAAATATACTTGAATGTATCAAGTAAAATATGTTTTTTTGTTTTGTTTTGCCTTTTTAGTGTAATAATGTGAGCTCTGAGAAGCTTTTTGAGACTTCCCTATATCACTTTCTACCTGGTACACAGCCTGTTCCTCCTTCTCAGGGGGCAGCAGCTCCTTAGAGGGGGAGAAGCTGTTACCAAGCCAACCTCTTCCTAAAAAATTCTGTCTCATTTTCACACAGAGGAAATGTTCCTCTCTATACATATGCCTACAGTGACTGTGATGACAAGCAGCTAATAAGGTTGATCCTGAAGGAAAAGCCTGCATTGCAGACTGTGGAGGATCAAACAGGCTGGTTATTGCATTACAGATTTGATCTGCTTTGTGTAGCACTGAATCAGATTTTTGAAAACACGCCAACATGGGTGATTTTAGATCATCAGACTTTTTTTTCTTTTTTTTTTAAAGACAGAGCCAATTATACTTACATAAATATTTAAAGGTGCATGATTTTGAAACAATCACCATCGAATCAGTCCATCAATTGTTTCTCATCCCTATTCCCCAACCTTTGGAATGTGCACTTTTCAACAGATGTCTGCTCACATCTCATTCCAAAAATACTCAACCAGCCAAAATCAGTGCAGTAAAATTGAAGGGAGAGGGAATATAGACATGTTAAATGCTTGAGTCATTAGACTATTTAAAAGGCTACAAAGGGTACTACAACAAATATGGAAGAAATGCTTCAAACAACTTCAGTGAGCTGCATTCTTCTATCCATAGTAAATAACTTAATATTAATTCAAATTATCCCAAACTAAATCTTGGTAAAGAAATTCAAACTATGAAGTAGGATAAATATACTGGTAGTGTGTAAAATGAAATTCACTTAAAATCAATTGGTATTTTCTTCTTATTTCACTTTTAAATATCCCCATAAAATTCTTTTCTATAAAGGATATAGTCTTCTTATAGTCTTCTGGGAGAAGGATAGAGGGAAAAATTTAGAAGATGTAAGAAAAGATATAAAACTGCTTTAAAATATTCACAGAGAGATGCTTGAAATATTCCAAATAAATATGCACAAAACTAATGACCAAATGTTTGCTCTCTGAAAAGTTTAAAAAGCAGCATAAAATGACACTCTAAGTTGGATCACAGGCAACATATTTGTTTGGCACATGTGGAAACTGAGTGTTAAGTGACTTTCCCAAGGTGATTATGATAGTATAATTGATAAGTATCACGGGGTGGCTTTGAATTCAGATCTTAATTCAGTCTAGTATTTTATTTACTATCCCTTTCCTCTTCTAATATCTCTTTGTACAAAGAAAACTGAACACTGTAATGTCAGCCATAAATACCACAATCCCGAGATTATCTGCTTCCCTATGCTGCTATCTTGATACTCTTCTGTGCTAGTTATTTGCATTTATTTGTTTGTTTTTATTATTTTTATTTTTAGTTTACAACATTCAGTTCCACAGGTTTTACGGTTCCAAACTTTCTCTCCCTCCCTTTCTCCCCCCCCAAGACGTTGTGCCAACTACTTTGAATAAATAGCCATTGGATGTCTACTCAGTAAAGCCTTGAAATGCAATAGCTTCCTGCTCTGTTTTTTCTGTGGTCAGTCCTCATTTCTTGCTTGGCTTAAGAATCTCAGCTCCTGGTAAATTCTAGAAGACTGAAATAACAGCAAAAGAGTGAAAGAGGAAGATGGGATGCATTATTTACTCCTGCTTTGGGTCTACTATAACCATATTTCTCTCGGAAATATGCATACTTGCATACATCTACACATCTATGCGCATTTATATATATATATACATATATATATATATATATATAATGTTGAAATTATATGAAGTCCATTTAAAAATGAATATTCACAAGAGATGACTGTCTGTCTTCCAAGGCTGGACTATGTATCTATATCCATATATACTTTATCTATATCTATATGGGTGTGTATCTATATAGATATATATAGTCTATCTCTAGAAAACATACAATATAGAATGAATTATGAAGCCAAGTCAAGCCTAATCTCTTCTCCACATGAAGACAGCTCGGATGCTTCCCCCTCCTCTGGTTCTTCTATTATCCAGACTAAATATGTCCATTTCCTTTAAGTGATCCTCATAGGACATGGATTCAAGGCCTTTTACCATACCAGTTGCCTCTCCATGGGCACTCTATAGCTTTTCCTTGTCCTGCTTAAACTGTGAGGCCCAGAATTGGACATAGTTCTCTAGATGAGGTTTCATGAGGGTAGATCACAATGGAAATATCATCTCCCTAGTCTTAGAAGTTATGCCCCCTCTTAATACAGCCAAAATTTGTATTAGATTTTTTACGGTGGCCGCATAATGCTGCTTAACTCGTATTAAGCTTGCAAACCGCTAAAACCCTCAGATTTTTTTCCACAGCAACAATTGTCTTTCTATGCCTCCTTCAACTCACTCTTGTAAAGTTGAGGGTTTTTTTGTATGCAAGAGCAAAAATGGCTGCTGTATGAATTAAACAACTAACCTAAAATTTTGAATTCAGTTCATAGAAAAGATTGTTAAAATTTGTACCTGTGAATAGCAGCAGTTTGATGGTTTAGAAAAAAAATCTTTCTACAATACCTTGAATTCTGGATTAGAGTTGTAAGCTATGAAGAATGGAGGGGCAAAAGAAAAGCTACATAGTTTCATGTTGAAATAGATTTAATTTACCCATCCTCTTTTTTCTGTACTTTCCAAAGTGATCTGCATGTTAGTCTGAAAAATATTAGCAATGAACTCAGGTCTTTGTTTATTTGTTGGTTTATTTGTTTCTTTAATCTTTCAGAACATCTAGAACATTTTTTTAAAGTAAGGGTATATTTTCTATTCAGAGTAGATAATTTTTTTCCAATGAGATTGTCTCACCTTCTTGACAAATTAATGGGATCATTTAAATCTTAGAACTCATAGAACCAGAAGTAAAATGAGTCCAAAAAACATAAATATGAATGAAGAATGGTCAGAGTAGAAATGTAAGGTATCAAGGGGAAAAAAGCCATTAAAAAGCCATAATGAGGATTACATTCTGTTCTTTAGTCTATTACAGGTGGTTTTTCTCCAGTTTCTGGAAGTCATTATTTTAGCAACTAAAAAATGGTTATTTTTTCACTTCTTACTTCAGACATCAATACACTTCGTGAAAAAACATATTTAATTCTTTAAAAAGAGAACACATTTTTAGCCAGTGTTGTAGGCTCAGAATTTGGGAAAAAAAAGTCACGAACATCATTAAAATTGCCTTGGAGCCTTCAGTGACATTGGGTTTTTGAAGAAAAGAAGTCCATATCTACCAGATTCCTCCCCTCAATTTTTATTTAAATTTATTCTTTAATTCAGATTGTTTTCTATTTTAAGCTCATACTGGTTACTTTGTTGGCCTTCAGACTTATGTTTAAGGCACATAGGTATATGTGTTTATATCAAATGTTTAGATAACATTTTGTAATATGAATGAGAAATGTTTTCACATTGAAATTGTCTATCACTTCTGCTCCCTTTACTCCAGATCACTTTTGATTTACTTATGAAATATGATGTAGGACAAGGTATATGTAAGCAGATAGGTAGGATCTTCTGAAGACAGTATTTTCCTCTTTTGGTTTCCAATTCCAACAAACTAGAAACATTAATTTCATCTACTTAAATATTGTTTAATACCTCTAGGATCTTTGATAACACTATTAGTAAAATCTTTTTAGTTTGTAAAAATGGGTCACCAAAGCAGGAAGGAAGACAATTGTAATGTCACGTTGACTGACAAAAAATATTTATACAGAGAGAATACATTTGCTTTGGTTCCATTATTATCAATCAAAAGAATAAAACCCAAAATGAAGGTGGAAGCATTAAAATATAAATTCAGATATTCATCCTTCTGAACTATTCCTATCAAATCCCTCAGCTGAAGTCTGGGACAGCAAGCAAAATGAAGCTTTGTTTTAAACTTTCAGGAAATGGTGTCACAGTGGATACAGAGCACCAGATCTGGAGTCAGGAAAACCTGAGTTCAAATCCAGCCACATACAGTTAATAGCTATGTGACCCTGGGCAAGTCCTTTCACCTTGTTTAAGTTTTCTCATCTATAAAGTGAGGATAACAATAGCACTTACCTCCCAGGGATGTTGTGAGGACTAAATGAGGTAATTGTAAAGCAGGTAGCACAGTGCCTAGCACATCACAAGCACTATATAAATATTAGCTATTATTATATTAATCCTTTTTATAACTAAGACTTGCAGTTTTAGAAGGCTTATGTAGGCATAAACCAGTATGGAATCCTGAACAGCCACAAGTCACTAATAAACCAGTTTTATGGAATATTAATTCCTCTGCAACAGTCATGGCCCAGTGGTGCTCAGAGAGTAGAAGGCAAAAACTATCCCATAAGGTAAAGAAGGCAAATGCATTTTGGAAAGTAGAAAATATCACAAAAATAAGGCAAGGTGTTATTATATAGTTTTTTTAGAAACTAAAATACCAGCATAAAGAAGAATTCTCAAGGAGATACTAAACTGAAAGCAGGGGGCTTTTCTCAGCAGACGAATACATTTTAAAAAGACTCTTTTTAAGCTCTGGGTCAGAGGCAAAGGCTGTCATCACACCCCTCCTGCTGAAGAAACTCTATTACCATAGACCCGCTGCCAGGAAATTTGATAAGAAATTTAAATGCATGAGAGGGACACTGTCACCAGGGAATAAGAGGTCAGATGTGATAGTTGACAAACAAGATGTGGATGATATTACTGCATTACCTAATGAAAATATCACACACACAAAATGAAACAGACAAAAGCACAGAAATGGAGAGTGTCAACAAGGGTGATGATAATGAAGAGAAACAGGAAGGTATATTTTAGACTAGGCAGAAGGGCAGGATGACACAGAAGGAAAATTCATAGCTTGAATAGTAAGTCTGCCCCGTCTGGTGTTTTGCTCCAACATCCACGTGGGCAGAAAGGTTGATTGGATAGCTTGCTTCCCTGGGGATAATTTCTGTGTTGGTCCACATCAAAACAGTCAGAACAGAGTGACCCTGACTGCGCAGATTCAAAATAACAAAAGACACCTGGCATCTACTCACAACATTTCCAAGGTCAAGTTCACCATTCTGGCCAGCAATTGGCCTACCCTTTTGTTCCTTCTCCTGCAGTATCATGCCCTATTCATTTCTTCTGAATTTTCATGACCTACTGTGTCTCCTCTAACTCTTCCATCCTCCTGTCAAAGGCCATAATATGTTCCTACTGTCTATTTCCATCCTTTATTAGATGGTATATCATTGTACATTCTCCTGGACCCATCTAAATGTTTTGGACCATATTAAGTGCTGCAAATGCTAACTGAATTCTTCAGCAACTCTCTGAAATATGAATGTAGGATTACCTTGGAGAGAAGCTAATAATGAAAAAGATCTTACTACTCAAAACTCAATATTATGGTCCTTTGACAAGACTACTTTTTAAAAGTATTTTTAAAGTGTCATATTGAGTTCAGAGCTGGAGCCATAGAATCAAGTGAGTAGTATTAAAAGAGTTCATTGTCAGTGAAATGATTACCTTCCACTACTGTTAGAGATTGAAAGCTATCCATGCCTTATCATATGTGATTCTCAAGCATGTTTTTTCTGAAACTTTTCCACAAAGGTGCCAAAAGAGTTTTTCCCCTCCATAGGAGTCAGGCTGTCCATCTACTATCTCTTAATCTCCCTATAATCCACGTACATTTCTAGTCATACTTATTCTTTACCCCACTTGGTCAGTTAGGTGGTGCATATATGTATATATGTATATATATATGTGTGTATATTTATAAGTGTGTATGTATGTAAATGTGCATGTGTATGTGTTTCTTTTATTTGCATCCAGTCGGCTGCACCTGCTTTTCCTCGCTTAATTTTCTTAAAAGTCATTGTGATACCCTTGTATGAAATCATATACTAAGGTGGTAGAATCCAAGTTTGTTGGTTCTTCTGTTCTTCCTGATGAGAATAGATCTATTGCCAACACAATATTCACAGCACTAACAGTGACTATGAATATGCTGGTGTAGTTCTGAATTGCAAAATATAACAGACTTTCTATGTGGAAGACAGAACCAAAATGTTTATTCAAACACCAGAAAGCCAAATCCCAACACCAGAAAGCCAAATCCATGACAGAACCAAAGAAATCTTTACACAATAACAATGCAGGGAGCACCGCATCACAAAGCCTTCCCCCTGCTCCAGCCTTCTCACAAACAAAAACTCACAGCTAGCTGCTTCCTCTCTCTCCCTCAGCTCTAACTGCTCTGAACAATTCTGCTCCTCCATTCTGCTCCACCCTTCATGTTACACCCTTCCTGCTCCACACTGTCCTGTTCTACCTGTTCAGCAGGTTTCATATAACTTGGGCTTCCATGTGCAGGTCACATGGGTCTATTAATAGATGGATGGAAAAATATTCAAATTTACATTACCATTACAAGAGATCATCATAGAACCACCAACATTTCTTGTCGAAGAGCTCAAGGCAATTTGGGGTCTCCTTTGCCCTCCTCAGTCTGGTAACTACCTTCTATCCCAACTGTCCAAGAAACTGGGATAATAAAGGTCATTGTCTGTTTACTTTTATTGGTTATCTTGCTTAAATGGGTCAATTGGGAGATACCATAATTGCACTATTTAGCCAAATGGAGGTTTATTTGACATTCAGAAGTAATTATTTGCTACATAAATTTAACAGATATTATTATTCTTTGGGATTCCCAGATTTCTCAAACAAATATGGGAATAGTGGATGGCCTTTGAATAGTGGCAGAAAAACATTCTTTCCCCATGCTCTCTGAATTTCTGGACGAATAAATAGTCATAACATTGAACATCATTTTTCTCCCCATCCTCCACCTACATGTACACATATGTAGACTAACTCCTATTTTCCCACAACCTTTTCCCAAAAAGTATTTGAGGTGGCCACAACAAAGGCAACAACTTTATGATTTATTGCTAAGGGAACAAATATTATAGCTTTTTGCAAAGATTTTGATAAAACTTTCTATATAAGCAAAAGTAAAGAATTGTATTTCAAGGAAAAAAATGAAGCATTAGGAATGAGATTGGTATCAAGATTAATGTAGAGAAAGTAAAAATTAAGAAAAGAACTTTTCAAGGCAATATGCCTTCAATAAAAATCAAGTAGGATTCCTTGCTTCAAGCAAAGAGGAAAGAAAGCAAATTCTAAGATGTAATATTGTTATTATGTAATTAATAACTTCAATTGCATCTAAGGCAAGGATTTTATTGCCACAGGGAGAATTCAGTATAGGACATTAAAAATGGTAAGTTTTAAGAGCATTTATTCTGGGAAGCTAAAGAGGTTTTAATCTCATAGGAAAATAGGAGGTTGATTTGGAGTAAGAAAAGTTTTCAAAATTAAAAGGTATGTTGATTAAATGGAACAGATCAACTGTTTACACTGACAGTGATTCACTTATAAATCAGGGAATAAAAACTGAATAGGGAATAGCAGAACTGCCTGCAAATGGATATATAGAATATTTTAGAACTATAGATAAAAAAACCATTTTCTAGAGATGTGTGAGGGGCAATAGATGTCATAAAGACATATTTGAAATATAATAAGAAAAAAAGATTAAATATCATTAACATGATGAAGGATGAAAGATTGATGGAACTAAATTGAGATAGACCTATGGGGCCTCTTTTGTTCATGTTAAACATACTTGTGAAGAATTTATAACAGACAAACATAAGATACAGTAAAAGCATCAAGAGTTAAGAAGGAAGATTTCATTTATGATATCCCATAGAACTTGTAAAAATCTTTTCCTTACTGTATAAGCAAGAATTAGATGCTATTAGCCTGTCAATTCAGAACCATTTATTAAATTCCTATTGTGTGCCAGACATACTACTAATAGACTAAATTAAATCTCCCATTGCCTAAAACTAGAGTCAGTTAAGTAAATTTGAGTGCTAATTCCACTACTACCTAACAGTGTGAACCTGGACAAGTTATTCAAGTCTTTGACTCCATTTCTTCATTTGCAAAATGAATATAATGTCTTTTCTGACATATCTCATGGATTTCAGTGTCCCAGACAAGAAGATATATGTGAAGGACCTTTGAAAAGGTCCTTTATTGTTCCTGTTTTTATTAATATTATTATTTTTAAAAGTAGAGGAGGTAATTAGCAACCAAAGATCTAAAAAGAAAAATATTATTTGAAATTTAGAAAAATCAAAGCATTTCTGTTATTCTAGACCCTCAGTCTTCCATTCTCCACCTTTCTGCCTGCCCCTTCCCACCAAAAAAAACAACCTAACAGCTATAGATTATAATTTCCTTGAGGGCCATGACTATTTTTCATTTTTCCATTAAATTCCAAACAACTTACACAATGTCTTGCAGTTTATTTGTTTTCACTAAATCTATGATTTAGGGATATCCATGTTTGGTAAATCCCTCCATCAATTATGATTAGACATTTTTTATCTTCGAAAGTTGCCTGGGGCATGGTAAGGTTAAGGAACTTGCCTAAAGACACATAATTATTTGTGATTTGGGTTTGAAACAAAGTCTTCTTACCTCTAAGACTGGTCTTCTATGCATTATCACAACCTACTTCTGCCTTGCATATGGTAGGCATTTAGAACTTATGAATTCTCAAAATAGTTTCCTAAAGTTAAAGTATATTAATCAAATATTCATTTTTGGTCAATCTTTAATTCTTATACAAGTAGGAAATTACTCTAAAATGATCTTCTGAAACATTACAACCTTCCCCACCCCCAAACTATAACAAAAAATATTTTGAATAATTAAAAAAATAGATTTCCACCAAAAATAAATAAAAAATCAATATATATTAAATTTCCCTGGACAGATAAGATTCTCATATTACCTATACGAAGGGCCAGATCATATCTGCTTAAATAAAACTCAGGGAGAATTATGATCAATTACTTTCATTTGAAGTATCTATCTAATTGTAGCCAAATTACTATTAAATTATGTAGGTAAGTGTTTCAGTTCTACATTTAACTTTCCTAATGTAGAATCACCTAATATACATACATGCATATACATATACATATATATCTACATTTACATACACACATATTTTTACTCTGGATGTTCTACCTCCTCTCCCCTTCCTTATCTATAATGCAAGCATAAAAATTCCCCTAAGACTAATGTGCAAAATGCTATCTTTATATGAGAATAAACAAAACCTGTCAAGTTTCAAGCAAATACACAATTTGAGCCAAGAGCATAAATGCTTTCTTTGAAGATCATGCATCTCTTGAAGGATTCATGAAAATCTGGACCCAGTTTTGAAGTAACCCTGGGAATATTTCAAATTTAGGCACTGTGTAATTTCAGGTGACAGAGGTTACACTTCTGAGAATTCCAAACTCAGGGGTATCAATTACATTTCCTTTGGATTTGATGTTGGTATCAGAGTTGAAACTAGAGACATAAAGCCATGGGAAGGGTGCAGTGGAAAGGGTGCCTGGCATATGATTTGAATTGAAATAACAGATTTCTTCATTTGGGACATATGTCACATAATCTCTCTGGACCACAGTTCTCTCATCTGTAAATGAAGAGGATTTACTAGATGTGGTTTCCTTCTAGCTCTAAAATCTATGATCCTATGAACACATAAACCCATAAAAATCAAGACCACATAATTTTAACATTAATTTTATTATATAAAGTCTTAATTTCACATATATCAATTGCTGTCCCAAGTTAACAGCACTTGACTAACATTGGTATGTGGTTATAAAAATACTTGTTTCCATGGTTTCTGCCACAACTACAATAAAAGGAGTAATTGCATCTAAGTGTATACACTCTCTATCTCTGTCTCTACCTCTATCTCTGTGTGTGATATACATATACAAATATATTTTTCCTCATATTCCCACTATTCAGGATTTCATTTGGGGGAAAAATGGAATGTGTGAAATATTTCTTAACCACATTATTAGGATATCTTATAATAGTGAACTCTATGTGAAGCAAATTGAATTTTCCCCTTTGCAATAAGGATGAGAGATTTGTCCCTCTTCTCCTTGCTGAAAAGCCACATGCTAGTTGATTCTCTCTCATGTAGTACACATAGAACTCCATATAGACAGGTAATGATTGATATGAGAACTGCTGAATTATAACTAAATTTATTATTATGCTAACTAATCTGCTAATTTTCTGGAAGGCTACTTAACACCCTGGAAAGTTATACCCTCCTTGACCTAAGAAATGTTCAGATTTGTTACCTCTGTGTCTGTGTTTTAAGGATGTTTTTAAGAGTTACAACTTTAATACATAGAAGGCATATTTAATGGATCAGCATGTTTTTACTGATGTCCTGGAAGATCCATATGCTTTCTATAAGTTTTGGTGATTTCCTTGGTAGAGGGGGTTTCCCAGATAAGTAAACTCCATCTACCCAATGTAGGTCAGCACCTTCCCTGCAAACTATAGTCTTAGAAAGTTGCCTAGATCACTAAATAAGTGACTTGCCCAGGTTCACATAGTCAGTATGTATCAGGGATAGGACTTGAATCTTGGCTGTGAGTTTGTTCTCTGTCTATTATGCCATGCTCTCTCTCTCATATACTTCTTCGTCCATATTATGTACCTTTATTTCTCTGACTCTCTGAAGGCATGGTTTGCCTGCTTATGGAGTGAAGTCCACCTTGCATCTTGTGAATTGATAGTTGTGGAGTCCACAGACACCTAAAATACTCACTGAAAACAGCCTTTTCTAGTAAATGAGATTTGAACACATAAAATAATTTACTCTATCCCAAAATCACATCCTAGTGTTTAAATGACATAGCCTGTGAAATATGTACACTTTAAAACAGAAAATATGGTACCACCAAAAACAGGAAATGTAGATGATATTAATAATACCTTCTAAAATAACAAAGACAGAGGCATGACCAAGTTCAGGTAGTTGTTAAATAGCTGATATCCATCACGGCATCCTATGCAATTTACCTTTTCCCTAAAGCTTTCCAAACACTCAAGCTACCGCCCTCGAGGTGCAGGGGTTCTTAATTCTGTGTGTGTGTGTGTGTGTGTCTGTGTGTGTGTGCGTGTGTGTGTGTTTGTTATAGACCTCATTGGTAATCTGATGAAACCTATAAACCTCATATCAGAATAATTAATAGCATAAAATAAAATATATAATATTGTAAAGGAAACCAATTAGGTTAAAATAGTTAATATTTTTTTAAAAAATGTGTAAACTGTGTGAGTGAACATCTTCTCTTAGCATAACAATAGCCTTAAATAAAAGAAATAAGATTTAGTAGATAGAGAAATAAACTATATTTCCAAATTATCAAATGTTACATCTGTCACTGACTTTCCATGGGACCTTGGGTTAGAAAAAAAGAAAAGAAAATTAAGTTCTCTCTCACTTAGAACATCTATGTGACAATACTAATCACAAATCTCATAGGGAGTTAATGCAGAATAACTGACGCAATTAATTTTAAATCCCTTTGCAAAAATTCTCCATGCTCCTAGACAATAAAAACACCACACAGAGCCAATACTGGGTGATTAAGTTGGGAAAATTAATCAATATTACAAAAAGCATGCATAAAGAGAGTGACCAAATGAAAAAAAATATATTTCCCCCTTAAAGCATTGGGAAATTAAGCCAAAGTTAAAGAATATTCACTTCTTTTGATATACTACACAATAAACTTTTATCTACTCATTTCAGTGTCACTACCTGTTGTTATCAGAAGACTCTCCATTCATGATACAAACTAAGCAATCATTTCCACTAGGATTATTTCAGCTTTGGATTTCATTATTTTCCCTAATGTTTGACTGAAAACACTGAAAATTTAATCACAGAAAAGAAGCTCCAGTTTCTTGACAAATAACTAAGAAAGCTACTAATGCTTTTCAGTTAGTGAGTTTCACTTATAATCACTGACTTTCAAATTAGGAAGGGATCTCAAAATTAATGTATTTCACCCCCCATATTTGAGTACAACTGTCCTCTGCAACATCACTAACAATTGATTATCCAAACTCTGATTAGAAGATGTCCAGTAAAGGGGAACCCACTATTTTTGGAGGCGGCACGGCCCCTCTCATTTCTAAATAGCTCCAATTGTGAGGAAAATTGACCTATTTAACTAAAATCTACCTCTCTAAAACATCAATCCATCACTTCTAGTTCTGCTCCCCAGGGCTAAGCAGAACAAGCTTAATCTCTTTTCCCTATGAGAGTGTTTCAAATACTATAAGAAAGCAATCATGTCCACTGGAAGCCTTTTCTTTTATAGATTCAACATGCCCAGGTCTTTCAATTGATCTTCACGTGCCATGCTCTTCAGTATTCTTACTTTTCTGATCCCCCTTTGGATACTGTAGTTTTTCAGAGTGATTCCTGTAATGAGGCTACTTGAAGTAAATACAATGCTCTAGATGTGGCCTGACCAGGACACAGGATACAGTAGAACACACACTTTTCTCAATGTGGACACGGCATTTCTTATTGGGACTCATGTTTGCCACACCATTGACTTCTGCCACTTGCAGCTCACTGAAACTTGAGATCCTTTTTTTCCCAAACAAACTAATGTCTATTCATGCCTCCTCTTTCTTGGCTTTTTTTCAAACTCATACTTTTTACATTTTATTTCTGAGAAAGCAAGTTTTTAATCAGTAAATTAAGAGGGGTGTGTGTGTGTGTGTGTGTGTTGCAGAGGTTGCAGAGTGGACAGAGTGTTGGGCTTGAATTCAGGAAGACTTGAGTTCAAATCCAGCGTCAGACACTTCATAGCAGTGTGAACATGGGTAAGTCATGTAACCCTGTTTACTTCACTTCCTCATCTGTAAAATGAGCTGAAGAAGGAAATGGCAAACCATTTCAGTTTCTTTGCCAAGAAAACTCCAAATGGAGTCATGAAGAGTCAGCAATGACTGCAAAATGACTAAACAACTACACATACACACACACACACACACACACACACACACACACACGTAGAAACAGAGCATTTCAGAATTTCTACCAGATATTGTAATTTATATATTTTATGAGTTTACTTGTTCTTTCAGTCATTATGGTTTCCTTGTTAATTATATAAATATACTTGTATGTGTGTATAAATATATATGTGTACATAAATGGCTATAATTCTCTCAAAATGTTTCTTGTCTGCAGAAATAAATGTTTACTACCATTTAGTCGCATTATAGGTCAAACATCATTAACAAAATTCGTTTTTCCTTTTTTACATGCTATTCTATTTCTATGCATAAATTTATATTTAATTCCTTGGCTTTAGTATAATTTAATTTAATTTAATTATGGACATTTATTCAGTACAGGGATAAGGGCTATGTGCTAAGTTCCTGATACAAAGATTTTAAAATGGCATAGTCTCTACTTCCAAGGAGCTAATAATCTACATAGGGAGGCAAGACATGTACAGAAGTAATGATTATACAAATTGGAATATGATAAATGCAAAAGAGAGGGAGGTCCACAGTGATCTGAAAAAGTCAGGAGTTATGTAGTCACTTTTGGTTGGATGAAATGAGAGAGAGTTCATGAAGGAAGACTATTTTGGATGAGTCTTGAATGATTGGAAGAATTTCCATTAATAGAGAAAGAAGGGACAATCTAATCCAGTGGTGGGATAGTATATAGTATACGTGTATGTGTGTGTATATATATGTATACATACTTATACATATATATGTGTATATTATATATATAGTGGTTTATACTATATAGTGTGTATACATACATACATACATACGTACATATAACACTATATGGGATAGTATCATCCAGGGGTGGAGAAACTGCAGCCTCAAGGCCACATGTGGCCTTCTAGGACCTTGGGTGAAGGCTTTTGACTGAGTCCAAGTTTTATAGAACAAATCCTTTTATTGAGAGGATTTGTTCCATGCATTTTAGATTCATTCAAAGGGCTGCACTTGAGTACCTAGAGGGCCACACATGTGAAGTTTGGATTCAGTCAAAGGGCCTCACTTCAGGACCCACATGTGGCCTCGAAACCACAGGTTCTCCACCCCTGGATAGTGTTATAGTATGAAGTGAACAATCAAGAAATAGTAACCTGGTACTTATTATATTGCCTAGTCCTCTGCTATGCATTATGGAGAAAGGGATACATAAGAATTGGACTTGGTCATTTTTCAGCCTAGGCCTCAGTATCTTAATCTGTAAAGTGAAAGATTTTGTGGGACAGATTATTTCTGAAGTTCCTCCAAGCTCCAGATGTGTGATAAGAATAAGGGAATGGGTCACTGCTTACCAAAACCGGACAATATCACTAGGGAAATAATTATCATAATTATTTAAATAATGATAATATTTATTGATATTAACTAACTATATGAATATTGAAATAATGATAATTGTTTCTCTAGATATGTTGTAAGCTTCTGGTAAGCTGTGACCATTGAAGAAAGACATAGAGATTGGAATGACCATGAGGTATAAAGGTGATCAGGGGCCTAAATAGAATGTAGTATTTACATTAGGGAATAGAAATATATTGGATAGAAATAATGAAGTCAGATTATAGAACTAGATAGAGTAGATCAGAGTTGATATGGTGTGTGGTAAGGGATGCTATGGGTAAAAATATGGGTTAACAATAGACTACAGAGCTTTGTCCAGAGAAATTGGGACAAGGAGACAAATTAATATGAACATATAAAGTAAACCATCTTATATGCTGGAATTCCATTAATACAGTTTTAACTTTGTGAACAAGTGAAAATCAGTCACATTGGTTTTCTGTTTTCTGCACTAGTGCCTACCTGTTCTGATATAACTTATCTAATTTCTTCCTAATTTACCACTCTTCCACTGTTGCGAAGTTAATCCTCTCTTTCCTTAAACTCTTTTTACTTTTTCCACAAGGTTTCCCAAGTTTAGACTATGTTTTCATATATCTATGCAG